>NC_060122.1:645639998-646336498 GCF_021461395.2 Schistocerca americana | reverse complement strand
CGGAATTGGATTCATGATATCGTAAACAATACTGCGCACGCTCCGCACCGTTATACGATTCCATGACGACTGTCGGAATAGCTCATTTCACATGCCATCTAGCGGGAACAGAAGAAACTAACAGTTTTAGGCGGGAATAAACTTGAAGATGCACCGTTGTCAGTGCTGTATCAAACATTCATTTCAGTTATTTACTCTTTTCACAGTTAAAGGTATTATAAATATTTATAAATACCCTGTAGATTACTTTCAGTGATAATAATGTTGAAAATTAAGATTATTCAGATGTCTTAGACATTCAACAACTTGCTACTCTTCTGCTTTCAGCTTAAAATAAACCATCTCTTCATTAAAAGGTAATAAACCTTGTCAGGTACAAAACCCCGGTACTGTCTCACCCGCTGGGAAAAGTGAGGTGGCCAGTTAAACGAATGGAAAAACTTGGAAACAAGAAAAAACGTTAATTCTGCTGCAAATAATATGAAAAGGTATAGAAATCCTTAAATATCCTGTCAAAGGATATGATAGATCTTTTTCGAGTATCAGAACTTGTTTTTATCAAAGACCTTCATCAAATCAAAATATTCCACCAAGTTGTCAGTAATGATAATAATTATAATGAGCGAATGTCATTGGTGGCCGGGAGACCCCTCACGGTGCGGTTCGGCCGCCGCTCCACAAGTTCTTTAACGCCACTACGGCGACTTGTGAGTGAATGAGGATGAAATGACGATGAAAGTCACACAACACCTAGTCATCTCGAGGCAGAGAAAATCCCTGACCCCGCCAGGAATCGAACCCGGAACCCCGTGCGCAGGAAGCGAGAACGCTACTACAAGGCACGAGCCGCGGATAATTTGTCAGTAACTATTCCTCATAAAACTCACAGGCCAAGTAGTTCTCTTTTTCCTCAGCAATTGAACATTGTTCATGAGAGAAACTGTATCCATCCCTCCTTTGTTAATGAGCCTGAATATGGCCCATTACAAAATATGTATGCTTCGCCTAGGTCTGCTTCGCTTGATGAAGTCGAAGAATCTTGTTTTCTCAAACTTTTCAGCTGGTTTGTGTTTTCCGAATGTTTTTTTCTGCTATTTAACCTCAGTTATGGCTTGATCCTTTTCTGCCTTTACCATTAAATGTTTTCGTTTTGAGTTTTTCTTTCTGTCTTTACCTTTCCTGACCTTTGCTTCAATTTAAGAAACATTTTTCTATGGTGACGAGGTCAGTATTACAACTTTGCCGTTTCTCCTACTAGTGATTTTTATGCATTTTTCCACCAAGTCCAACTTCTGAAGAGACATTAGAACATTTTTGCAACCCTCTTTTATCCCGCACAGGATATGCGACTTCGCTCCACAGTGCAAGATTTAACAAAACAGGCTGTTAGTAAGTTAGAATTCATATTACGTGCATCATACAAACATTGAAATACATTGAAAAACATTCTTAATCGAAGTAATTACTTAACCATTCTTTGTCAGGTAATGTTCTTCTTCAAGACACACTGCTCCAATGGGCGCCAGCATCGAATAAAATTTCAGCAAAAGCTTTAAAAATATCTAGATGGAAAAGCAACGACCTTCCGCTAGTGACGGTTATTTACTACTCCGAGAATGATGACTGCTAGTAGTTCTGCATGTTATCCGACATATGGCAGCGCTAGTCACGGAAAGCTGAAGATGCCTGGTCTGAACTGCATACCCAGTTTTAACTACTTTCTCCAACTACTTGGCGAATGATCAATGTAAGTGAAAATAACGCCCAGCTTCCTGAAGAGCAGTGTAATAGGATGTCGGATGTTTCCACAAGGACAGGGGTAGCTTTAAGCTTTCAAATGTTGCCGTGAAAATAAGGTTACATAATTATTACTGTTTTGTTTGTTCGCAAATGCACGTCGGCAGTCAACGTGCACACTGAAATCCCCGCACCACCGTACCATAGTGCGCCGCTACAGTAGCGACAATAAAGTGACTCATCGCACTGGTAAAGTAGAGACTGGCTACGCCGTTTTGTTTTCGCTCTTCTAGTGTCATGCTATTTCATGTGGTGGCAGGATTTCAGTGTATACCAGGGAAGCAGACATATATCTGTCCACAAACAGTTGGCATGTCAACTGAGTTTTAATTACCTTGGGATTGTTATCACTAGCTATAAGGACTTAACAATAATGTGAAAAACCAAGTGACAAAGGCAGTAATGGTACCCATATGCCTGCAAAATACTGTGTAAAGAAAGAAATTTACTGCAGCTGAGGAGAATCGAAAAATATGTTCAACATAGGTGCGTCCTATTACGATATAGGTTGATAAGGCAAAAGGTTATGAGCACCTGCTACTACTGTGTTTGGGTGTCTTTGAGTGCCACGAATCCAACAGTTTGCTGGTAGGTTTGTGCAGCTATGTGGCATTAGACGTCTGCGCACAGGTCATGTAACTTCCGTAAATAGCGGGCCACTGCTTTGCGTACGCGGTGTTGACGCTCGATAGCGACCCAAATGGTTTCCATAAGATTTAAACCAGGCTAATAAGGTCGTTGAGACATCAGCATGACTTCAGTTCTCATAGCGCGTCACGTGTCCGCAACGTCACCAGGTGGCATCCAACGTCACAGTGTGCGGTGTGCGGGTGAAGTAGAAGCTGGAATTGGTAACACTAATAGTTGTTGAGGAAAGGGTGGTGTGGAATGAAAGGCAAAGGGATGTCAGGGTAGAGTTCATGATATGGGAGGGGGAGATGGCTGAAGTTTCGTTGGGAGAGAACGTGGTGAGTATTTAAGTGTAGGGTTGGTAAAATTGGTTGCAAAGGGCAAGCAAGTATTGAAAAGTAAAAAAAAAAAAAAAAAAAGGATATAGTTGTTGGGGTCGAGTTTGCAGACGGTGAAGATTGTTCGAAGTGTTTAATGTGAGTGAGGAGAGATGGGAACGTGATGAGTTGGTAAAGGATCCTTGCAGGGGAAGGTAAATGGATGAGAAAAGCGAGGCAGGGTGCATGGCATTTGAGCATCTGAGGGGGCTTAGAGAACTTTTGAGGGACGGATATCCATGCAGCATTTGTATAGCAAAGGATTGGGCAGATCAGGGATCTGCACATGTGAAGCACAGTGGAAGGGTGTAGTCCCCATGTCCGGCTGGTTTGTAATTTTAGTCTATTATGTGCCTTCTGTTAGATGGTTAGTAGGTGGAGTTCCACATTAGTTTCAGGTTGAAAGTTAGTCCTAGGTATTTTAGTGTGTTAGTTATCAGGATGGTACAGTAATAAGTGGTGAAGTAAAAGTCATGGAGACGTAAGGTGTGGTTAGTGTCTCCTGCAAATATTGCGTGGGTTTTGGAGGGGTTAATCTTAACGAGCCATTAGCTAAACCAGGGGGTGGATTTGGAGGAATCATTGGGATTTGTGAAGCACAGGATAGAGGACGAGGAAAGTGTGTCATCAGCATACTGAAGGAGATGGATAGATGGATGTGGTTTGGGTTTATCAGCAGTGCATAAGCGGTACAAGAGGTGGGAGAAAATGGAACCATGGAGCACTTCTGCAGTGGGGTGGAAAGTATAAGAATTCGTGTTGTTAACAAGGATATACGATAGGCGATTGGAGAGGAAGGATGCAATATTTGATGGGAAGTGTAGAAGTCTAGAGTTTTAAAAGGAGACCAGAATGCCACACGCGGTCGTATGCCTTCTCAGAGTCAAGGGAGACAAATCTGGCAGATTTACGGTTGTTGAGCTTTTGGGATAGGAGATGGGTGAGCTTCATGAGCTGACATCAGCATAGAAGGGAGAGAAGCCGCACTGGGTAATAGGAAGCACATGATATTGGTGCAAATGGTGGTGAATGCGACAGGAGAGGATGGATTCAAAAACTTTACTAAACACTGAGGTGAGGCAGGTGGGGCAGTAGGAGAAGGTATTGGTTGGGTGGAGGTGTTTGTTTGCATTGGGAAAAAGCAGGATTTTGGAGGTTTTCCACAGTTTGGGATAGTAGCCTGTGGACAGAAAAGCGCTATACAGGGATTCAAGGGTTATGAGAAAGGAGATAATGCATTCTTTGAGATGGTAATTTGCAATACGGTAATGACCAGTGAATGTGATGCATTTTCTGTAAAGTACTTGCTTTATGTCCTGTACTTTGATTGGGGTGTTTAATCCTGTTCTTTGGGCACCAGAAGCTGGGATCCAGGCGTGGAACTGTGATACCTGCGCGTTTTCAAACAGTAGGGAATTAGGAGTAAAAGTGAGGGTCATCAGAGTTGGAGAAGGTGTCTAAGAGATAGGATGCAAAGTGACTGGTTTTTCTCAGGTCGTCAGACAAGGGAAGATTATTGTGAAGGATAAGATAGTGAGGGATGAGATGGATTCCAGTAAATTGATGGATTGCTTGCCTGTACTCGGAAGAATTAACTGGGAGTGTGGCACCGGGGCTGGTGCATGTCTGGCGCCAGTAGCGGCGTTTTTTGGCCTTGAGTAAATTTCTAATGTGTCGACGCAGCTGCCAGTGGCATATAAGTGTATTCTCATCATAAGTCTAGAGGAAGGAGCGATATAAGCTATGGGATTTATGGAGAAGCAGTACAGCTTGGGTTGGGAGATGGGGCAATGAGGATATATGGCTTCAACAGGGATATGGGCTTAGATGGCATCTGACATCTGCTGCAGAAAAGCTGTGGTATGGGGAACATTACCAGGTTGCTGGAAGGTTAGGGGGTGGATTTCTGGCTGGGTATCTATGGATTCCCATTAGGCATTCCAGTTGGTATGGGAGAAGTCATGGATAATTTCCAGACAGAGATGGGGATGGAGTGCACGAGGATGAGAGAGTGTGTAGGATATGGTGAGGAGGGCAGGTAGGGTGGTCACTTCCAATTGGGTCAAGGACTTCTGCAGTGAGGCATCAAATGAAGTTGGGAGAAGCTTGGACGACATCTGGGGTGGTGTTGCTTTCAAGAAGGGTGTGCTGTGGGATGTGGACAATGTCACCTTCGAAGAGGTTTGAAACTGGTACCACCATTGGTGTTCTGCACTTGGTGTACTTAGGATGTTAAGTTCAGTGGCAATAATACAGGTAGAAAAGATACGAATATTGTGGGTGAGGAAATCATAGGGGATGGGTGTATTAGGTTGAATGTAGATAGCAGCACAGCTAACAGTTGGGGTTTTGAAGAAGAGGCTATGGATAAGCTTTTCGGTGGGATTAATGAGTAAGGGTTGTAACAGAGCAGGGATATTTATGTGGAGGCCGATTGCTACTCCTTCTCTGGACTCGGAGAGGGAATTATCTGTATCATGGAGGACACAAGGAGAAATTCGAATGGTGTGATATGCTTGGAAAAATGTTTCATTACGGAAGAAGACATTGACATTACGTTGGGAGAGGGTGTGCATGAAAAGGGGCTTGTTCATTGGTAGAGAGCAGATAAGGTGGTATAGGATACTGTGTTGCTGCCACACAAGGATGAGAGTTTATTGATTAGGTTGTGTGGGTGAGGGGATGGAGAAATTTATAGGATGATCAATAGGATGAAGGGGTACCATTAATCTGGTTTGACAGGTGGTGGTTTAGACTTGCACTTGATGGAGCAGATAGGGTGGGTGTCATTACAGGTGTTGCAGGTGAGAGGGGAGGCGAGCTTGGGACAGTGTTTGAGGAAGTGGCAGCCCTTACAGTGAGGGCTGGTGGGGGGGGGGGGGGAGTTTCTTACAGTCAGGAGTGAGATGGTCATTACAAACAAGGCATCTTTGGCATCGATGGGACAGGAAGGGAGGAGGAATTTGGAGGGTTATTCATTATGCCAGCAGTTGTAAAGCAGGACTCTCTGTGTGAATACGTTAATGGTGGTTGAGGAGATTCCATGAAGACTCCCATGAGGCAGGTGGGACTCGAATTATTGTACACTCCTGGAAATTGAAATAAGAACACCGTGAATTCATTGTCCCAAGAAGGGGAAACTTTATTGACACATTCCTGGGGTCAGATACATCACATGATCACACTGACAGAACCACAGGCACATAGACACAGGCAACAGAGCATGCACAATGTCGGCACTAGTACAGTGTATATCCACCTTTCGCAGCAATGCAGGCTGCTATTCTCCCATGGAGACGATCGTAGAGATGCTGGATGTAGTCCTGTGGAACGGCTTGCCATGCTATTTCCACCTGGCGCCTCAGTTGGACCAGCGTTCGTGCTGGACGTGCAGACCGCGTGAGACGACGCTTCATCCAGTCCCAAACAAGCTCAATGGGGGACAGATCCGGAGATCTTGCTGGCCAGGGTAGTTGACTTACACCTTCTAGAGCACGTTGGGTGGCACGGGATACATGCGGACGTGCATTGTCCTGTTGGAACAGCAAGTTCCCTTGCCGGTCTAGGAATGGTAGAACGATGGGTTCGATGACGGTTTGGATGTACCGTGCACTATTTAGTGTCCCCTCGACGATCACCAGTGGTGTACGACCAGTGTAGGAGATCGCTCCCCACACCATGATGCCGGGTGTTGGCCCTGTGTGCCTCGGTCGTATGCAGTCCTGATTGTGGCGCTCACCTGCACGGCGCCAAACACGCATACGACCATCATTGGCACCAAGGCAGAAGCGACTCTCATCGCTGAAGACGACACGTCTACATTCGTCCCTCCATTCACGCCTGTCGCGACACCACTGGAGGCGGGCTGCACGATGTTGGGGCGTGAGCGGAAGACGGCCTGACGGTGTGCGGGACCGTAGCCCAGCTTCATGGAGACGGTTGCGAATGGTCCTCGCCGATACCCCAGGAGCAACAGTGTCCCTAATTTGCTGGGAAGTGGCGGTGCGGTCCCCTACGGCACTGCGTTGGATCCTACGGTCTTGGCGTGCATCCGTGCGTCGCTGCGGTCCGGTCCCAGGTCGACGGGCACGTGCACCTTCCGCCGACCACTGGCGACAACATCGATGTACTGTGGAGACCTCACGCCCCACGTGTTGAGCAATTCGGCGGTACGTCCACCCGGCCTCCCGCATGCCCACTATACGCCCTCGCTCAAAGTCCGTCAACTGCACATACGGTTCACGTCCACGCTGTCGCGGCATGCTACCAGTGTTAAAGACTGCGATGGAGCTCCGTATGCCACGGCAAACTGGCTGACACTGACGGCGGCGGTGCACAAATGCTGCGCAGCTAGCGCCATTCGACGGCCAACACCACGGTTCCTGGTGTGTCCGCTGTGCCGTGCGTGTGATCATTGCTTGTACAGCCCTCTCGCAGTGTCCGGAGCAAGTATGGTGGGTCTGACACACCGGTGTCAATGTGTTCTTTTTTCCATTTCCAGGAGTGTATATACAGCGGACTGTATGGAAGTCTAAAGCAGGATTGGAATTGAGTTCTGAGATCACCTACTCTGCCATGATCTCAGGCAGTCAAGATCGGGAGGTGCCGAGGATGCTACGGTTCTTTGGATGTGAAAATGATGCTGAAGAGAGTGGGGGGTCATGAGAGCCAAAAATATACATGCGATTCTCAGTAGGAGGTTACAGTGGAAGTCGGTATTAATGGATTTGATGAGAACGGAGTCTTTTTAGGTGACTTTATGAGTGAAGGGAGTGTAACGGACGTATTTTTGTATTTCGAGAGTGAGGGGTTTGGCATTAAGGAATTTGGGGTTAGGATTGAAGAGAAGTAAAATAAAAACAGCCAGGGAAGTAGGTGTGGAGGGCGACGGGGGAGAGTTGCCCACGTGTCCAGCAGTATTGGGAGTTGTTTGCGGTTTTTTTGGTTATTGTTCAAGTAGAGAGGACTGTGTTTTTTGATGATCGTGAAATTTGGTGGGGGTTAAGTATTGAGAGGAAGTGGGATGTGGCGTGGAGCAAGAACTTGCAGTAGGTTCGAGTAGGTTCGGTTACGTCTGGATGATACTTTGGTTACAGGTGTTGCGACGGTAGCCCGGCGAATTGTTATTTTGGCAGTAGTTGTACGAGAGGTGGTTAGTTTAGGAAAAACGGAAGCTGAGGATTAGTTGTAGGGGAGGTGGTTAGTTTAGGAAAAACGGAAGCTGAGGATAGACAAAGGTTGTGGTAGAAGATGTGTAACAGGTCATGTGAAGGGCAGGATAATCTAAAGAAAAGTCTGTGGGTGGAGAAGATACTGTTGTAAGGGGAGGGTGGAGATAGGGTTGTGGGCCAGAGGAAGCGCGCCATGTAGTGACAGTGGGAGCAGAGGAGAGGGTGTTGTAAATGACGGGGCTGAATGGGGTGTTCAGCGTTAGTCAAAGAACGCAGGGAAACAGAATTACCGGCTGCAGAGCATCTCCACGATGGAGGGGAATGACAGCAGTGACGTCCAGTGCGATGTTACCCGTATGACAACAGATGAGGATGGCGGCGGCGGTGAAGACGGAGGCGGCAGCGGCGGCGAGTAGAGTGCGGCAGGGGCGGCGTCGGCGGCGATGACAGTGACAACGACGGCGACGACGATAAAGGAAGCTGAGGGACGGCGGCGGCGGCAACGGCTGCGACGATAGGATGGCAGCTGAGCACTCCAACGACGGATGCAAGAAAACGAGGACACGCAAGGAGGAGATGTACACGCACGCACACACACACACACACACACACACACACACACACACACACACACTCAGAAGACAGTCTCGACGACACAAGCGATCGATGTAGATGAACACACACGTACGCTGAGCATAGGGGAGTGGCCGCTATAAGTCTAGACACAACGAGAGTAGCAACAAACGAAACTAGTCACAATCTTCCAGTCGGTTGGTGCTGATGCCCAGTGCAGCCATAAATCCATTTCCCCTATATACAGAAGTCATGTAGGAACAGCACTGTGGAATGAATGAAACACACTTATACCTACTTATGAGGAGCTCAGTTCCTAGCCAACAGAAACATGCGAAATACATCTGGAAAGTCCTCACCAGTCTAGTCCAGGGCCATCTACGGAGTATATTGTGTACCTGAAGAGTCGACCAGATGGAGCCTTTCTTTGTACCTACCCGGTTAAAGCAGGCTAAGCCACACCTTCTTGTCGGATGTGATCTTTTGACCGCGAATGCCTCTCGCTGTGGACTAGCTTCGCTAACTCCTAGCACACTGTGAGACATTCAGACGCAGCTTAAATGTAGAGCTGTAATTGAAATTCTACACCTGGCGTAGATTCCCCCGTATAAAGAATCCACTATACGCAATTCAAGGTGGGGAATTGTTGTCCATAAAACTCGAATTTCTCAAGCAAAATGTAGATTCCTTCCTTTCATGTGTGTTATTTTCGGACGCAGAAGGAATCGAAGCATACACGCGTTTTCACATCACTAATGTATCGTTACCTGTTGATTCTTAGTGTCAAAATCCTGTGCAATAACATGGCACAAGTTCTATTTCCTCTAAGTACTCATCCAGTAAAAAAAAATATTCTTATAAACTTGATATCTGTTACATCCTGCATCACTTTACTAGAATATTAAATTCATTTTTGGCTCATGACGGACTGCTAAGAGCATGCTGTACCTCTGTCAAAGAAAGCATCCGACTTCCTAACTCTCTTAAGCTAGCAGATGATCGTTTCGTACGATTTCTCTTAAGGTAGACAAAGAGCAGCACAGATGAGTTGTGAATATCACGTAAATACTAAGTATCACTCATAACTTCGGTATTATAGCTGATCTTACTACGGGGTAATCTCTCGCTGCATAGGTGGGAGACTAAAATTTTGTTAAATGACCTCGTCACAGCAGGAAAATACCTGATTAACGCTTGAACTAGAGAATCATATCCGTGGCACTCTCGCCAACGCTACCAACTGCCCAGTGGCACGTCATTGATAACAAATTGATTGAATAATTAATTATTTTGATCATGGGGTTTGTAAGTTTTTTACTGCAGATAGATTACGACCGCCAGGTAACGGAAATGGAAATCCCTGAAGATAAGGCGACGTTCTTTTCAACGAACACTATAGACACAATTTAGAGAACCATCATTTAAACCTGGCTCCAGCAACATTCTACTGACACCGACATACATTTCACGCACGGACCACGAAGATACTAGAGATTATTGCTCATACAGAGGTACATAGATGGTCTTCTTTCCCTCGCCCTATTTGTGAGTAGAATAGGAAAGGAAATAACTAGTAGTGGTACAAGATACCCTCAGCCAGGCACCGCATGATGGCTTGCGAGGTATGCGTATAGATGTATATGCAAATTTATTCTATTAGTATGTCAGTTCATCGACTTATAGGCACACAAGATTCACGGACGTATGTTGTCTCTTATTTATCAATCCTCTGCAGACCGCAGTTGCTTACCGGTGTCACAACACTGCTATAGACAATAGCCTGTATCTAACTACGTATTCCATTCCGAAAACGACTGCACATTAGCCGCCAATTTCCTCACTGCAGCCATACCACGAGATGTATGTACGAAGGAATATTTTGTTTGCTCACAAGATTAGCAGGAGCCGTAAGGAGATCGCTCTCAGCCTCCCTTTTGCAGACTATCGCTTACCGCTCATATTAACACGAGGCTTCACATTTTCCAACACTAAAAAGAACCAGGTTTTTAAGCTCTGATGTAATAAACATTTGTTAATGGTAGTCGGGAGTACAACACACAACATCATTATACTTTAATAACTCTGAAAGGCGTTTGAAGATTAAGCTACACACATCTCATTCCATTGCGCCGCTGGATTAGTGGGTATTTCTTACTTCCAGCACAAATTACATTTCGAAATCAGGAGGGGTTCTACATGGATTTATTCGTCACGGAAGACGGCAGTTTTAATGGGACATTTGTTAATGGTGGGAGGCAGTACCACACATACAGATCTCTGTACTTAAATAGCAGTGATTTCTGTATGGAGATTATGCAAAATTGTTTCGCAAACAACTGTATTTGGATGCGCTGAATTCTATTTTTATTGCTTCTAAAACGTGTCGGTGTAGATACAACACCTTGCATGTATCTTTCGTTGATCTTAGAATGCTTGAGTGACCGAAATCACAAAGAACTCATCTTCATCTCAATGCTCTCGCTAACTTAAGCAAGGCAATACCACAGATCAACTCTAGCTCCACTGTATCACATACAGCTTACCGCAGACGGTGTATGTGCATGACACTTTGATGTTTTACGA
Organism: Schistocerca americana; assembly: GCF_021461395.2. Classification (NCBI taxonomy): domain Eukaryota; kingdom Metazoa; phylum Arthropoda; class Insecta; order Orthoptera; family Acrididae; genus Schistocerca; species Schistocerca americana. The sequence continues at coordinate 646,325,367 of NC_060122.1, read as the reverse complement.
TACGCCCTATGATGATTCTCGGGCTGTTAATATGAAGCAATATGGGTCCCCGCCAGGTCACAGATCCCTGCTAATTCTCTCGAAATTCCATCATGTTCCGACGCACTGTTCCATTAATAAGACCCTCTCTAGCCCTCTACCGATCACTGACTATGTAGAAAACTGTCACAACGAGAAAAAATGGAGAAACTCGGCACCATGCTCATAATCGGTCCAGATATTTTTTACAGTCCCTACTGTTTCTAATGATTTTTAGTCAATGGTGTAACAGAACACTAACAGGTCTCTTCGGATATTTTCGATTAAACACATTTACTAACCAACCTTCATCCCGCTACAAATCGCTACAGCTTACCGATGTCGCAACACTGCTATAGACCATAGCCTATATCTAAATACGTATTCGATTCCGCGAACCACTGCACATTGTGAACATATTGTAGCAGATTTATCGATGTCTTCGTTTCTTTCCTAGTCACGTGCGTAATGACCGAGTAAAAGGCAATGTCTTTATGACTCTGTATGTACCCTAAATCTCCTCTAAGATAACTACGCTAGATATAGGGTTTTTAATGGCCGAGTATTCCTTATTGCTGCAACTTTACTATACGAGGAGTACACAGAGTAATTCTGATACATCTGCAGCTCATCGATATCGAATGATTGTCTATAGATATGTACCTGTACATGTTTCAAACTCGTTTATTCTATTCCAGTGATCACTACACTATACATTCGACGGCATAATAGTATAAGAGTCTTCGATGTAGCATGTGGTTTCAATAGAAATATGTCAGCAGTTTCTCAATTGGGATATGCCTCCATAATACAACTGTAAAAGTATCACAAGCCTTCCAATACGCACACTATCCACTGAATCATTTACATTGGTGCAACAGTCTCGCACCTACACGCACAGTTCAGAGCTACTGCAAAAGTAGTGGAGGACTCGGGGTTTAATTATAGCGTTGTTCACTTTCCCCCCATCCGCTCTTCGGGACTGGACGGATCATGATACAATATTCAGTCTAAAACAGAGTATATTCACATGATAGCACGCATAAGCGTGGAGTAGTTATTTATTTAGAAGCAAACCCAGTACCTACACGCTTATTTGGCTATCGTACACCGATAGGCAATTAGCCAACAAGTACTCGACCAAATCAAATTCGATGTTTCTTTCATCAACAGTAGTCATCTTTGTACGTCTTACACCTCGAAACCGATTTTATTGCCTCAGTCTCCAGGTGAAATGCCGACAGGAATAGCAGCCACTAAGTTGTTCAGGATATGGTGAGGGAGGGCAGGTACGATGGTTACTTCCAATTGGGTCAAAGAATTCTGCAATGAGGCATCCAAGGAAGTTGGGAGAAGCTTGGACGACATCCGGTGTGGTATTGCTTTCAAGAAAGGTGTGCTGTGGGATGCGGACAATGTCAACTTGGAAGAGGTTTGTAAACTGGTACCATCATTGGCGTTCTGCACTTGGTATACTATGGATGTTAACTTCAGTGGCAATAATACAGGTGGAAAAGATACAAACAATGTAGGTGAGGAAATCTTAGGGGATGGGTGTATTAGGTTGAATGCAGATAGCAGCACAGCAAACAGTTAGGGTTTTGAAGAAGAGGCTAAGGATAAGCTTTGCAGTGGGCTTAATGAGTAAGGGTTGTAGCCGAGCAGCGATGTTTTCGTGGTGGCCGATTGCAACTCTTTCTCTGGCCTTGGAGAGGGAATGATCTGCATCATGGAGGACACAAAAAGAAATCCGGATGGTATGATATAGTTGGAAGAATGTTTCGTTAAGGAAGAAGACATTGACATTACGTTGGGAGAGAGTGTGCATGAAAAGGGGCTTGTTCATTGGTAGGGAGCAGATGTTGTGGTATAGGATACTGTTTTGCTGTCAGACAAGGATGAGAGTTTATTGATTAGGTTGTGTGGGTGAGGGGATGGAGACGTTTATAGGATGATCAATAGGGCGAAGGGGTACCATTAATCTGGTTTGACAGGTGGTGGTTTACACTTGCACTTGGCGGAGCAGATAGGGTGGGTGTCATTACAGGTGTTGCAGGTGAGAGGGGAGGCGAGCTTGGGACAGTGTTTGAGGAAGTGGCAGCCTTTACAGTGAGGGCAGGTGGGGGGGGGGGGAGTTTCTTACAGTCAGGAGTGAGATGGTCATTACAAACAAGGCATCTTTGGCATCGATGGGACAGGAAGGGAGGAGGAATTTGGAGGGTTATTCATTATGCCAGCAGTTGTAAAGCAGGACTCTCTCTGTGAACACGTTAATGGTGGTTGAGGAGATTCCATGAAGACTCCCATGAGGCAGGTGGGACCCGAATTATTGTAGATACAGCGGGCTGTAGCTCACTGCTCACTGACCAGTCCGTCCTCAGTGTTTGGGTTGCTCCCCTTAAGATTCCTACTAATGTAAAATAGATTTAGTAAGGTCCAGGTACACTACCAGCACCACCGTAGGTCCTCCCGTCTGCCAGCAGACAACTCTATCATCCAAGAACATCCTACCCACAAAACAAATACGCCGCAAACCGCTGTATAGTGCCTTGTGGAAGATACATGGCATCAGTCTTACCGACAACCCATCCGTCGCAGTCTCACTCTCTGATAAAAAAAAAAAAAAAGTTATTGTCTGTTTACCTCCATATGTACCCGAATCCATCGTGATGCTTCTGGGAGAAATAGGTCGTATTCCTCACTGTTTCTTTTTTTTTCGTTAGATATTTGAATGAAGCATGTCAACCTACACGACCCTAGCAGCATATACGTGAAATTCTGCTTCACGGATCAGCCACATTACATGAACTGATGTCAGCTCACATGACGGGTACACGGTGACTGTGTAGTGTGGAGCTGTCGAATCAATGTTTCTATATCATGTATCCACAAATTAATCTATTTGTGTTAATGTCGGGATAGCAGCTGACGTTGACCTCCAAATCATAATAGAAGTAAAAGAATGTGTAGTGACGTATGATGATGACGCTCGATCAAATAAGAGTGGGAGAAGCTGTGCGGCAAACTGGCCTATATATCGAGGGCAGTTATTGGTTGAGTATGACACATTCAGTCTTGGCATTCCACTCTCCGATAGCAGCTGTGTCATTGTATCGTTACTCGTTGTGCTTGGTGTTGCTACATTAATATTAACAGCCCTAGAGTCATCACAGCGCGTATACTACAGCATCAAAGTGTAATGCACATACACGGTCCGCGGTAAGCTGTATGTGCTGTAGTGGAGCTAGAGTAGGTCTATGGTATTGTCTTGCTTAAGTTATCGAGAGCATTGAGATGAAGATGAGGTGTTTGTGATTTCGGTCACTCAATCATTTTAAGATCTACGAAAGTTACATGCGAGGTGTTATACCTCATCTGGTACCGCGCGCCGCGGAATTTGAATCCCCGTCAGACGTCATGGACCTCTAGGGCAGAGGTCTCTGCGCCTTCGCGCCGTAAGCTGTGGCGGCGCGCGCCTCCTGGCCCGCATTTAGTGTGAGGGCGCCACAGTGGAACACGTGGTTCCAGCGGCCAATAGCGGCGCCCCCGATAGAGCATTTAAGAGCTGGCCTCTCGCTCAGCCTACGGCATCTAGAGGGTTGGATCCCCTCCTTCGAAAGCGTCAGATTGCAAAGCCTGGGCTACTCTCAGGGTGGAATCTCCGTCTTCGAAGATTGTGTGTGTCTGTCTGTCTGTCTGTCTGCCCGCTGCTGTCGCTGTACGTTCGTTCGTCCGTCCGTCCGTCCGCCTGCTGGCTGTCCATCGCCGTCGTCGCAACCGCTGCCGCCGCCGCCGCCGCCGCCTGCTGTTCGTCCGTCTGTTCGCCGCCGCCGACGCAGCCGACGCCGCCTGCGGTTCGCCGCTGCCCATCGCCGACGCCGACGCCGCCTGCTGCACGTCCGTCTGTCCGTCGCCGTTCGTCTGCAATGAGTACTCCCACCTCCACCGTCATCTACACCTCCCCCTCCCCCTCTCCCACCGTCACTTCCTGGAGTGCCGCCTCTGGCCTCCCTCCTTCCACCTCCCCTTCCCTTCCTCCACTTACCCACCCCCCTATCTCCTCCCCTGCTGTATACCCACACCTCTCCACCCTTCCTCCAGCCTCCACACCCTCAACAGCTCCCACTACTACCCCCGCCCTCACGTACGCCTCTGTTGCCGCCTCTGCTGCCGCCCCTCAGGTGGTTGGCTTCCCCTCTCTCACCGACCCCGTCGCGTCGTCTTCTGCATCTCCCGCACGCATCACGTTGCGCCGAGCCACCATCGCCACCACTGAACCAGCTGCTTCTCCCGGTGCCTCCACTACGCCACAGGGATCTGCCACCCGCCACCTCCCTCTCCTCCCCGTCCCTCTCCCCTCCTCCCAGCCTCCAGTCTCCAAAAACCCCCAAAAGCGCGTCCTTACCGACTCTGCTCCCGCCACTTCCCACAAAAAATCAACGCCACCTCCCCCTCCCCCTGCCGTCACCATGGACACCACCCCTCCTCCTGCCACCCCTACCTTGGCCCCCACCCTCCACACCTTTGTCCTGTCAACTCCCGATCCTAAGTTCCTCGATGGTCGTACCCTCACCAAGGAAATACGAAAGTACTTACCTGGTGCTCCCATCTCCCAACTCATTCCCCGCAGGGACTCAGTCCTTATCAAGTCCCCGTCCCCATCATTTCACACAGACCTCCTGCAAAAACTCCCACGAGTTATGTTTGGCCCCCACGCCTCCCTGACACCCTTCCTTTCCGCTTCCACTCCTCGTCAGCCCCAGCCTCCCCGTCGCCCCCCCCACCTACACCGCTGTGATCACCAAGCTCAGCCCGGTGATCACAGAGGATGAAGTGTTGGTAGAACTGAACTCCCACCCGGACTTGGAAATCCGCTCTGCCCACTGTATCCACAATGCCTCTGGTCCCACCTACCTCATGCGGGTATTCTCAGAGTCCGCCCCGTCCATAGACCATCTCCTCACCCAGGGTGCCCTGATATACCACCGTCGCCACCCTGTTGAATCCTCCAAATCCCCTCCCCAATCCTACCGTTGCCAACGGTGCCTGATGTACAATGACCACCTGACTCCCAACTGCAAAAACCCCCCCACCTGTCCCCATTGCAAGGCCTCCCACTTTCTCAAGAACTGCCCCAACCTCGCTGCTCCTCCTTCCTGTAATACCTGCAATGGCCCCCATCCCACATACTCCCACAAGTGTAAAGCTAAACCCCCTCCAGCCACCCCTGAACTTACAGTCCCAGTTCGTCCCGTCGATCCTCCTGTCCATCCTAACAATTCCCTCCGTCCACCCCCCACGGCCAAGGACATCATCCGGTTCATTACCGTTGTACTCCAAAACATTCACCCTTTTCAGCGCCCGCACACCTTCCAACAAACATCCCTTGCTGCTCGCTCTGTTTTCCACCTGAACACCTTCGCCACTTACTCCCACAACCAAGCCCACTTCACCTTCTCCCGCCTCAACACCCTCGTTTAAGTCTCTTCCCTTCCCTCTCTTCCCCCCCTCCTTCCCGTCATGGCGCGGCACAAGTCTCGCATCCTCTTCCAGAACATTCGCTCCTTCCGCTCCAACAAATACCTCCTCATGCACACCCTCTCCCACCACCAGGTCGACATCTTCCTCTTGAACGAAACCTTTCTCCAGCCCCACCATTCTATCCGCACCTCCCCCTATATCCTCCACCGCACTGATGCTCCTGGTCCTCGTGCGCAGGGTGGAGTCGCGATTGGCCACCTTAAGCATATCCCCGTCCCGCCACAACCTCTCCTCAATGACCCCACTGAACACCTTATCCTTAGCGTCTTCTTCCCCTCCCTCACCATTACCTGTGCCACCATCTATGTCCGCTCCACTGCTCCTCTTCCTTATGACTTCATCTCACACATTGACCACACCTTCTCCACCTATGTGATTGCCGCCGACCTCAACATCCATAGCCGCACTCCTGCTGCCCTTCGGCGGTGGCATCAGTTCCTCTCCACAATCCAGGGTGACCTTCTTCCCATTCCCCAGCACACCCGACCCGAAAGTAACACCACCCCCGATGTTGTCATTGCCTCCGCCAACCTCCTTGGGCGTATCACTGTCGCCGTCCTTGACCCCACAGGTAGCGATCACCTCCCTGTCCTTCTCACCATAACGTCTGCAAACCGCCCCCCTCCTGCTCCGCAACCTGCACCCCCTCCCAAGGTCGTCCATGACTATTGCCATGCCAACTGGGATGCCTACCGGGACTCCATCTCCACCCAGGTCGAAAGCCACCCTCTTACCTATCGCCATCCTGACGACATCATCCGCGCCTCGTCCTTCCTTCAGACGGTAATTACTGACGCCGTGGAGGCCCATGTTCCTACTAAAACCATCCACCCACACCGTCCCACTCTCCCTCCGCGGGCTGTCCTCCTCCTCCGTGAATCCCGCCGCCTCTATCGCTCCTTCCTCCGCACTCGTGACAGGGATACACTCCAACGCCACCGGCGATTACAGCGACACATACGGAACCTTATTACAGCAACGAAACGCTGGGACTGGCGCCAGACCTGCACACGACTCAATGCCACCCTCCCTATCAACTCCTCCAAGTACTGGTCTGCCTTCCATCGTCTTACTGGTTCCCTTTCCGCTCCCCACTACCCCCTTCTCCATAACGATCGCCCCCTTCCAGACAACCTCAGTAAGGCCAACCACTTCGCTTCCCCCCTTTCCGAGGTCTTCTCCATCCCCGATGATCCCCACTTTGATTATTCTCTTTTCCCCACCGTCATGGAACGTGCTGATACCTCAGTCGCTCCACTTGCTCCTAGTCTCCAGTACTTGGGGCAGTTGCCCCCCTCCGACGTCAACACTCCCATCACAGCACAAGACATTAAACTTCTCCTCCAGTCCAAACGCAACACGGCCCCTGGTCACGACTGTGTCACCTACCGTCACCTTCGAGAAAGCCCCTATTCCTTCCTAACTGTCCTCGCCCATCTCTATAATGTCATCCTCTCTACTGGCTTCTACCCTGACCTGTGGAAGACCTCCCGCGTCCTCCTCTTCCTCAAACCCAACAAACCCCCTTCTGCCGCCTCTTCCTATCGTCCCATTTGCCTCACCTCCATCTTCAGTAAGGTCCTTGAATCCATCCTCTCCCACCGTATCCATCGGCACCTTGCTCAACACCACCTCCTCCCCCTTACCCAGTGTGGCTTCTGACCCTCCTTCTCTGCTGACGACCAACTCCTCAACCTTGTTCACCTTCTGTTCCTCCAGCTCAACTCCCGTCGTCCCGCCATTTTTGTTTCCCTTGACCTCCAAAATGCCTATGACCGTGTATGGCATCCCGGTCTCCTCTTTAAACTCCAAACCTACGCCCTGCCTATCAATTTTGTTCGTCTGGTCGCTTCCTTCCTCTCACACCGTCCTTCCTATGTCACCCTCCACAACACCAACTCCCGTATCTTTTATCCCACGGCTGGCGTCCCCCAGGGTTCTGTCCTCTCCCCTCTCCTTTATCTCTTGTTTACAGCTGATATGCCCAAGCCACCCCCACCAGTTCACCTTCTCCAATATGCTGCTGACACCGCCTTCCTGGCTCTCTATCCTACCCTTCAACGGTCTCAACGTACCCTCCAAACCCACCTTAACCAGTTCACCACTTGGTGTAACCAGTGGCTCCTCCGTCTCAACCCCTCCAAAACCCAGGCAATCATCATAGGCCGTACCACTCGCTCCTTTCGCCTCCAAGATTTCTACCTCACCCTTTATGGTCATCCTATCCAACTCACCCCCACCCTGAAATACCTTGGCCTCACCCTTGACCGACACCTCACCTGGACCCCTCATCTCCTGACCATCCAGCAGAAAGCCCATTCCCGCCTCCGCCTGCTGAAACTCCTGTCCGGCCGGACATGGGGATTGTATCCTTCTACCATCCTCCACACCTACAAATCCCTCATCCGTCCTATCCTCTGTTATGCCAGCGTCGCCTGGATCTCCGCCCCCACCCGCTTTTACAAGGCTCTCCAAATCCTTGAACACCATGCGCTCCGCCTTGCCTTCCGTATCCGCCTTCCTTCCCCCACACGGCTCCTGTATGAACTGATCCCCTTCCCCCACCTCCTCTTGTTCCTCCAACATCTCCGCATCCTTTACATTGTTCGCAGGGTTGATCCCCCCCACCCTCTGGTTTCCTCCTTCCTCTCCACCCCTCGCCCGTTGCCGCGCCTCTATCGCTGTATCCCTCCCTCTCTCCACCTCCACACCCTCCATCTCCTTCATCAGGGCAATTTCCAACGCCTCCCCCTCCTGGATGACGAACTTCGCCGTGACATATACCCTTCCTTCCAACTATAATCCGGCCTTGTTCCCCCCCCCCCTCCCCAGGGCCTCCTTCTCCTCTTTCCTCCTTCTCCCAGAGCGGATTTTCCTCCATCCCCCCCTCCCCTGCGACCCTGCACCCCATACTTGCCTCTCTCCTTCCCACATCCCTCCCTACCTGGCCCTCTTCCGAGCGCCCCCCATTCCCCTCCCCCATCTCTTCCCCTCCCTCCCTTCTTCAGGTCTCCCTCATCTCCTTGAACCTGGCAGATCCTCTGTATTGATCATCATCAGTGTGCCACGTCAGTGTTGTGTTTCGTGCTATTTCTCGTGTGCGTCCAGAGGTGTGATTTTAATTGTGTACTGCCTTGAGGTTCGCCGTCAGTGTTACGTTGTGTGCTATGCCATCCGTCAACACCTTTATGCTCCAGTCATACTGTGCCTTGTGTTCTTTTAATCGTCGCAGTGTGTGGCTTTTTGTGTGTGCTACTTTTAAACAGTTTTTTTACCTCCAATTTACAGTCACCCCGTTTTTTGTATATTGCCTTCCATGATGTTCTCCCTTTTTTATATCTATGTTCGCCTTCTTCTCTCCTTTGCTGTTTTTAAATGTCTTCTATTGTTTTGTTCTATGTCTTTCGGCTGAAGAGCAGCGCATATGCTACTGCCAGCCCGCCCCGATGGGGAATTGAAATACAATAAAGAAAAAAAAAAAAAAATCAGCCTACGGACTCGTACACGTCGAGTGAACATTCGCGCGCCGGAGATCATCGCCATCGGTTCTTTGTGTGTGGTGTCGTGTTAGTGCTTCAGTGTGTCACCGCCCACGCTCCATCGTTCACGTGTGTCATTTCAGTCATCAGTGTTCGTGTACAAGTGCTGAACGTTTTTTATTTTACTACACCTATGAAGGGCTCCGTGTTTTTACTCGTATGTCTACTGTTTTTTGTCCACCATTATGTTTTGTATTCTGTGTCTTCCTTGTTTCTATTTGTACTATCTGTGGCCGAAGAGCGGCGTAATATTGCCGCTATCGGCCCACCTTTGTATCAGGTGTTAAAATAACAATAAACAAAAAAAAAAAAAAGCTCAGCCAGTGAGTGTACTCATTGCGTGAGTCTCGACACATCGCCTCGACAACAGACAGCGTGTTTACGGTTCTTTGTTTTCATTACTAGTGGACGTCTTGGATTCGTTTGGTTGTCTCTGTCACTCCGTTGCTTCTTGGGTGTTGTCGTCGTAAGGTCTATCTCCATCATCCGTCTTTGTTTCGTGTCCGCCCTTTCCGTTCGTTTGTTTGTTCTCGGGCTGCTCTCCGTTTGGTTCCGCAGCGCTTTCTCGGCGACCCCGCGACCGTTCCGGTCGCGGTGACAACAGGTTAAGCACCTACACCGACAGGTTTTAGAAGCAATAAAAATAGAATTCAGCCCAAAAAAAACAGTTATTTTCGAAATAATTTTGCATAGTCTCCATACATAAATCAATGCTATTTAAGTACAGAGATGCTGTATGTGTGGTACTCCCTCCCATCATTAACAAATTTCCCATTAAAACTACAGTCTTCCATGGCACATAAATCCATATAGAACCCTTCCTGCACTCGAAATGTAATTTATGTGGGAAGTAAAAAATACCCACTAATCAAGCGGAGCAACAGAATGAGATGTGTGTAGCTTAATCTCGAAACATCTTTCAGAGTTATTAAAGTACAATGATGTTGTGTGTTGTACTCCCGACTACCATTAACAAATGTTTATTGTATCAGAGCTTAAAAACCTGGTTCATTTTAGTGTTAGAAAATGTAAACTTTTTTCCTAATCGTTAATATTGCGTTTTCTATTCTGGGAGTCAGTGCCAACACAAACAAGGAAGGAAGGAAGTTGCGATGGCCAGTGGCAGGAATCCAATATCATGTGCATAAAACACTTTCTAATTAACAGAAAACATCATTTGTATTATTGGAAGTAACGTAGCTTAATTTGATTCATGTGCTCCCTGTGCCTCCTGCACGCCTTTCCATTACTCGCTGCTACTACTCGCAGAACGCAGGCTAAGTAACGCCTTCCCAGGACTCAGAAACCGATGCTCTCGAAGTCTGCGGTCGGACTGGCCGGGCAGCGATGGGTGGCTGTTTAAATCAGCGTTGACAGGGGGCGCTGAACACTGTCCTTCTGGAGGTGTGACGCTGCCAGCTCCTTCCATTGGCGCTTTGACCAGCGCCATCTTGAGGGCATTTCGCGGAGCTCTGCTGGATGGTGTGCAGTCGACGCTCTAGGACTGCACAGTTAAGTAGTAGCACATAGCTATTTGTTTAACCGAATCTATTAGTTAATAGTTATCTAAAGAATACCATTGCGATAGTGCAAGATGATTGTCCATTTTTTTCAATGTCAAACAGTTCCGCCTCAGACGGACTTTTTGCGTGTTCCCGCTGCATCCAAAGCAATTTTTCCAAATATATACAATGCTCTTGGCCATGTAACCCCTCCACTATCCTCCGCACTTATCAATCCCTCATCCGCCCTATCCTCTTCTATGCCCATTACGCCTGGATTTCCGCCCCTCCCACCAACTATAAGTCCTTCCAAATCTTTGAACGCCAAGCGCTCCGCCTCCCCTATCGCATCCACCTCCCATCCCCCACACGGATCTTTTACGACTTGATTCCCTTCCCGCACTTTCTACTTTTCCCCGAATGGATACGAATCCTTTACACCTCCCGCAAGATCGATCCTCCACACCCACCTGTCTTTCCCATCCTCGCCTATCCCAGCCCGCTGCCGTGCCTGTATTCTTGCATCTCGCCTACTCTCCATCTTCACACTCTCCATACCCTTGCCCAAGTTGGCTTCTGCCAACTTCCCCTCCTTGATGATGTCCTTGTTCCCTCCGTCTACCCCTCCTACAAGATCTATCCCCACCTTCCCTCTCCCCCTTTTCCCCCTGGGCTCCCTTTCTTCCCCAAATTCCTTTCTCTCCCCCCTCCTCTCACCCTTGTCACCCTCTTCCTCCCATCCACCTCCTTGAGCTTCCAACCCCTACCTTCTCCCCTCCCCTCCCTTCTTTCTCCCACCCCTCCTTCTGTCTCTGCCTTTCCCCTACACCCAGTTGCAGCTTCTACCCCCCCCCCCCCCCGCCCATCATCAGTGTGTTGGTTTCAGTTTCGCCGATGATCATCACCACAGTGGTTCTGTGCGCCAGTGTTTCTTCACTTTGTGCAACAGTGTTTTCATCAGTGTCCTTCTTAGTCTGTGTATCCAACTGGATGTCTACGTTTATTTTAACTGTTGACCTCCTTTGTGTACCCAGTGCCTTCAGTCGAACGGCTTCATATACATCATGTTACGTTTATCATCATGTTTTACCATGCGTTTTTTTCTATTCTTTGTCTTCTATTGTATTTAACGTTGTACCTATTCGCCGAAGAGCGGCGTATGTAGGCAGCTGCTGGCCCGCCTTGTATGAGGAGTGAATTTACAATAAAGAAAGAAAAAGACCATGGAATATGGTACAATGTTTCTACAGTCCATGGACTTCCCCAATTAAAGTACTGATATATAACATAATACTTGCATGCAGTATATAGTGCACACATCAAGGAACCAAGCACATTGAACTGCCAGTTTTGATTACAACTGCTTTATACTAAAGTAATATGATGCATAGCCATAGGCAGCACTCAGACTTACTTTTTTCCTTGCAATACACCACAATACAGAATCTAGTCGCTAGTAGTGTAGTGGGGTGTACATGTCTCAAAGTACTCTGCTGGGGGACGAAGACGTGGTTTTCTTTTGAAGGCCATAGATGACTGTATGCGTTGACAGAACGACGGGATGTTTGTCAGTTCCACACATCGACACTAAAAATTCACTATTCTTTAACTCAGGTCAGGAGGTGTCAAGACCATAGTGTAATCATAGCTATTAAGTTAAGAGCAAACCTATGTATGAATGATGTAGAAAAAAAGGAAAGAAAGCATATTAACGGTAACGCTTCATTTTTCACAATGTCTATTAAAAAGTATGAAGAGTACATCATAGAATAGTAATATGTCTCACAACATCGTTCAAAAAAATGGCTCTGAGCACTATGGGACTTAACATCTGAGGTCATCAGTCCCCTAGAACTTAGAACTACTTAAACCTAACTAACCTAAGGACATCACACACAAATCCATGCAAGAGGCAGGATTCGAACCTGCGACCGTAGCAGTCGCACGGTTCCGGATTGAAGTGCCTAGAACCGCTCGGCTACAGCGGCCAGCCAGTATCGCTGTCTTCGCCAAAAATGCTCTTATTGTATCAAACACCGGTCTTTGACTCACGACACATGAGGAAAGGGTAGGTCCTCGTTTAACGCAAGCAGCAATATGCCCCGAGGGAAAGAATAGTACTCCCGCTGCTTCCAGAAAGCAAATTTTACACTAATGAGCACTGCCATAAACTCTCACTGTCACACAGTGTTCTGTTGCTGCTCTCACAAGATTTGAGGGAGGTGTAATATTAGCTGCAACCTTTACAGTAATTTTTGCATCTCTCTTCTGAGAGATATTATTCACAAAATCTCTAATAACACGTGGGATGAACATGCTGTGTAGTTTTCCAGGTTTTGTGCTTCTTGCGAGGGGTGGAGATTTCGTGGATAAAATCAGTCAGAAGAGAAACGCAAAAATTCATGCAGAGGTTGCAGCTAATATTACACCTCCCTTAAATCTTCAGAATGCAGTAAAAGAGCACCATGTGACTGTGAGAGCTTCAGACGATTCACAACGCACAACGCACAATGCGTTAAATGTGTGCTGTGCGTCAAAGACCTGTTTTAGGCAGAATAAGAGTATTTCTGACGAAGACAACGACGTTGTAAGAGATATTATTATTTTATGATGTACTTTTTATACTTTGGTAGTACACCTTTTGATGAATAAAGCATTATTGTTAAAATGCGTCCTTTTCTTGTTTGTTCCTACAGCAGTCACACTTAGGTCTCCTCTTAATATCATAGCTGTGCTTACAATGTGATCTTGAGACCTCCTAACCTGTGCTGAAAATTCGTAAATTTTTAATATCAAAGAGTGGAACTGACATAAAATACCACCGTTCTGTCAACATAGACAGTCTTCTTTAAGGTTAAAAAGAAAAATATCTTTTCGTCCCCCAGCACAGTATTATTGTTAAAATGTGTCCTACAGATTTCGATATGATATTGTAACAAAGGCTTTGCTACATGGACACGCCAGACTACATTCTGCATTGGGGTGTATTGCAAAGGAAAAAAAGAAAATCTATGTGCTGCCTTAGGCGATGCCCCATATTACTTAGTATACAGCATTATACAACAGATGTAATCGGAGGTGGCAGTTCGAGGTACTTGGTATCTTAATTTGTGCAATATATCTTGCATGGAACGATGATGTCGTATATCAGTACTTAAACAGGGGGAAGTCTCTGCACTCTAGAGACATTGTACCATATTCCGTGGTCAGGAGTGTGGCGTATACTACAAGAAATTGCTATGGATGCAGCAGGAGTACAAACATGAAACAAAAAACAAAACAAAAACCATTTAAACCAGACCCGATTGACGTTTAAATGGACCTTCAACCAGTACCATTGCAATGTCCTTCTGTAGATGACTACTAGCTTATGGATGCGGAAAATTGAAATGAATATGTGCGACTACATAACGTAGGGGAGAAACGTGTGAAACGAAACTGGTTTTTAAGTCCTGATTTCATGGAACGTTTACTATGGTGGGAGAGACTACTACACACAGAATCGCTGTGGTACTTAAATGGCTCTGACAGACGGTTGGGGGTTCAGTTAGACGCATCTCATTCCATTGCACGCATGGATTACTGGGGACTTCTTTTCACTTCCTAAGCAAATTACATTTCGAAATCAGGAGGGGTTCTATATGGATGTATACGCCGTGTAAGAACGTAGCTTCACTGGAACATTTGTTAATGGTGTGGGAGAGAGTACCACACGTACATTATCACTATACTTTAATAGCATTCACTTGCGTTTGGAGTCAATGTGACAGTATTTCGTTAACAATTGTTTTTGTATGCTTTGAATTCAACATTTATTGATTCCTGTTGGAGTAGGTATAACACCTTGCATGTAACTTTCGTTTATCTTAGAATGATTGAGTGACCGAAATCATAAACACCTCATTTTCATCTCAATGCTCTCGCTAACATAAGCCAGACGATACCGCAGATCTACTCTCGCTTCACTGCAGCACACACGGCTTCCTCCAGACCACGTACGTGCATGACACTTTGATGTTTTAGGATACGCTCTGTAATGACTCTCGAGCTCTGAATTTTAACGTATGCACATCAAGCGGAACGACTAATGTTGCACTAACACTGCAGCTGTCGGAGAGGGAAATGTTGAGACAGAATTTGTCATACTTAACCGATACCTGCCCTCGATATATACGTCAGTTTGCATCACAGCTTCTCCAACTCTAGTTGATCGGGTCTCGTCACCGTACATCACTATACATTCTTCACATCTACTATAACTCGGAGGTGTATGTCAGCTGCTAGCCTGACATTAACACCCATAGACCGGTTTGTGGTTAAATGATACGTAGTGCTGAACAGTAACATCGATTCGACAGCTCACCACTGCATAGCTACTGTCTACCAATCATGTGTTACGTGGCTGATCCGCGAAGCAAAAGCACCATGTGAATGCTGCAAGGATCGTAAACGTTGGCGTACTCCATTCGAATATGTAACGAAAAAAAAAAAAATCCCTGGGAGACCTATGTCTCCACGAAACACAACGGTGAATTAAGGTAAGTATGAAGTACCAAGACTTTTTTTTTCTCGATCAGCGCCCCAGATTGGGATGGAAGGGTTATCAATGGTACTAGCGCGATGTGTACACCGCCATGCGCTGCGCAGCGGTGTGCGCCGTACTTGTTTTGTTGACTGTAGACAGGCGGGAAGACCCATGGTGGCGCTGGTAAGTGACTTGAACGTAACTAAATATATTGCCCATTAATGGACCAGAAATTCGTTACACTGTCATTGAAAGCGTTCAGCGCTTTAACGTACCTTACAGCAAGCATCTGGAGCGAAGTCCGGCAGAATGCGTGTCGGGCTCATATTCATTTGCCGCAATTTTAATGGAAGCAACCCAGACACTGAGGACTGACAGATCGATGAGCTACATCAGAACGTGTCAGGCTCAAATTCACTTGCATTGATATTCAAGGAGCTGTAATCCATCCAATAAGAAGTGGCAGCTTAGGAGGCGAGTGGCTGCAATTCCTGTCGGCATTTCTCCTGGAGGCCGTGACACTACAACTTGGATCGAGGTGTAATAGGCGCTAAGATGACTGCTGTTGCTGAAGGGAACACCGATACTGATTTGGTCTGGCTTGCACTTGTCGGTTCTAACTGAGTACGGTACCATGGCTCTTCCATTCCCGATGAGTGCTTGGGGGAAAAATGAACAATGCTATGATTAAACCCTGAATCTTTCCCTATTCTTGCAGTAGCTCTGAATTGTGTATGGAGGTGCAAGACTGTTCCACAAATGCAAAGGATTCAGTGGATAGTGTGCGTGTCGAAAGCTCTGCGATACTGTTAGAATTATATTGTGGAGGTATATCCGAACGCAAAAAGTGGTGACGTATTTCTCATGAAACACTATACTGTTGGCTTAGATTCTGATACCACTGTGCAGTCGCATATCTAGCGTAGTGATCATCGGAATGCGATAAAGGAGATTAACACACGTACAGGGACATATTTATAGACAATCATTTGACATCGATGAATTGTATCAGATTTACTTCATGGGGTCCTGGTATAATAAAAATGCAGCAGTAAGGCTTCCTTGGCCAATAAAGAACCTGTATCTGGGGTAGCGGTCATAGAGGAAATGAGGATACGTACAGAGTCATAAAACCATATTTTATGTAAATGTGAGGTGTGTAAAGTGTAATTTGTTCATGGCGATGTATGCAGACAATGTAATGCTTTTCCATGTTGCTTTTACAGGTGCTTCACAATGACAGGGTAGTCGAAATTAGCTAATCGCACGATTAAATAAAAATTACATTTTAGCTTACTACGGACCATGTTTACGTTCCTTCTCATGAGTGCGAAGTTAGTAAACCAACGCACGATTAAATAAAAATTGCATTTTAGCTTACTACGGACCATGTTTACGTTCCTTCTCATGAGTGCGAAGTTAATAAACCAAAGATGGTGTGAAATCCGTTTGCTGAATCGCCCAGTATTGTGTGCCTTTGATGTTATGGTACATTTCTACTAACTCTGTCCATTCCGTTTTTGCTTGCGCCGGCCGGAGTGGCCGAGCGGTTCTAGGCGCAACAGTCTGGAACCGCGAGACCGCTACGGTCCCAGGTTCGAATCCTGCCTCGGGCATGGATGTGTGTGATGTCCTTAGGTTAGTTAGGTTTAAGTAGTTCTAAGTTCTAGGGGACTGATGACCTCAGCAGTTAAGTCCCATAGTGCTCAGAGCCATTTTCGTTTTTGCTTGCCTACTGTGAAACTCACTATGTGATACGGGCATGTTGGTGGCTAGTAGATTCTGCACCATTTTCCGCAGCTGGTTTGTACGTGCATTATTGCCCCTAATTTGTCCAATGTGGATGAACCAGTTAACGTAGCTCCTTTGCTCCATTGGGGCTTCTCAGCATATTATGTGCCAAAGAATTTTCTGTTTTGGTTTCGATTGCCTTCCTAAGAGACCGTAGGGAACCTAAATAGGTACGTACTAATACTTTGTCGACTTATAAATCCACGCTGTAAATAACAGCATAATGAATGCCATACAACTCTGCGGTTAGTATCGATGCTTCTGTTGGCGACAGGAAAGACATTTGTCCATATCCTGTTGGTTCAGCAAAAAATGTGGCTCTTCGGGGACATACTATTTGGAATCATCCGTGTACAGTTTGCACCACTCATTCTAAAGGTATTCGATTTTAACGTTGGCCAGCATGTTAACCGGAGCCCACTGTAAACATCTGGTCATGGATTATCGAGACACCGGCAAATCACCACTCGCTGGACCTAAACTGGTGAACTCTGGCACAGACTTGAAGCAGCAGCGAATGACGTACCCGTATCTCATCCAAGCCCATTCCGATTCCTGTCCTGTCAGCTTAGAGCCCTTACTGCTGTCAGAGATCCCAACTCGGTGTAATAAATTTCTCATCCCGTTTATTCCAAGTCACCTAAAAATGTAATCAGGCATTGTTTCTACTACACTGTACACTCACATTACATATTACAGTGGTCGGACATAAATATGGAAACACGGAAAACACAGCAAACTACCGCACCTTAAAACGCTGTAGCAAATCTGTTGGCATTCAGAACCACTTTCAGTTGTCCCGGAATTTATAAATAAATGTCCTGTAAGGTTTACGTACTTCGTGTAAAATACACTACTGACCATTAAAATTGCTACACCACGAAGATGACGTGCTACAGACGCGAAATTTAACCGACAGGAAGACGATGCTGTGATATGCAAATGATTAGCTTTTGAGAGCATGGTGACACCTACAACCTGCTGACATGAGGAAAGTTTCCAACGGATTTCTCAAACAAAAACAGCAGTTGACCAGCGTTGCCTGGTGAAAGGTTGTTGTGATGCCTCGTGTAAGGAGGAGAAATACGTACCATCACGTTTCCGACTTTGATAAAGGTCGGATTGCAGCCCGTCGCGATTGCGGTTTATCGTATCGCGACATCGCTGCTCGCGTTGGTCGAGATCCAATGACTGTTAGCAGAATATGGAATCGGTGGGTTCAGGAGGGTAATACGGAACGCCGTGCTAGATCCCAACGGCTTCGTATCACTAGCAATCGAGATGACAGGCAGCTTATCCCGCATGGCTGTAACGGATCGTGCAGCCACGTCCCTATCCCTGAGTCAACAGGTGGGGACGTTTGCAAGACAACATTCATCTGCACGAACCGTTCAACGACGTTTGCAGCAGCATGGACTATCAGCTCAGAGACCATGTCTGCGGCTACCCTTGACGCTGCATCACAGACAGGAGCGCCTGCGATGGTGTACTCAACGACGATCCTGGGTGCAGGAATGGCAAAGCGTCATTTTTTCGGATGAATCCAGGTTCTGTTTACAGCATCATGGTGGTCATATCCGTGTTTGGCGACATCACGGTGAACGCACATTGGAAGCGTGTATTCGTCATCACCATACTGGCGTATCACCCGGCGTGATGGTATGGGGTGCCATTGGTTACACGTCTTGGTCACCTCTTGTTCGCATTAACGGCACTTTGAACAGTGGACGTTACATTTCAGATATGTTACGACCCGTGACTATACCCTTCATTCGATCCCTGCGAAACCCTACATTTCGGTAGGATAATGCACGAGCGCATGTTGCAGGTCCTGTACGGGCCTTTCTGGATACAGAAAATGTTCAACTGCTGCCCTGGCCAGCACATTCTCCAGATTTCTCACCAACTGAAAACGTCTGGTCAATGGTGACCGAGCAACTGGCTCGTCACAATACGCCAGTCACTATTCTCGATGAACTGTGGTATCGTGTTGAAGCTGCATGGGCAGCTTTACCTGTACACGCCATCCAATCTCTGTTTGACTCAATGCCCAGGCGTACCAAGGCCGTTACTGCGGCCAGAGGTGGTTGTTCTATGTACTGATTTCTCAGGATCTATGCACCCAAATTGCGTGAAAATGTAATCCCATGTCAGTTCTGGTATAATATATTTGTCCAATACCCGTTTATTATCTGCATTTCTTCTTGGTGTAGCAATTTTAATGGCCAGTAGTGCAGAATCAAGCGCAGGTAACGACGATGGAGGTGGATAGTGATCGCTCATCCTTCTTCCCAAAGTAAAGCACAGAGGCTCAATAATGTTGACCTCTGGTGACTGTGGTGGCCAGAACAATTAGTCCTCAAGCTCATGAAACTAGTTCTGACGATGCGAGATGTGCGAAGAAAGGCCATGTCGCCTTGGGACACAGTATTCCCATCGCGGAACATACATTGTACTATGGGATGGACCTGAACAGCCAAAGACGGACACATTATCCTTGGCAGTAATGAATTCCCAAATCATGCAAGAATCCTCGCCTTGTTTCACTCTTGGGACGCAAACTTGACCGGAAGATGGAAACAGTGTGCAACAAGACTCATCCGAATAAATGACATTCTTCCATTGCACCACAGTTCAGGTTTTATGGCTTCGGCACCACGTATTCTGTTACAGGCATTTGTATCATTGATCAGTAGTTTTATAATTCCAACTCGCCCTGTAGTTCGAAGTTTCTTTTATGACTATTAACAAGGAACTAAACAACTATGGTCCAGAGCACGCTAACACAACAGTACTGGCGAGCCCCTGCAACACAGCTACACCTGGCAACCCCAGACGCCCGACACGCCGAAAAACAGGCAATCGCAGGGAAACCGTACTGTACACAACACGCAAACCAGCCACACACACACACCCTCTACACTGTGAGCTAATCTAATGTATGACGACCTCGGACTGTTGCAGGGACGAGGCCGCTGCAGCAGACCCAGGAGAATTCACAGGAGCCCAGTTGCAGCGCCCGGACTGACCCATCTACAACGAGCACCCGCAGCTACAAAGGTAACGATGCACGATACCTCGCACTAACATAACCTCACCTTGCATGCACTGTCGCAGCTAGCAGACCGCTACTGCCCATACTACCCAACCTACTGTCGCAGAGGTTTTTTTCCCTTGGCGCTTACCTGGGCACTTTTTCCCCTCTGACCTTACAACCCGCTACCTTTAGATCGCTTTAGTCCACTTTCTGTCTCCTGTTGCACCATCTGAATGAGTAATCCCACCCAGACTCATGGACAACATCACAACCTGCATCTGACTCCTGATTCGAAAACTAACATGTTATACGCAAGTGACAGTAGAACTTTTGGTTTGGTCACTACGACGGTGTTGGCGTGGAGGAGCCCCATCCTACATAAAAATCATGTTGTTTTGCTGTTGAAAGGCTGTGGCCGAGCGCTTCTAGGCGCTGCAGTCCGGAACAACGCTGCTGCTACGGTCGAAGGTTCGAATCCTACCTCGGGCATGGGTGTGTGTGATGTCCTTAGGTTAGATAGGTTTAAGTAAATCTAAGTCTAGGACACTGGTGACCTCAGATGTTACGTCCCATAGTGCGTAGAGCCATTTGTACCATTTCAGCTGTTGAAAGGGTTAGTGAATGCGACATTCAGATCTGCAGTGACTTTTGCAGCTATCGCCCTTTTATTTTTCGTCCCAGTCGTCTTCAATTACAGTCTGTCACCATCATTCAACACACGCTTTCGTCCCTGTTGCGAGATAGCGGATGATATATTTTCCCTTTCCCCGTGTGCGGTATAAATCTTCTATAGGCTCCTCTTGAAACACCTAACATTTCGGTTCCCTGGATTACGGAAGCAACCACCGTGCGAGCTCCAACAATTTGAGCACGTTCAAATTCACTTAGCTCGGTCATAATAAATTCACACCCACACTGAACGTGTTATGACTACGACTGTGACCTGCACGGTACTGGGAACGTTGTTCATAAAACGTCCGCTTTCACATTCAACAGAGCAACCTGCAGGCTTCACTAGCATCTGCATTTATGTTTAATGATGTGTTTCTCGTTGTGTTCCTATATTTATTCCACCCCCTGTACAGGATGGTCCATTGATAGTGACCGGGCCAAATATCTTACGCAATAAGCATCAAACGAAAAAACTACGCAGAACGAAACTCGTCTAGCTCGAAGGGCGAAAAGAGAATGCGGTATGGTTGACCCGCTAGATGGCGCTGCCATAGGTCAAACGGATATCAACTGCGTTTTTAAAAATAGGAACCCCCATTTTTATTACATATTCGTGTAGTACGTAAAGAAATATGAATGTTTTAGTTGGATCTCTTTTTTCGCTTTGTGATAGATGGCGCTATAATAGTCACAAACGTATAACTACGTGGTATCACGTAACATTCCGCCAGTGCGGACGGTATATGCTTCGTGATACATTACCCGTGTTAAAATGGACCGTTTACCAATTGCGGAAAAGGTCGATATCGTTTTGATGTATGGCTATTGTGATCAAAATGCCCAACGGGTGTGTGCTGCGTATGCTGCTCGGTATCCTGGACGACATCATCCAAGTGTCCGGACCGTTCGCCGGATAGTTACGTTATTTAAGGAAACAGGAAGTGTTCAGCCACATCTGAAACGTCAACCACGACCTGCAACAAATGATGATTCCTGATGTGTTGGCAAATGTGCCAACACCTTGTAGCTAGAGGAGGCCGAAATGCACGCTATCTAACGCAGACGGGCATGAATTCTGGAACAGGATAAGTTGTGAATTCTAATAAGAAAAGTATGCAGCTCCTCGAATACTTAACTTTTAATTATCCTTGTTGGTTTACAACGTTCTTGATGAGACATTTCATGCGATAACTATCTAACTATGTAAAGCTTATGGCGCCTTGCTAGGTCGTAGACATGGACTTAGCTGAAGGCTATTCTAACTGTCTCTCGGCAAATGAGAGAAAGGCTTCGTCAGTGTAGTCGCTAGCAAAGTCGTCGTACAACTGGGGCGAGTGCTAGTCCGTATCTCGAGACCTGCCTTGTGGTGGCGCTCGGTCTGCGATCACACAGTGGCGACACGCGGGTCCGACATGTACTAAATGCACCGCGGCCGATTTAAGCTACCACCTAGCAAGCGTGGTGTCTGGCGGTGACACCACAATTCCCAAGTAGGAGTTTTAGCTGCTGTCGCGGCTAATCCGCACATCAGTAGCAGACAAATTGCGCGAGAATCGGGAATCTCAAAAACGTCGGTGTTGAGAATGCTACATCAACGTCGATTGCACCCGTACCATATTTCTATGGAGCAGGAATTGCATGGCGACGACTTTGAACGTCGTGTACAGTTCTGACACTGGGCACAAGAGAAATTACGGGACGATGACAGATTTTTTGTACGCGTTCTATTGAGCGACTAAGCGTCATTTACCAACAGCGGTAATGTAAACAGGCATAATAAGCACTACTGGGCAAGGGAAAATCCACGATGGCTGTGACAAGTGGAACATCAGCGACCCTGTCGGGGTAATGTAAGGGGCGGCATTAATGGAGGAAGGATAATTGGCCCCCATTTTATCGATGACAATCTAAATGGTACAATGTATGCCAATTTCCTACGTAATGTTCTACCGATGTAACTACAAGATGTTTCGCTCCATGACAGAATGGCGATGTACTTCCAGCAAGATGGATGTTCGGCACATAGCTGGCGTGCGCTTGAAGAGGTATTGAATAGCATATTTCATGACAGGTGGACTGGTCGTCGAAGCACCATACAATGGCCCGCACGTACACCGTATCTGACGTCCCCGGATTTCTTTCTGTGGGGAAAGTTGAAGGATGTTTGCTATCGTGATCCACCGACAACGCCTGACAACATACGTGAGCCCATTGTCAATGGCCAGCCGCGGTGGCCAAGCGGTTCTAGGCGCTTCAGTCCGGAACCGCGTGACTGCTACGGTCGCAGGTTCGAATCCTGCCTCGGGCATGGTTGTGTGTGATGTCCTTAGGTTATTTAGGTTTAGGTAGTCCTAAGTTCTAGGGGACTGATGACCTTAGATGTTACGTCACATAGTGCTCAGAGCCATTTGAACCATTTTGAACCATTGTTAATGCATGTGCGAACATTACGGAAGGCGAACTACTCGCTGTTGAGAGGAATGTCGTCACACGTATTGCCAAATTCATTGAGGTTGACGGACATCATTTTGAGAATTTATTGCATTAATGTTGTATTTACAGGTAATCACGCTGTAACAGCATGCGTTCTCAGAAACGATAGGTTCGCAAAGGTACATGTATCACATTGGAACAACCGAAATAAAGTGTTCAAACGTACCTACGTTCTGTATTTTAATTTTAAAAACCTACCTGTTACCAACTGTTCGTCTGAAACTGAGAGCCATATGTTTGTGACTGTTACAGCCTCATCTGTCACAAAGCGAAAAAAGTGTTCCAACTAAAACATTCATATTTCTTTACGTACTACACGAATATGTAATAAAGATGAGGGTTCCTATTTAAAAAAAATCGCAGCTGATATCCGTTTAACCTATGGAAGCGCCATCTAGCGGGCCAACCAGAGGGCCATCTGGTTTCCCTCTTCAAGCTAGACAAGTTTCTTTCTTTGTAGTTTTTTCGTTTGACGCTTATTTCGTGAGATATTTGGCTCGGTCACGATCAATGGAGCACCCTGTATTTGCTATCATTCCTAGTGATGTAATTTTAGCATTCAGCTGTGCAGAATATGTTCCTAGTTTGTCGGCTTGTTTGAGATGTTTATTTAGAGTGAGGTCTCCTGGTGGACGGCCCCTACTGTCACTGCCTGTCAGGCGATGTGTTCCGTCCTGTCTGGCGGACGGTTGTCCCCGCTATTTGCGACCTGCGGATCGCTCCATTACGCACGCCAGCTTACCGTGCGGGCACGCCTCCATCCGCACGGACCATTAGCCGCCAGTTCCCGCCACCTGCACAGCCGGCCAGCTAAGCCGCTTAAACTCCATCGCCGTGCACCGCTGGAGGTTCCTCAAAGCCGCTCAAGTCAACTTACAACTGCAATCCCCTTCTACAGCCTTAGGGTTAATCCTTGCTATTATTCACTAGCTCCTTCTAACTCGTTACTGTGGCTGCAACGTTCCTACAACACTAAGAAGGTAGCTTGCTTCAACGGATGTGAACCATCACTTATGCGTGTTTTGCAGGGGAGACATGCGATCAATCGATAATTGGTATTAAAAGGGTCTATTGGAGGGCTCCTGGAGTGTTATTACAGTCCCGAGACTCGCCTAACACTGTCGTTTAATAATGTATCCTCCGCCCCACATCGTACGGTGGGTTGGGGAGTCCATACAGGGTGTTTCTGGAGTAGTAGTAATTGTTTTAGGACATGGTGCTACTGGTTACAGAGATACAGCTGTTAAATGCCATGGTAAATGATGAAGTTCAACGTAGATTTTCATATATTCCATCTCCGATTGCGATTAACTTCGTAATTTTCTTGACAACGCTACCCAAATTGTGTCTTCTATCTACTTTATAGTCCTTAAACTGTACTCACAGGCTAGAAAGTATAAATGAGGTAGGTCTGGGGACTTTGGTGGCAAAAAACAGTGACCATTTCTGTTGATCCATCTTCCGGAGAATATTAGGTTTCGATGATGAGCCACGTATCAGTAGGAGCGTCGTCATGCGGAAATAACATATCTCTCCTTGTAGACAAAGAAACCTCTTCCAATAATGCTGGAAGCTCGTTTGCAAAAAAGTCTAGGTAACGGGGTCGGTAAGACGATGTAGTAACACAACAAGACCAAGCAACCTATTGTCTGTCATGATACATCAAACATTTGCGGAGAAGCGATCATGAAAATGTTCCTCCATAAAAGTATGATGGTTTTAGTTGTACCAATCCAACACTGCCTGACAAAAAACGCGAACACTTGGAAGGCATGGTCGGATGTCACTACAACTGTTCCAAGAGATTTCGGAACTGCAGCCGGTCGTCGTAAACTTCACACCACGATATTTCAGCTGGACACCTGCCAGTCACCTTCAGTTGAGCCACCGTAGACAGCGTCAGATATTGAGTGATCAGTCTGAATGATACACAGACGCCACACACTTGTGTGAGACAGCACTAGCAGCACCTGGCAGAGTTTTAAAGGGTCCTCATTATAGGTCTCCCTTCCACCGGCTTGAGGAGTGACGCAATATCCAATCTTCGATGGCCCACCCAAAGATTATTGGCAGGTGTCCAGTTGAAATATCATGGAGTGAAGTTTACGATGACTGGCTGCATTCCATAAATCTGTTCGAGTGTTTAATTCGCCGGGAAAATTTTAAATTTCACATCACTATAACTTTTTACACGTAAATAATATCGACAAGTATGTAAGTGATTAGAGCTGTAATCCTCTGCGGCTCGTAGAACCGTCTCCAGAATGCATCGTGGTTGTTTGTATAATGAAATAGTAATCAACCAGTGGCACATAACAAACTTAATTTCTTGGTCTGTTTCGACGACTTGGTGCTCTTCTTTAGAAGGTTATGCCTATCGCATTATTTGCAAGTGTGAATAATGAAGTGACACTCGCAAATAATGCATTGGCATAACCTTCTGAAGAAGGGCACTAAGTGCCCGAAACCGGTCAAGAAAATAAATTTCTTACATGCAACTAGTAGCATATTATTTCATTACATAATACTGTAGTTGGTGAAGATGGAGAGAATACTGATGTTCGTGTTTAGTGTTGTTGCCAAACATAGTAGTGTATATAAGGGGCGTGAACAGCGTCAGATATTGAGTGATCACTCTGAATGATACAATGATGCAGCATATTTGGGTGAGCGGTAGCAGCATCTGACAGAGTTTTGCAAGAGTCCTCATTGTGGGTCTCCCTTTGGCCGGCCAGACAAACCACCAATATCCAGATTTGTGGGGCATCCAGGTGTTCCGTTGCCTCAATGATAGCCTGCGTGGGAATGTGAGGACAGGCATAGTCGTTTGCAAAGTCTGACCATCACAAGACAGGATCGCCGTTTTGTGCACCAACCACATTGTGACTCCCTCACACTTGCACCTGCCGTCCGAGGACAAGGAAAGGACTCCATGTAACATTCGGTGTCGTCCTACAGCATCGGTCTGAAGCTAACAGCAGTCTGACTGGGTTTAAGAACATATGTGGAGGCTGCCTTTAACACGACGCTGCATTTGGAGTGATGCTGTGACCCGGAAGTATGGAAAATGGTTTAAATAGCTCTGAGCACTATGGGACTTAATATATGAGGTCATCAGTACCCTAGAACTTAGAACTACTTAAACCTAACTAACCTAAGGACATCACACACATCCATGCCCGAGGTAGGATTCGAACCTGCGACCGTAGCGGTCACGCGGTTCCAGACTGAAGCGCCTAGAACCGCTCGGCCACAACGGCCGGCGCTGGTAGCAGTCATCGCGGGCCAGGGCATTGCTGTCGCTGTTGGAGCACTGGTTATTCTCCATGACTTACTGTCCCTCTTAATACAAATCGGTAACGCGAATATCTCCATCGAATGGGCACGTAAAATTCCGCTTTGAAAACTGTTTTGTTTGTAATGGGAAACAAGGCGACGCCCTCCGTCGAGACTCGGTGTCTGAGCCGACTCCAATTACACGTTGCAGAAACGAAACTGCAAATACCTTCATAAATACCAGAGGAAATGCACCTGGCTACTCTTAGGTAAGACTCCACGTCCATATTGCAAACACAAGCAGCCCAATCATACGTCCTTAGGCGTACTCATGAAGTTTTCTTTCTTTAAGATGGACTTGTCTACATCTACATGACTACTCTGCAATTCACATTTAAGGGCATGGCAGAGGGTTCATCGAACCACAATCATACTATCTCTCTACCATTCCACTCCCGAACAGCGCGCGGGAAAAACGAACACCTAAACCTTTCTGTTCGAGCTCTGATTTCTCTTATTTTATTTTGATGATCATTCCTACCTACAGAGGTTGGGCTCAACAAAATATTTTCGCATTCGGAAGAGAAAGTTGGTGACTGAATTTTCGTAAATAGATCTCGCTGCGACGAAAAACGTCTTTGCTTTAATGACTTCTGTTGTGACTTGGCAAGACAGCCAAGTCACTATGGGGTGAAGCCGAAAGGCGCGCGCTTAAGCTCACGCAGGCTGGCGCGAGGTCTGGAACAGTTAAGGGAATTAATAGTAGCAAATAAAGTACGTAGTTGATGTAATACTTAACTTTAATCCATAATTGGTGTACATCGGTCTGACGGTACAGGCATCACAAGTTAAATATCTATTGATAATGGCGCCTTGCTAGGTCGTAGCAAATGACCTAGCTGAAGACTATGCTAACTATCGTCTCGGCAAATGAGAGCGTATTTGTCAGTGAACCATTGCTCGCAACGTCGGCTGTACAACTGGGGCGAGTGCTAGGAAGTCTCTTTAGACCTGTCGTGTGGTGGCGCTCGGTCTGCAATCACTGACAGTGGCGACACGCGGGTCCGACGTATATTAATGGACCGCGGCCGATTTAAAGGCTACCACCTAGCAAGTGTGGTGTCTGGCGGTGACACCACAACTTCCATCCCAACTCGCGTATCATATCTGCCACATTCTCTCCCCTATTACGTGATAATACAAAACGAGCTGTCCTTTTTTGCACCCTTTCGATGTCCTCCGTCAATCCCACCTGGTAAGGATCCCACACCGCGCAGCAATATTCTAACAGAGGACGAGCGAGTGTAGTGTAAGCTGTCTCTTTAGTGGACTTGTTGCATCTTCTAAGTGTCCTGCCAATGAAACGCAACCTTTGGCTCGCCTTCCCCACAATATTATCTATGTGGTCTTTCCAACTGAAGTTGTTCGTAATTTGAAGAGCCAGGTGCTTAGTTGAATTGACAGCCTTGAGAATTGTACTATTTATCGAGTAATCGAATTCCAACGGATTTCTTTTGGAACTCATGTGGATCACCTCACACTTTTCGTTATTTAGCGTCAACTGCCACCTGCCACACCATACAGCAATCTTTTCTAAATCGCTTTGCAACTGATACTGGTCTTCGGATGACCTTACTAGACGGTAAATTACAGCATCATCTGCGAACAACCTAAGAGAACTGCTCAGATT
The DNA here is from genome assembly GCF_021461395.2 of Schistocerca americana. NCBI lineage: Eukaryota > Metazoa > Arthropoda > Insecta > Orthoptera > Acrididae > Schistocerca > Schistocerca americana. The sequence goes on along the minus strand of NC_060122.1, from coordinate 646,297,283 downwards.
GTCACCCATGTCATTTATATAGACCAGGAACAGCAGAGGTCCCAGGACGCTTCCCTGGGGAACACCTGATATCACTTCAGTTTTACTCGATGATTTGCCGTCTATTACTACGAACTGCGACCTTCCTGACAGGAAATCATGAATCCAGTCGCATAACTGAGACGATACCCCATAGGCCCGCAGCTTGATTAGAAGTCGCTTGTGAGGAACGGTGTCAAAAGCTTTCCGGAAATCTAGAAATACGGAATCAACTTCAGATCCCCTGTTGATAGCGGCCATTACTTCGTGCGAATAAAGAGCTAGCTGCGTTGCACAAGAACGATGTTTTCTGAAACCATGCTGATTACGTATCAATAGATCGTTCCCTTCGAGGTGATTCATAATGTTTGAATACAGTCGAGTTCTGTTTTTAATGAGTTCCCAGTCCAAACGCAAATCGCGTCTAACCGTCGTTGAGATTATATATTTTTCACTGAACGAAAATAGAAAACAGTAGCAGCAGCGCGGTTTCGGTCTTAATCACCTAGAACCGCTCGACCACAGCGGCCGGCTAAGAAGTATGGAATGTGGATGGATTGTGTGAATTCTCTTCAGCAATGAATCTCGTTCCCTCATTATTCCGGATGACAATCGTCATAGGGTATGGCGACGACCTGGGGAGAGGTTCCCCTTTCAACGTTTTATAGTGACACAGCGGTGTTACTACTAGCATCATGTTGCAGGGAGTCATCTGGCTTGATCTCAGGTCACAGCAGGTAGTGACTGAGGCGACTTTGGCAACACACCGCTATGTCACATACACTTTTCCTCGTCATGTGTTATCTCCCATATATGATGCCCTTTTACAACAAAACAATACACGTCCACAAATGGCAGGTGTCTCTATGAACTGTCTAGTGATGAGGGACTCTCGTGAGCAACAGCGTCCCATATTTATCTCAGACAGAACATGTGCGGGACCAGCTCGGACATAAACTCTGCCGGCCGAAGTGGCCGTGCGGTTAAAGGCGCTGCAGTCTGGAACCGCAAGACCGCTACGGTCGCAGGTTCGAATCCTGCCTCGGGCATGGATGTTTGTGATGTCCTTAGGTTAGTTAGGTTTAACTAGTTCTAAGTTCTAGAGGACTAATGACCTCAGCAGTTGAGTCCCATAGTGCTCAGAGCCATTCGAACCATTTTGAAACATAAACTCTATCCGAGAGCCAGTGTCCTGGAAATCAAGGACCAGTTACAGCAGTTGTGTGCCAGCATACAGTTACCTTGAGACACCGTTTCCAACCGAAATGGAGCTTGCATATACGCCAGAAGGGGTGCAACTTCATATTATAAGCGGGCTCATGCAGCTAAGTTCTTTGTAAATGCTGCTCGATTTCGTAATCACTTAAATAATCTTATATACTCTCTCAACCTGCGAAACCTCCTCCGCTTCTGAGCACTTTACTTCTTTTGTGCCGGCCGGTGTGGCCGTGCGGTTAAAGGCTCTTCAGTCTGGAACCGCGTGACCGCTACGGTCGCAGGTTCGAATCCTGCCTCGGGCATTGATGTGTGTGATGTCCTTAGGTTAGTTAGGTTTAAGTAGTTCTAAGTTCTAGGGGACTGATGACCACAGATGTTAAGTCCCATAGTGTTCAGTGCCACTTCTTTTGTTAGCAGGTGTATGTTACAGGTGTTATTGATACCATCACGAGTAGAAGAGGTAAGTGGCTCTATAATGGGATTGCTCAGAGATTTGCAGTTAGCCAACGACTAGATTCCATTTCATAATCTTCACCTCCTTCTCGAAGCTGTGAATGCGCTGTAAATAATAGAGACCATGCAGATGTAATGTCCACCATATGAAAAAGGTCTAAAGATGGAATAGTGCTACACATTATCGCGGAAATGGGATTGTTTATATTGTTCTAAACATCCAGTGAGCACGTTCGACAGGATTTATGCTTAACAGCTTTGTTTTGAGATGAGGCGAGCTCCTTCAGTAGTAACGTCAGCATGAAGATGGTGGCTCCTAAATGTACCGCAAAAGAGAGGCTCCTGGATCAGACGAGTTCCCAGAGTTCTGCTTCCTATGATACGTTATGGGGTCCTATAGCGACCGTCTCGAAATTAGACAGCTCAAGTCTGAAGGTTTTACTATCGAAAATTATTATTATGACCAGCCTGGTGAAAGTTAAACTATAAACAATTGGTTCTGAGCACTATGGGACTTAACTTCTGAGGTCATCAGTCCCCTAGAACTTAGGACTACTTAAACCTAACTAACCTAAGTACATCACACTCATCCATGCCCGAGGCAGGATTCGAACCTGCGACCGTAGCGGTCGCACAGTTCCAGATTGTAGCGCCTAGAACCTCTCGGCCACCCCGGCCGGCTAATCAACAATTACTATTATTCTCACAGACGTACGGAAAGGTGTGAAGCTCTTTCTCTGACGATATTATCGCTATCTGTACTTTTTCTCTAAAGCTTGCAGTCTATCTAGTGAAACTTGATTACCGATATCGTAAAATCTGATATGTAGGCGTAAAACGCGTATTCTGAAAACCCGTATTCCGATGTGTTAGTAGTCAAATATTTTCTGGAGCTTCTCACTATCCGACATGTCAGTATTCTGATAGGGAACAAAAATCAGACATTAATTACTCTTCCTAGTCTGCATCCAACAACACGCTAAAATAATTCAAAAGAAATACCGCGATCCACGCAGAATGCAATGCGAGGTCACAATTACTGACGCAACTATACACTTTTTTTTTTTTTTTTTTGTAGAAACTGAATGATCAGGAGAGGTTTAGTCAACAAGCCTCAAGCAGTGTAAAAATTGAAAGGAATAAATTAAAACTTTTAATTTAATTGACGATCGACACACTGACAAACTTTACTCAGATTTTTCTTTTCCTTGACAGTTTGATTAGCAAAAATTTTAATTATTCCATAATGTCTTTAATTAATAATTTCGTATCTGGTCACAACAGAGATACGAATATTACTTTCAATTTAGTCACACAAAAATCAGACAAAATCCCTCCAGTGCTCAAGTAAGCAACAACTACTCGAAGAAAAAAGGCAAATTATCAAAAACCCTCGATTAATACAAAAATCTCCTCTGGCGCACTAACACGAGGAGGGCAGCCTACAACCTCTCTCCTGACTCGCGGCTTCTTTCCACGCCAGGCTGCGTCCAGCTACTCCCAACAACCGTTCGTTTGCCACCACTCGCGATAATACTGTCTCTGACTCAGAGTTTGTGTATGCACGCAATAGCGGAATCAATAGTCAACTTTCCAGAGAAAGATACGAACGTTCAACGTTCAGGGTCACACCTGCACCCTGCAGGTCGCCAGCTCTAAGCGCTATAGCTCGCCAGCCTCATAGCTCTGTTGCTGCACGTACACTATAACAGTGCAATAGGTCATCGCCAGCTTCCGTACTATATCGCGTGTTCAAGTGTGGTTACAGTCAGTACCTATAGTTCCTTTTGTATAGCATGTATTGGCATATGGGTGATGGGACGGTGATGAAGGGTCAGTAAGAGTTGCAAATAAAAGATTTTCGGGAGGCAGGGAATATTCTCGGTCGTATTAAGGCGAGCCGTCGGAACTAAAATCTTGGCGGTGGCATGCAAGTAACGGAGCGCTGCCTAGCACCGACTCTCTCGTAAATAAAATGCGTTCATACATGACACGATATAATAAGGATGTCTCAGATGTTACCAAAATTAATTTCCGAGTTTTCTTAACAACTTTTTCGCTGGAAGTTTAATAAAAGTCCAACAGAACATAAATTCATCAGCGAAGACTTTCTCCGTTGCACAAGCGGAACAGTTTGATACACCTTGCGGTATTTTCTTATCTCGGAATCCTTTTATGTTCACGATAAAATATGCATCATATACTTCGATATACTTTCAGAATTTTCGCATATTATTTTCAGTGCAAATATGTAAGTGATTCTGTTTTTTCCACAGGCTGAGTAAATAAACATTTTTCTTCAAAATTTGCTGTAACATTATAACGCTAACTTGCCAAATAAGATGCAAAACCGCACCGTGAAACAAGCTAACGTTACCCTCTGAGAGGATTTCGAATTTTGACCGCGCGTGTATCTAATGGATAAAGGCATCGGACAATAATTTTCAATATGATGAAATTAACAGAAAAACTAAATGGACACTAACCTTGAGAGTTAATGAAAGTAGTGAAAATCATATGTGAATGGAAAAAATGGGCGGACGCCAACCCAGTTAGGCACCTTAAGTTGGAAATATCTGTTTAAGAAATTTGAACATTGGTTATTAAAGTTACTTTCGTTGATGTTAACCTTTGAATAGCACGCGGGATACAAACTGACACAGGGCACTATGAGCTGTGTGTAGCAGCAGCTATCAGTAACGCACACACCAGTAATTATGGTGTAAGGTGTCAGGCAAATCCAACACCTTCCATGAAAACCCTGACATAATAAGCCAAACCGCCAGTATGTCACATAACTCCGAATAAATCCTGACATTAAATTAACCAAAGTAATACCATCAACGAGTGAGCAAATGGAATACCACAGACTAACACAAGAACGCCTAAATGCATGTCATACCTTCCCACCATGAAACAGACTCAGTTCCGAGGGAAGAAACGAGAACAGAAGCCGAGAGCAGAACCGTGTTAAGCTAGAAGGCCCTCCGATAAGGGACGGACACCCACGTCGCCAGCCAACCACCAGGACCACCCCCCAGCCCATGTTAAAAGATAGAGCCCTCCAGAAGTACGATAACACTAAAAGGGCCACACCAGCTGCAAGTTTTAGCGTGAGACTTTTTCGCGTCTCTGTTACGTTGCAAACGTTAAAAACATTGCCCCACCACGAAAAATATAACGTTTCTCATTGGATAGAAAGAATTTTTCTAGGCGGAGCTTAAGGTTAACATTGAGACCCTGACTGGTCAGATGAAAACACGGCCAGATAGTTTTTTTTAAACAAACTTCGTAAATTTTAGTAAGGAGAAGTTATTAGAGAGTTGCTTCCGAGACGGCGAGGTACGTGGAGCTGTGCCCCCCGCCGCCCCCTGACAAACACTGAAAAGGTAATGAACGCACGCGATGCCGCATTTTTGAGCGCATAAGGCTTCACTCAGAACTGCAGAAGTCTCATCTGTTACATCCCCTTTTTAATTAATACTAGTGTCGATCGTCAATTGAAGCTCATGGTATTCACATTTGCTACGTAAGTTAAAATCTGAAACGCGATGATTTTTCTGTTATATAATTATTGAGAAGCCACATCAGCCACTGTAATTTACGACAAGTTAGATAAGTAATTAAAGATAATTGAGGATCACTGTAGACCATTTTGATAGTTTTCTGTTTTGTGAAACTTAATTTAAACCTAGATTATAGATGTGATATGGCATAGGTCATCCTTCGATCCATTGTAGAACTTGGAAACCCACACAGGGAATATTCGTTCACATTTCTGTTGAAAGCAGTTGGATTTTATCATCCTGTATTAAAATATTTCCTTTTATCAACAGTGCAATTTATAAACTATGTTTTGTGAGTAGAATAAAATTTCCAATGGTAAACTTAACTGATTTTTCGACATTATTTTACCAGCTAACTAAAAATAGGAAGGTCTTGAACACCTTCCACTAAATTTAGTTAGTATTAAGATGCTTTTACAGGGAGTGCAGTGGAGCAGATGCTGAAATCAATAAGTGTTTGGTTATATCATCGCTAGTCTCACTGAACTCTTCTGAACTCTACATGTCATGTGTGGTCTGGCGTCTCCTTACCAGCTACAGGTCCCAGGTTCAAAGTAGTCAATTCCCTAAAAAACACGCTCAGAGCATCGTTGTGTGAAAGTGGTAGGGAGACATGACTCAGAACAACAGACACCACGCAGAATGCTAGAGAATGGCGACCCTGCCAGGATGGTAAAATACCATGATTGAAGGTCGACCATGTGCCTAACTAGGTCAGAAAAATATCTTGTTGAAAAATTTTTGTAACAGAAATGTTTTTCCTAAAGTTATAAATAGTCGAAAACAGTAGCTGCAGCGATAGATAGTAAGACAGTATTCAATAGAACGTGAGACATTCTAGCAGAGACAATAGCATAATTAAGTTATGAATTTTAATATTGTTAGAATTAAGTTTTCTCTCCAATGCAAGCGCACAGGTGGCGGATACATCGTTGACAAGTTGGTTCTGCCCCAACAAGTAAGTGAATGGATTGTCAATTCGTGTCTGCAAAAAGTTTATGAAACGCGTGAGATTGTATGAGCGCATGTTGACAAGAAGTAGGGCGCGTGAATAGCTTTTAAAACAGAAAATAAAGGATTCGGAAAGATTAGCAATGGTAGATCGAGACATTGACCTAATTGAGGTAGAGACCCAGCATGAAGACGGACAGAGAATAGAGGACAGTACAACAGACGATGCAGTACCGCGAGAAATAGGACAGATAACGCACCAAAACGAGGATAATGTACGCCAAGGCACAGAAAACCTAGGTCAGTATACGACAGAGGAGCAGGAAAGTAGAGACACAGCCAATGAGGATTCTAACTTGCGTCTTGAATACGTAGAACCCATAGTACAAGTAATCAGAGCTCCCTCACCACAGAGTACAAGGAATTCGAGCAGAAACGTCTCACCGCACAGTTCAATGCAATCGGTTGCAAACCAACACTTGGGCGAAAACACAGAGCGTAGGACGTCGGAAGGAAACGCAATAGGACCCACCAATCTGGCAGAATTATTACAATTAATGACGGAAACCGTGACAAGAAAAAAAAATGCGAACCAAACTAAAATTCAGAATGCAGAAACGACGAACCAAATTGTAGAAACCACGAGACAAATGCGTGAGATTAAAGAACAAAACAAAAGAATTCAGTTACACCTAAGTAATATTGAAGACGAGGCAAAAGAATCTCGAGAAGTGATAGGAAACTTAGTAACAGGTCACAATCAATTGAGAACAGACATTGGCAAGGTACAAGCGGACGTACAAACATTGTGTAATGACACTCGGGACGAGATGAAAACATTACGTAACAACACCCAGGGATAAGTCAAGAAACTAGAGAAACAGATAAACGTAATTACTAGGCAAGCAGCAGGTAGAGCGCGTGAAATTGTTGAAAAAAGTGTGCTACACAAACGTATCACAAAAGCAGCGCTGAAAAGATATGATAACCGCATAGTCAAAATAGAAGCGCAAACGAAGCAACAATTTCAAAAATTACGAACAGAGTTGTTGCAAACCATTGAAGAGCGTAGTGAGCAAGATCGAACAAGCACTGAGTCTGCAACCACATCCGTATCTGTAACAGCACAGGAAAAACAAGCAATTAACGAAGATATCACGCATTTTCGATTCCAATCACAGGCGGAAAATAACATACGTGAAATCAAACAGCCTGCACCGCAACAAACACGTATCGAAATTCTTGATGAACAAACGGCACCACAAACACATGCAGAACAACAAATGTATGTTTCAAACAGTTTGGATCGTGCAATGAAGCGGCAAAGTTAGCCAGACAAGATACCGAACCAATACGTGACAATGGAAAGCCAGGTCGCGAAGAGTACAGTGCAATGCATTCAGCTACACGTTCACAACCGATGGAAGAAAATTATTGCGTACCACTCCAACGATACTACGCAAGGGTACGCGAAAGTTACAGTGGACAATATCCAATGGATCTACCACAACCGGAAAGAACGACGGGAGAAATGATCAGAAACAAAAGTGACGAAGAATCGCGAATTTCATATGGAACTATGACGAAGTACGACAACGATTATTTCCTCACAGTCAGAAAATTTCAACAATTTCGAGAAGGAAACTCTCCCACGAACTTTTATTGATCAATTCCGAGTAGGATTACCAGAACACTGGACGCTAGCACACAAATTAGACTTTATATGTGCAAACATGTCAGGAACAGTCACAGAAACCATGCAGAATGTTGCAGCGACATGGCGATCGTACGAAGATTTCAGAGAGAAGTTTCTCTGACGATATTGGTCCAGCGAAGCACAGAACAGAGTGAAGTACGAATTATTACAGAACCCATATTTTGATAATTCAGGAGAGAAGAATCCCGCGAAATTTTTCGAATTAACGGCAAAGAAAAATCAGTGCTTAGATGTACCATACAGTGACGGAAAGTTGATTAAATTATGCGCGATGAAGTTACCATTGCAATACCAGCAATCATTAGTAGGTCGCGGAGGCAATGACGTCGAAGCATTGAAAGGTATTCTAAGGGAACTAGAGTTCATATTTTCGGAAGATGACGCAAGAAAAAGACGAAGCGCAAGTGAAAACGAAAGCAAAAAGCAGTGGAATCCACAAGACACAGTACAAAAAACAATAATTACGAACCACGTGATAACTTCGCACCAAGAAACGACATTATCTTTCAACAAAGAACCGGTTATGAATTTAGAAGAGAATATGGCAATAACTATAATTCACCCAGGAACGGCAACAACTATTACAGAGGGAATAACGACAACCGGAACGGGTATTGGAGCGCCGGTAGACCGACAAATTATCAACAAAGAAACCAATATCAACAAGCGGAGCAAGAAAAGAGAATACAGATAGAAGAGGTGGAGGTAAGACTACCAAACCCCGAAAAACGTTCGAATTGACAGCTAAGCGCCCATGCCGAAGGGAATGACGCACCGACCCAGGACAATTGCAGCACCTTGAACAGAGAAGCAAATACCTTATCACGAGAAGAGAAGAAAGAAGAAACAAATCCGCAGGGACCAGATGAAAACGATGACAGGAAAATAACGATATCGTGTTGTGACGAAATTAATTGGGAGAATACTGACGAGGAAGATGAATTACCAGAGGCATGCACAATGAATGTAGGAAGAAAGGACGAAGTAATGAGTATTGCAGAGCTGTTTGAGATGGAAACCAGGGAAAGCGAATTCAATGAGGATAATGCGCAGTCGACAGAAGTTGAAAATAAGTTACTAGTGGGCACACAACCCAACGTATATAATGAAGGAAGTTATGAAGCGATAATTAGAGCATTTAGATTCGATTATGTGGAAGTAGCGACGAAGAAGGAGAAGGTAGACGAGAATGAGGAAAAAGTACAGGATGTTGAAGAAAGCGTAAATGATGGAAGAAATAGAGAAGAGGAAATAAAAGAGAGAGAAGTAGCAGTCGAAGCTTATCCTACAGAAAGTTCGAATTCACAAGGGAAATTCCTGAAAAGACTCATGTATGATTCAGTGGAGGATTCGTTGATGCAAGAAGAAGAAGAACAGAACCAACCCTTTCAAATTCAACCAATTGTGAAGGCCATGGTAATGGATATCCCAGTCAATATTGTAATTGATAGCGGAAGTGAACTGACTGCGATCTCAGAAAATTTATTCATGCAGTGTAATGCCAATGAGGAATTGCCAGTTCTGAAAACAAGTAAGATTAAAGTAAGAGGTCCTATTAGAAACAATGCTGCGGAAGTTACGAGACAAACTAGGTCAACTCTTTCGTGTCAAGGTCAAAAGATCGAAGCCAACTTCGTGATTATACCTAAACTAACTGTAGAGTCGATTATAGGTGCAGATTTTTTAAATGAGAGACGAGCGATAATAGATATGGGGAAAGGTAGCGTAACATTCGGGAATGTCACACTTCTCTTTCAGCAAAAGCTAAAATTAGAAGAAATACCAGTTATAAACAAACAATTAAGAATGATGCGATATAAAGAGGATGAAGAATTAGAATGGTATGCACAAAAGGGGGAATTGCCTCAACTCATGTTAGAAGTCCATAAAGAAATCGACGAAAAATTTCAAGATGTTCAAGGTATTTCGGAACATAGTAAAAGAGAATTAGAGGCTATTTTACGAGATAAAGCAGAGGTATTTTTACCTAAGACTGGGAGTATTAAACACTTTCAGTACAAGTTTGAAGTAAAACAGCACAAACCATTTAGAGTGCCACCCTATACAATCCCATTAAGCCACAGGAATAAAGTATTCCAGGAGATATCTAAAATGTTAGATGAAGATATTATTGAACCAGCTACCTCCACATATAACAGCCCTCTACATATTGTACAAAAACGAGATGAGAGCATCAGGTTAGTGCTTGATTCCAGTCAGATCAACACAATCATAATTGCTGAGACAGATCGCCCAGAAAAATTAGAGGAATTGATACAAAACTTCCACGGTGCTTATTTTCATCAATTGATTTACGGAGTAGTTTCTGGCAAATAAAATTGGACCCAGAATGTAGAAAACTTACAGCATTTATGGTATTCGGTAGATGTTACCAGTTTAAACGATTGCCATTTGGTTTAAACATATCATCAGCAGCTTTTATTAGAGTCCTGAAACTTTACAAAAAATTACTTGTTTTGTTGATGATGTGATTATAGCAGAACCCTCTTGGGAACATCACAACGACACATTAAATCAGTTTTTACAGATCACGAAAGAGCATGGGGTCACAGTAAGTATAACAAAAATTCAAATTTGGAAGGCGAGAGGTCAAATTTCTAGGACAAATAATTTCAGAAAATAGTGTAATGCCCGACCCAGAAAAACTAACGGCAATGAAAGAATTCTGTACTCCATATAATAAGAGAACTCTCAGAGGATTTCTAGGTCTCACCGGATTCTATAAAAAATTTATTTGGATCGACTCTCTCGCAACACCTATATGCATTGACTGGAAAAAACACGCCATGGGTATGGGTTCAACAAGCCAATGAAGAATTTTTAAAAGTGAAAAGCTCACTAACAACAGCACCGATTTTAGCACATCCTGATCTAACACAAAATTTTTGTATGGCCACTGATAGCGCGAAAACAGGTTTAGGAGTTGTTTTATTCCAAGAATACGAACAGGCAGGGCTAAGATCATATAGAACAATTGCATTTGCCAGTCGTGTACTCAGAAAAAGCGAGAGAAACTATTCAGTCACGGAGCTGGAAGCATTGGCCATTGTATGGGGCTTCCAATGTTTTCGATACTTCCTATTCGGAAGAAAAACAAAAGTATACACTGACCACAAAGCATTAGAATTTCTGTTATTCGCCCAACTAACTCATGGGAGGTTGGCCATTGTATGGGGCTTCCAATGTTTTCGATACTTCCTATTCGGAAGAGAAACAAAAGTATACACTGACCACAAAGCATTAGAATTTCTGTTATCCACCCGACTAACTCATGGGAGGTTAGCCAGATGGATGCTAATACTACAAGAATTTGACTTCCCTATTACGCGCATACCAGGACCAGCGAATGTTTTAGCAGATGCTTTATCACGATGTCCACAGGATGCATCCAATAACATAGGTTTGGAAGCAGCAGAAGACCAGTTTACAATGTACTATATGAAACAAGTACCTTTCGAAAACTACATTACGACAGCATTGAAAAACATAGGCAAAGAACAGGACAAGGATCCCGAAATACTAGGAATCAAACACAAGTGGAGAAGTAAGGATTTTCCAGACATTCGACAGCACTATCTCGTAAAAAACAATGTTTTATTTTTTAGACGAAATGTTGTTACGAATGAATGTTTAATTTATATCCCAGATGAACTAATTAATAAGTATATATGGTGTACACATTTAAGTAATGGCCACTTTGGACCAAAGAAATGCTTTTTAAAAATAAAACAAACAAGACATTTTCCTAATATGGAAAGACGAATTAGAACAGTATTAGTCAAATGCAAAAAATGTATGAGGGCTAAACACGTCACTTTCCAAACCAAACCACCTATGTTTCCAATAATCCATAAAAAATTAAAACAAATAGCTGCAACAGATTTGATGGGGCCCCTCCCACACACAAAAAATGGATAAATTTTCATATTTGTCGTTTTGGAACTTACTTCTAAATATGTTACCTTGACACCATTAAAACGGGCAACAGGTCTTACTATAAGTAAAGCATTTAGACAAGATTTACTCAGACAAGTAGGCCGAGTGGAACGAATAATTTCGGATAATGGCCCACGATACAAATCAGTGCAATAGCAGAACATGTTAAAACAACACAAAATAAAACCCATCTACATATCTAAGTGCAAACCTAGCGTAAATCCAGCAGAACGGTCTATGAAGGACATAGGCACTTTATGCCGATTATATGCAGGCAAAAGACACAACACTTGGAATATATACCTTAAAGATTTTCGAGAAGTAATAAATGAAATGCCACATAGCACTACACTACTACCTCCAGTTACTGTACTTAAAAATATTGAACCCCCAAACATAACCAGAGAAAATGTTAGATTTCCTATTGTACCACGTAGACAGCACAAACAAGTCATAGCAACAGCACTCTCCAGCATCAGAAAGGCAGCCATTAAAAGAAAAGAAAGAGAGATAGAACAGCAATTAAAAGAACATTCTCAGTAGGCCAGAAAGTATTTGTAAAAACACACCATGTAACACCTCCGATTTATGTATCCCGCTCGATCCGGATCTGAATAGCAGCCCAAATAAATATTAATTAATGTGGCCGTGTACCTAATGGGGCTGGCAATCGGATTTGACTACTACGGAGTTGTTACATTCCATTTTGTCCTTCTCAAAATGCTGTAATAATGAAATGTCTGGTGACAAGAAGAACGCCAACACAGCTTCACTAATCAGGACCTATATTCGTCTCAAAAACACAAGAAAAAGGAAGGAGACAGCCACTACCTGCGTCATACATAATTAATTACGGCTAATCTCAGCACAGGCCTCTTCGTTATTCATTATTGTCACACGCAAATTCAATCACTGCAATCCAACACTGCAATCCAAATGATGCCGGCGCGGTAGACGCGAAACCAAAAATATCAGCACGGAAATATCACTGATCACTCTCGTAATTGTACTTCTTCACTTTCCCGTATTATTCTAACACAAAGGGGTTAAACCGCGGCGATGGCCACTCCCTTTGTCGGTACAGCCTTGCATTATATCAACAGGCCTCCACCCGCTCGGCCTGCAACCAGGGAACTCGCTCAACTCACACTCGCTCTCGCAACACGACACACTATCGATTGTTTGCCCTATCGACCTGTGCCGAGTGCAAACTTATGGTAAGGGCCTACGGACCCCTTACAACCATCTCTCCAGCAAACAGAAATACAAAATACGTAAGTTTTACGCTGCATACAAAGGACCTGTCATAATTAGCCGAATTACTCATGATAATGCTGTGGAACTAATGAACCCAAAAACAGGCAAAACCCTAGGACTTCACAATGTGAGCCATATAAAAAAGTTCGAATATTAATTTTATTACTGGTAAATAATTAGCACAATATTTCAAGTTTATGTTGCAGATAAGATCGTCAGGAGAAAGAAGAATGAAGAAAGAGGAAGGTGTGAAAAAGAAAGTAGTTTCAATAGAATAAAAAACAAAAATTACACCAATAGTTGCATAGATTAAGGTGAAGGGATAAAGTGTAGATAGTCTAACAGCATTAAATACTAAAATGCTATACACCACGACCTACACAAAAAATAAAAACGAATTTGAGGATTCTTGTAGAAGTTAAGACTCAAAATATCTTAGAATTGTAACATGGAAAGGGCGCCAAAATTTGTAAAGCTTTTTAAAAAGACATAAAACAATGTAGATACTAGACATATGTTAGATGGATATAAGTAAAACTTTTTGTAAGAACCATTGTGAAAACTCCAGGAACAACCAGATGCAAAGACCCACAAGTTGCAATGCGAGAAGTATCAAGAAAGAAAAGGACGTAATTAGCAAGACACAATTCCTACAAGGCATAAGCATCGAGAGAAGGGAAAGGACAGTGAGACCAACAGAGAGATCTTGTAGCCGAAGTGGACAGTAAATCTGCTGCCAAGCGGAACCACAGAATGGCGGAACCCTGCTGGGACAGAACACGGAACCACAGAGTGGCAGAACCCTGCTGGGACAGAACATGAAAGGCCAAGAGGGTCTTGGAACGCCCCAACTCAGCGGAGCGAGCAAAAAACGGCCTGATGAGAAGACGGCTTGGGCAAGCCACCACTGGCAAAAAATATCTGTAAAAGTCACAGTACTGCTATTAAACAGCACGCTGATGCACAAAACTGAAGAAAACATCCACAAAGTAGAAATGACATGTCTGAACAATTTATCAAACTATTACTAAGAGGAGAACTTCAAAGTGACTAGTTATCAATAAATATTCCCATATCCTGCCCAGAGAAGAACCAAGAATCAAGTAAGAAGCAGAGAAAAAGGAGGATGAACAGAAGTTGATGATTTGCAAGATTGAGACCAAGAAAGAAGATGGGTGAAGTATAGACGACATACCTTCCCAAATCCCTATCCTATTGTAAACTAATCATCTGCGAAGTATTACAATGAAAAACGACCGCTTTCAGCGACACATAACGATAACTTTCATGCATACAAAGCCAGTAAACCACGAGATTCTGCACTCACAGCTCCATTCCATTATGGGACCTCCACAACAGCAACACACACTTGCAAAGCCAACAAGGAATGACAAGAGAAGCTGTACATCAAATACTTGCCCACATCCATCTCGCTCAAGTCCATCACCTTCGTGCAAAAACATTCGCCAACCTCATGCTTAAACATTCATAGGATTGTGTGATTGTGTGAAATCAAATTATGTGATGTAGGAATTGTGCAAAAGAAGCATGTGAAAAACTAAATAAGTTAAGCACAGCAGACAGCTAATAAACTACAAAATAACAGTCACTGACATTGGACTTAAGTAAAAAATAGACTATCGATAAAAATAAGTCATTACTTCTGAAATGGACAGTATATAAAGAACAAAAGTAAGGCATAGTAAACACTAAAACTATATGCCACTTATTTTCTCCACATAAAAATAAAACAAAAACTATATTTTACTTATTTTCTCCTTATAAAAACAAAGAATAAAAAATTATCTTGTTGAATGTTTTCCCTTTTTTTTAACATTTGTACCGTTTGTTAGGATAATATCTCAATACTTGTGTATGTATATTCGTTTGTCAAAGCAATTCTTGGAAATAATTCTTATTTGTTAGTGTAACAATGTAGACATGAGTGTCTAGAAACAAAAAAATTTTAATTGTACATGATATTTAGAAAATGTGTTAGGAATAGATTTTACTTCATCACTACATTTATATAAAAAAAGGTATTTCTAAGAAAATCGATGTGAAAGACTCCTCACTTTTGATAAGAAACTTCTTAAAAACAGACTTCATGCTTAAAGAAAGAAAGAATATAATTAAAAAATAATAATTATAATAGCATCAAATATTCTTCTCTGGTCAATATAAACATATTTTTTAGAATAATGTGGAAGAATATAAAAATATGAATTAGTAATACAAACTAGCATAGAACCAGGATAACATGGCTGAAAAGCAGGAAACTAAATTTAGATAAAGAAATAATTTTTGACTGACTTAGACAGCGATTCAATCATTGCCTAACTTCAGTGCAAAAATTAAGTTCGAAGAGTGGTGATATGTAAGGTGTCAGGCAAATCCAACACCATCCATGAAAACCCTGACATGGTAAGCAAATCCGGCAGCATGTCACATAGCTCCGAATAAATCCTGACATTAATTTAACCAAAGTAATACGATCAACGAGTGAGCAAATAGAATACCACAGACTAACACAAGAACGCCTAAATGCATGTCATACCTTCCCACCGTGAAACAAACGCAGTTCCGAGGGAAGATACGAGAACAGAAGCCGAGAGCAGAACTGTGTTAGCTAGAATGCCCTACAATAAGGGACAGACACCCACGTCGCCAGCCAACCACAATGACCACCCCCCAGCCAGTGTTAAAAGATAGAGCCCTCCAGAAGAACAGTATAGATCTTATGATAACACAAAAATGGGCCACACACATTATCTAACATTCTGCGTTGTGTCTGTTTGATCTAAGTCGTGTCTCCCTACCACTTTCGCGCAACGACGCTCTGAACGTGTTTTTTAGGGAATTGACTAGTTTGAACCTGGGAACTGTTGCTGGTAAGGAGACGCCAGACCAAACATGACATGCAGAGTTCAGAAGAGTTCAGTGAGACTAGCGATGATATAACCAAATACTTATTGATTTCAGCATCAGCTCCACTGCACTCCCTGTAAAAGAATCTTAATACTAACTAAATTTAGTGGAAGGGGTTCAAGGCTTTCCTATTTTTAGTTAGTTGGTAAAATAACGTCCAAAAAGCAGTTAAGTTTACCATTGGAAATTTATTCTACTCACAAAACATTGTTTATAAATTGCACTATTGATAAAAGGAAATACACTCCTGGAAATGGAAAAAGGAACACATTGACACCGGTGTGTCAGACCCACCATACTTGCTCCGGACACTGCGAGAGGGCTGTACAAGCAATGATCACACGCACGGCACAGTGGACACACCAGGAACCGCGGTGTTGGCCGTCGAATGGCGCTAGCTGCGCAGCATTTGTGCACCGCCGCCGTCAGTGTCAGCCAGTTTGCCGTGGCATACGGAGCTCCATCGCAGTCTTTAACACTGGTAGCATGCCGCGACAGCGTGGACGTGAACCGTATGT
Organism: Schistocerca americana; assembly: GCF_021461395.2. Lineage (NCBI taxonomy): Eukaryota > Metazoa > Arthropoda > Insecta > Orthoptera > Acrididae > Schistocerca > Schistocerca americana. The sequence continues at coordinate 646,280,700 of NC_060122.1, read as the reverse complement.
GCAGTTGACGGACTTTGAGCGAGGGCGTATAGTGGGCATGCGGGAGGCCGGGTGGAAGTACCGCCGAATTGCTCAACACGTGGGGCGTGAGGTCTCCACAGTACATCGATGTTGTCGCCAGTGGTCGGCGGAAGGTGCACGTGCCCGTCGACCTGGGACCGGACCGCAGCGACGCACGGATGCACGCCATGACCGTAGGATCCTACGCAGTGCCGTAGGGGACCGCACCGCCACTTCGCAGCAAATTAGGGACACTGTTGCTCCTGGGGTATCGGCGAGGACCATTCGCAACCATCACCATGAAGCTGGGCTACGGTCCCGCACACCGTTAGGGCGTCTTCCGCTCACGCCCCAACATCGTGCAGCCCGCCTCCAGTGGTGTCGCGACAGGCGTGAATGGAGGGACGAATGGAGACGTGTCGTCTTCAGCGATGAGCGTCGCTTCTGCCTTGGTGCCAATGATGGTCGTATGCGTGTTTGGCGCCGTGCAGGTGAGCGCCACAATCAGGACAGCATACGACCGAGGCACACAGGGCCAACACCCGGCATCATGGTGTGGGGAGCGATCTCCTACACTGGCCGTACACCACTGGTGATCGTCGAGGGGACACTGAATAGTGTACGGTACATCCAAACCGTCATCGAACCCATCGTTCTACCATTCCTAGACCGGCAAGGGAACTTGCTGTTCCAACAGGACAATGCACGTCCGCATGTATCCCGTGCCACCCAACGTGCTCTAGAAGGTGTAAGTCAACTACCCTGGCCAGCAAGATCTCCGGATCTGTCCCCCATTGAGCATGTTTGGGACTGGATGAAGCGTCGTCTCACGCGGTCTGCACGTCCAGCACGAACGCTGGTCCAACTGAGGCGCCAGGTGGAAATGGCATGGCAAGCCGTTCCACAGGACTACATCCAGCATCTCTACGATCGTCTCCATGGGAGAATAGCAGCCTGCATTGCTGCGAAAGGTGGATATACACTGTACTAGTGCCGACATTGTGCATGCTCTGTTGGCTGTGTCTATGTACCTGTCGTTCTGTCAGTGTGATCATGTGATGTATCTGACCCCAGGAATGTGTCAATAAAGTTTCCCCTTCCTGGGACAATGAATTCACGGTGTTCTTATTTCAATTTCCAGGAGTGTATTTTGATACAGGATGATAAAGACCAACTGCGTTCGACAAAAATGTGAACGAATATTCCCTGAGTGAGTTTCCAAGTTCTACAATGGATCGAAGGATAACCTATGCCATATCACATCTATAATCTATGTTTAAATTAAGTTTCACAAAAGAGAAAACTATCAAAATGGTCTACAGTGACCCTCAATTATCTTTAATTACTTATCTAACTTGTCGTAAATCACAGTGGCTGATGTGGCTTCTCAATAATTATATAACAGAAAAATCATCGCTTTTCAGATTTTAACTTACGTAGCAAATGTGGACACCATGAGCTTCAATTGACGATCGACACTAGTATTACGTAAAAAGGGGATGCAACAGATGAGGCTTCTGCTGTTCTGAGTGAAGCCTTAGGCGTTAAAATATGCGGCATCGCGTGCGTTCATCACCTTGTCGGTGTTCGTCAGTGGGCGGTGGGTGGCACAGCTCGATGTAAGGTGTCAGGCAAATCCAACAACTTCCATGAAAACCCTGACATGACAAGCAAATCCGGCAGTATGTCACATAGCTCCAAATAAATCCTGACATTAAATTAACCAAAGTAATACGATCAACGAGTGAGCAAATGGAATACCACAGACTAACTCAAGAACGCCTAAATGTATGTCATACCTTCCCACCGTGAAACAGACGCAGTTCCGAGGGAAGTATCGAGAACAGAAGCCATGAGCAGAACCGTGTTAAGCTAGAAGGCCCCAGCCCATGTTATAAGATAGAGCCCTCCAGAAGAACAGTATAGATCTTACGATAACACACCAGCTGCAAGTTTTAGCGTGAGGCTTTTTCGCGTCTCTGTTACGTTGCAAGCGTTAAAAACATTGCCCCACCACGAAAAGTAACCGCCAGGACCACCCCCCAGCCCATGTTAAAAGATAGAGCCCTCCAGAAGTACAGTATAGATGTTACGATAACACTAAAAGGACCACACCAGCTGCAAGTTTTAGCGTGAGACTTTTTCGCGTCTCTGTTACGTTGCAAACGTTAAAAACATTGCTCCACCACGAAAAGTATAACGTTTCTCATTGGATAGACAGAATTTTTCTGGGCGGAGCTTAAGGTTAACATTGAGACCCTGATTGGTCTGATGGAAACACGGCCAGATAGTTTTTTTAAACCAATTTCTGTAAATTGTAGTAAGGAGAAGTTAGGAGAGAGTTGCTTCCGAGACGGCGAGGTGCGTGGAGCTGTGCCCCCCGCCGCCCCCTGACAAACACTGAAAAGGTAATGAACGCACGCGTTGCCGCATTTTTGAGCGCATAAGGCTTCACTCAGAACTGCAGAAGTCTCATCTGTTACATCCCCTTTTTACGTAATACTAGTGTCGATCGTCAATTGAAGCTCATGGTATTCACATTTGCTACGTAGGTTAAAATCTGAAACACGATGATTTTTCTGTTGTGTAATTATTGAGAAGCCACATCAGCCACTGTAATTTACGACAAGTTAGATAAGTAATTAAAGATAATTGAGGGTCACTGTAGACCATTTTGATAGTTTTCTGTTTTGTGAAACTTAATTTAAACCTAGATTATAGACGTGATATGGCATAGGTCATCCTTCGATCCATTGTAGAACTTGGAAACCCACTCAGGGAATATTCGTTCACATTTTTGTTGAACGCCGTTGATTTTTATCATCCTGTATTAAACTGTTTCCTTTTATCAATAGTGCAATTTATAAACGATGTTTAGTGAGTAGAATAAAATTTCCAATGGTAAACTTAACTGCTTTTTCGACATTATTTTACCAGCTAACCAAAAATAGGAAAGCTTTGAACTCCTTCCACTAAATTTAGTTAGTATTAAGATTCTTTTACAGGGAGTGCAGTGGAGCTGACGCTGAAATCATTAAGTATTTGGTTATATCATCGCTAGTCTCACTGAACTCTTCTGAACCCTTCATGTCTTGTGTGGTCTGGCGTCTCCTCACCAGCAACAGGTCCCAGGTTCAAACTAGTCAATTCCCTAAAAAAACACTCTCATAGCGTCGTTGCGCGAAAGTGGTAGGGAGACACGACTTAGAACGAACGGACACCACGCAGAATGTTAGAACGGAAAGCAAATTTTCACCAAGCTTATACTAATAACAGCTACACTCAAGAGCATTACTTAAACCAATACTGGAATGTTAGTGCATGATGGGCAGAACTAACCTTGGACAAGACGAGCTGCTATCTTAACTGACATGAAAAACACTCAAATAAAGATAAATAATATCATACATGCGCTGTTTATACTCCTCTACGTATATCAGTTTTCCTTAGCAACAGCAACTGTCTAGTTATCTTTCTAATATGTGGAGAATGCGATGGGGATCCATAAAGTAGAATAGTGTCACTAGTCAAGCTCTATGATTATTTCACTAGAAAAGACTAATTGAAACAATGCTAATCGTTCACTTCACTTGGAGTAGTTCATAATTCACTCTGTAAGACAAAAAAATCAACAATGTGCTTAATTATCTACGAAAAAGGAATGATTCATGATAGAAATCCTACCACACTATTTTTTAAATGAGCTTAGCTTGTTTGCCTTTTTTTCGTCACCTGTGAAGCAGGTATTCTTGACAATAACATTTACACAATCTAGCACTGTATTCCTGCAAAACTATTCTTTGCAACAAACTACGCGTACTTTAGAAAAATCCTATCTAACGTCACTTTGGTGGTTTTAACTTTAACTTTTGATACTCCTTTTACATTTGACAAACAAAAAAAAAAACACTTTGAAACACTTGAACACACGTATTGTTCATTTAAAACAGGATACTCGGTTTTAATAGCACATAGGAGAGGACCTTGCATATGTTCGTGATCAGGATAGAAGATATGGTTCTGGAAGCAGATTTATGGCGTTGGGATTATTATTAAAACCACACACACAAATTAACTGGTCCATGCCCATATACATAGCCGGATGTGTGAAGTTAGTAAAACAGTGGCGAAGTTTTGGTGGCAAGCGACATGATGGCTAACTGTACTCACAGTTCTTCATGTTCAAATGCTCTATCAAATCCCTTCTTGTCGTCGGATTTTCAGCATATTAGAGCCAGTCCTCTTTGCCGAGAATACCAAATAATAGCCAGATCCACATCCGAGTCAAAATTACTTTGCAAAGCAGCTTCCAATTGCCTCTCTTGGCACTGTCGAAGTGTACCGTGTTACGGCTAGCCACACACCAAGGAACCGCCCAGTTCGACCGCCGGAACCACCTTGTACATTTCACCATTCCATTTCTGTTGCAGAGGGACTTCCCTTCCCCATTTTATGTATTGCAAGCACGAGTGCCCTAAACATGAACCAGCTTTCAATTAACGTTCTCTTTTTTTTTATAAACATACACATATTAAAAAAAATTTTTATTTTAACAAATCATTTTGCTTTTTTCGTATATACACTAAAAAACTCTAAATTTTCTGTCACAAATGAAAGACTTTAAATAACATAGAATAAACACTCCATAATTGCACATATACAGTTACATAATGTAAACCTACTTCTGTTCGATGTAAGTGTTCAAATGGTTCAAATGGCTCTGAGCACTATGGGGCTTAACATCTATGGTCACCAGTCCCCTAGAACCACTTAAACCTAACTAACTTAAGGACAGCACACAACACCCAGTCATCACGAGGCAGAGAAAATCCCTGACCCCGCCGGGAATCGAACCCGGGAACTCGGGCGCGGGAAGCGAGAACGCTACCGCACGACCACGAGCTGCGGACGATGTAAGTTGGATTGTTTGGGGGAAGAGACCAAACTGCGAGGTCATCGGTCTCATCGGACTAGGGAAGGATGGGGAAGGAAGTCGGCCGTGCCCTTTCAAAGGAACCATCCCAGCATTTGCCTGGAACGATTTAGGGAAATCACGGAAAACCTAAATCAGGATGGCCGGACGCGGGATTGAACCGTCGTCCTCCCGAATGCGAGTCCAGTGTGCTACCACTGCGCCACCTCGCTCGGTGGACGATGTAAGTGTTAGATCATTAACTTGTCTTACTTTCTTCATAACATATGGCAATAATTTCCATTTGGAAAGTACTTAGTTATATTTCAGACTAAAAATAGGGAAGTCTAACATTTTTTCGAAACTCTTACTAACATTATAAATTATCTCTAACTGGCAATGCACTTTGACGTGTCTATTTTCATGACAGGCACCACAGCCCCCATTTTATATTGCTACCTCATACTTTACAAGTGGCTGTAGCACCGTTGTTTATTCGTACCTTGTTCCCTAAAAGCGGCCTTCTAACAAGTGAACCTCCCCATCGCACCCACCTCAGATTTAGTTATAAGTTGGCACAGTGGATAGGCCTTGAAAAACTGAACACAGATCAATCGAGAAAACAGGAAGAAGTTTTGTGGAACTATGAAAAAAATCAGTAAAATATACAAACTGAGTAGTCCATACGAAGATAGGCAACATCAAGGACAGTGGCAGTCAAGAAGCGCCGTGGTCCCGTGGTTAGTGAGAGCAGCTACGGAGCGACAGGTTCTAGGTTCAAGACTTCCCTCAACTGAAAATTTTAATTTTTTTATTTTCAGTTTATGTGACCATCACTTACGTTTTCATCACTTTTTTGGGAGTGATTATCACATCCACAAGAAAACCTAAATCGGGCAAGGTAGAATAATCTTTTTACCCATTCGCCAAGTGTACAAGTTAGGTGGGTCGACAACATATTCCTGTCATGTGACGCACATGCCGTCACCAGTGTCGTATAGAATATATCAGACGTGTTTTCCCGTGGAGGAATCGGTTGACCTATGACCTTGTGATCAAATGTTTTCGGTTCCCATTGGAGAGGCACGTCCTTTCGTCTACTAATCGCACGGTTTTGCGGTGCGGTCGCAAAACACAGACACTAAACTTATTGCAGTGAACAGAGACGTCAGTGAACGAACGGACAGATCATAACTTTGGGAAAATAAAGAAAGTATAATTTTCAGTCGAGAGAAGACTTGAACCAAGGACCTCTAGTTATGCAGCTACTCACGCTAACCACAGGACCACGGCGCTCCTGACCTCATGTTCTCCTTGATGTTGCATATGTTGTGCATGGACTACTCGGTTTGTATATTTTACTAATTTTTTTCATTGTTCCACACAACTTCTTCCTATTTTCTCGACTGATATGTGTTCAGTTTTTCAAGGCCTATCCACTGTGCCAACTTATAACTAAATCTGAGGGGGGTGCGATGGGGAGGTTCCCTTGTAAGAGTAGCCTACCCCCTCTCGACTACAAAAACTCACGATGCACGTCTCGAATACAAAACGATGTGCCTGTTTAAAACTTTTTAAACAAAAGCAGGAGAAATGGTTTAGCTGCTCCTCAGTGTTTTATACCACTTATTACATTTTTACTCTTTCCATGGCGCGAAAGCCAACATGTAACACCTAAAGTGTATAATATAAAAATTAAACACTAATGTAAAAAAGAATATCTTATAATTCTACTGAGCAAATTGTAACTAGCAATTAAATCACTTCATTTGGGCAGTTGTGGACTTCTGGTAGGTCTCCAGATAGCAGCCCATATACTTCCAGTGTTAGACTACAGTAAGTGTTCAGTGGTTGCACGTGTCCGTAGTCATCTTGTAGAATCCAAACTACTATCATTGCCGTACATATGAGTGTTCCCATGTTCACTAGAGTCAGTGACACACACAGTTTTTTAGGTAATTTTAAACTATCTTACAAGTTACCATACTGGCCATTAAAATTGCTACACCAAGAAGAAATGCAGATGATAAACGGGTATTCACAGGACAAATATATTATACTAGAACTGACATTTGATTACACTTTCACGCAATTTCGGTGCATAGATCCTGAGAAATCAGTATCCAGAACAACCTCCTCTGGCCGTAATAACGGCCTTGATATGCCTGGGCATTGAGTCTAACAGAGTTTGGATGGCGTGTACAGCTACAGCTGCCCATGCAGCTTCAACACGATACCACAGTTCATCAAGAGTAGTGACTGGCGTATTGTGACGAGCCAGTTGCTCGGCCACCATTGACCAGACGTTTTCAATTGGTGGGAGATCTGGAGAATGTGCTGGCCAGGGCAGCAGTCGAACATTTTCTGTATCCAGAAAGGCCCGTACAGGACCTGCAACATGCGATCCTGCATTATCCTGCTGAAATGTAGGGTTTCGCAGGGATCGAATGAAGGGTAGAGCCACGGGTTGTAACACATCTGAAATGTAACGTCCACTGTTCAAAGTGCCGTCAATGCGAGCAAGAGGTGACCGAGACGTGTAACCAATGGCACCCCATTCCATCACGCCGGGTGATACGCCAGTATGGTGATGACGAATACTTGCTTCCAATGTGCGTTTACTGCGATGTCACCAAACACGGATGCGACCATCATGATGCTGTAAACAGAGCCTGGATTCATCCGAAATAATTACGTTTTGCCATTCGTGCACCCAGGTTCGTCGTTGAGTACACCATCGCAGGCGCTTATGCTGTGATGCAGCGTCAAGGGTAACCGCAGCCATGGACTCCGAGCTGATAGTTCCTGCTGCTGCAAACGTCGTCGAACTGTTCGTGCAGATGGTTGTTGTCTTTCAAACGTCCCCATCTGTTGACTCAGGCATCGAGAGGTGGCTGCACGATCCGTTACAGCCATGCGGATAAGATGCCTGTCATCTCGACTGCTAGTGATAAGAGGCCACTGGGATCCAGCACGGCGTTCCGTATTACCCTCCTGAACCCACCGATTCCATATTCCGGTAACAGTCATTGGATCTCGACCAACGCGAGCAGCAGTGTCATGATACGATAAACCGCAACCGCGATAGGCTACAATCCGACCTTTATCAAAGTCGGAAACGTGATGGTACGCATTTCTCCTCCTTACACGAGGCATCACAACAACGTTTCATCAGGCAACGCCGGTCAACTGCTGTTTGTGTATGAGAAATCGGTTGGAAACTTTCCTCATGTCAGCACGTTGTAGGTGTCGCCACCGGCGCCAACCTTATGTGAATGCTCTGAAAAGCTAATGATTTGCATATCACAGCATCTTCTTCGTGTCGGTTAAATTTCGCGTCTGTAGCACGTCATCTTCGTGGTGTAGCATTTTTAATGGTCAGTAGTGTAGTTAATCACATGGCTATGGTTCCTAGATTTGGATTCATCCCAGATCTTCTTCCATTCCACCACTTAGGTTGCCGTAGTGGGGATCTGGATTTGTGGTGATGGTGCGAATGGGAGTGTTATTTATGGGCAGATAGGAGTAGTTTTGAGCACCTTGTACTCATTAGCTGTGAGTGACGCATTTCTAACACCATAAGGTTTGATTTGCGCCAATAATGAAACACATGGTTAATGTGTGATCCTATATACTCCTGATATTATTCTCCTGACCTTTCATATTTGCACATTTACTTTAGCTACAAGGTGCTGTAGCGTCAAACAGGTGCACAATTTTCTGTCATTACGCTACACACCATTGTCAAAATCGATACCATTGAAGTGCACGCGCCACAGACAAAAATTACACCTCTAAAATTTTTGTGTTACTTCTTCTACGTGGGATGTCGGTAGCGTTCAGTTCAGCGTTTCTCGTAGATATTTGACTATGTCTCCATGCGTTATGCATTTCTCATTCATTGATATCTGTAGATTTACATCTGTATCACTCTTATTTGGATGATTCACCTTACTGTCTTTTACCGCTAGTGTTATAGTTCCTGGCATGTGATAAACCAATTCTTGCCATGGGAATGCGTCAGACTACCTTCTTGAAGCACGTATTTAAGTTGCTGTCAAATTATCGTTATGTTTTCTATACTTTCATTAGAGCTTCACCTACGCTATCATACATTTGCAGATTCACTAATCAGACGAATTATTCAAGTATGTATTTACAAAGTTTGTAATAGTTCTCCGCATGTGCAAATAATATTACTATGTAGAGAGTAGAATCTCGCCAGAAGTCTTAGGACTGAAAATATTTGAGTGATATATCACACTGAAATTTAAACATTTTGTGTGTCTAGGTGGTGCACAAGAGAAATTAAAGTTGCAAACAATTTAAAATCGATAGTGATACTGTGTTCAAGAAAAGGGTGATACGAAGTCATTTCGGGAAACTATAAGTACAGTAATCTTCGTTTCTAAGATGACAATACATGTCTGAAATTTATATTACGGATAATGAACAGGTAATCCAGTACGAAAAGGGAGATGAAAATATAATAAATAGTCAAGGGAGACATGAATGCGTCTGTAGGGGAAGAGTTACTGGAGAATATGGGATTGGTGGTAGTTACGAGAGGGCAGAAAGACTAAATGAGTTCTGAAATAAATTTCAGATGGTAACAGCGAATACTCTGTTCAAGACTCATAAGAGGAAGAGCTACACTCGAAGAGAACCGAGATTTGCAGGAAGATATCAGTTAGATTAAATCATGGCCAGACGAAGATTCTGAAGATGTACCCAGGGGCAGATATACACTACTATCTGGAAAACGTGGAACATCAAGACCAAGAAATGTGATCACAATGAAATTTATTCACTTATTAGTGACGTGACACTACGCTAATGGTTAATATTACAGACCGGAACGTGCACTTTGACTGTGGAAATTCAGTACGGATAAGCGCCACCACGTGCTGCAGTCAGAGCTTCTGGACGTCGCGGTATGGAATCAAAGAGCGCCTGAATATACAGCTTGGGAATACTCTGCTATGTGATTCGTAGGAGAGTCTACGAAGCGTCAACTGTGGACGCAGGAGGACTGAACGAACAAGTTGCCTACTGACCACATCCCAAACATGTTCGATGGGCGACATGTCAGGCGCAGTGACAGACCAGGGAAACATTGGTATCCGTCGTTCTTCGACAATGGCTTGCACGTTCCTCGTCACATGCAACCGGGCGTTGTCCTGCTGAAATATGGCATGTGGAACAGCCTGATGGAGGGACAGCGCCTCGGGCTGCAAGATGTCCTTGATGTAGCGGTCGCTGTTCAGATTGCCCTCAAGACGTAGGAGGCGAGATCGCTTGTTACAGACAATGGTACCCCAAACCATCTCACTTGTAGTTTGTACGCAATGGCTCTCAACAATACAGTCTGACCTACTGTATTCACCACGGGGGCGTCAAACGCATATGCGGCCATCTGTGTAGGACAAGTTAAAGCGGGACTTGTCCGTAAGCACTACATTTTGCCTCTCAGCAGGCCAGTTTTGACGTTCACTTTCCCACTGCAGTCTGAAGTATTGGTGGATTCTTCTCAATGGAAGATACACACAGAGTACGCGAAGGAACTTGCCCCCCTTCTTGCAGCGGTGTACCGTAGGTCTCTAGAAGAGCGTAGCGTTCCAAAGGATTGGAAAAGGGCACAGGTCATCCCCGTTTTTTAGAAGGGACGCCGAACACATGTGCAGAACTATAGACCTATATCTCTAACGTCGACCAGTTGTAGAATTTTGGAACACGTATTACGTTCGATTATAATGACTTTTCTGGAGACTAGAAATCTACTCTGTAGGAATCAGCATGGGTTTCGAAAAAGATCGTGTGAAACCTAGCTCGCGCTATTCGTCCACAAGATGCAGAGGGCCATATACACGGGTTCCCAGGTAGATGCCGTGTTTCTTGACTTCCGCAAGGCGTTCGATACAGTTCCCCACAGTTCAAATGGCTCTGAGCATTATGGGACTCAACATCTTAGCTCATAAGTCCCCTAGAACTTAGAACTACTTAAACATAACTAACCTAAGGACATCACACACACCCATGCCCGAGGCAGGATTCGAACCTGCGACCGTAGCAGTCCCGCGGTTCCGGACTGCAGCGCCAGAACCGCACGGCCACCGCGGCCGCCTCCCCACAGTCGTTTAATGAACAATGTATGAGCATATGGACTATCAGACCAATTGTGTGATTGGATTGAAGAGTTCCTAGATAACAGAACGCAGCATGTCATTCTCAATGGAGAGAAGTCTTCCAGAGCAAGAATGGTTTCAGGTGTGCCGCAGGGGAGTGTCGCAGGACCGTTGCTATTCACAATATACATAAATGACCTTGTGGATAACATCAGAAGTTCACTGATACTTTTCGCGGATGATGCTGTGGTATATCGAGAGATTGTAACAATGGAAAATTGTACTTAAATGCAGGAGGATCTGCAACGAATTGACAGATGATGCAGGGAATGGCAATTGGATCTCAATGTAGACAAGTGTAATGTGCTGCGAATACATAGAAAGGAAGATCCTTTATCATTTAGCTACAATATAGCAAGTCAGCAACTGGAAGCAGTTAATTCCATAAATTATCTGGGAGTAGTGATTTAAAATGGAATGATCATATAAAGTTGATCGTCGGTAAAGCAGATGCCAGACTGAGATTCATTGGAAGAATCCTAAGGAAATGCAATCCGAAAACAAAGGAAGTAGGTTACAGTACACTGGTTCACCCACTGCTTGAATATTGCTCACCAGTGTGAGATCCGTACCAGATAGGGTTGATAGAAGAGGTAGAGAAGATCCAACGGAGAGCAGCGCGCTTCGTTACTGGAACATTTAGTAATCGCGAAAGCGTTACGGAGATGATAGGTAAACTCCAGTGGAAGACTTTGCAGGAGAGACGCTCAGTAGCTCGGTACGGGCTTTTGTTGAAGTTTCGAGAACATACCTTCACCGAGGAGTCAAGCAGTATATTGCTCCCTCCTACGTATATCTCGCGAAGAGACCATGAGGATAAAATCAGAGAGATTAGAGCCGACACAGAGGCATTCCGACAATCTTTCTTTCCACGAACAATACGAGAGTAGAATAGAAGGGAGAACCGGTAGAGGTACTCAAAGTAACCTCCGCCACACACCGTCAGGTGACTTGCGGAGTATGGATGTAGATGTAGATGTAGATGTAACGCAGTGGCGTCCACACCCGTTGAACTGCTCCAACGTTGCGCCAACAATGTGGACAAAACTGTTCTCTCCTTTATGGCCAAGTGGAAAAGATGGCTGTCATCTCGCACTGTGGTCATAACCGTTGTCGCAGCTGTGTAAAGCCCTCTTCGCTCCACTGGTTCCACATATGCGTCACTGTTGAAGCAGCATGCCCGGTACGAGCTGCAGTGTCACGTGTCGATAGGCCCGCCTCCTGGAGACCGAAAATTCTGCCCCGTTCAAGAGCACTCACATGTCAATGTTCCTCCCTGTGATGTCATCGAGGCATAGTGGCACTTGGTTACACGTTTCCACTTCGAATGAGGGCTCTGCGCTGACTGAGTGTTGCGTAACGTTGTCCAGTTCGATCTCACGGAAGAGGACGCTGTTTGGCATATGTGTACGCCACCTCTCTCTCATTCGTATCACTTATTATGGTTCCGCTGTTGTACACGTTCTCTTATCACGGCGTGTTGCAGAACATTTGTATCTGAGTGTTTGACATTGTACCGACAGTAGTGTGGACTCATATGACAATTCCGTAATGATGAAGAGTAGGCTGAAATTCAAGAGACGGGTCAGGTTGAATCAATGCAATCACTGACGTTTCGTCCAAGGCTACGTTGGACATCTTCGGAGGTGCTCCTGGTTATGCTGAGTCTTGCCGACAGTCGGCAAGAAAGTACAAAAATTATCAGGATAATTCAGGAATACAGAAATACGAGTTCCCAAGAATGAAACAAATAGGAAGTGCAGGGAAGCTAAGGCGAGATCGCTGACTAAAAATGTGAAGAAATCGAAAACGAAATGATTGTTGGAAGCAATGACTCAGCTTACAGAAAACTCAAACCAACCTTCGGGGAAACTAAAAGCAAAGGCGGTAACATTAAGACTACAATGGGAATTCCACTGCCAAATTCAGAGGACAGGTCAGATGGGTAGAAAGAATACATTGAAGGACTCTGTGAGGGGGGGGACTCATCTAATGACGCGACAGGTGAAGAAAGAGGGCTCGATAGGGAAGAGAAAGGGGATTTAGTACTAGAATCAGAATTTAGAAGAGAGATGGATAAAAATCCATCAGACAGGCAATATACCGTCCAACATTCTGAACAACATCGTCATCCACACAATTACGACGACTGCAAGAGGCGACAAGTACGAGAATTAACGCACAATCAGCTTGAAAGCTCTTGCATCCAAGTTGCTCACAGGAATAATACGCAGAAGCACGAAAAAGGCAATTGAGGATCTGCTAGATGATGATAAGTTTGGATTTAGGAAAGATAAAGACGCCAGGGAGGCTGATAATGTAAGCATGACTGAAGGAAAATCTAAATACTAGCTAGATGATGATAAGTTTGCATTTAGGAAAGATAAAGACGCCAGGGAGGCCGTTCTGACGTTGTGGCTGATAATGTAAGCATGACTGAAGGAAAATCTAAATACGATCATAGTACTGGTCGAGACTGGAAAAGAATTCGACAATTTAAAGTGGCGTAATACGTTCGAAATCATGAAAAAGATACGGATGAGCTATAGGGAAAGACGGTTAATGTACAATACGTACAAGATCTGAGAGAGAACCATAAGAATGGAAGACCGAGAACAAAGTGTGCGGATTAAAAAGGGTGTAAGACATAGATGTAGTCTCTCGCCCCTGTTGTTGGATCTATACGTCGAAGATACAATGACGGAAATAAAAGAAAGGTTCGAGAGTGGGGTTACAAATCAAGGTGGAATGATAACAATGCCAAGATTTGCTGAAGACGTTGCTATTCTCAGTGAAAGCGAAGAAGAATTCCACGAGCAGCTGAATGGAAGGTAAGAGTAACATGAAGGAAGACAAAAGTAATGAGAAGTAGCAGAATGAGAACAGCGACGGACTTAATACCGATCGCGAGGTAGATGATGGTCAGGAATTTTGCTCCCTAGGCAGAAAAATTATCCATAATGGACGGAGCAAGGAGGAAATTGAAAAGCAGATTTGCACTGGAAAAATGGCATTCATGGCCAAGAGCGGTCTGCTAGTACAAAACGTTGCTTTTGAGGAAGAAACTTCTGAGAATGTACATTTGGAGCACAACATGTTGTGACTGTGAGACATGAACTGTGGGAAAATGTGGAACAGAATAGAATAGAAGCATCTGAGATCCGTGCTACAGACGAATGTTGAAATTTAGGCGTACTGATAAGGTAAGGAATGAGGTGGTTCTCCTCAGAATCAGAGAGGAAAGGAAGATTTGGAAAAAAAAAAAACTGAAAAGGTGATGGGACGGGATGGTAGGACATTTGTTAAGACATCAAAGAATAACTTCCGAGGTACCTGAGGGAGCTATAGAGAGAAGAAACTGTAGAGAAAGACAGAGATTGGAACACATCTAACAAATAATTGACGGCGTATGTTGCAAATGCTACTCTGAGGTGGAAAGGTGTGCACAGGAGAGGAATTAGTGACAGGATGCAACAAACCAGTCTAAAGACTGATGACTCAGGAGGAAAAGGGGGCAGAATTGACACAGTCTTTGAGTTTGTGAATTTAAATGAATGTGAAATCCCCGGTGCTGCAGCACTAGAACGCCATGGTATGTAGTTATAGGCACCTCCCTGCAAAGTATAATTCCGTGTGATTTGTACATGAGTCTATGGGCCATGGATGCAGTCTGGTGACCAGACATGCTCAATATCGGTTTTCAAGGTAGAGGTAAAGGTAAGGCACATAGTGGTGCACATAGTTCTTCAAAGGAAGTTAGACATTTTTCACCAATATGAGTGAAAGCTGTGCTGCTTTAAATCATGTGGTAAAGGTCTGATAGAAAGGTAATGCTTTCTATATGACATACAAAATATCGTGCCAGATTGCACCCTAGTATATAGCATACATTAAACATTACAGCTTACATTTGTCTCAGGTAGTTTTCCTAGGGTGAGATGCCAGTTGAGGTGCTACATATCCTATCACCAGTTACCTGCCGGGATAGAAAGTTTCCTGTAAGATCATGTGATTTTAAAGGAAAAATCACACAACTGATAAAGGCTTTTTAAAAGAAAATTGCTAAGAAAGATCCAATTAAGCGGGAACGTATGGAGGAAGGCAGAAAATTTCTCCCACTACATGGCAGATTTTCAGTCATCGCCAACCAAAAGGCTCAAGAGTATTCATGAACTGGAACTCGCCCCCGCTACCGAAATAATTATCACAAGCCAAGCAGGTACACCCTTTCTTGAATTTGAACAAGCATTCCTGTAGGCCACTCATGTGGTTAATGGATGCTCTCACACGTTGTAGGTTTGTGGCTCTCACGTCTTTCAGATTCTTATCTTAGCTAAAAAGGATTCCTTTTCCTTCTCACACAACGCAGGTTTTGGTATATGTGGCCTCACCCGATGGTCCTGCTGACAGGGGGTAACAGATAGTCCTCGTCTGCTCTCTACTTGCCCAGAGAATGGCTTTCAGCAGAAAACGTCATTACAACTTTTTTGTTCCCCTAAATGAAACTTCTTTTTGCGACCCAGCTACAAGCCCAAGACAGCTGAAATCACAAGACTCGCTCACAGTACCCAGAAGAAAGAAGATATGGAAATGATTACAAATAAAGTCATTGCAGTAGTGAATATCGGTTGCAATTGTCATGCAGCATTAGTGATTTCAGTTTACTGACTATTGTGTCTGCATGTTAAGTTATACACACAGAAGTTATGTGACATATACGGAAGTTGGTAGGTATGTTTGTATATCCAAAAGATGATGTGTATTCAAATTCCCTACCAATCGCATAAGGGTGGTGCAAATAATGCCACTATAATGATGTAAATCAAGTTTGCTTCAAATATGTGCTATTACGATAGTGAGCATTAGTTACATTTGAGACTGGACGTGATGAACTGATGTTAGTCAAGAATGCCTTTCAGACGACAAAGACGCCATTACTAACACCTCACTGTGTTTGAATGAGGTCGAGCAATAGGGATACGAGAAACTGGATGTTCCTTCTGCAGTACTGCAGGAAGACTTGACAGGACTGTAGCCACATGATTGCTAGCAGTCGTCGTCACGAGAATGTACTGTGGCAAGGTAACCGGGCTCCAGACGGCGCACACAAGGCAAAATGACCACTTTAGGCGGCCAAAATTCAAATATGTTAAATAACATGTGCATTTATTCTTAGAAAGGCTTCTGACTTTAGGGTTGATGTGAAAGGTGATTTATAGGTAGCTAAAAATGAAACAGTAGAATGAAATTCAAATTAGTATATTTTACTTAAAGTTTACAGACAGTAAGACAGTTAGTATCTCTCATCATAATCATCCAGTTTTCCGTCGTCGTCGTCGTCATTATCATCATCATCATCATCCATTGTTTCTTCGTCACCATTATCTTCAAGCATTTCCACAACAGGTTCTTCTAACATTAACAGCACCTCATTAGGAAAGGGCTTTCTTTTTTTAATGTGCCTCCTCCTCTTGGACACAATGATAGGATCTGAAGCTATGAGCATCCAGTGGACAATATCCGTATTGGTATGTATTCATAAAGTTTTACTTGCATGGAAAACCTTTATATTATTTTATGACTAGATTGCAAGACATCTTCTGAAAAAATCCCCACAGGCAAAGGTAGTTCCTTTAATATGTCTGCACCATGTATTAGCAGCTTGTTCACAGATGCACTCATTTTGTACCACTTGCACGTTTCTAAACAGATTTTTGCTGTTTAGAGGAAATAATTTCTAAAATTACTGTAATTAACATTAAATCCGCAAGACAAAACGCTTAAGATGTTTGCAAATCTTTGTATAATTTCAGGCTCTAGACCTGTTATAATCGCAGCTCTCGTGGGCTCTACAAAAAATTTTCTTGCAGTATTCCCGTCGTTGGAGTTACCTCCTCCTTGCATAGGCTGGTCTACCACTAATCCCATTTCACGATAGAATTTAGTGGTTATTTCTCCTTTTCTTCTTTTTATATTTTCTTTGGCTTCTTTACCTCTTGCTTGCCACTTCTTCAGTTCCAATTTATATGATATATGTAGCAAGTACTAGTAACATTTAAAGTATGGGTGTAAAACAGATATCCCAAACTTAAATGAACTAGTCGTAGAATATTGTCTTTGGAAAAGTAAGTCAAGGTTGTTGACTTCTTTGGATGTTGTCTTGCACACATTATACGCTTGTGTTGACGAAGTGCCTGTGAGCACATTACACGTTTTTCCGTCCATCATTGTACATACATCACGATGTATAAATGTGTAAGATTTATCCCCAAGGGTCACGTCAGTAGGCTGCAAACTTGATATTTGTTCCTCAATTGCTTCGTAATGGAGTTTTACTGATTCCTTTGTCTCTTTTTAAATCTGCAGGAGAATGATGCGATTATATCTCGACGAAGAAGGACTTGGGTTTTGCCAGAAAATCTGTTTACCATTCGTCGTGACCTCTGATATTTGCAATGGCACTTTAGTACACAGAATTATGTTGCTATCTCCATACAGTGAGTTGTTGGCAACACATTGTTTGTAAATGGAATGTCCACCACTACCGTCAAGGCCCCACTTGTAGATGACTTCAATCGCTGAGTTTGCAGTGTGATCATGGTGTTACAAAAGTACATCCTGCTGTACATGAGCAAGTCTTTTGATTGTGTGGTCCAAAATACCTTGAACTGCAATTTGCACTTCTGTCTCCGTGATTGTTATGTTACTCGGGTAACATTGCTTCTTTGTTTGTGCTATGACATTATAAGGTGGATAGATGTTCGCGCCTCGAGTTTCGCCCCTTTTTGCCAATGAATATAAACTTCTTTTCCCATGTCAGAGTCAATAATGAGCTCTAAGGCTTCTTCCGGTGAGTAAGGCTTCATAACCGAAGATCATGACTTTTCGTGAATGTGTTTCATGCTTTTGTATCTGCAAGGGCTTGCGGTTAGGGCTAAGTTTACTACTTGTGCAGCTGTTCCTTTTCCACTCTTATTAAGGCTGCTTTGAGCAGCAGTACACAAAAGGTCTGAGGTTGACTCAGCAATAATTGGTTGCAGTATTCTTCGTTTTGATCGTTGAGAGCTCTCTTCAAAAGATTTTGCAGGTCTTCCTCTGGGTTTTTTCATGTGTAAATCTTGGTTTGCGGTTGTAGTGCTTAGAGCTGGCAAGACCAAGTCGTTTTTTAACCATTCTGAATTGGATTTCGTAAATCTTTCCATATTCCAATTGGATTTTTTCCACTTTTGTAGCAAGTTTGAGACAAACACTTTTAAAATTAACTTAAATTTACATACACTGTCTTTTGACTGTTTATATTCACTAAATTTATCCATTATGTAAGTCGTTAATCGTTCAATACACTTAGACTGTGATTGTTTGTAAAAGTTCTCCTTTTTTAACACTAAAACTAGATCCATTTTCCTCATATTTAATGCCGAGTGACTTGGTCCACCCCGATTACCTGTAGTGCAAAGAGTCTGGTGCCACAATGCGTTGGTTTGAGTTCCTAGAATTTACAATACTAATAGTCAACAAATGCACAAGTGTAAATATGTTGGACAGAAAGCGGTACTAAGCGGAACTTTTTTTGAAAGTCTAAGGAAAAATATTTTTTATAAAATCGTAATTTACTATTAACAAGGGTAAAAAAAATGAATTGTAACGTTGTCTATTTAATGAACACACCTGTGGCTTCCATCTCCATGATAAATATTGAGATTTTCGCATGAGATGATCAAAAAAATCACGTTATAATACTTTCGAGTTTCGAATGCAACTTGTCTGGTAGACCCTCACACGCCTTTATTATCAACATAACTAAGAATATTTTACTGCAGTGTAATGGACCAGTTACCTGAGGTGAAGAATACAAGAACGTTTAGATCTAATGAATTAGTGTGAAAATCGATTTTTAGCCGCCCAAAGTGGTCATTTTACCGTGTGTGCGGCGATGTGTCTCTGGTGGGAGGGGAGGCTATCGTCTTCGGCATATGGCTCTGGCGCATCACACTGTATCTGCAGTAGCAACCTAAGCAGCAGTTGGCACTACAGTGATACAACGAAATGTTACAAATCGATTACTTTAATGACGGTTTCGAGCCAGACGCCCTGTAGTGTGCATTACACTGCACTCAAGTTAAGCGGGAGCTCATTGAAGTACAGCGTGGAGGTCTGTTGTGTTTCCTGATGAAAGTTGGTTCTGCCTCTATGCCAGCGATGGTCATGTGTTGGTTAGAAGGGGTCTAGTTGAGGGCCTGCAAACAGTCTGTCCTCGTGCTAGACACACTGAACGTTCACCCGGATCGTGTGCGATTTCGTATGACAGCAAGAGCAGTCTCGTGGTTATCCCACTCACCATGACTGCAAATTTGTACGTCAGCCTGGTCACTTGACCTGTTGTGCTGCCATTCATGAACAGCAATCGTGGGGGTGTTTTCCACCAGGAAAACGCTGGCCCACATGCCGTTCTTGTAACCCAACATGCTCTTCAGAGTGTCGGAATTCTGCCTTGGCCTGCTCGATCGCCACATCTGTCTCAAATCGAGCGCATATAGGATATCATCGGACGACAAATCCAGCGTCGCCCACAGACAGCATTAACCATCCCTGCATTGAACGACCAAGTGCAGCAGGCGTGGCGTTCCATCCCACAAACTGACATCTGCCACTTGCACAGCACAATGCACGCGCAGCTGCATGCTTACGTTCAACATTCTGGCGTTTACGCCGGTTATTAACGTACCAGCATTTCACATATGCAGTGGCTTATCTCTGGCTTACATTACCTAGGCAAATGTACTGCAGAAACTTAATTTCTTTATACTAATTATTTTCTGCTCTTGCGATATTTTTCGTCAGCGTAACAACGTTAATGGGACAGTTCGTGAACAAATTGTCACATAACCCTAGTCCGCTTCTGATATACAAAATTTTAACAAACTCTTCCAGCACTATTCCAACATAAAAGAATATTGGAGATTTCGTCGTGTTGAAGGAAAGAAAGGATTTGCATACTTACACGCAGGGAGTTTTAAGTAGCCCAGTCGTTTGTGCATTATATAAACTGTTAACTAGCACTGTCGTATTCATTCGTCATTGGACTAATAATACACAGTATTAAGAGTAAACGTACTTTCGAGATAGACGTATCACGATAATAATTTCAACAGCTGTGTGCTTATGTGACACGTGTCCTCTTAATCTGCTACTGCCATTCCTCAATATAACTGACCCATTAAGCTTATTAATTATGTGGCTAAAAGAAGACAGAATAAAAACCGCAGTGCATTCTGCCTTTAAGAACTCGGAAGTAAAAATTACAAAGCATTTATGGAAAAACAGAGTAATAACTGAAGTGGAGTTTTCTGATTTGGTTAGTTCGTATCGGATTTCTTGGGAGGCATAGAATGTGTAACATGTGTGAGACTGGTTCTGATCTATCTCCCTACCACAGTTGCGCAAGGACGCTCTGTGAAATTTTTAGGTATTTGGTGTTGAACCTACGATCTGCAAAGTAGAAAGACACCATCTCACACATGCCGACTTCCGAAGAGTGCAGCAGTATGGACAGTGATGTAATCAGACAATGATCTCAAGTCAGTTCCACTACACTCCCTGTAATGGAAACGTTATGACTAGCAGATATTAGTGTACGGGTTCAGGCATAACTATATGTTAGCAAAAAATGAAAATCTTAGATTTTCGTTATTATGACTTATTTTTACTCTAACTATAGTAATGTTAGCAAAGTTACGTACAGGATGGTACAATATTGATACTGTGTGTTCACAAATGTGGAGCGAAATTCTCAACTATTATAAGGTTCTTTAATGGTAAGATGACCATGTCTGCCCGCATCTCGTGGTCGTGCGGTAGCATACTCGCTTCCCACGCCCGGGTTTCCGGGTTCGATTCCCGGCGGGGTCAGGGATTTTCTATGCCTCGTGATGGCTGGGTGTTGTGTGCTGTCCTTAGGTTAGTTAGGTTTAAGTAGTTCTAAGTTCTAGGGGACTGATGACCATAGATGTTAAGTCCCATAGTGCTCAGAGCCATTTGAACCATTTGACCATGTCTGGGGGGTCCATAAAAATACAAACAAATTAAACACAGTAGGGGCCAGAGACATTAATTACACAAAAATACACAATGAAAATACTCAAAATTGAATGGGGGTTGGTAAAGAGCAATCAGAGAGAAGTACACAATTAAAACAATTCATGACTCTACACTGGCTGATCAATCCTTTTCATCAGAATGAACATCTCGCGTTTCTGCTTCAGTTAGGCCCGACAATCGTGAATATGTTTAACTACAGGTCGTGGTTGAATGCACAAAAAAAGTAGGAGAGACGGAGACGACCGCAGGTTTGAGTGTCAATTGAATATCACTTGCTGGGGAGGCGCGGGCGCACATGCGTCGACGGCGGCAGTGGCTGCTGTCGGCGCGAGCTGTGAACCTGAGAATCTATTCTAAATCTCTCTCGACTGTAAAACATCAGTCGGATACATTTCCTACATTCTCGGTGAAACCGAGACTACTAGTTATTCCCTAGCTAAATTAATTGGCATGATACACACTATTCGGCTGGAATAGCGCTTACATCGTAGCCCTCAAATCACTCACAAGCGTTAACTGTCAGTGCTCAGTGTGATTCTCCGTATTAGATCTCTTTGCCGTTTAGCTCCTTACGAGCTAAGACGAGCCTGTGAACAAGTGTTCACATAATGACTCTCGCAATCGTCTCAGCGTGGTGCGAGTCGTGTTGCTCAAACACTCGACGACTTCTGCAAGAGAAGAGCCAGTTACTCTGTCCACAGTTTGCCAATATCAAAGCTGGTGCCTTCCTTCTGGCCAATCAGAGCGTTCGTAGTTTGTTATAATTCCACCCACCAGAGTTTTTGTAGCCTATCACACGTGTCGTTTCTTTCGTAGAACAGAGTGTAACTTTTGCTACCCAATACTGATACAAACAGCTTTTCCTTTCCCGTAAGTTTTTGACACAGGTGGCTACAATGAGTCACCTGTGTTTTGAGTTGGGTTTCTCCAGACGTTTTCTCTCCGGACGTTTTATCTGGCATGTTCCACCGTGTTTCTGTAGAAAGGCTTTCTGAAGAGTCGCCATTAAAAGCATGGGCAAGGGGTAGCTTTTTGCCAATGGCCTACACAGTGGCTCGGCATCTCATTGTCTCCGCTAGATGCCCCATGGCGAAAGGTGTCGGCCTAGATGGGATGGGCACTGCTATCGAAAAACTCTCTTTCCCTCAATACTGCATGTCGTAGCTCAGGTCGGGGAAATTCCTTTCGTGCAGTTACTAGTGTGAATGTTAGTGGTTTATATTCTAGAAATTCTGGCTTATTTACTTCATCAGCATTTTAATAAAATTCGTTCAGTTTCAAGTGTGTCACGTGACATATCGGGTTAACCGGAATTGTTTCAGGAATTCAGTGTATGGTGAGAAATATGTTTGACACTTTACAAATGACAGCTCCGAGTGGCAGCAATTGGCTTACTGGCCTGGAAGGAGAAGTACATGTTTCATGTTTAAGACGAAAGCGTAAAGCGTTATTCATTTTAGCACTCGTAAGTAATCGGTCTGCACGTTGATCTGCGGTTACGTTGACACAATGAAGCGCCAAAGAAACAGGTGTAAGCATGCGTATTCAAATACAGAGACATGTAAACAAGCAGAATATGACGCTGCGGTCGGCAACACCTATATAAGACAACAAATGTCTGTCGCAGTTGTTAGATTGGTTACCACTGTTACAATGTTAGGTTATCAAGATACGAATGAATTTGAACGTGGTATTATAGTCGGCGCACGAGCGATGCGATGCGACCCAGCATCTCCGAGTTAGCGATGAAATGGGGATTTTCCCATACGACCATTTCACGAGTGTACTGTGAATATCAGGAATCTGGTAAAATATAAAATCCCCAACATCGCTGTGGCCGGTAAAAAATCCTGCAAGAACAGTATTAATGACGATTGTAGAGAATCATTCAAGGTGACAGAAGTACGACTGTTCTGCAGCTGCTGCAGATTTAAATGCTGAGCCATCAACAAGTGTCAGAGTACGAATAGTTCAATGAAATATCATTGATACGGGCTTTCAGGGCCGAAGGTCCAGTTGTATACTCTTGATGACTGCACGACACAAAGCTATAAGCCTCACCTGGGCCCATCAACACCGATATTGGACTGTTGATGACTGGAAACCTGTTGCCTGGTTGGACGAGTCTCGTTTCAAATTGTATCGAGCAGATGGACGTTGTCACGTCATTACCCCAACGACCTTGCATGTCAGCAGGGGACATTCAGGCTCATGGAAACTCTGTAATGGTGTGGAGCTTGAGCATTTGGAGTGACATGGGACCTCTGATATGTCTAGATACAACTTCGACGGTGACACGTACGTAAGCATTCTGTCCGATCACCTGTATCAATTCATGTCCATTGTGCATTCCGAAGGACTTAGGTATTTCCAGCAGGACAATGCGACACCCCACACATCCCGAATTGCCACAGAGTTGCTCCAGGAACACTTCTCTGCGTTTAGACACTTCCGCTCGCCACTAAACTCCCCAGACATGAACATTATTGCGCATATCTTGGATGACTTGGAATGTGCTGTTCAGAAGAAATTTCCGACCCCTCATACTCTTACGGATTATTGGACAGCCTTGCAGGATTTGTGGTTAGCCGAGTCCATGCCATGTCGTGTTGCGGTGCGGCACTACTGCGTGCTCGCGGGGGCCCTACGCGGTATTTGGCAAGAGGACCAGTTTCTTTGGCTCTTCAGTGTGTATTGATAATTGTAATGGTGGAGATGACACAATAACTCAGTGATGCTTGTCCACTGCTTATGATTTATTCCATTGTGACTTGGTCTACCTCTTGATTATCGGCCTACCTTCTTGATGGAAACATACAAGACGTTTTCGCACATCAGTGGCCATCTTATGATTAAATGTTAGCACGTTTCTCATATGTTGTTGCTGCGTGTGGTGGTTCTGCTATCATACAGAATGACTGAGTGTAATTACAAGGCCGGCCGCTGGGGCCGAGAGGTTCTAGGCACTTCAGTGTGGAACCGCGCTGCTGCTACAGTCGCAGTTTCGAATCCTGCCTCGGGCATGGATGTGTGTGATGTCTCTAGGTTAGTTAGGTTTAAGTAGTGTAAGTCAAGGGGACTGATGACCCCATGTATTAAGTCCCATAGAGGTTAGAGCCATTTGAATCATTTGAACTAGTTACAAGATACCGAACCATTAGTTGCAAAGTCTGTCAAAACGATTTAAAAGTTATTCTTCCTTTTTTTCTTTTCTTTCTTTTCGATGAAGCAGCCTGGTAGAACCTAATAGAAAAATCCTCTCATACTAGCAGTGAATCACTAGAAAATTCGTAATGGGGCCCTAAAATATGGTTTATGACTGCATTTTAATGGTACAACTTGTTGCGACATTTAAGTTTCGTTGTTCCAGGACTTTAAGAAGGAGAATGAGTACTCCTCGTCAATTGTAAGAGTAAACAATTCTCCTCGCTGCACCCAGAAATTACTAAATAAGAAAAGGGAAAACTACTCTGCACTCAACTGAAAACCAATGTCATGTAGTCACACATTTACTCTCAGTATATAAAAAGAAAGCGGTCAACTGCTGCACGGAAACATTCTCCACATATTTTGAAAAAAAAAAAATCGCAATTACTGCGACTATTAACATCTCACCATTAACTGACTTTTAAATGAAATCATTCAATTGTAATAGCAATAATTCTTGCCTGCGCAAATCAAATGGCACATCAGTCAGGAACGAATACATAACGAAGATTGGTGTGCACGTAATTTAAATCCAATATTTTTCAGGCATTGCAACAGCATCCGCAGACTTTGTGCTGTCTGACTCGTTCTTTCTCGCCTCCACCATTCACACAACCTCCGTCGAGGTACCGCCCTCTCTGGAGTCTGCATCTGTGAGGTAACTCAGACGTCCTAAACAGATCTTCAGAAAAAAAATTCATAAAAAGACTTTCCGTCACTTATACCACTCCTTATCTCAATACTCAGCTAACGTTTTCATTACATATTTTTAGTTTTCACTTTTAAATTGCTATCTAAAGGGAAAATGAAAAGGCGAATGAAACTGGACAGTTATAATCGTTAGCAGGCGTCGGATCGCTTTGTATTTCTTTCAAACAGTCTTAGAATTATATGTATATAAAAAGAAAACGGACAACACTCCATTAAAAAAACGTACGTGAATCGCACTTTCATCAATAAATTGATTGATACTAGAGCTAATAGCACTGACCTCGTAAAAAAAAAAAAAAGCTTGCTATGTCTAAGGTTACGTGACTAATCGTAGTAGTCTAGGATGCATCGTACGCTAAGTCGATTGATAGTCAACAGCACAAGCTGGAAGTATGTAGTCAGAACACGAACGCTATAATTAGTGTTGGGGTCTTAGACATTAGACGGTAGTGTTAGACTCTCCCGAAAACAGAGTATCACTCTCTGGGCCATCAATAGCAACCTTGTTTCGAGCGTTTTTCGTCGTGGGGTGGGGTTCTGGATTACGGACACTGAAAGACGATACAGGAGATAAATGTCTTCAGTCTAGCCAACAACAGATTGTACCGAGCGATCGGCGCTCACCCGTTGCAATTACCCGCTTCCGTGGCCGAGCTCGCTAAGGCATGTGTGTGCTTTGGCGCCCGAGGTGTAAGCCAATTCGAATCCTGGTAATGAAAAAAAGTTTTCGCTGCCAGTATTTAGTCCGCAAGGGAGGAGAAGCGGTGGCGTAAAGTTCTTGATCATCAATCTTGGCACCAGTGCACTGGTGTAACTACCAAACGTCTCCGCAGTGGTTCATTGAATGAGGGCATGTGACACTGTTGATGGTGATCAGTCTGTCTGATGGGGATGTTGAGCTAGGCGGTCCCCATGGTGCTATCTGCGGGGAGTAGGCTATGTGCTGGCGCCGGGTCTCATCCTCGCCCTTCCTCTATCATCATCAATCAACGCAATCATACCACACTACACGTCGTAAATAAACAAACAAACGACAACCAATCGTAATTCGCCCATGTCGAGCCAACATTGTTGACGAAGGTATATGATTCCCTACAAGACATGTACTCATTTGGATAAGTGATAGATCTGCACATGCTGTGACTACATTGCGTGGCTGAATTCCCTCCCGTCGGGAAAGAATAGTAGGTATCTCCAAATGTATATAAATGGAACATAATAAAGATATCAAAGAGAAATAGTCGAATAGTATCTGATTGCAACAGTAATAACGAACATGAGCAACACATCATATCGTACAAGTTGTAACTCATCCCCCAAACAAGAGAAGAGTTAAATACAAGAAAATTTTGCTGACTTATTATTCTTCCTAATCATTATTCAGAAGCCAGGATGAGTCACAGGGACCACCACAGGTATCAAATACATGAATGAAAGTTAAATCATATAATGCTGATACATCATAATACCTATAGCAAGTGGTCTCTTTTTGTCGATTCGCTTGCCGGATGTGCTGGTAATAAGGTGGCGAACCGTTGTTGGGGAGCAGATGATTTTGGTGGCTCTGAATCGTGTTCGTATTAAACGTGATGCAACAAATGATTTTGCATTAGGTGCAATAGCATAAATCGGACTTCGTGAAGTAAATTTAAATTACAAAGGTTCGACTTTTCTGAGGTGTGCAGATGAGCTCGCAATGTCGCGTGGTTGGCGTGCAGATCGACACGTCACCATATTGATCTCCTTCCAATTTCAATTACAATAAAGGAAAATATTATCATTATTGAAATGCGTTACCATAATGCTTTCATAGACAGATGTATACATTACAGTTATTATTCAGCTCCTCAAATGCTAGTACAAGAGTGCTTGCATGCTAAGCTGCTGCAGACGAGAATGGCAACGAAGGAGAAGTGGAGACAAAAGATAGGAAGCGAGCTGTGTCTCATTTATTTACTGAAGAATGTCGCAATTCACATCAGCGCTTACTGTATATGTATAAAACAATATCTGTGTTTGACACTGAAATCGGACGATCACGTAAAACAAGTAAGCGACGACGCGAACTGAAGACACGGAATTTACGTAAAAGATGCTAAAAGTCCCCTTTAAGAGCATTGTTCAAGTGTTTGGAGTCCTCTCACGGCATGAGAGCAGACATCGGACAAATTCAGAGATGCGGTGCCAGATTTATAACTAGATGGTACAGTCCATGTGAAAGTGTACACGAGTTTCTCTGAGAACTTAAATGGGAATTCCTGGCAGAAAGTCTTTGTCACTCTCATGAACTCTGATAAATTTAGGTAACCTGTATTCGTTAATGTTTGTGTAAGTATTCTACTGCCACCATTAAATATGTCGCTTAGAGGCCATGTGAATAAAACAATAGAGATTATAGTCATCCGGACATCATTTTCCATCGCTCAATGGGCGCATGAAATAAAATAGTGAAGTATTCGACACATAAACTTGACGAATATTCTAATATATTCAACACACTGAAATAAAGCCTTAATACAATAAGCGAACTACTTCAAAACTAGTCCATGCCGAGTCAGAGTCCACTAGAGCAATAAACTGAACAAGATAATTTAGCCAAACTGCCGAAGCATCCACGCCCATGTGGTCCTACGTAATAGCAAAGCCTTCACGTATGATAATCCAGTACGAGTCAGAGTTCTTAGACAATGGCAGGTTTCTATGATCGGTTCATATGATGATATGAAATGCCGTCGTACCGCCGACGCTAGTCCATTTAGGGTATCGCGAAAGGAATGATCAATATTCGGGATATATCAGCAAAAGGTCTTGTAAACATAGTTTGTAAAACGAATACCTTAAGAACTATGAGCACTTCTCTATCTTCGATACTCTCCTATTGCAATCTGCTTGCTTTCCATATTTTGGTAGGAGGCGCTAAGGGCATAACAGGAAAAACTGTTTAGTAAACACATGCTCTAAAATGCATACCTTAAAAGTGATTAGCAAATGTTCAGTAGAGCAGATGAGTTCACGGTAGCGAAGATGGAAAAATTCTACGATCCTTCGTTTACCCAGGTGATGGTGTATTTTGTAAGTAGCGTTTCATCTAGGCTTTACGATCACGAATGATCACGAATGTAGAATTAGAGAGATTCAAGCGCTCACGGAGGCTTTCCGGCAGTCGTTCTTCCCGCGAACCATACACGACTGGAACAGGAAAGGGAGGTAATGACAGTGGCACGTAAAGTACCCTCCGCCACACACCGTTGTGTGGCTTGCGGAGTATAAATGTAGATATAGATGTACCTTCGTTACCTATCTTAGAATCAAACAGTCTCTGCTTTACGAAATTTATTACACCTTACCAGCTTAATGTAGGCTTTATTACGTGCACATCATTTTTTAAAAATATTTTTACATTCCATCTGGTTTACCACTTCAGCCTTCATTTAGATTTCCTATATTGCCATGATGTTCATTCATTTTACCATTCCCCAGTCCATCTTTTTTCTAGCTAGTCTATTTTGTAAGCAGCATTATAGTTACACTTGATCTTCGTTACCTATCGTACAATCACACAAGCTCTGCTTGATGATATTGACTCTACGTTATACACGCATCAAAAAAAATTTTGCATCACCCCAGTTGCCAGAACTCCTGAAGACAGACGTTGACAGTGAATATTGTATCACAAACACAGATCCTTTGAATGTTTATATATGTCACTAAATCAGCCCAAAGACGTAAACAACCATGCTTACACAGCACATATTATGCGGAGGCGGTCCGACAGACCATCACTTCCTATCATTCCTCCAAAAAGGATGTACACGGCTCGTGTTGCCTGTAGTTCAACCATGCCTAGATGGTCAATACCGCGGTTCAGTCGCCTCCGAATAGTTGCTTTGTGCCAGGAAGGGCTTGGCTCTCAACAAGGGAAGTGTCAAGGCGTCTCGGAATGAACCAAAGAGATGTTGTTCGGACATGGAGGAGATACAGAGAGACGGAAACTATTGATGACATGCGTCGCACAGGCCGCCCAAGGGCTACAACTGCAGTGGATTGCCGCTGCCTACGGATTATGGCTTGGAGGAACCCTGACAGTAACGCCACCATGTCGAATAATGCCTTTCTTGCAGCCACACGACATTGTGTTACGACGCAAACTGTGCGCAATAGGCTTAGTGATACCCAACTCCACTCCCGACGTCCATGGCGAGCCCATCTTTGCAAACAAGACACCATGCAGCGCGGTACAGATGGGCCCAACAACATGCCGAATGGACCGCTCAAGGATTGGCATCGCGTTCTCTTCACCGATAAGTGTCGCATACACCTTCAACCAGACAATCGTCGGAGACGTGTTTGGAGGCAACCCGGTCAGGCTGAACGCCTTAGACACAATGTCCAGCGAGTGCAGCAAGGTAGATGTTCCCTGCTGTTTTGGTGTGGAATTATGTGGGGCCCACGTACGCCGCTGGTGCACATGTAAGGCGCCGTAAAGGCTGTGCGATACGTGAATGCCATCCAGCGACCGATAGTGCAACCATATCGCAGCATATTGGCGAGACATTTGTCTTCATGGATGACAATTCGCGCCCACATCGTGCACATCTTGTGAATGACTTCCTTCAGGATAACGACATCGCTCGACTAGAACGGCCAGCATGTTCTCCAGACGTGAACCCTATCAAACATGCCTGGGATACATTGTAAAGGGCTGTTTATGAACGACGTGGCCCGCCAGCCGCTCTGAAGGATCTATGCCGAATCGGCGTTGAGGAGTGGGACAATCTGTACCAACAGTACTTTGAACTTGTGGATAGTATGCCAAGACGAATGCAGGCATGCATCAATACAAGATGTCGTGCTACTGGGTATTAGAGGTATCGGTGTGTACAGCAGTCTGGACCACCACCTCTGAAGGTCTCGCTGTGTGGTGGTACGACATGCAATGTGTGGCTTTCATGAGCAATAAAAAGGGCGGAAATGATGTTTATGTTGATCTCTATTCTAGTTTTCTATACAGGTTCCGTAATTCTCGGAACCGAGGTGCTGAAAATCTTTTTTGATGTGTGTAGTTTAAAGTAATACGTAGGTTTAAGAAATTTGGGGAAAATTTGCCGAAATGGTATGATTTTGGGGTATTCTTCTGTCTGCTCCTAAAGAATTTCGAAAACTCAATTTGGAAACGCTGACTGTTAGCCAGCCTCTATAGACACCTGAGTTTGTGTACTTTATATTTTCAGTGTGTATATCAGAAATTTTATAACGAGCACAGTTTGATTTACGTGTTGATAGTAATCTGGGCTCGTTGTAATGATTGCGTGCTCAAGCCAGATGCAGAAAAAATATCACTTTCATTTGAAATGTACTTCTTTACCCATATAAAGGACAAATTTGTGTTTACTATGCTACGCAAGAGTACAGGTTTGGAATAAGGGAACGTCGAGAGTCATTTCAAAACTGTTCTATCGGGGATTAAAAAGGGTTTCCCAGTGGATTCTGCCACAATGAAAGAAGAGGTAAGGCAGCTAAAATCCAAAGTTAACATGTAAAAATCAATATTTTTAGAGCAATTAGATAGGATTTAAGCAGAAGCTAAGGTTTAATTCCCAGTTTCAAAAATCACTCCACAGTATAAGAAATCAGACGCTTCAAAAATAAGATTTAATTAAAATGTGTTTCTTATTAACTAGGAATCTAAGTTTACAAGCAATAAACAAACGTGAGATTTTTCTTAAAAAATGTGGTTATTTAAGTCCCAGTTTCTTCTGGAAGCTCATCGTAGGATTTCAAAACGGTACGGTAGGACAGAAGCTTCATAAGTTTGGCGATTACAGCTTTAGACCATGCAGTCATTGTTTTTTTCTAATATCTCAGCAACAGGACTATTTGGTGAAGGGTTGATATAAATAATTTCTGGTGAAAATAAAAAAAAAACTGAAAGGGTCGCAACTGGTTTTGTAAAACATTTTCATTGTTAACTAGATATCGTTCCTCTTAACAAAGAGGAGGCGCAATGAATCCGACAGGTATCAACTAATTATAAACTTACTCAACGATGAGATTAATTTTATAGCGTGTTTCTACATTTTCAGCTTGGTAACGCTGACCGTCATTGTAGAAGCACGATATTCCGTGGGCATGATAAAATAAGATCGAGAATTCAATGATAAGCAGAAATAGGCAGAATAACCCTCCATCTATTGAGATGAAATTAAAGAGTTTCGCATGATTACTTAATATGCTTCAGCACCAGTAATATTATGAACACTTTAAAGTGTAATTTAAATCAATTGTCATCTCTCACTGGAGGTTCGATATTGGTATACTGTCGCTTAAAGCACTGTGTGCAGGCAGCCACCACGACGCACGGTCTCCGCTTTGACAAAAACTCGCTTTAAAGACCTTGTCCCTCGTAAGGGGTAGTACCATCGATACTGATATGATGCGGTGAATCGTACCCCTTGAGCATCGCTGGTTCCCTGGAACATTGGGAGAGTGCTCCCTTTCCAGGAGGAAGCACTGAATTGCTGTTTCGATCAACAGCATCCAGTCTCTGCCACCCACGCGTCTTTATGCGAGACGAATGCAGGTTCTGGTCAAAAGGCCGTATGAACTAAAGTCCAGCCAAATAATAAGATATTAACAGTTAATAGCTCCTGATAAGTTGTAAGTCTGGAAGTCTTTCGTCGAGCTGGTAAGTAGCAGTGAGTTATTAATCGATTTATTCGCGGAGAGCGTGCTTAATTACGACTAAATCGCTATACAAAGCACTATCGTCGTTCTTAGCCAGTAGCATCCATTTTCGGCTAAATTATTACTTGAATAATTATTAGTGTTAGCGTTAATGTGCAAAAGTAATACTTGTATGTATTGTATTGCATGTTAACCTGGGATTTAGAAACGACGGAGAGGCTCCGTCCCCGCCGCAGCCGCAGTGGTCCACAACCCCACGACGACTACCGCAGTCCACTTCACCCTTCCGCCGCCCAACACCGAACCCAGGGTTATTGTGCGGTTCGTCCCCCTGTGGACCCCACATGGAACGTCTCACGCCAGCCGAGTGTAACCCCTATGCTTGTGTGGTGTACGCGTACGTGAAGAACTCGTTTGTGGAGCAATCGCTGACATAGTGTAACTGAGGCGGAATAAGGGGAACCAGCCCGCATTCGCCGAGGCAGATGGAATACCGCCTAAAAACCATCCACAGACTGGCCGATTCATCGGACCTCGACACAAATCCATCGGGCGTGTTCGTGCCGGGGACCAGACGCTCCTTCCCGCCCGGAAAAAGCAATACTTAATGACAAACTTCAGTTTGAAAATGGAGCGAAATTTAACAACTAACATGTGCAGGGTTGGGTTTAACTATTGTTGGGAAGTTTGTTACTCACGGACTGAGTAAACGAAGTACATGATACGAGCTGCTATCCTATCAAAGAACAGTTTAAGTTAAATTTCACTTTAATATTCTTTAAGAAAAGAGAAAAGTTTACGAGTGCCGTAAGACGTTCAGGTTTTGTGAGAGCATGTTCTCTCTGTTACCCGCTCTCCTTGTTCCGACGTTGCGAAGAAAATTGTTTCAATAACAAATCAAAAAGCTACCATGAAAGAAGATTACATAACATAAAAATCTGTTAAATAATCCTAAATTCACGTATTGTGTAGTTCTGTGCAGTGTCTCTAGAGATGGGAAAATTATATTCCTAATTTCAGTTAGGACTGACGATTTTCTTTTTTCTCTTCAAATGGTTGAAATCTTTCACGTTTGGGAAAATATTTCAAACTTATACATCATATGTCTAAAACTTAACAGGAACTTAATTAAATTTTTTTTCGTTGACTACCAAAATACCTCGACAGTTGATGGATCTTTCCCAAGTTAACTTTTCGATTACTATGTTTAAACTTCTAAAAATGGGATCTTTGCAATTTTACAATATTTGACTCGTAACGAGTACAAGATTTGATGCCTCTGTTTCTTGCAAAAATGAAGTAATAGTTCTGAAATTCTTGTGTTTTATAGATCTACACAATTTCTCTGGGCATGTCCAAAATCGGATCGTATTTTTAATTAGTATCGAACCTAGGCTTATTCTGGAAATAGATGATAGTTTCGAGTGCCGAAAAATTTCCTCCTTGACAACTGGAGGGCACAGTGCTTTGCACAGTGGAAGTGGCATCACAGTCAAAACCGACAATGCGACGCTCACAGCGGTAAACTGCTGGCGGTACAGTCCACTCCACTGACTGTGAAACGCCACCTAATGTAAATACAACTATAAACTTGAGGCAAGTGCGACTGGCATTACCATTGCGGCTACTCGCTGGGCCCAAGACCTGCCGCACAATGAGTTCCAGTGGTTTGAGCTTGTCAAGAAACAGACGGAGGCTAACTACTTGTGTCGTGTTCTGCGTCTCCCGATAGCGTACAGCGTGCTGTGTTGATTGGCCCACTGGTGCGCGGACATCTGATTTGCATTCAAATGCGTATTAAATTCCAGTATATGCAAATCAGGGACGAAACCAATTTTGGCGCGCGGGCCAGGGCGGTTCGCGCACAGGCGCGACCGTTAGCTGCTAATTTAAAAGGATGCTTCGTCATAAAGTTCCATAATCCGCCATCATAGCGCAGAATCCTCCGCCGTTATGGAGCATTAAATTAATTCAATTGGCAAAGCCTTCCGCAAAGTCACGGCCCTCCACATTTCTCAAGCGGCGAAGAAACGAGGGAAGTTTGCGAGTCTTCGAGTTCCTCGCGAAACTAGTACGCCACAGAATCAGATACTGCGTTTATATCCTCAAACACGCTGGCGCCATTTCTTGCACTACAAGTAATAACAGCAGATTATTGTGCTACTTCTTGCAACTTTTAACGACGTTTCTACGTTATTGCCAAAATGATTTTCAAAGTGTTCGTGTCTTCTACAAAAATGTAATACTTGATATTCATGCGATATGAACATTGAGACTGAGGCACTGTCTAGACTGCCACTATCTTCTACGAGCTATACATTAACTTCCTTTCTTCGATATTTTGGTGACGAAGACAGACTTATTAACAATGAAGAAATTCATTATACATCCATCATAAATTATACATATCTCCGACTAGCTGAATCTGTCCTCAATATGTAGGTTAGTTTTAAACGTACTCCTAATCGACGTAATGTGCTCTCAATTCCCTCCGATAGCTGAACTGACTTCCCATGCAGATTATAATGGGAATTGCAGTTCAACGTGGACTCGGATCCATGTAAAATTCATTGGTAGAGGTAAAATAAGTGACAAGGGATGAAAGTAAATCGACTAAGGATTGAAGCTACGATTTTGAGTTCTAGTCTAGCCACTGAGTCACACATTTCCAGAGATTTGGGTGAGGCTTTCAATGCTTGTAACTGTAGAGAAATGTTAGGTCTGGTAGTGTGGGGGCGGAACATGTAGCTGGAAACAAACAGGTCGTAGGATTGGGCCATGTAAATTTTCAGTCTGCCTTGATCCTAGCCTTCACCCCTTAAGAATACAAGGATTCGCCGGGAGTATGGGGATTGGCCGATTTCTGGGCCATTGATTTAAGACCTGTCAATTCGTCATACCCTTCCTGTCACTTGATTTATGATCGATTTCCCATCCCCCTCCTCCTCGCCCCCCTCTTCCACAATCACTTCCTTCATTTATGACCTTATATCACTCCTCCACCCTCTAGGCTGAGAGAAATTCAAGGACAGTGGTCCCACTGGTTCTCTCAAATTCTAGAGGGCTAAAATATGACATCACAATACAAGAGGGTGGAAGCTGAAAACGTCATCAAGATGACGCCCTACATGGCTTCAAAATTAATAATACCGATCCAGTATGGTAGAACTATGATGTCACTATCCAAGATGGCGATCTAAGATGTTTGATGGTCAAAAGCTCACCAAGAAGATGGCCTACGATGGTTATCTCTGTAAATTGTCATGTAAGTCCATCCAAGGTAGTCAAGTCGAAATATGGTGGATACAAGCCAGCAGCCTCTGATGTCAGATGACGGGACTACCTCACATGCCCTCTAAATCGACCATTAATTTGTACCACACTACTTTATTTATTTGCGAAGATGTTTCTGCGTATACACACATCAAAAAATATTTTGCATCTCCTCGGTTCCGGGCGTGATGCAAAACTTTTTTTTGATGTCTGTATAAGCCTTAGCAGTTGGCCCATCTAGCTAGTTTGTCCAAGTTTACTACCCTTCAGTCAGACTATGCACCCATGCTCTATGAACGCTAGTGAAAGGTCGATCATCACCATGAAGCACGAGAAATGTGTCGAGTCAGATGGCACTCAAAAAAAAAAAAAAAAAAAAAAAGGAAAAACTGTTTCATACATGTAAGTATTAATTACCTCCCCCACCCTCTCCCTCTCTCTCTGTCCGTCTCTCTAATTGTTTATTAATTACATGTATGTGTATTTGTTTTCTCAAATACTTACTGTTTCTGTTTTATTTCTTCCACATTGCAATGGCTCACCGATGAGTCGGAGAAGAAGTCAACTCAGTTTGCAGGCAGTCTTCCTGATGCAGCACCTGATACATCACAATAGGACGCACATCTGCTTCTATACTTTGAGTTTCCACTACCTCTGATACTTGCTCCGTTTGTCGTCGAGCCACAGCTAACTCCATTCAGAATGTTGCTGTGGGTGTGTAACCATAGTGTACATGTGGAGAAATTACATCAACGTATAAATTCATGCATTTTCCCAGTACCGAAGTCTGTACTATTACTTCCACTCACATTAAATACATACAAGCAGAATTTACAGATAATACTAAGTATTCTGTAGCTTCTACCAGATTGAACACAATACTTGGTGAATTTATGATATGTAGAGATAATTATTTGGGAAATATTGGGGTCAGTTTGACGTAGAAAAAAGAATGACACTACCTTAACATTGGCCAGTTATTTCCGTAATATGTATTAACTGAAATGAGACAATTAACAGAGAGGTAGGAGCAGTAAGGTGATGGGAATTAAAACTTGACATTTGAATAAATCACTTAACATTAATTGGCATAAAATTTCAGATATTCCACTTTGATTTTTATTGAAAACTGCTCGCTTACAGCAGCAGAATGAATGACTCTTACAGCTAAAAGAATGTTTAAAAAAAAACATGGAAAAGACTGAAAATGCTAGTTAGTGAATAAAAGTAATGTACCAAAAGACTTCTTTATAAAATGGTATTCAAGTAAATTAGTAACAACTTAAAAACATTGAGGTATTAATAACGTAATTACAGGATAAATGTAAAAGTGAAATTTAATTACTTGTGGATTTTGTGGTCCCTGGTTCACACTACTGCAGATCAACAATAGTGAAACAGCGAAAAATCAATACATTATTTGTAATGATGAAAAGCAGCGCTCAAGAGGATTTACGAAGAGGCGCTGACACACACGTGAGCCATCATAACTAAAGACTATAAGAACAAGTGGGCACTGTACGCCTTATAAGTACGATTAAGAAAATCGAGCCCCAGCTATTGCACGAACAGATGTGTTCAAGTTCTGAACTTCAAACGAAACCCACACTACACATTCAAGAATAGCATTTCATCAATCATAAACTTCAAGCAAATGCCCACATTACACAAAACATAATTTTAAAAATAGCAGTTATTGGGGAAATAAAAATTGCTCTTAAAAATTATTTTTCAGTTTAAACAACATTGACCCGTTGGGGTTTGCTAGGCCCTCATCGGGCGCCTCCCCACGTGGCGGATAGGGGAATGTGCGCTAGGTACAGATGGTACCGGGGAAATAAAACACCCGCTGTGGACCAAAACTAGGACGGGGAGGAGACGCTCGCTCAGCCGTGGTGAAGGCAACCGTCCTAGGGATAGAGCACCCCAAAATCAAGACTCCTGGTCCTCCAGATTGAGGGCTGTGCAAACGGCTACCAACAGGGGGTATAAATACCGTAACTTCGTCGACGTGCTCAAGAGGAGAAGGTAGAATTGGGCAGGCCATATACAAAGAATGACAGAGAATAGACTACGTATAATGGCATTCAGCAGAACAATAGATGGAACGAGAGGAAGAGGGAGACTCAGAATCAGATGGCGGGATAACATTCTGGAGGACACAACTACGATGAACAGCCACATGTAAAGTAAAGTACGTTAAACAAAATTGAAATAATTGAACAACGTATTAAAAACAGATACCACCGTGGTCTAGGGGTAGCGTTTCTGATTCATAATCAAAACGTCTTCGGTCCCGGGTTCGATCCCCGCCACTGCCTAAATTTTGATAAATAATCAGCATTGGCGGCCGAAGACTTCCGGCATAAGAAGTCAGCCTCATTCTGCCAACGGCCTTGTCAAAGAGGGCGGAGGAGCGGATAGAGGTTTAGGGCACTCTCTTGTCCTAGGGGTGGGAAATTGCCCCTAAAGGCGGAAGAATCAGCAATGATCAACGACATGAGGATGCAGAAGGCAATGGAAACCACTGCATTAAAGACACGTAACGTGTATCCACAGGACATGTGGCCTGTAATTGAAGAAGTGTCATGATGATCTCTCCATTGGCAAAAGATTCCGGAATAGTCCCCCATTCGGATCTCCGGGAGGGGACTGCCAAGGGGGAGGTTACCATGAGAAAAAGATTGAATAATCAACGAAAGGATAACGTTCTACGAGTCGGGGCGTGGAATGTCAGAAGCTTGAACGTGTTAGGGAAACTAGACAATCTGAAAAGGGAAATGCAAAGGCTCAATCTAGATATAGTAGGGGTCAGTGAAGTGAAGTGGAAGGAAGAAGAGGATTTCTGGTCAGATGAGTATCGGGTAATATCAACAGCAGCAGAAAATGGTATAACAGGTGTAGGATTCGTTATGAATACGAAGGTAGGGCAGAAGGTGTGTTACTGTGAAAAGTTCAGTGAATGGGTTGTTCTAATCAGAATCGACAGCAGACCAACACCGACAACGATAGTTCAGGTATACATGCCGAAGTCGCAAGCTGAAGATGAACAGATAGAGAAAGTGTATGAGGATATTGAAAGGGTAATGCAGTATGTAAAGGGGAACGAAAATCTAATAGTCATGGGCGACTGGAATGCAGTTGTAGGGGAAGGAGTAGAAGAATAGGTTACAGGAGAATATGGGCTTGGGACAAGGAATGAAAGAGGAGAAAGAGTAATTGAGTTCTGTAACAAGTTTCAGCTAGTAATAGCGAATACCCTGTTCAAGAATCACAAGAGGAGGCGGTATACTTGGAAAAAGGCCGGGAGATACGGGAAGATTTCAATTAGATTACATCATGGTCAGACAGAGATTCCGAAATCAGATACTGGATTGTAAGGCGTACCCAGGAGCAGATATAGACTCAGATCACAATATAGTAGTGATGAAGAGTAGGCTGAAGTTCAAGACATTAGCCAGGAAGAATCAATACGCAAAGAAGTGGGATACGGAAGTACTAAGGAATGACGATATACGTTTGAAGTTCTCTAACGCTATAGATACAGCAATAAGGAATAGCGCAGTAGGCAGTACAGTTGAAGAGGAATGGACATCTCTAAAAAGGGCCATCACAGATGTTGGGAAGGAAAACATAGGTACAAAGAAGGTAGCTGCGAAGAAACCATGGGTAACAGAAGAAATACTTCAGTCGATTGATGAAAGGAGGAAGTACAAACATGTTCCGGGAAAATCAGGAATACAGAAATACAAGTCGCTGAGGAATGAAATAAATAGGAAGTGCAGGGAAGCTAAGACGAAATGGCTGCAGGAAAAATGTGAAGACATCGAAAAAGATATGATTGTCGGAAGGACAGACTCAGCATACAGGAAAGTCAAAACAACCTTTGGTGACATTAAAAGCAACGGTGGTAACATTAAGAGTGCAACGGGAATTCCACTGTTAAATGCAATGGAGAGAGCAGATAGGTGGAAAGAATACATTGATAGCCTCTATGAGGGTGAAGATTTGTCTGATGTGATAGAAGAAGAAACAGGAGTCGATTTAGAAGAGATAGGGGATCCAGTATTAGAATCGGAATTTAAAGGAGTTTTGGAGGACTTACGGTCAAATAAGGGATAGATAACAATCCATCAGAATTTCTAAAATCATTGGGGGAAGTGGCAAAAAAACGACTATTCGCGTTGGTGTGTAGAATATATGAGTCTGGCGACATACCATCTGACTTTCGGAAAAGGATCATCCACACAATTCCGAAGACGGCAAGAGCTGACAAGTGCGAGAATTATCGCACAATCAGCATAACAGCTCATGCATCGAAGCTGCTTACAAGAATAATATACAGAAGAACGGAAAAGAAAATTGAGAATCCGCTAGGTGACGATCAGTTTGGCTTTAGGAAAAGTAAAGGGACGAGAGAGGCAATTCTGACGTTACGGCTAACAATGGAAGCAAGGCTAAAGAAAAATCAGGACACTTTCATAGGATTTGTTGACCTGGAAAAAGCGTTCGATAATATAAAATGGTGCAAGCTGTTCGAGATTCTGAAAAAAGTAGGGGTAAGCTATAGGGAGAACGGGTCATATACAATATGTACAACAACCAAGAGGGAATAATAAGCGTGGACGATCAAGAACGAAGTGTTCGTATTAAGAAGGGTGTAAGACAAGGCTGTAGCCTCTCGCCCCTACTCTTCAATCGGTACATCGAGGAAGCAATGATGGAAATAAAAGAAAGGTTCAGGAGTGGAATTAAAATACAAGGTGAAAGGATATCAATGATACGATTCGCTGATGACATTGCTATCCTGAGTGAAAGTGAAGAAGAATTAAATGATCTACTGAACGGAATGAACAGTCTAATAAGTACACAGTATGGTTTGAGAGTAAATCGGAGAAAGACGAAGGTAATGAGAAGTAGTAGAAATGAGAATAGCGAGAAACTTAACATCAGGATTGAAGGTCACGAAGTCAATGAAGTTAAGGAATTCTGCTACCTAGGCAGTAAAATAACCAATGACGGACGGAGCAAGGAGGACATGAAAAGCAGACTCGATATGCCAAAAAAGGCATTTCTGGCCAAGAGAAGTCTACTAATATCAAATACCGGCCTTAATTTGAGGAAGAAATTTCTAAGGATGTACGTCTGCAGTACAGCATTGTATGGTAGTGAAACATGGGCTGTGGGAAAACCGGAACAGAAGAGAATCGAAGCATTTGAGATGTGGTGCTATAGACGAATGTTGAAAATTAGGTGGACTGATAAGGTGAGGGATAAGGAGGTTCTACGCAGAATCGGAGAGGAAAGGAATATGTGGAAAACACTGATAAGGAGAAGGGACAGGATGATGGGACATCTGCTAAGACATGAGGGAATGACTTCCATGGTACTAGAGGGAGCTGTAGAGGGCAAAAACTGTAGAGGAAGACAGAGATTGGAATACGTCAAGCAAATAATTGAGGACGTAGGTTGCAAGTGCTACTCTGAGATGAAGAGGTTAGCACAGGAAATCACTTAGAGCCTGAAAGACTATACTAGCACATGCTTCACAAAACCACTTCACTTCGTCCAGAACACGTAAATACGGCTAACACAGACAAGTTTAGGACACAAAAAAAAAAAAAAAAAATGTGGCTGACATTTGTTTAAAACGTACACGGCAAAAGGCAAGGGCTGCAGTTCCCCTTTGGCAAAAGAACCCAATAACGTTCCTACCGTTACTCCCCCCTTGGAAGTGGACACACGTAAACATTGTGAACAAGCACGCCGTAGGACCAAGCAAGTTGCTCACCAAACAAAACTACTTGCATCCGATGCTCAGCTCTGTCCACATACCCATGGACCAAACAGCAAAGGTGAACCAAGGCCGTGCTGGGACTCAAGCATCGTGATTCTCAGACAAGTGAGCTTAGCAATCTGTAACGCCGGAAATGCATATCCTCCTATTTCCATCTACTGTACTATAAATTTTTTCCTTATTTTGTTACCAGAAGAAATGACATTTCTGTGTCTTTATATATTGTAATTGTTTTACAATTTGTATATATATATATATATATATATATATATATATATATATATATTCTATCGCTGCTCGTTTAGTTTTTATTGCCGTTTCAAATATACCGGTCATATATATATATATATATATATATATATATATATATATATATATATATATATATACAGGGTGTTTAAAAAATGACCGGTATATTTGAAACGGCAATAAAAACTAAACGAGCAGCGATATAAATACACCGTTTGTTGCAATGTGCTTGGGACAACAGTACATTTTCAGGCGGACCAACT
Source organism: Schistocerca americana (assembly GCF_021461395.2). Classification (NCBI taxonomy): domain Eukaryota; kingdom Metazoa; phylum Arthropoda; class Insecta; order Orthoptera; family Acrididae; genus Schistocerca; species Schistocerca americana. The sequence goes on along the minus strand of NC_060122.1, from coordinate 646,239,321 downwards.
TTCGAAATTACAGTAGTTACAATTTTCAACAACAGATGGCGCTGCAAGTGATGTGAAAGATACAGAAGACAATGCAGTCTGTGGGTGCGCCCCTCTGTACGTCGTCTTTCTGCTGTAAGCGTGTGCTGTTCACAACGTGCAAGTGTGCTGTATGCAACATGGTTTTTTCCTTAGAACAGAGGATTTTTCTGGTTTTGGAATTCCACCGCCTAGAACACAGTGTTGTTGCAACAAGACGAAGTTTTCAACGGAGGTTTAATGTAACCAAAGGACCGAAAAGCGATACAATAAAGGATCTGTTTGAAAAATTTCAACGGACTGGTAACGTGACAGATGAACGTGCTTGAAAGGTAGGGCGACCGCGTACGGCAACCACAGAGGGCAACGCGCAGCTAGTGCAGCAGGTGATCCAACGGCGGCCTCGGGTTTCCGTTCGCCGTGTTGCAGCTGCGGTCCAAATGACGCCAACGTCCACGTATCGTCTCATGCGCAGGAGTTTACACCTCTATCCATACAAAATTCAAACGCGGCAACCCCTCAGCGCCGCTACCATTGCTGCACGAGAGACATTCGTTAACGATATAGTGCACAGGATTGATGACAGCGACATGCATGTGGGCAGCATTTGGTTTACTGACGAAGCTTATTTTTACCTGGAGGGCTTCGTCAATAAACAGAACTGGCGCATATGGGGAACCGAAAAGCCCCATGTTGCAGTCCCATCGTCCCTGCATCCTCAAAAAGTACTGGTCTGGGCCGCCATTTCTTCCAAAGGAATCATTGCCCCATTTTTCAGATCCGAAACGATTACTGCATCACGCTATCTGGACATTCTTCGTGAATTTGTGGCGGTACAAACTGCCTTAGACGACACTGCGAACACCTCGTGGTTTATGCAAGATGGTGCCCGGCCACATCGCACGGCCGACGTCTTTAATTTCCTGAATGAATATTTCGATGATCGTGTGATTGCTTTGGGCTATCCGAAACATACAGGAGGCGGCGTGGATTTGCCTCCCTAATCGCCAGACATGAACCCCTGTGACTTCTTTCTGTGGGGACACTTGAAAGACCAGGTGTACCGCCAGAATCCAGAAACAAGTGAACAGCTGAAGCAGTACATCTCATCTGCATGTGAAGCCATTCCGCCAGACACTTTGTCAAAGGTTTCGGGTAATTTCATTCAGAGACTACGCCATATTATTGCTACGCATGGTGGATATGTGGAAAATATCGTACTATAGAGTTTCCCAGAGCGCAGCGCCATCTGTTGTTGAAAATTGTAACTACTGTAATTGCGAAAGTTTGTCCGCCTGAAAATGTACTGTTGTCCCAAGCATATTGCAACAAACGGTGTATTTATATCGCTGCTCGTTTAGTTTTTATTGCCGTTTCAAATATACCGGTCATTTTTGAAACACCCTGTATATATATATCGATGTATAATTCGTTTGTTTTATAAATATTATTTGTATTTTTACGCTGTGTCTTGCCTAGGGAAAACTATGCTTTCGAACGATTACATCGATAGGTCGGGTGGAGAACCAAAGTGTTTAGGATCTTGGGTAGTGTTAACACTGCCGCGTGAAGCGCGGACAGAGCAGAGTCCGGCGGAAGTAGGGCGGTGGAGGCGGTGTGTTGAGTGGCTCTCCGGCGAGTTGCCACGCTTTCGGGGCTTAGTAGCATGTAATTGCGCTCGACTTGCTATGATAGTTTCTGGCACGGTGTCGCGGACGGGGAACATTAGCTGGCACACATCAAGAGCCCGTTTCGTCTGGTGACCGTGTCGAGAAGAAGGCGCTCGAACTTCCAGCTTCTGCAACAGCGACGGCCGACAATAACTGATTGTCGCCACCTCCTCGATCGACGACTTCAAACCTTCAATCAACCAACAAGGAAGTCTGATAGCACGTAAAGTTTTAGAACTGTATGGCAGACCTCAGCTTTTCAAACTGTTCCAGTAGCATCACTAAAATACAGCAACTTCGTATGAACCTTTGTTGTTCATTGTCCCAATTGTATTACCAAGCAGCGTCCCTTCCTTTTCCCAAATGTACCCGAGTGTTGTTGAAATTCAAACGCCAGCATTAAAGTAATATTATTCCATTTCACTAATTTAATTTCAAAGTTCAGTTAAAGTATTCGTAGCTGGCTACAATAATCAAACAGAAATATATTTAAATTACACAAGCACAAATTAAGAGTGCGAGTTTTGTTACCATATTTTAGTTTACCTGTGACTGCAGCTCAGCTAGGTACGTACTAAATTTTACTACTGTAAATTGTTCAAAATCATTTAATTCAAGTTCAAAGTTAAATCTCTTGATTCTAAATTTGGTAGATTCAAGTTGCTTTTGAGATGATTGTTGAGGTAGCCCAAGACTAACCTTATTTCATTTAATTTCGTAGTTCTTCAGTTCACTATTAATTTCAGTCACTAAATTAACTTTTAATTTTCCGGTTTTATTAATTCTTTTACTAAATTAAGTCAGAGTGTAGCGAAATTTATTACTACTGACGAACATTCAGTTTTCACACAACTCGTGTCAACCTTTAGTTGCCACGTTTTTAGTGCTAATTATATGTGCATTAACCTTTCTTTTTCAGTTATTATAGTAGTTGTCCATAGGACTGGGACCGTAATTTTCCTGAAATCTCAAATATCTAATTAACGTCAGTTAATTGTTAACGTTACGACCGCACATTTACTTCCTTTATTAACTTCGCCCTTTTTCAAAATTAATTTCCACCAATTTCATTTGCAATTTTCCTTTCATTTAGATGTAGCCCTTCCTCCCTCTTTACCGACAGATTAACTTCGGTGACGATTGTTTTTCCCAAATTTCCATTAGGTACACGCGGTTTAATTTTTTCACTGTCATTAAGGTCGATAAGTGACGGGGGAGGTTACAAATCAAAGACCAGCTCACAAGAAGTGCAATGCCAAGAAATGCTCATCGGTTTACAGCCCCATGGAATGAGAACATGTGGCTGCTCAGGAGCTTCCTTTTCCATTTAGCGGCAATACGTACTGATCATTTAGGATTGTCCTTTTTAGAGGAGCCCATATTCTACCACAACCCTTCCTTCTACTCTGCCCGGACAGTTGCGTTTCAGTGTCCCAGTTTCATCTCCGTTTATATATTCAATTACCTGTTCCATATCCTCACATACTTTCTTTAAATCTTCAAATTCTGCTTGGGGTGTCGGTATGCGTAACTGAACTGTTGTCGGTGTTGGTTTGCTGTTGATTTCGCTGAGAACAAGCCAAGCTCTAAACTCTATACAATAACGTACTCCCTCCCCAACCTTCCTATTCATAACGAATCCTGCTCTCATTACACCATTTTCCTAATCTGCAGTAGTTATTCAGGGTGTCTCACCTAACTCTTCCACGTCCCACATTCATGAGAAACTCTGTACCGACAGTCATATTACTGAAAGGATCTTTTACCTAAATTACGTCAGCTTTTAGCATGTGTGTGACTCGGTACAGTACCATTTAACTTTAGCTACACCCTATTCATCGGTATTATCTTGCAAAATGCCAAACGCAACAGCACTGGCCTCACTACCACGAACCGTTGTAACAGAACCGCTTGTTCATCATTTCTAGTATCGTTACGCTATGGTTGCCCTTTGGATCAACAGGCACATAGAGATAAGCGAAATGTGTATTTTTCATGCAATGAACACAGCTGCAATGAAAACTGGAAAAACAAAAATATACGCAGTCAGAAACGATTTATTTCTTGGCATTTCTGATATTTGGAGATTCATCTGAATCGTCGTCGCAGTCCTCTGATTAATCAGAGCTCTCAGCCGTACTTTAAGAATCAATATTTTCTGTATTATTTGTAGAAGATAACTTCGGTGCACCTGCACGGTAATTATTTTGTTTATAAGTTTTATTCGTTAAAAGACGCCGCTGTTACAGTTTCATATCTGCGTTGTAGCAGCAGACACTATAACAGCTACCAACAATGTTACGTCGACAGTTCTAGGTATTTATTATATTTTCTCGAAAACTGTGCAACCGAAAGCACTGAAATTAATTTCTAAATGTGCTAGACTAAGAAGTATTAAAAATCATAAACTATTATCCACCTCCTAACACACAAGATAGAGAGTGTTTTAAATTTTGGTATGGGACGAAATGTCCCGTCAACGGTTGTAGCGTTAAGCAGTCATTTTTTTCTCGTGTTGTGTACGTAAATTGAAAGGGATGAATCCGTACATGTCGTACCATGCTGTGCACGCTCTACCACACAGTTCAAAATCGATTTCAGAGAACGATGTCCGTTAGAACTGTAGCAGCTGCACTCCTCTAATTTAAAATCGTCCATAAAAGAATATCATGTATATCATTTCTAATGTCAACATCCCTTTTTCTCGGGGAATGATAATCGACCAGAAGTGGATGAGGTATTGTTAGAAAGCTTTTTAATCGGCTTCGGACACGTTATACCGATTTTGCTCTAAAACCTAATATTTGTCGAAAATTTTATCGTAGAGGAGATATCTAACCTTGGATGCGTGAGTGGCTGCACTCGCAAAAATGAATGAGAGGAGTCTGTAAAACCCCTACCTCTGCACAAATGCAAAAATTACCAAATTATGACAGATTTGGTGACACATAGTGAATAAGAAAGCGTTTTTTTATGATATTATGACCTTTATTTTAGTACAAAAATATTATAAATTACTGCAAAACTTTTCTGAGGTTGAACAAGAAACTTCCATCAGAAGTTCTGCTCATGAAAGGTATCAACTTCACAAACAATTACCCTGTGTTTGCAATTACTTTTTGTGGATTTGCTCCGTGACTGATCACCTTTTTCTGTCTAATGTATGTGCGGCCACGGTACACCTTCTTTTTGGTGCTTTTCAAGGTTGCACAAACTTCGATCGTTGGCGCGTAACACCACAATGTGTGATGACTTGTAGAACAATATTTGGGGGTTAGATTGTCAACGATGTTCTCCATATGGTCATACATAATTTCTTCTCATAATACTCTGGGGAAAATTCTTTTTTGATCAAATCTGCCTTCCTGGTAGTGGGTATACTGTCGTGAAAATAAACACAGAGTACTAATGTTTGCGACATCCATTACCTTTGGACAAAAGTCTTGACTGTCTCTTGAAATTGTATGTACTTGCTTTCCGAACAAGAGAATGAACTGTTGATTAGTTTTATTATTGAATAAAACTATCTCTTGTCACTTTTTACGACCTTCATTTGCTGTGGCACGGTAGTACAAAGCACTGGCCAATATGACAGTGTTGTACTGCTAGTACACTTAAACTGCAGTTGTCAACGTTTTCTAAAACATACAATGAACGATAATATTCTCTAATATTCTTTGCTAGATAAAACAGTACCGTTTTTTCTTAAAAGTTACACTGCCTACTACATAAAACTGTGTACTCGAATTCTGCTGCATGGTGGCAACGTTCTACTTGAGTGAGTACCATCATGACTAATAAATTCAACACCACAGTAGTCTGCCTTCACTTGGAATGCTGGAAGGTGTGGATTCATTAATCTAGAAACCATACTTACCAGGATCCTGTCACATTCTTAAGAATGTAATTTCCCAGCCATTTAGGAATTGCTGATTCAAATTTCTGCTCACTTCCGCTCACTTCAGATGATCTTTCGCTACTAACAGATAATATGGAAGCCATTCTGTAAATGAAGAATAAAAATATGTCATACAATTACACTGTTTAAGAAACTTAAGTTATGCTCATGTGAAACAATTCTGGCGTGGAGAAATACACTTGCCAACCCAACCAATGCTCCGTTGCAGGTTCCGCAGTATTACTTGACATTGAACAATGAGTGTAGGTGTGCCACATTGATAATTGTTGTCAGGTTTGCTGCACTGTTTATTGTAGTGAGTGATCTTATCAACATAATGTGCCATTTAGAACAAAGATAAACTATCCAAAAGGTGACTTGTTTAATAAGGAGTCTAAAAGACACCTGCCACGCGTAGGATTACCAAACTGACGAAGAAAGTTAATTAATTTGAACTGCAGTTTATAATGTTATTCCTAAGAAAGGAGAATTGCATTTCCAAGGATTATCTGGTCCTCAAAGCAAAATAAGCAACTTTAAAACAGTTTATTAGCAAAAATGTCGTCGGATCAAAAAGACCTCTCTTACCGACCTCCCAATTCAGATGGTACAATTGCTAAAAAGTTCAAAGAAAGCTTGAGTTTGATTTCAAACATGTACGCGAGTCATACGATTGTAGTTGGTGGTAACTTTAATTTACCCTCTATATGTTGGCGAAAATACATGTCAGTTCCGGAGGTACCCATAAATATCTTCCGAAATTGTTCTAAACCCATTCTACGAAAATTATTTCGAGCAGCTAGTTCATGAGCCCACGCGAATAGTAAACGGTTGTGAAAACACGCTTGACCTCTTAGCAACAAATAATCCTGAATTAATAACGAGCATCAAAAAGGATACGGGGATTAGAGAACACAGGCTTGTTGTAACGCTAGTGAATATTGTAACCCCCAAATCCTCCAAAAATAAACGAAAAATGTACCTATTAAAAAAAAGTAGATAAAAATTCACTTAACGCCTTCCTGAGAAACAATCTCCACTCCTTCCGTATTAACAAAATAAATGTAGACCATATCAAATTTGAACAGAGCAAAATTCCCAAGATTGGTGATCTTTTATAGAAGCTGGAAATTTAGTGTAGACTGCAATGCGAGATGCTTATAATTGTTTCCACAGCGAATCTTTGCCTCGGAACGTGGCACAAAATCCAAAGAGATTCTGATCGTACGTGAAGTATGCTAGCGGCAAGACACAATCAATGCCTTCTCTGCGCGATAACAATGGAGACACTATTCTGAGACAGTGCTGCCAAAGCAGAGTTACTAAACGCAGCCCTCCGAAACGCATTCACAAAAGGAGACGATGTAAATATTCCAGAATTCGAATCAAGGACAGCTGCCAGCGTGAGTAACGTAGAAGTAGATATCCTCGGAGTACTGAAGCAACTTTAGTCACTTAATAAAAGCAAGTCTTCTGGTATAGACAGTATACTAATTAGGTTCCTTTCGGAGTGTGCTGATGGAATAGCTCCATACTTAACAATCATTTGCAACCATCCGCTCTACGAAAGGTCCGTACCCATAGACTGAAAAGTTGCACAGGTCACACCAATATTCAAGCAGGGTAATAGCAGGAATCCACTAAATTACAGGCCCATATCATTAACGTCGATATGGAGCAGGATTAGGGAACATATATTGTGTTCGAACATTATGATTTACCTCATCTATATCTACATCTATGTGATTACTCTGCTATTAACAATAAAGTGCCTGGCAGAGGGTTCAATGAACCACCTTCATGCTGTCTTTCTACCGTTCCACTCTCGAACGACACGCGGGAAAAACGAGCACTTAAATTTTTCCGTGCGAGCCCTGATTTCTCTTATTTTATCGTGATGATCATTTCTCCCTATGTAGGTGGGTGCCAACAGAATGTTTTCGTAATCGGAGGAGAAAACTGGAGATTGAAATTTCATGAGAAGATCCCGTCGCAACGAAAATCGCCTTTGTTTAAATGATTGCCACTCCAATTCACGTATCATGTCTGTGACACTATCCCCCCTATTTCGCAATAATACAAAACGAGCTGCCCTTCTTTGTACTTTTTCGATGTCATCCGTCAGTCCCACCTGATGCGGATCCCACACCGCACAGCAGTACTCCAGAATATGGCGGACAAGCGTGGTGTAGGCAGTCTCTTTGGTAGACCTGTTGCACCTTCTAAGTGTTCTGCCAATGAATCGCAGTCTTTGGTTTGCTCTACCCACAATATTATCTATGTGATCGTTCCAATTCAGGTTATTTGTAATATCAATCCCTAAGTATTTAGTTGAATTTACAGCCCTCAGATTTGTGTGATTTATCGCGTAATCGAAATTTAGCTGATTTCTTTTAGTACTCATGTGAATAACTTCGCACTTTTCTTTATTCAGGGTCAATTGTCACTTTTCGCACCATACAGGTATCTCATCTAAACCATTTTTCAAGTCGTTTTGATCATCTGATGACTTTACAAGTCGGTAAATGTCAGCATCATCTGCAAACAATCCAAGACGGTTACTCAGATTGTCTCCTATGTCGTTAATATAGATCAGGAACAATAGAGCGCCTATAACATTTCCTTGGGGAACGCTGGATATTACTTCTGTTTTACTCGATGACTTTCCGTCTATTACTACGAACTGTAACCTTTCTGACAGGAAATCACGAATCCAGTCGCACAACTGAGGCGATACTCCGTAGGCACGCAGTTTGATTACAAGACGCTTGTGAGGAAATCTAAAAATGTGGAATCAATTTGACATCCCCTGTCGATAGCACTTAGAACTTAATGAGTATGAAGAGCTAGTTGTGTTTCACAAGAACGATATTTTCTGAATCCGTGCTGACTATATGTCAATAGATCGTTTTCTTCGAGGTACTTCATAATGTTCGAATACAGTCTACGTTCTAAAACCGTACTGCAAATCGACGTTAGGGATATAGGCCTGTAATTCAGCGGATTACTCCTACTTCCCTTTTTGGGTATTGGTGTGACTTGAGCAATTTTCCAGTCTTTAGGTACGTATCTTTCTGTGAGCGAGTGGTTGTTATGTTTGTTAAATATGGAGCTATTTTATCAGCATACTCTGAGAGGAACCTGACTGGTATACAATTTGGACCGGAGGCCCTGCCTTTATTAAGTGATTTAAGCTGCTTTGTTACACCGAGGCTATCTACTTCTATGTTTGCCCGGATCTCGTGGTCGTGCGGTAGCGTTCTCGCTTCCCACGCCCGGGTTCCCGGGTACGATTCCCGGCGGGGTCAGGGATTTTCTCTGCCTCGTGATGGCTGGGTGTTGTGTGATGTCCTTAGGTTAGTTAGGTTTAAGTAGTTCTAAGTTCTAGGGGACTGATGACCATAGATGTTAAGTCCCATAGTGCTCAGAGCCATTTTTTACTTCTATGATTCTCATCTTGGCAGTTGTTCTTGATTGGAATTCAGGAATATTTACTTCGTCTTCTTTGGTGGATGAGTTTTGGAAAATCGTTTTTAATAACTCTGCTTTAGTGGCACTGTCATCAGTGACTTCACCGTTGTTATCGCGTAGTGAAGGTATTGATGGTGTCTTGCCACAGGTGTGCTTTATGTATGACCAGAATCTCTTTGGGTTTTCTGACAGATTTAGAGACAGAATTTCGTTGTCGAAATTATTAAAAGCATCTCGCATTGAAGTACGCGCAATATTTCGAAATTCTGTAAAACTTCGCAATCTTGGGGATTTTGCGTTCTTTTAAATTTGGCATGCTTTTTTCGTTGCTTCTGCAACAACGTTCTGACCCGTTGTGTGTACCATGGGGGATCAGTACCATCACTTATTAATTTATGTGGTAATTTTTTTTAATGTCGTGTGACGAGAGTCTCCCGTCGGGTAGACCGTTCGCCTGGTGCAAGTCTTTCGATTTGACGCCACTTCGGCGATTCGCGCGTCGATGGGGATGAAATGATTATGATTAGGATAACACAACACCCAGTCCCTGAGCGGAGAAAATCTCCGACCCATCCGGGAATCGAACCCGGGCCCTTAGAATTGACAGTCTGTCGCGCTGACCACTCAGCTACCGGGGGCGGGCAATTTATGTGGTATATATCTCTCAATTCCTGTTGATATTATCTCTTTGAAACATTCCACAACTTTTCTACACTTACATGAGCAGATCGGAAGGAGTGAAGATTGTCTCTTAAAAAGGCGTTAAGAGCAGTTTTATCAGTTTTTTTTTAAATAGATATACTTTGCGTTTCTTTTTGATGGTTGTAGGTGTTACGGTATTCAGCCTAGCAGCAACTGCCTTGTGGTCGCTAATCCCTGTATTCGTCACAACACTCACTATTTGTCCAGGATTATTTGTTGCGAAAAGGACAAGTATGCATTCGCAACCATTTACGCTTCGTGTGGGCTCATGAAGTAATTGTTCAAAATAGTTTTCTGAGAAAGCATTCAATACAATTTCGGATGATGTTTTATGCCTGCCGCCAGCTTTAAACGTATAATTTTTCCAGTATTTCGAGGGTAGATTGAAGTCACCACCGACTATAATTGTATGAGCGGAGTACTTATTTGAAATGAGATTCAAGTTCTCTTTGAACTGTTCAGCAACTATGTCTTCTGAGTCGAAGGGGGGGGGGGTGTCGGTAAAACGATCCTATTAATAGTCAGGTATAACCTGTACCCATACTATTTCACATGAACTATCTACTTCAATTTCGCTACAAGGCAAACCACCTCTGACAGCAATAAATTCTCCACCATCAACTGTATTTAATCTATCCTTTCTGAACACTGTTAGATCGTTTGAAAAAATTTCAGCTGAACTTATTTCCGGCTTTAGCCAGCTCTCTGTACCTACAACTATTTGAGCTTCAGTGCTTTCCATTAGGGCTTGGAGCTCTGGTTCTTTCCCAACACAGCTACGACAATTTACAACTACAATACCAATCGTTTATACAACTACCTTACTGTGTTTTACGTGCTTACTTTCTGACGGACGCCCCTTCTGTGGTTCTCTAAGACCCTCTAACCTAAAAAAACCGCCCAGTCCCTTCCATACAGCCCCCGCTACCCGTGTAGCCACCTCCTGTGTGTATTGGACTCCTGACCTTCTCTGCAGAACCCGGAAACCCACCACCCGATGGCGCAAGGAATCTGCAGCCTACACGGTCACAGAAACGCCTGAGCCTCTGATTCAGACCCTCCACTCGGTTCTGCACCAAAGGACCACAGTCGGTTCTATCGGCGGTGCTGCAGATGGTGAGCTCCGCCTTGATCTCGGAAGCAAGAATGGCAGTCATTACCATTTTCGCTAGCCGCCGAAACCATACAGAATATGCTCCGATCCAAAGTGACACATGTCATTGGTACCGATATGAGCTACCACCTGCAGTTGGCTGCACTCTGTACTATTCATGGCATCCGGAAGTACCCTTTCCACAAACGGAGAGACTCCCCCCGGAATGCACACAGAGTGCACACTGGCTTCCTTCCCCTCCTCGGCAGCCATGTCCCTAAGGGGCCCCATTACGCGCCTAACGTTGGAGTTCCCAACTACCAGCAAACCCACCCTCTGTGAATGCCCAGACCTTGCGGGCCGAGAAGCTTCCTCTGGAACGGGGTGGACGACTGCATCCGACTCAGAGGCATCGTCTGCCACAGATAACGCCCGAAACCTGTGCGTCAAACGAACCGAGGAGGCCCTACGATCGGCCCCACGTCTAGTTTTTTGCTGCCTGCCAGACTTAGGAATGATATCCCTCCCGACCACGGGTGAGGGGTCAACCTCAGTGCAGACAGTGCCAGGGGAGGTCACAGCAGTGGACCGATCGGAGGACACGTGGGACGTGCTCGACGTCCCTCGCATCCCCGCGTCCGATCCCCCACAGTGACGCCCCTTGGCAGCAGCCTCAAGCTGTGTGACAGAAGTCAAAGCAGCCTTTGAACTGTGAGCGGAGGGTCGCCAGGTCAGCTTGCATCTGTACACAACAATCACAGTTCCTATGCATTACTGCACTCCTCCTGTTCGAAGCTCGTAAAAATATGTAACAAGCGAACGGTGTACTCGCCTTAGTAGTAGCAGGAACTAGCGGTGAGCTGTCGCTGACGGTCTAACTGCCACTGATCTCTTATAACCAAACAAACAAAAGCCTGCACGATACGAGAGTCGATAGCAACGGCGGCACTGTACACTACACTTATTGAAATAAAAGGTTGTGCCTAGTAACCACTCGAACACGCAAGAAATTACAAAAATAAACTATTAACTACACAGATAACTGAAAATAAGTCGCTCCTGTTCGAAGCTCGTAAGAAGATGTAAAAAGCGAACGGTGTACTCGCATTAGTAGTACCAGGAACTAGCGATGCGCTCTCTCTGACGGTCTAACTGACACTCATCTGATAGGATTAACGCAGTACATCGAGAAAGTTCAAAGAAGAGCAATCACGTTTTGTATTATCGCGAAACAGGGAAGAGAGTGTCACGGACATAATAAAGGATTTGGGATGGACACCATTAAAAGAAATGCGTTTTTCGTTGCGTTGGAATCTTCTCATGAAATTTCAACCACCAACTTTCTCCCCCGAATGCGAAAATGTTTTGTTTACATCTACCTACATAGGGAGAAACGATCATCACAATAAAATAAAGGAAATCAGAGCTTGAGCGGAAAGATACAGGTGTTCGTTTCTCCCGCTCGCTGTTCGAGATTGGAATAATTGAGAATTATTGTGGAGGTAGATCAATGAACTCTCTGCCAGTCACTTAATTGTGATTTGGGGAGTATCCATCTAGATGTAGATATACACTCCTGGAAATGGAAAAAAGAACACATTGACACCGGTGTGTCAGACCCACCATACTTGCTCCGGACACTGCGAGAGGGCTGTACAAGCAATGATCACACGCACGGCACAGCGGACACACCAGGAACCGCGGTGTTGGCCGTCGAATGGCGCTAGCTGCGCAGCATTTGTGCACCGCCGCCGTCAGTGTCAGCCAGTTTGCCGTGGCATACGGAGCTCCATCGCAGTCTTTAACACTGGTAGCATGCCGCGACAGCGTGGACGTGAACCGTATGTGCAGTTGACGGACTTTGAGCGAGGGCGTGTAGTGGGCATGCGGGAGGCCGGGTGGACGTACCGCCGAATTGCTCAACACGTGGGGCGTGAGGTCTCCACAGTACATCGATGTTGTCGCCAGTGGTCGGCGGAAGGTGCACGTGCCCGTCGACCTAGGACCGGACCGCAGCGACGCACGGATGCACGCCAAGACCGTAGGATCCTACGCAGTGCCGTAGGGGACCGCACCGCCACTTCCCAGCAAATTAGGGACACTGTTGCTCCTGGGGTATCGGCGAGGACCATTCGCAACCGTCTCCATGAAGCTGGGCTACGGTCCCGCACACCGTTAGGCCGTCTTCCGCTCACGCCCCAACATCGTGCAGCCCGCCTCCAGTGGTGTCGCGACAGGCGTGAATGGAGGGACGAATGGAGACGTGTCGTCTTCAGCGATGAGAGTCGCTTCTGCCTTGGTGCCAATGATGGTCGTATGCGTGTTTGGCGCCGTGCAGGTGAGCGCCACAATCAGGACTGCATACGACCGAGGCACACAGGGCCAACACCCAGCATCATGGTGTGGGGAGCGATCTCCTACACTGGCCGTACACCACTGGTGATCGTCGAGGGGACACTGAATAGTGCACGGTACATCCAAACCGTCATCGAACCCATCGTTCTACCATTCCTTGACCGGCAAGGGAACTTGCTGTTCCAACAGGACAATGCACGTCCGCATGTATCCCGTGCCACCCAACGTGCTCTAGAAGGTGTAAGTCAACTACCCTGGCCAGCAAGATCTCCGGATCTGTCCCCCATTGAGCATGTTTGGGACTGGATGAAGCGTCGTCTCACGCGGTCTGCACGTCCAGCACGAACGCTGGTCCAACTGAGGCGCCAGGTGGAAATGGCATGGCAAGCCGTTCCACAGGACTACATCCAGCATCTCTACGTTCGTCTCCATGGGAGAATAGCAGCCTGCATTGCTGCGAAAGGTGGATATACACTGTACTAGTGCCGACATTGTGCATGCTCTGTTGCCTGTGACTATGTGCCTGTGGTTCTGTCAGTGTGATCATGTGATGTATCTGACCCCAGGAATGTGTCAATAAAGTTTCCCCTTCCTGGGACAATGAATTCACGGTGTTCTTTTTTCAATTTCCAGGAGTGTTGTATATGCACCCAAGGGTTAACAGTCATAGGCTAAAGGGGATCATGGATGCCCAACTTCATACTTCTATTTTACGAAGCTGAGTTATTAATCACGATTAAGAGACTCTGTTTTCATATTATATTAAACTTTCAATATATTTGTTTTAAAATACTTTTAAGTGGGTAATTTGAAGTATCCCGATCTTAAACACTTCTACAAGAAACACGAGCATGTAGCTCATCCTCTATATTTAAGAACACAATGAATTCAAAACAATTGGTCTTCGTTGTTCGTCAAAATAAACAAGCAACCAACTTTGTAACTCTGCCCTAACAGGGAAAAAGTTCACCACTAACGCAAGTACTTGGAATAACAACGGGAAGGCTTTCCCAGTCGTTCTCTACTATTCGGCTAGAAAATGTTTAAGTCCCCGGTCTCCCTGTGCGGAGCTCATTGGAACAGGATAACACACCTAAGTTACAGTCTGCTGTACGAGCTGACATTTTCTACACCCTTGGCAAGTGGGTCTGACGGAATACCAACAGGCCCGCGAGACGGTTCCGAAGTTTCCTGGCGGCAACGGCGGCGTGCGGTCGGCGGTGCTGTGTCCGGATCAGACTTCCTCTTTCGACTGGCTGCGTCGTAATTGCTGTGACCGTCGCGGCGGACCTAAATAACCACGCAGTGGAGGTACACTTCTTCCTGATTGGCTGCCCGTGACATTGGCGGACGCAGCAAAAGGTTAGTGGTATGAGCGATCTTTCATGCTGACTTATACGCCGGTGTACGCGAAGGCCTTTCTGCCGATGGCGCTGCTGGCAATGACGGAGTCGGCACGTCGTGTATTCTCAGGGACTTAGCTGGCAACCTGACGGTGTTTTGCCGTGTGGCGTCGGCGCTTGACGGCTTTTGCGACAGGCCATTCCTCTTCCACCTCACAGAGTGACGGCTTTTGCGCCAGGCCATTCCTCTTCCATCTCACACAGTGACAGAACCGAGGAGAAGACTGGAATCGGAGTCCTCGATGGGGTCACTGGAGTCCCCCTGGCTCAGTTAGGGGGTTGAACGCGGAGTAGAAGCGACTTCTTTTGGGGTGTCAGGCTGCGATGTTGGACGCTTCCCGTTCCATTGAAGAAAAGCGTCGAGGTCGGTATGTCCTGGGAGACCATCGTCCTGCTGGGAGTCTGGAAACAGAACGTTGAGATGAGCTTTCAGGCTGTGGAAGAGAACTATGCCACAGTCAGACCTGACTGATGTGTTCCGACTGTGGGGGCTGACCTGGAGTGTAATTTCCAACACTGCAACACCCAAGGATGTGGGACACTGTAGCAGGGAGCAAGCTGGATTAACCGTGGGCAAAGTGGGAAGGAGAAGAGGAATGGCGTGTCGCAAAAGCTGTCAAACGACGACGCCACACTGCAAGGAGAACTGGTGCCGCCTAGAGTGAGATAGGCGGTCCTGCTGTTCTTGGGGTTGAAGGATGGAAAGAGACGAGCGATGTGGTCACCATGTAACTGTTTCGTTGTTGAGATCCCCTTCTGTGCGGTGGCCCGTATGATGCCAAAAAACGAACGAGTGCGACATCCAAGGAGTGATGGCAACACAGTTTGGCCAGTTAGGACATAAATATCCAGACAAACCGCTCGGCGGTGCTTTTGGATGCTGGCTGGAATGGAGCCGTAAGAATGAGCGAGATGCCATTAATTGCACAACAGAAAGAGAATTCGGTGGAGGTGAACTGATGTCTGTTGTCTGTGACAGTGGTTTCAGGGAGATCTTCTAAGGCAAAAATTTGTGTGAGGATTTTGATCGTTCTCATGGCAGAGGGAGAGGTCGTCTTAACGACAAAGGGAAACCCCACGCCAGGATCAACGATAATGAACCAGGATGGACCAAGGAAAAGATCCACAAAATCGAGATGGATGCATGACCAGGGTATGGTAATTGTGGGCCAGGGGAAGTATTGTCATGCTGGGGCACCTTGCTTGCTCTGGCACCTGGGGCAGGGAGCGACCATGTTGGTGACTGCAGTATACATGCCCCTAGAGTAGATGTGTTACCACGCCAGCCTCCTGGTGAGCACCACTCCGCAGTGGCCCTCGTGAAGACCGTCGAGGATGTGTTTATGGACAGCACACGGAACGACCTTGACGTGTAGCAATTTTCGTCCTGAGTGAGAATGATACCTTGCAGTGTTGATAGTTCCTGTCGGCGCCCTCAGAATCCCTGGAGGTCTAGATGTGACAGCATCTTTCTGTTGGAAGGCCAGCTCTGGTGGACATAGTGGAGAACTATGGGATGGCTGGCTGTGCGTTGTCTGACAAGCCTTGCATCTAGTGGAAGCTGTGCGACAGCCTTCTCTGCTGCCACTTCCATGTGGAAACACACCTCCGGATCTGCCTCGAAGGATGGGTCTTGTCCAATGGGCAGCCTGGAAAGTAGGTCTGCATTAGCGTGGTGTGCTGTGGAGTGGAACCAAATCCCACAAATGTAGCTAGATAGAAAGAGGGACCAGCGTTGTAAGCAACGTGTTGTCTCTGTTGGGACTGGGCCAGTGGACTGGAGCAGCGGCTTACGGTCACTGAGAAGGGTGAACTATCGATCATATATGTAGTCGTGAAACTTCTGAATTCTGAAGATAATTGTGAAAGCTTTCTTTTCGATCTGACTGTAATTGCTCTGTGCAGCATTTAAGTTCTTCGAAACAAAAGCAGTCTGTCTTTCCTTGCCATCCAGAATGTGTAAGAAGACTGCTCTCACACCATAGGTAGATGCATCAGTTGCCAAGATGAGAGGTGTGTCGTATGGCATCAGGCAGGTGGTCTGCAGGAGTGCGTGCCATAGGGCGAGAAGCACTCTGTCACACAGTGGCGCCCAGTTCCGCGGAACCTTTTTGTTGAGCAATTTGTATAAAGATTCGGCGAATGCTGCGGCATGTGGAATCAATCGCCTGTAATAATCGCACTGACTTCAATTGAGATTTATCTCTGGGCACCGACGTTCTTTGAATAGCCTCTATATACCGAGGGGTAGGGCGAATTCCAGAAGCACTAAGCACATGTCCCAAGTATTCCACTTTTCGAACGAGGAGGGTACATTAGTCCTTCCCACACCACAACTGAACTTCATCAAAAATGGCGACAAGAGCATCCAAGTTGGATGCAGGTCCTCAAGAGACGTGCCGGAGACCAGGATGCCGTCCAGATAATTAGTTGTACCGGGAACATCACGGACTAACTGTTCAAGATATCTTTGAAAAATAATGGGCGTGCTCGCGATGCCAAATGGCAGCAGATTATGCTGAAACAACACAAAATGCATGTTGTTTACAACCGCTTCCCGAGAATCTCCGTCCAGTGGCAGCTGTAGATAGGCCTCCCATAGAGCTAATTCCTTAATAAAAATAAAAAACCGCAAAAGTTACGGACATTTAAAGCTAAGAAGCGACTCCTCACCTATCTTTCGTTCTGCCACGAGACGGTATAATCGCGAGCTGGCGATCGACCGCCGTGTCATCCTCTGTCAATGCTGTGAAACGAATGCGGTTTGGAGGGCCATGGGGTTAGCAAACCGCTGTCTCGACCGTTGTCGACTTGGTTCAAATGGTTCAAATGGCTCTGAGCACTATGGGACTTAATATCTGAGGTCATCAGTTCCCTAGAACTTAGAACTGCTTAAACCTAACTAACCTAAGGACATCACACACACTCATGCCCGAGGCAGGATTCGAAACTACGACCATAACGGTCGCACTGTTCAAGACTGAAGCGCCTAGAACCGCTCGGCCACATCGGCCGGCTGTCGACTTGGCAGACTTTGGAGTCGGTACTTCTCATTCAAGTAGCTCCTCAGTCGGCATCACGAGGCTGAGACGGACCTCGTTCTCCCACTTTGCAAAAATCCCTGGCGATACCAGGTATTGAATCCTGGTCCTTCACATGGCAGTCAACCACGTTAACAATTCAGCTACGGAGACGTATGGTACGAGAATAATACATCTGCAAAAAATAATACGAGCCATTTGTGAGGAGACGGTTGATCAAACCACGAGAGTAAAAGCGATACTAATGAAAGTGATGCGAGCAAACCGCTCGTTTTCCCGCTGTTTTCGAAATTAAACAGTCGCGTATGCGTGTCACGTATGTTGACAATTACGTATTGACTGCTGGCAAACAAACAGCTCGACAGGGAACCTCTCCCACACACCACACACGGAAAACAATACGCAGCACTGAATAACGAATACATCCGAATACACGCAGAACGTGCGGCACGTTCTACCTCGATGCTTTCCGTGGGTTTGCGTTGTAGGGCAGGAAATTCGCGCGCTGCAGGGAAGTGACCGTAGATGTAGTTAAATGGATACGAGATGGCAATAGCTATTTTAGTTAAAGCGATGAAATACGTTACGTAAAATTTAACATTATAGAATTTTCACACTGTCACGGCTATTTTAGCAGGTGGCTGTTTTCCTGTCCTAAGAGGAATAAATGAAACTTTCGTCTAATAAATAATTCTTAGTGGAAGGTGTAACCAACAACAGTGAATCAACATGGACCAAGCACAGTTAAGCACTCACAGGCTTTCGAATGTTCATTTCTCTGCCAGCCGACTTGCTCGGCAGAATAAAGAACAAAAGATAAACTAATAAATCTTTTCGCGACCGCTTTACTGATTCGCATGTGTTTAATTAAACCATATGTCCATTGCCTATTATCGTTTGAAAAGTGCAAAGGGAAAGTGTATTTAGTGACACTTTTTCGAAAGACGCGTTTCTACTGTTATTGTGCAGTTGGTAATCTGTAGCTTGTTCCTATACTTTTTCCAAGTGTGGAACCATGAAGTAAATGTTTCAGATATTCATTACTAGAAGGTACATGGTCTTGTTGTCACGCAGCGCCTCGCTTGGGAATTTCAAAAGCCATTTCAGTGCATATAACTGATTCCTTTTGTTTCTAAAGATGCTGCTGAAACATCGTTGTCAATGCAAGCCTGTAAGATCTCCATATAGCTATTAAAAATTCTTTCTCTGAAACAGAAGAATGGGAAAATGTCGTTTTATTGAAAAGAGTAAAGATTACAATACATGTACGCTACGGCACGTTCATCGGTTGCAAAACACAAAGACTGTTTGACGATGCTGCCAGTCCATCCTCAACAGCACAGAGAGATTTATGGTAAACGTTGTAACGTCTGGTTCCAAGAATGGAAGTGTCTAACTAACAGAAGCCAGTACTGAAAGATTTTTTTCACTGATTCAGTTGTGCTATTCTCTTGTGAAAAAAGTTAGTGAAATGAGAAATTATTTTCATCGACGAAAGTTCTACTACTTAAAATATTTCTGGCACGTTTCTGTGCTCGTATTATCATAAATAAACCGTCGTACCTCTGTATTAATGGCACTTCAAACAAAAATGTTATTGCCACTTAGGACAAGTCAGTTTCCTCATATTGCCCTTTCAACATTTAGAATAAATGATATATTATCTAATTTGTCGTACCATTTTTTTTTAATGGATGAGGTGGGCAGCATAATACCTTCTCAATTGTTGGATACAAATAAGTTACGTACAAAGAAAGGTACAGTAATTTTAAATTCTTCTCACAAATGTGAGATTTGGCACTTAGAACGTTTTCCGCTTCGACCGTCATACGTTCATTAGATTTTCGGTAATTTCGGTTGCCTTATGTCTTCTCAGATCTGCCAGTGGAGGTCTACAGGCAACAGACACAGCAGTGTAGTCAATAGAGGGGGGGAGGTTTTTAAGGGCAGGTTTTCGACAATTCATACAGTTCTAGATTCTTTATTAAGACTTTTTATCTCTGACGTAGCATTTAGACAAACTGCTGTCATTTACATAACTCGCGTTACCTACAACATCTCTTTGGTCTTTAATTTCAACATCGCTTTATACGATATATCATTTTCGTTTTACCACTATGATGTCATTTTGTTTATTATACCTCTCCCAATATCGTATCGATAGAACTGCAATCGCTTTGTAGTGGAAAGACACCAGGACCATATGAAATATCTGTAACACTCTATAGAGATTATGCAAAAAAACTTGCTCCCCTTCTAGCGTCAATGTTTCGGAGGTCGGTGGAGTAACGAATGGTACCTAGCGACTGGAAAAAAGCTCTTAAGGGAATAAAATTGACAAAAGGAAAGTGTGATAAGACCGTTAATGTTTACACTATACATAAACGACCTAGTAGAATACGTAGGAAGCTGTTTAAGGATGTTCGCAGATGATACTGTTGTCTATAGGAGAGAAACAACGTCTGAACACAGTAACGATTTCCAGAAGGACCTACAGAGCATCGATGAATGGTGCAGACTCTGGCAGTTGTCCGCGAACGTAAATAAATACAGCATATTGCGCATATATATAATAGGAAATTCACTGCTCCAGAAGTACACTATTGACAACAGACTACCGGAAGCAGTAACCACCGTAAATTATCTGGGAGCATCTATTGGGCGCGACCTTAACTGGAATGGACACATAAAGCGAACAGTAGGAAAAGCAGATGTCAGATTGACACTCATAGGAAGAATCTTAAGGAAATTCAATTCATCCAGCTAAAGAGGTTGTAAACAAGGCCTGGTTCCACCGATTGTTGAGTTCTGTTTATCATTCTGGGATCCTTACCAGGTAGGACTGATAGAAGAGACAGAGAAGATCCAACGAAAGCGCACATTTCGTCAAGCGATCGCTTAGAAGGTGCAAGAGCCTTACAGAGATGATCAACAGACTTCAGTGGCAGACGCTATCAGAGAGACGTTGTGCATCACAGAGAAGTTTTACTATCGGAATTCCGGAAGGACAGTAACCGAGAAGAGTTGCACAGCACATTACTTCCTACCACATACGTCTTGAGAAACGACCACAAAGACAAAATTCGAGAAATTCTTCCCGAGTGCCATTCCTGAATCGAACTGGCAAGGGGGGGTTCAGTTAGTATCCTCCATTACTCACGATCAAGTAATGCTTTTTGACAATAAGTACTTCAATATACCGGGTGATCAAAAAGTCAGTATAAATTTGAAAACTTAATAAACCACGGAATAATGTAGATAGAGAGGTAAAAATTGACACACATGCTTGGGATGATATGGGGTTTTATTAGAACCAAAATGCAGGGTGGCGCTCCACCCCATATTGCTAGACGCGTGAGAGATCTCTTGCGCGCGTCGTTTGGTGATGAGTGTATGCTCAGCCGCCGTTTTCGACAAGCTTGGCCTCCCAGGTCCCCAGACCTCAGTCCGTGCGATTATTGGCTTTGGGGTTACCTGAAGTCGCAAGTGTATCGTGATCGACCGACATCTCTAGGGATGCTGAAAGACAACATCCGACGCCAATGCCTCACCATAACTCCGGACATGCTTTACAGTGCTGTTCACAACATTATTACTCGACTGCAGCTATTGTTGAGGAATGATGACGGACATATTGAGCATTTCCTGTAAAGAACATCATCTTTGCTTTGTCTTACTTAGTTATGCTAATCATTGCTGTTCTGATCAGATGAAGGGCCATCTGCCGGACACTTTTTGAACTTTAGTATTTTTTGTTGTTGTTGTAATAAAAGCATTCTAAGCATGTGTGTCAATTTGTACCTCTCTATGTACATTATTCCGTGATTTATTCAGTTTTCAAATTTATACTGACTTTTTTATCACCTGGTATGTGTAGTCTATGGCGGAGAGGTCGGGTTTCCATTTGTAACCACGTGACGAGATGGCTCTTGTCTCTAACAGTATTAGTGTAACAACTGTAATTAGTAATACTCTTTGTAAGGAATAACATATTGTACACTCTTTAGTTACATGAATCTTCTGTGATTTGTAAAACAAGTATCGTGTTAGACAGCAAATCCCAGCTTTCACGACATAAAAGCTAGTGCCTAAACCCGGGAGATTTCCACGATTGTTGCTGCAACAACGCGATTTTTAACATACTACACGCGAAAATACGAACAGGAGCTCACTGCAGTGATTTGTCACCCCAGGCAACAGACTCTTCCGACGATAGCCGCCTGTGCACACAGTTAAGTTTAACTGAATTATCACTCCACGCATTTTATAGTGCCATTTTTAAAGGCGGTTGATTACGTTATTGAGCTCTATAACGATATTGCAGCTGCTCGGTTCTCGCTTTAACTAATTATCAACTCTTATACTACGCGTGTTGATTGTTTATGATCCTTGCTGCCATCTATTAGTTCTTTAACAAACTACGTACTATCTTCATCCGCTTAAGCAATTGCAATCACTTCGCGAAGACTGGCACGGAAAACGTTGACAGCAAGCATCAGTTACAACACTTGAAAAGAGCACGGCAGACAGCAAGAGCTAATATTACACGTATTTTGAACTAAGTACACGACTTTAATGACACAACTACCATGGAAGATTATGAACATTCCAAGAATCGATAGCAGGAACTATGGTGTACACTAACAGATCCTGGTACCAGGAGGCATGATCATCTCGATGACGCTGTTTACGCTGCTGATGTTCTGAAATGTAACGACTACACATACGCAGTCAAGTGCGCTTTCTCCACATGTGACGGGTAAAAGAGGAGAAACTTCCGAATTCCGTGGCTCACACTACCGTCAGTGATAAACAACCTGCATGACCTTCACTTAAGTTGTTCCAGCACCTAATATCAGATTGCCCACTATAAAACTTGAGACGTTTTCTGAAAATGGTGAGAACTGGAAACAATTCCAGCAATCGACCCGTCACGAATTCCTTTCCTGAGTCAACCTCTTCATCTCAGAGCAGCATTTGCCAACTACGTCTTCAACTATTTGCTGGATGTATTCTAAACTCTGTCTTCCTTTACACTTTTTGCCCTGTACAGCTCCCACTAGTACCATGCAAGCCATTCCCTGGCGTCTTAACAGATGTCCTCTCATCACGTCCCTTTTCTTTGTCAGTTTTTTCCACATATTCCTTTCCTCTCCGATTCTGCGCAGAACGTACATGTTGTACACACTACGTCTCTCCCTACAGCTTACCCCTATTTTTTTCAGGATTTCGATCATCTTGAACAATTTTACACTGTCGAAAGCTTTTTCCAGGTCGACAAAGCCTATGAACATTTCTTGATTTTTCTTTAGTCTTGCTTACATTATCAACCGCAAGGTCAGGATTTGGAGGGGCATTGGATTTACCTTCCCTGAAGCCAAACAGATCCAAACCTAACACTTCCTCAATTTCCTTTTCCATTCTTCTTGATATTATTCTTGTCAGCAGCTTGGATGCATGAGCTGTTAAGCTGATTGTGCGATAGTCCTCGCACTTGTTAGCTCTTGCAGACTTCGGAATTGCGTGGATAATACTTTTCCGAAATTCGGATGATACGTCACCAGACTCATACGTTCTACACACCAATGTGAATAGTCCTTTTTTGCCACTTTCTTCAAGGATTTTAGACTTTCTAATGGAATGCTATCTATCTGTTTTGCCTTGTTTTATTCTAAAACTTCCAAGGCTGTCTCAAATTCTGATTCTAATACTGGATCCCCTTTCTTTTCTAAATCGATTCATGTTTCTTCTTCTACCACATCAGTCAAATCTTCCCCCTCATAAAGGCCTTCAGTGCACTCTTTCCGCCTATTCGATCACTCCTCTGCACTGAACAATGAAATGCTCATTGCACTCTTAATGTTACCATCCTTACTTTTAATTTCACTGAAGGCCGTTTTGACTTTCCTGTATGCTGAGTCAGTCCCTCCAACCATCATTTCTTTTTCGATTTCCTTACTTTTTCATGTAGCCATATCGTCTTAGCTTCCCTGCATTTCCTCTTTATTTCATTTTTCAGCGTCTTATTTTCTGAATTCCTGAATTTCCCTGAACATTTTCGTACTTTCTTATTTTGTCGATCAACTAAAGTACAGGGTTATTACAAATGATTGAAGCGATTTCACAGCTCTACAATAACTTTATAATTTGAGGTATTTTCACAATGTTTTGCACACACATACAAAAACTCAAAAAGTTTTTTTAAGCATTCACAAATGTTCGATATGTGCCCCTTTAGTGATTCGTCAGACATCAAGCCGATAATCAAGTTCCTCCCACACTCGACGCAGCATGTCCCCATCAATGAGTTCGAAAGCATCGTTGATGCGAGCTCGCAGTTCTGGCACGTTTCTTGGTAGAGGAGGTTTAAACACTGAATCTTTCACATAACCCCACAGAAAGAAATCGCATGAGGTTAAGTCGGGAGAGCGTGGAGGCCATGACACGAACTGCTGATCATGATCCCCACCACGACCGATCCATCGGTTTTCCAATCTCCTGTTTAAGAAATGCCGAACATCATGATGGAAGTGCGATGGAGCACCATCCTGTTGAAAGATGAAGTCGGCGCTGTCGGTCTCCAGTTGTGGCATGAGCCAATTTTCCAGCATGTCCAGATACACGTGTCCTGTAGCCTTTTCTTCGCAGAAGAAAAAGGGGCAGTAAACTTTAAACCGTGAGATTGCACAAAACACGTTAACTTTTGGTGAATTGCGAATTTGCTGCACGAATGCGTGAGGATTCTCTACCGCACAGATTCGCACATTGTGTCTGTTCACTTCACCATTAAGAAAAAATGTTGCTTCATCACTGAAAACAAATTTCGCACTGAACGCATCCTCTTCCATGTGCTGTTGCAACCGCGCCGAAAATTCAAAGCGTTTGACTTTGTCATCGGGTGTCAGGGCTTGTAGCAATTGTAAACGGTAAGGCTTCTGCTTTAGCCTTTTCCGTAAGATTTTCCAAACCGTCGGCTGTGGTACGTTTAGCTCCCTGCTTGCCATATTCGTCGACTTCCGCGGGCTACGCGTGAAACTTGCCCGCACGCGTTCAACCGTTTCTTCGCTCACTTCAGGCCGACCCGTTGATTTCCCCTTACAGAGGCATCCAGAAGCTTTAAACTGCACATACAATCGCCGAATGGAGTTAGCAGTTGGTGGATCTTTGTGGAACTTCGTCCTGAAGTGTCGTTGCACTGTTATGACTGACTGATGTGAGTGCATTTCAAGCACGACATACGCTTTCTCGGCTCCTGTCGCCATTTTGTCTCACTGGGCTCTCGAGCGCTCTGCCGGCAGAAACCTGAAGTGCGGCTTCAGCCGAACAAAAAATTATGAGTTTTTCTACGTATCTGTCGTGTGTCGTGACCATATGTCAATGAATGGAGCTACAGTGAATTTATGAAATCGCTTCAATCATTTGTAATAGCCCTGTATTTCTTGTTACCCATGTTTTCTTCTCAGTTACTTTCTTTGTAACTGTGCTTTTATTTTAAGCTTCTGTGATTGCCCTTTTTGTAGATGTACTCTCGTCTTTAACTGTACTGCCTACTGAGCTATTCCTCATTGTTGTATCTACAGCCTTAGATTACTTCGAACCTGTCTCGTCATTCCTTAGTACTTCCGAATCCCAGATCCTTGCATACTGATTCTTCCTGACTGATTTCTTAAACTTCCTCCTACTCTCCGTCACTACCACATAGTGATATGAGTCTATATCTGCTCCTGGGTAAGCCTTACAATCCAGTATCTGATTTCGGAATCTCTGTCTGACCATGATGTAATCCAACTGAAATCTTCCCGTATCACCCGGCCTTTTCCACGTATATCTCCTCCTGTTGTGATTCTTGAAGAGAGTATTCACTATTACTAGCTGAAATTTGTTACAGAAATCAATCAATCTCTCTCGTCTCTCATTCCTTGTCCCAAGCCCATAGTCTCCTGTAACCTTCTCTGCTACTCCTTCCGCAAAAATTGCATTCCAGTTCCCCATGACTATTAGATTTTCATCTCCTCTTATGTACTGTATTACCTTTTCGGTATCCTCGCACAATTTCTCGGTCTCTTCATCCTCGGTGTTGCGACGTCGTCATGTATGCCTGCACTATCGTTGTCGGTGTTGGTTTGCTGTCGATTCCGATCAGAACTACCCTATGGCTCAACTGTTCACAGTAACTCTTTCTCTGCCCTACCTTCCTATTCATAAAGAATCCTACTCTCATTACACCATTTTCTCCTGCTGTTGATATTACCCTATACTCATCCGACTAGAAATCCTCGTCTTCTTTCCATTTCACCTCACTGACCCCACATATATCTAGATGCAACCTTTGCATTTCCCTTTTTGTAGCTTCGCTACCTTTTCAAGCTTCTGACATTCCATTAATAAACACATATTCTTGCGTAGCTGCTTGGAAGGGGAACCAAAGTATTTAGCTGATGGTATTTCTGTGATCTCTGACACATTTGATGAAAACAAGAGAATTCTCACAGCATTCTGTGGCGATAAACGTAGAACTATACAAGCTTACCTGGATTATTAGGATCTTTTAAACCCATTCAGTTTTTGAATCTAGAATCCCTTCGTTCTACATTTATTGAGTCCAGTCGCCGCATCCAAGCTTTGCGGTCGCTCGGTGAAGGCGAATGCTTATGGTCGCGTAGTAACACCAAATGTGTACCGAGCCTTTCCTCATGATATCTGTGGACGCTGAATCATTCATGTCAAGCAAACCGTTCTCTCAAAAAGGGGACATACTTCTGTTGATGGAATTTATAGGAACGGAAATAGACGCAGCGCTCGCTTCGGAGAAGATCCGCTGTGACAGTAAAACGTTGACTTACACTCCCACAGCTGCAGGCAGCCCTTCATCTCCGAGCTAATCAGAAACAAACATGACCAAAGGGGAATAAAAACTACGGTCGATTTTGTGTATTTTCCGAAGAATGTGGCCATTGGGCCCAAGAATGTAATAAAGTTACTGATCTCACTGAAAGGAAACGGAAATTGGAAAGTAATGACCGGGATTTTTCATGCCCAAGCAGAGGACATAACATGTCAGATTTCAGGAAGAACGGTGGGGCATTTTGAGGTAATTGTAAAAACCATATCACAAGTCGATATGCGTCGAAGGTACGACGCTTAAGAAAGCAGCACAGAGCAACGTCATTTCTGTTAGTAAAACATACGCAACTACACCCACCTTTACCTTCTTGCAAACTGCTCAGGTGCGCATAGTATGAGCAACAGATCTAAGTAGACTCATTCGATGTGTGATAGACAGTGGAAGCCAAGCATTCTTCGAACCGAAGTCATAAATAGATTTGAAATTCCCTGCCCTAGATCAATGACCACTTAGGGTTTGTACTATCGGATCTTATCACGATGGCATAGCCTTGTCAATTTCGTACATCAACGCGTATGAAAGTGACCACTGCTTCACGACTCAGCACAGAGTTCAACAAGACATTAAGGACGTAGCACTTGTCTGCAGACTACGGTTAACTGAGCCACAGACAGATACCTAAGAAGACATGCCCATCGAGCGTTATTGGAAGATTGGCACAGATGATTTACCGATTCGTTTTTCTAAATCCATCGTTCTGTTTCCCACCATATTCTGTTGTATCCTCAGTGGACGCAATCTGTCTCTGTGAATTTAGCTATTGCTCACTTTGCACTTCACACTCAAATACCCACAGGTGACCAATTGAGACGATTCTGGCATCTAGATACTATTCACATAAATGAGCATCCTGATGCGGTGAAGGCTCATAAGAATTCTGCTCTCCTTCAAGAATTTCAGGCATCTTATCTTGTGCAGGATCATCGAAGAGTCGTTCGTCTTCCTATGAAACAAAGTCTTATTTTATATTCTGCTAACCGACTGAACACAGAAAGCAGATTTCGAAGTTTGCATAAAAGACTTCTTAGCAACGACTCCTTAAAGAACAGTTACCACCGTCTTCTGTTGGAGTACATTACAAAGTACCATATAGAATTCGCTCCTCCTGGAGACACAAGTAACACAATATTTTTACCTTCCACATCATGCAGTTAGGAAGGAGAAACTTGGCAAACCAAAGTGGAGGATCGTTTTTGATGCTTCTTCTCACGAATTCAGCGCGTCCTCTCTCGACAATACTCTAGGGCGGGATCAGATATCCTGCTAGAAATACTTGCTGTTCTGATACGGTTCCGAACACACTCCGTGGCTGTTGTTAGCGGTATTGCACTAGCATTTCTGCAACTTACGTTGCATGAAGACGGCAGAGAGACTACGAGATTTCTATGGCACGAAGTTTTTCAAGATAGTCAAGGAAATTACCGCGTGCCGAACGTAGTAACGACTTACCGTTTCACTAGACTTCCATTCGGCCCTACATGCAGTCCATTACTGCTTTCGGCAACAGCGAAAGAACACACTTGTAGACATGAGACTGCATTTCCCATCGCCGCACAGATACTAGCCAACATTATTTTCATGGTTGACTTCGCGATTGGTGCAGATGACGACAATGAAGCTCTCGCTATGTATTACAAACTAACGGCCCTTATGAAACTATCGAACTTTCAATTAGCGAAATGGGCCGCTACTTCAGATCAGTTACAGGACATTTGCAGAGTCCAAGGACGATAGATAACTACATCTACTCAAGTTTAAGGAGTGTATTGGGACATAGAAATGGATAGCTTCTACATTAACACGGATGATATCACAAAAAATTATCTGATGAATCTACTACCAAAAGGAAACTATTACAGAGTGTAGCTCAACCTTACGATCCATTAGGAATGTTCTCTAATGTGTCAATCACGCTAAGCTAACGTTCCAAGAAATGTGGTGTAGGGGAATTGACTGGAATGTATTGCTACCCAACGATCTGGCAACACACTGGAATAGAATGAAATTCTCACTCTACAGCGGTGTGTGCGCTGATATGAAACTTACTGGCAGATTAAAACTGTGTGTCGGACCGAGACTCGATCTCGGGACTTTTGCCTTCCGCGGGCAAGTGCTTTACCGGAATACTTTGGTGTCCACTTTACCTCCATTGTCTTGCATTAGTATCCTACGAGTGGTAACAACTACCGAAAATCGCGACGTTCAGATTCACGTAGTTTTTGATGCTTCGGAATGAGTGTATGGCGCAGCTCTGTACAACCGCAGTGTTTTGCACGGCAACGCAATGATTAACTTGGCCTGTAGCGAGAACAGACTTGCACCTGTCAAAAGGACAACACTGTGACGTCTCGAACTTCTGGGTGCCCTTGTGGGAGTGCAATTACTAAGATATTTCTGCATAGCTGCAGCGTACGACATTACTCAGGCAATGTTGTGGACGGACTCTGCAGTGGCCTTAAGCTGGATACGCAGTGATGCAAATCGATGGAAGATTTCAACTGTAATAGTAGCAGAAATTCGTACATATATGTCCCCTAGTCAGTGGAGACATTGTCCTAGAAACGATAACCAGCGGATCATCTAACACGGCGACTTCTTTGCAGTCAAATCCAATCTGCTCGTGTTTGGCGGGAAGGTCCGCCATAGCTTGCACAATGTTTGCCATTTGGTACTCCAGATATGTGTCATCACCTCCCGGAAGAAAAGAAGGAGTGTAAAACATGTGATGGCAGTTGCTATATCTCCTAGCATCATAGACATTTCCAAATCCAGTTCCTACTGTAGACTAATTCGTGCAACCGACTTGATCCTTTGCTTCATATTTAAGGTTCGTCACATAGATAAACTTAATGGAGAGCTGACAGAAATCGAGCCCGCAAATACTCGCACTCACCGGATCAAAATGGTCCTACATCATTGCTTCCCGTAGGAATTTCACGCACTCCATAACGGTAAACCGATCCCGCAAGACTCTAAAATTTGGCGCTTTCAGCCATTCAGTGAAGACGGACTCATTCGTCTGGGAGGTAGACTACAGTTTGCAGACCTCACCAGTGAGGAACGACATCCATTACTTGTAGAAGGTTGACATAGCTCCACAGGACACCTGATATTTCAAACACATATTTCTCTTTATTATTTTGGTGTCCTAATTGTGTTATTCAAACTTCGGCAAGAGCTTTGGATACTTAAAGGTCGTCAAACTTTTAAAATAG
Source organism: Schistocerca americana (assembly GCF_021461395.2). NCBI lineage: Eukaryota > Metazoa > Arthropoda > Insecta > Orthoptera > Acrididae > Schistocerca > Schistocerca americana. Next base: position 646,209,550 of record NC_060122.1, on the reverse strand, counting down.
TCCAGTATACATGTTTAACCTTGCAAGATCATGAAGACTTCAAGAGGACAACAAATTGAAACTCCCTTACCCATAGATCGAATGAGACTGTCTAAGCCTTTTACTGTCACCGACATGGACTTTGTTGGCCCTCTGTACACCAAGACATATATGACCATGGAAAAGGCCTGTATAACACTCTTCACTTGCGCAACAACAAGCGCAGTACATTTAGAGCTCTGTTACAATATGAATACCAATATATTTTTGACGGATTTACAGAGACTTGCTAGTAGACGTGCATTGCCACACACCATCTACACCGACAATGCAAAGACCTTTCACACCACAAACCAAAAATTATCGGACCTATAGAACTCCAACCATCTCAGAGACCCATAACTTCCTTTCCAGAAACGGAATCACTCGGAAGTTCATTGCACCACGGGCGTCTTGGTGGGAAGGGTGTAAGGAGAGTGTGGTGGGCACAGTCAAACGATACTTACGGAAAGTATTGGGATTATCAAATCTAACTGAAGAGCAACTCCATGCCATCTTCGTCAGCATGGAAGCTGCAGTAAACTCAACGTCAATATCTCCAGGAGATGACGCCAAACCTCTGACACAAGCACACTTTCTGGTTGGTGAAGGTCTATTAAGTGTTTCCACTGGGACGGAACTGATCGTCACACACAGTCTGACCAAAGAATTTAAACTACACCAAAAACTAGCAGAGAACTTTTGGAAAAGAAAGACCAAGGAGTATCTGTAAGAAGTACTAAATTCCGACCTGGTGATCTGGCTTTGATTCAGCAGGACGGACGATCAAGACACATGTTGAGGAAAGGGAAAATACGAATATGTGTACAAGGAAGAGAGGATAAAATAAGGACGATAATACTGCGCAAGCCAGAAGGATAGCAGATAGCATGTCCGGTTCAGCCAGTCCCCCCCCCCCCCCCCCGCCCCTCATCCCCAACCCCCCACCGGAAGTTGACCAGGGTGGCGAGGATGTTGGGTAGTCATCGGGACACTTAGAACACTTATATCTCTATATCTCAGATTAATAATACGTTTGTAAGACATAAAATGCTGTAAACTCTTTCGTTTTCTAAATGTTCTGTGGCTTGTACGTAAACTGTTGTGCTAGACAGCAAATCGCTGCTTACTATTGTCGTTCCAAGACAACAACTCCCTCTTTGTCACTCGGACTCTAAAACATAGATATGCAACAAATAGCTTACTGCCAATTTCTGCACTTGCAGTTGGTTGATAAAATTTTCAGCTATCGATGCAACTTCAGTTCTACCTGCAAAAGTTACTTTCTTGATGGGATTGTGCTTTACTAAAAGAAAATGATTCGAAACTCCAGATAGCTCTCTTAGTCAAAATAAATTAATATTCTTTTTCAGACAATTTATATTTCCATATTTTTCCATTTTTCCATCTCTTCAGGTGCAACAGCATACAAGAATTTCAATTGGGCTACTTCTACTTGAAATTAACTTCCAGGTTCACATAACAAAGAAGACCAAATTTCACAATACATCAGTCACAGAGTTTACAGAAAGCAAGTCGTAGATATTAATCCACAAGGGTATACGTTAACATTATATCACGTAGCTGACTTGATAATGAATTACAGAAATTTACGTCCCGTTGTTAACAAAAATAAACAACTACGAATACACCGTAGAAAGTTTCACAACATGTCAAAGTGACCAGCCTTTCTACGTTTCACCATCCCCTACTGACTTCTGTGGTGGTACCACAGTCGACAGAAGTTAGTGTCTTCACAGTCGGAAAGCTTGACTGAATCAGCCATTCACGATGCACCCTACATCGTTGCATCACACATTATACCACCTTAACTTTATTTAACTAACAGTTCGGTTCATGAGATGGTTTCACCGTTATTGGTTTCTTTTCTTGATTAGAGGCAAATATACGGGTCGATCAATAAGTAATGCAATACATTTTTTTTTTAGTAAGAAAGTGTTGGTTTCACTCAGGATTCCAATACACCTTACGTCTGCTTAGCTGGGTGGTAACATGCTCGCCTCCTATGGAAGCGGGCCCAGATTCGCTTCCCGGCCGGGTTGGAGATTTTCTCCGCTTGGGAAGTGGGTGTTGTGTTGTCCTCATCATCATTTCATCCTCATCACCGGCACGCAAGTCATCCTATGCGGCGTCGACTGAAATAAGACTGCACTTGGCGGCCGAAACTTCCCCGGATAGGGCCTCCCGGGCAACGATGCCATACGCTCATTTCATTTTTTTCCCAATACCCCACATTATTTCCCGCTCTTTTGCTACAAAACTCTGTTTTTTAACATAATCTCCCTTAAATGCGACGATCTTACGCCAACTTAGTGGGAGGGCCAGTGTGTCTGAGTGGTACAACTCTACAGATCGACGTCGGAACCAACGTCTTACAGCGTCAGTAAGCTCCTCATCATCCATGTATAGCTTCCCGCGGAGTGCATCCTTCATTGGGAAGTCGGAAGGTGCAAGATGCGGTCTGTAAGGTGGACGAAGAAGAACAGTCCGATGAATTTTCGTGAGCTCCTCTCGGGTGCGCAACTTGTTTGAGGCCTGAAATGGAAAAGAAGACGTTAGTTTGCATTTTTGTGGCGACGAACACGCTGAAGTCGTTTCTTCATTTTCCTGAGGGTAGCACAACTATGGGCGGCCAGCCGGAGCGCGGGAAATCGAACAGGTTTTGCGCGGCCTTTTACCGATGGCTATACACGCCTCGCCCAAAGACTCACGGTACTTTTATTCACTGTCAGGTTTCCTTAGACATTCTGCAAGCGCCTATAAATATGTGTGATGCTCAAGTTTTCCGCCGAAAGAAACTCAATGACTGCTCTATACTTGGAACGAAGCACCGTTACAGACACCGAATTGAAGGCTACATATAGAGCCGCCACCTATCGGAACTTCGTGAAGCTATACGGACTGGAGCTCGAATATTCCTGGATGTCCCATAACAAAATGCGCATTTTTCAAACGAAATTGTCCGAGAAAAAAAATGTGGGGCGTTACTTATCGAAAACCCCTCGGATTTTAGTATACTACCGCCAGCAGCTCTCAGCCGTGGTCACTGTCAACGCTTGAATTAGGAAATAAACCAAACAATTACCTGTATTAGTTACTGAAGCTCACCTTACCTAAAGCAAGTGAAAATGAAGTGTCTGCTGTCCCCATCAACTATGTTCGCCTGATAACCTCCTTCCCCACTAACCGCCCCTCCTATGTTAGCATCCAGAACTCCAACTCTTACACGTTCTACCCCTCAGCATGTGTGCTCCGAGGGTCCGTCCTTTCCCCTCTCCTCTACCTCTTGTACACAGAGGACATTCTGAAGCCCCCACCACCCATCCATCTCCTGCAATATGCCAATGACACCGCCTTCCTTGCTCTCGCCCCCTCCCTCCAAAGTTCCCAGCGCCTCCTCCAGTCCACCTTGACCAGTTCACTGCATGGTGCCACCAATAACTCCTCAAGACCGATCCCTCCAAGACCCAGGCAATCATCATGGGCTGCAGTACCCCTTCCTTTCACCTCCTGGATTTCTACCTCACCATCTATGGCTGCCCCATTGCCCTCACTCCCACCCTCAAGTACCTTGGCATCACCCTCGACCGCCACCTTTCCTGGACCCCCCAACTCCAGACAGTCCAAGCCAAGGCACATAACCATCTCTGTCTCCTCAAACTGCTCTCTGGTTGAACATGTGGATTAGACCCTTCCACTATCCTACATACCCATAAGTCCCTCATCCGCCCCATCCTGTGTTATGCCCACCCAATTTGGATCTCTGGCCCTCCACTTACTACAAATCCCTCCAAATCCTTGAGCGCCATGCATTCCGCCTCGCTTATCACATCTGTCTCCCGTCCACACGTGGATCCTCTAGGATTTGACACCCTTCCCCCATCTCCTCCCGTTCCTTGAACGATTAAGAATCTTATACATCTCCCACAAACTGGATCCACCCCATGCTTTGGTTTCCCTATTCTCTCCCACCCTAGCTCGCTGTCATGCCTGTGCCACAGTGTCCCGCCTGGTCTCCATCTTCACACACTCCATACCTTCGCCTAAGGTGGCTACTGCCAACTTCCCCTCGTGGATAATGCCCTCTCGTCTTCCATATACCCCTCCTACCAGCTCTAATCCCCCCTTCTTCCCTCCCACTCTTCATGGCTCCCTCTCTCCCTCCCTCTCCCTCCTTCCCTTCCTTCTCCTTTTCCCCTGCTGCCCACCTTCTTTCTCCTTTCCACCCTCCCCCCCCCACGCTTCCAGCTCCTTTCCTCCTCCCCTACACTGCCCCCTTCCTCCCCCCTCCTGGTTTCCCCCTTCCAACAGTGGTAGGATCCCTCCCCCCCCCCTCGGTGCAGTGATTTTTAACGTTTTTGTTGTGGTGTCACAGTTTCTCAAGTGCCGTGTGCAGTGCTACGATACATCGCCACCAACAGTGTCGCCAGTCTCACTCATTTGTGTTCCCACTGTGGTGCTTCTTTGTTTTCGCTTCTGTCTACAGTGCTCATTCTCTGCATGTGTATGTGGCTCTCATCTATGTTTTTTTTAATCTTCCTTTTACACTCATCTGTTTTAGTTATCGTTTTTCACCCATTTTTACCATTCTCGTTTATGTTTTCTTTTCTCATGTTCTTGTGGTTTTTGTAACTCTCTTTGCTGAGAGCGGCGAATTGTGCTGCTGCCAGTCCGTCCCACTGTGGGGAGTGAAATAACAATGAAGGAAGGGGAAAAAAGACCAAGAAATATGTGTATGCTGCATTTCTGCAACACCTATTTCTGAAACACCAACATTGCTAGAAAAAATTATCTAATTATAAATACCGTTTGATCAGATGAAGTTCTGGGTCGAGCACATGTTTTTTTGGTAGTAGTTGCAAAACATTTACCCAATAGACCTGTAAGTGCTTTAGAAATTTCGAGGACATTATTGTCTGCTTACGATTTTCCCTTAAGGGCTGCTACAGTGCACTTCCAGTATCTGATCAATGTTGTAAACATAAACAGGCCAACAGTATAATTATAAAAAACCCATTTTGAACTAATAGATTTTATATTTTGCATCCGTTTCAATCATTTCATATTGGTCCCGTCATAAGCCTTAACTTTACAATTAACTGTTTTTACGCCATTAAAATTTTCGTATGCATAACATTTCCAACATTTGACGCTCTTGATCCGCTACCGCAAGTTGCAAGATGTATTTTCTAATCGATTTATGTATAAAACTACATCATGTTTCTCCTCACACACAATATATAGGGTAATGGTTACCGTAACATAAAACTTACAGTTAGTAGAAGAAACAAAATCATTTTGAAGTCTATGACAAAATGTTTCCACAGTGCTTCTTCATCAGCTGACTGTACTATAATCTGCAATATTATTAATAACTGCATTTAAATTTTATTTTTCCTCTTAAAGGCAGGTCATTGAATGCACAAAACAATACGCACGAAACAACTGATTTCAACTTACCACGATTGGTCTGTACTAATTCCACAAGGTTCTCATTGACGAATTCGTCTACATTCTTAGTTTTGATTTCCATAACATTATCAGAGTTGCTTGGCTTCACAACTGCTTTCGGAACTTGTATGCATTTCTGCAGAGTCGTCAGACCGTTTGAAATTGATCAATAGAAAACTTATGAAGCGACGATGATGACTGCCATGTGGTACAAGTACCAGGAAAAGCACAACTTACAAAGCGCTCCTTTAACGGCTTTAGAAAAAATCAGCACAGCAGTGGTCGTAACAAGTCACTCCATCTAAAATGCTCTCTTTTTCCGTCTTTGTTATTTTCGAAATTATAGTTTTCGTCAGGCTGTCATGGATTTGATGAAAGCTTATACGTTAGGGAATTGTCAGTCCCGTTTTCCTCAACGCAATTTCCGACTTCAGAAATACTGACTAGCAGGCTAGAGACCGTTTCATCAAAGCGCTTGAAGCGAGCAGAGACACTGATTGATTCTATATTTTCATCATCACTGCGATTTTCGATGGGCATATTTGAATTTTGCTCACCCTTTTCATACCTCATCACAGGCGGTGTAGTTGCCTATTCCCTCCCTTTCATTTTCGGTTTTCATTTGTTTATGAGGTACGTAACCTTACCAATATCGATAATTTTTTCACTCTATTCGCTGTGATTTTACAACTCACAATGCACAAAATCCTACGTAAACCAGTTTCATATAACGCGGCTCGCTTACTGCTCATTGTTGACTGTGAAAAGAACTGAGACACAGCTTCAATCACTGTCGAGAACTCTCTCGCTCCACACCGGTCACCTTGCAAGGAGTCCATTGAGTGCGAAGTCGCAAAAGACCAATGATGTTTACGGCCTTCGACGCCCCACATAGTTTCTACCATGCAACCACAAAATTGGCTGCTAATGGCAACAGGGGGGGGGGGGGGGGGGACTGGAGGTATCCATTGTAGAGCCCAGCATGAGACTACGGAGTATAATTGAACTGCTTAGTCGACGAGCAGCTCACAACGGTGATACAGTGCTAGTGATGCTGATACAAAGTAGAGCAATGCCAACAAGAAACAAAGCAAACTTGCATTATGTCTACAACAACAGTTCCTTAAGGGACCACACCCTGCCCATCTAACCCATGTTAATTTAGGCAAGTATTTGACCCATTTCTGAAAATACTATTTGATGCAGGACGTTAATATTTTCGCTATATGTTACATGGTGCTAATAGAGTCTAGTTTAAAAAAATACTATTTAAATTTATTAACAACAAATATTAAGTTTTTTCTGCAGAAAATATTTTTTGTGAACTTCCTAATCGGGGAATATTAATGAATGTAGTACCAGAGGTGGCTTTTTACGTTATACAGAGTCTCTCAAAATTTCATTCATTTATCTATGATAGTTTCTGATATAATGTGGCATATGTACTCAAAATTGTAGTTTGCGGGAAATTGACTTTAAAGCAAAAACTTCTCAAATTTGTTACTTACAATTAATTAAAACAGCCCTGCTGCTTATGACGGCCCTTCATTTGCCTGTAGCAGGTCTTCCAGCTTCTTTTTCACCTTCTTGGGTGTTTGTCTTGCTTTCTTAGCCACATTAGATGCAGACCTGTCTGCGTCGGCTATCATCATTTTATCATAATGTTGCAGCCCAGTGATCATATTTTCACCAGGATTAATTCCCAGCTTTTTCAGTACCCAACACTTTCCAATATTACCACAATTGAATGTAATAACAGCATCATGAACTCCTAGTTTCATTGTATACATGCCCACAAATACAGTTTTAGGAACGCAGTTCCAAATTATGCTGTTCAAACATTCATTTGGGTTCTGTGTCTGCCATTGCAGACATTTCCTTGGAAGGTCAGGATGAGCCAAGCCCCTGGAAATAGGTGTAATTGTGCTGTAATAACAGCGGCAGGAAGAGAATGCTGGTGAGAATAAGATTCTCCAGTTGCCTGAGCCCTATTGTATTTGCACCACGAATTTTTTCCTGATGGACACAATCCATGGCATGGCTTATCATCAGTAGAGGACTTATTGAGGAATATGGCCCAAACATCTCTCTTCATTGCCTCCAGATTTTCTTTATTTCTCCTAATTGCCTGCCCATAGTATACCTGCAAATTTTCTATAACAACTACCCGCAACCACACTTGAACAAAACTTACCGCGTGTTTGAAAGCGTGCAATACAGGGGATATAAAGATCTAAAATCTATGCATAAAAGTAGGTGACAGAAAAGTGGGCGTGGCACATAAACACACGTGGTAGGAAAATGCTCCTTAAGTGACCGAAAAAAATTTTTTTCAGCAAAATCCTTTTCAGAGTACACAAATGAAACCTGAATCTATCGAAATGTGATGAAAACCGAAAATCGATTTTTTTCGACCTGGACCACGATGTGGTCCCCTTACGTAGTCATTTCGTCAGAAATGAACCCATGGAATTTCGCAGAGTGAGAAAGAAGTGCAGGTGAAATGTTAACGTTTCTGCAAGACGATGCAGTGGGAATGTGTGGTGCAGTACACGCTAGACTGTGCAGAGAGTGTGCGAGAGTAGTACAATGATGACGACACGTGCTTAACAAGTGAAAGTGTTATTGAAAGAGATGCATGCAATTCGTCATCCTTGTCGGACAGGGAGCCATAAATCCGTTCTCCAGTCAGAACGTAGTAAAGTAGAAGACTTGTCCAAGGAGCGGGCTCTGAACACAATTACATAAACGGAAGATCATCGGCAGCACAGTAAAAAACAATTATGAACAGATTTCAAATAAATCCGCATCAATAAGACTGTGTAGAGCGTAAGAAAGACTACGGACATTCGAGGGAGGAAAAGGCGTACTTGTTACAAAAACTGGTGTTTCCGCGTTTCAAGGGTACTCGATACAACTTAACAGAATGTGCGTGACATTGAGCAACTATGTTACGCAGATAAAATTGCGCGCGACATGGATTACAGGATTTCAAGGGAAGCAGTGGATGGTTTTATAGCTTCAAATAGTGCCACAGAATTGAATGACGTAAAATAACGAAATTTCAAACAGTCAATGTGACGATGCACAGTGAACTATGGAATCGACCTGAAAGTTTGTAGATAAGATAAACAAACTTATCCCATCGCGTAACAAGGAGTTTGTTTTCAACTTCTGCCAATCGGGGTTTGAATAGGAAATGGATATGAAAGGTACTTTGAAAATTAGTGGTACGAAGAGAGTTGTATCAAGACAACTAACATCAATTCCTTAACTCATTCGTTTACAATTATGTCAACTGTTAATCTGGATGGTAAATTGGCTGGAAAGTTATTTATTGTGCTGCGAGGAGTTGGAGATGCTCCCGCCGCAAATATTCTTTGTCATATGCGTCATCGTGCAAGGGCAGTAGGGAATATTTACGTCACACCAAGCAAGAGTGTGAAAATGGGCTTAAGTAAACTATAAGTTTGGTATTAGCACTACTTTTGGCCAGTAGCTGGTCAAAATAACGTTCTTTCGCTTGATTCCTGGTCTAAATATAAAAACCATACTTTTTTTAGAGCAAACTAACCCTCCTGGAAAGTGTGTGACGTTGCAATTCATACCACCTAGGAGTACTGGACGACTTCAGCTTTTGGATGTTTGGTTTTTCTATGAAACATATTATCGCTCTATCTGCAGCCTACGACTTAAAGGATAGCCAGTTTCACTATAAGGTCACGACAGGCTGTTTCGCGTTCCGTTGCATGCCATCACGTTCCATCATTTCTCATCACCCCGTTACACCAGTATGTTCTATAAGTATTCTTTAAGACTGGATATCTAGCTGAACGTCCTGCGCAGTTTGTAACTCCCAAAGAGCTCACCTTCGATCCTGATGGTGCGAACCTTTGTGATCACTGTGGCACGCCATTTTTCATTCGGTGTTCATGGTGCAAGTTAATGTTGTGTTTTGAACATTTCCTGCTTGTCAACGATGTCCATTTTGTGAAGTGTAATGCATACACCCATACAAGGTTGATTTCTCCTATCATAAATGCTAACACAAAACTTTCAATTGAGCCTTAGTAAAGATTGAACTTGCGACCTCGCACTCAAAGGGTTCGTCTAGAGTTTCTTGACAGCCCATACGTAAATATGGAGCTTATTTTCAGCAGTTAATATGAAATCAATAAAATGCAGTTGTACGACAATCGAGCGATGACTTATCAATTTTACTGACATGTACTGCTCAGTGGCAGCACAGTAAAAAAAAAAAAAAAAAAAAAAAAACACCCCTTTAGAAAACGATAAAAATAACAAGATATTGTTGTTGTTTTTGTCTTCAGTCCATAGACCAGTTTGATGTAGTTCTCCGGCCTATTCTATACTGTCTATACTAAGCAAGCTTCTTCATCTCCCAGTACCTACTGCAACCTACAGCCTTCTGAATCTGCTTTGTGTATTCGTCTCTTGGTCTCCCTCTACGATTTTTATACTCCGTACTGCTCTCCAGTACTACGTTGGTGATACCTTGATGCTTCAGAACATGTCCTACCAACCGATTCCTTCTTCTAGTCAAGTTGTGTCACAAATTTCTCTTCTCCTCAATTCTATTCAGTACCTCCTCATTAGTTATGCGATCCACCCATCTATTCTTCAGCATTCTTCTGTAGCACCACATTTCGAAAACTTCTATTCTCTCCTTGTCCAAACTATTTAGCGTCCATGTTTCACTTCCATACTTGGCTACTCTCCATACAAATACTTTCAGAAACGACTTCCTGACACTTCAATCTATACTCGATGTTAAAAAATTTCTCTTCTTCAGAAACGCTTTGCTTGCCATATCCAGTCTACACTTTATGTTCTCTCTACTTAGACCAACGATTTTTCTCTCCAAATATCAAAACTCATTTACTACTTTAAGTGTCTCATTTCCTAATCTAATTCCATCAGCATCACCTGATTTGCTTCGACTACGTTCCACTATCCTCGTTTTGTTTTTGTTGATGTTCATCTTACATCCTCCTTTCAAGACACTGTCCGCTCCATTCCGGTTCTTTGCTGTCTCTGTAGGAATTACAATGTCATCGGAAAACCTCAAAGTTTTTATTTCTTCACCATGGATCTTAATTCCTAATCCAAATTTTTCTTTGGTTTTCTTTGTAACATCGGGGATAGGCTACAACCCTGTTTCACTCCCTTCCCAACCACTGTTTCCCTTTCATGCACCTCAATTCTTATAACTGCTATCTGGTTTCTGTACAACTTGTAAATAGCCTTGCGCTTCCTGTATTTGACCCCTGCCAGCTTCAGAATTTGAAAGGGAGTATTCCAGTCAACATTGCCAAAGGTTCCTCTAAGTTTACAAATGCTTATACAATGTACTGCTTTAATTAGCGACTGGTAGTTGTTAGCCTTTACCTGAATTTTGAAGGAGAAAGCTTTTGTCGAGGGTGTTTTGTTGTGGAACTGATAGCCATTTTAGTTAACGAAGGAAGATGTGCGCACCAGTTGTCGAGACGGCGGAAGAAGATCCCTGACAGCTCGCAGCACTGTCACAAGCTTTCAACTGCGATGCGCTAACGGCTGTAAGCGCAAATAGTAGCCGTCTACAAAGGAGCGGCACCACGAGGCGTTTCGGTAGAGACGTTTACAAAATAGCGTTACGTAATTCGTTGAGGTAGGCCTGTGAATCCACCGCCCCCAGCCAACTGCAACTATCAGGAATCAAATTACGCCGATATAACTATAGCGAGTGGGAAACTGGGAGGGTGACTTTTCGTTCCCTACAAATGCAGCATGGATATCCTTAATGTGACCACGTACACATCCTGTAATTCCGTCACTCAGTCGATCGGCGTCTCCTCTTGATTTTTTTACTGCTTGTCAGTAACGTCTGGGGTTTGTTGATTTATAATCTTTCTTTCCATATGAGCTACGCATTGTTTACAAGCACTAAAATCCTTTATGTTCCAGCTATAGAAACATGAATTTAATTTTGCATATTTCGTATTATTTGTACAATACTGTGTGTAATTGCTTCAGTGTGATATAATTTTTACAATAGTTTTTAATTTTTTATATCTTTCGTGTTTAACGTCAATTTATGATACATTTCACTCTTTCAGTGTGGACAAGACGAGCAATGCACGGGCTCTTGAAAACGTGCAGCAGTGTTGTTCAAGAATGTATTCGTACATCTTAAAAATAGACGGACCATTTGTATCATTATCCCGCCACTTACTGTTGTTAACTTTGTGCCACGTATGGGTGTTGAAACAAAAATATCGGTATTTCTTATCCATATTGTACAAAACGTAATGTCCATTTCTGAAATATGGATAGAAATTTCAAAGTGTACGCTCCTGTTGTTTCAGCAAATGTTGCAGTGTTTTGTAACAGCAGCATACGTTACGGTCAAGGTTCGAAATAAAATAGCGCTGGCAGTTACCAAAATGGTTGAGGTGTAGGATCTTCTCCAGCCATAAACTAATCAAGAAGAATTTCAGAATAAAACCAATCTTCTATGTACAAGATACAAGTGGGAAAGCAATAAAATAAAATGAACAAAAAAATCGAAACTCTGCGGTTCTTCCACACTGTGGTATTTTGATGAACTTTCATTAGAGGACGAGTAGATGAGAATAGATTTTCGTCTAGCTGTGTCTTATTTTTCGAAAGTGAGTGCAACGTAACTCGAACAAGTTGTTAAATGTTTGATTGTTGATTCGGATGTAATCATCGGGTTCCGAGCGTAATATTTCCTTTGCAGATATTCATGGCATATTAATCTGTGAATTGCAGCCATTCCCTAGACCAGTGTCTAGTTTTCTTTTTCTTATTAGAGGCAAAGTCAGCGCAAAAATTGATTTTTAAGCACTGTTGGCGTTAAAGTACTTCGCGACACGATAAGCGCAGCGTGATAGTTGTTTCAAAGTGCCGTTAAATTTGACTGGTTTTGTTGCTACGTCTGCTTGCTTGTTTGATAAAACATGGCTAGGAAAGATCCTGTTTGACAAACAAGTCTGGTGATTTACGAATGCCTCAAGATCATTACACAACAATTTCCTTGCATCTGCAAAGAACTAGATTTCGTAAAGAAAACATAGCGACTTTAAATTGCGTAATTATATGTTTGTAGTTTCATTCCAACCTCATGTAAAGATTTTTATAACTATAGATCATTTTTGGGTCACATAACATATGTTAATTTTTACGCCATTAATCGACACTTTCGGGTCACTTAAGTGATAATTTTCCGTCTTATAGGTAATAACAAATCATCATCCTCATATCCAGTTTCGTTTTGGGTTTTCTTGCCTGTTCCAATATCAGGTAGACTGTTTATGAGTACCAAAATCCTGGTCGGTCTTCATATTCGTAAACTAAATTAATTCCTAACAGAGGTAGGTACACCCACGGACGCCCTCTCCTCCTCTCCCCCTTGTGGATGCCCCTGATGAGTTTGGCTCCTTTGGCACACTAACGGTTCTCCTGATAATGAAACATTCGTACATATCAATCCCTTACACAGAGGAGAAAATAAAATTAATACCATTGATTAATATAGAAACTGAAGATGATTTCAGTTTGCCGCTCCTTAGAAAAACTTCTTACCAATCTCACCCGCCATGGCAACACCGTATACAAAGATAGATAAGCATACAACTAAGTATTCGTAATTATAATCCAATGAGTACAGGTGACAATCTTTGCCAAACAACTTTCTGAAACTTTATTGAAGACACACACAAAAAGAAAACAAAGACCTATAAAACCAATCAAAGTTATTACTACAGAATCCATGTCTCTCAGACTCTGACTGCAAGTATAATCATGTATGAGCAATCTCTCCTTTCAATCCATTCCCTAACAATCTCACTCAGTTTATACTGAGACTATAGTAATGCAGTTCATTTACTCATCAACTGCCGTCGCTACTATACCCTCTTAATCATTCACAACTAAGCAATATAGTGCAAAGTGAACCTGGAAAAGACGTCTTTCTGTTCAAGATAATCTTTGACCAAAATGTTTTGTGCGCTACACCCGCCTGTTCGCAGCTTCATTAGAAATTTTCATTCCAGAAATCGCGTTCTTTGGCAGTACAGCCATTCAGTGCACCAGTTAATCTGTCTTCTATAATAATAACAGAACTGTAAAACCATCGCGTCTGTCTTTTTGTCTCTTCGAACGTGCTAATCTCGAAAACCACTAGACCAATTTTCACGGGGATTTCAGAAGTAACTTGAGTGTAGCTTGGGACGATGTGTAGGCTTTATTCAATCAAAATTGGATCATAAAAAAGGTATCATGATTTAAAGTTTCATCTAAAACCGTAGATTATATCTGTTTGAATACCCTAATTTCCAAAACCGCTATAGGAATTTTCATAGGGTTCTCACAGCTAACTTGAACGTAGCTAGTGGCAATCTGATCATGAAAAAAAGAAACGAAGTAATGTAAAGTTTTAGGAGTCTGCACAGCTTAGTAGCTCGGATTAATGACGGCGTAGCACACCAAAGAACGACCAGATGGCGCTGTTAGTTTCGTAGTACACCACAGAACCGACAGGTGGCTCTGGCAGTTTTTCTATCTTTATTTTAGTTCAGTGGCAGAAATATTTTCGTAAGTATACGTCAGCGACAGAATAAGGGACGCTATCTTATCTTCACGAATACAAACTAACAGTGAATCTTGTTGGCTCGGATATAATAATTCCTCGACTTCGCTTTGTGTGTGAATAACTACAGAAAATCGTTTGCTTGTTTCAAGAGGTTTAATTTACTATTGAGTTCTTGGCTAGGAAAAACGAATTTATTGCTAAAATGATCCTACGAGTGTTCCATTTCTACCAATTGAGGTACTGAACCCTAAACCGACATTTTTTTAACTGTCTACGCGAAGTGCGAGCGTTAGTAACAGCTACATACTTCATCATTACAACCACCCAGACAAAATTGGGAATCACAAGTCGAATCGTACATAATACTTCTTGTCAGTAACCATACACATATATCACACAACATGATGCATCAAGGCCTAATCGCACTGCATACATTTTGACGTTTATCAAACGTGTCTTGTTTATAGAGTAAATCTGCTGTTCTACGCGAAGTGCGAGCGTTAGTAACAGCTACATACTTCATCATTACAACCACCCAGACAAAATTGGGAATCACAAGTCGAATCGTACATAATTCATCTTGTCAGTAACCATACACATATAGTACACAACATGATGCATCAATGCCTAATCGCACTGCATACATTTTGACGTTAATCTTACATCCATATTCTTACTCGTCTATCAAACGTGTCTTGTTTATAGAGTAAATCTGCTGCACATTCAAGTTCAACTGCGAGATAACGAATGGCATCATAGGATTTTCAGCAACATTTCAACGTACTCAGATCATGAAACCAACTGAGCGAGAAATAAAACATACAGAACTTAATCAGTTTTTCCCACAGTACGCACGAAGACAATATAAAAATTGCTTTATAATTACTACCAGTGGCGGCTCGTAGAAATCAGCGGGTGTACTGCTGCAGAAAATTTTGAGCCTTTGTTTTAAAAGCGTGTGAAAGGAAACAGACGCCTATAAGAAGAAAATTTATTTGTAAATTGATAAAGTCCTAAGAGAACAAAGTTAAATATTATTCACTTATTTAACCTTCATTGTTACAGTTAAAGCTTGCTCCATTTATTTAAAAGGGAAATCCACTCTTCCTGTTTTAATGTTAGCAAAAAGCTCAATGATTTTCGCCTTCATCTGTGAATGGCATCTGAGTAAATTTTTCTCCGTTGAAAGCAGTGCAAGTGCATTGAGTATTTCGGAATTCATCGCACTTTTTCGGAAAATTTTTGTTCTTTTTAGCGCTGAAAAGAAGTGTTCTGCCTTTAATGTAGTTAAGGGAACTGTCAAGAGCACTTTTATGTTTCGTTATTTCACTAAGAAAATAGTCTAGATTTTATACCAAGATAAATTTCAGCTGCTCCGTTAATTTGCAATATTCATGAAAATCACACCTTCCTCGTACTTTTAGTACAGTTTCAGTTATCTTTGTCAGTAGCAGGATACGCTTCAGCGGTCAGTACTAACATTTGAGAACGATGTTCATCCTTAAAACTGGAGAAACATTTCTTGTCGAAAAATTTAGCAGATATTAAGTGTTTAGTGGAAGAACGTCTGTCCATTACATCAACAGCAATACTTTCACACAATCCTATCGTGTTTGAAGCATTCTCACAGTATTTTCAGTTTTTTAATTCTGAAATACCAATTCCCAGTATCGTTATATATTCATTAAGAGTAAGCATACTTGACTCTCGAGAATGCATGTGGTTGCAACTTATTTCAAAGTGAGGCATAATCTTATGAAAAAGCCGTCGACAAAACTTGAAATTATCATCATTCAGTTTTTTGAAATTCCTGTTGCTTCTGCAATAGTTTGATCTGCATTTCATGTCGTAACATTTCTGAAGATGAATTTCAACTGTTGCGGACTGAACTGGTTTCCTATCTTTAAGTTCCTATATGTCTGTGTTGTAATTCTGAACAATGAAAGTGGTGTGATTACGAAAACGCTATCTGATAACATGAGTCGTCGAAACTGTCTCAAATTGTATCTGAATAAATTTTTACCAAAATAACCAGAAAACCTAAAACTGCATGCTGAAGAAGCTGTCATGTGAAATCCTGTATCGTACAGTGTCGTGAACAGTACTATAATGCGTGACGTCACAATGCGTGACTTGCAGTTTCAATACACAAAACTAACAGAACAAAAATTCTACATAAGATCAAAAATAGAATTTGCAAAGAAGAAATAACCAAAATACGTCTCTGATAATACATAGACCTATGCGAACTAACTAAATAAAGTTCCAATAGTTAATGTATGTACACGCAAATGTAATAGTGCACTATAAGACTAAGATTATCTGCATAAGAAGTGAAACTCAATCTTCACCTAAACTGTGTGAGCCGTAATTTGTCGTTATGTCACGGTACGTCTTCCGCATGACATCTTTGCCTCCAGCACAGGGCGGGCCGTTTTGACGTAAGCAAATGTGTGATGCGTGAACTCGAGGGAGGCGGCGACAGAGCAGGCACGGCATGATGTGATCTGAGCAGTGCGGTTTCTCTGTCGCACGACTGGACTTCTGTATCCCGCCTCGGGCCGTGTTCCGAGAATGAGATTTCATCTGCGGCTCCGGAGGACACGAGGCGGTCGAAGCCGTTCCCACTGCGGAAGCCCGTGGTTACAGGGCCTTGGTTAAGAGGGAAGTGTGAAGTCTTTGAACTGTCATCAGGTGCCTTACTTCTGTTGATTGAATGTGGTGACTGCGTGAGGTTCTCGAAAGGTTCCTTTCTATTGTCCTTCCCAGTGCATCGCCGTCTGCTTATGCGCCTTAGCCGCCTTCACGGCTATATAAAAACACCGACTCAATCTCCCTGCTTGCTTAAGCCCCGGTCGTGCATATGTCCAGTGCGAGTCCAAGAGGCCTGGGCGTGTTTGTATCAACTGCTTATTATACACCAGCGTAAATTTGCATTTTTTCTGTAATTGAGACATACTGTGACGAAATAAATCTCAGGTTAACAGCCTGGTATGAGTGTGCATAGGACACAATATCTCGGCAATCGACCACGTTGCCATCATCAGGTGCGCTGATGTAGTGACCGGCTGTGGGCCGGCGCCATGTATATGTAGGACAATCCCCCTCCCGCTCCTCCCTCAGGCGCTTCCTATGAGTCGGTGCGGTGCTTCTCGGACGCTGTAGCTGAACCGCGCGCGTGGTGCGAACCGCACCAACTCATTGGAAGCCCCTGAGGGAGGAGCGGGAGGGGGATTGTAGATTGTACTACATATACACGGCGCCGGCCCACCACCGGTCAGTACATCAGCCCACCTGATGATGGCAACGTGGTCGATTGCAGAAATACTGTGTCCTATGCACACTCATGCCAGGCTGTTCACCCGAGATATTTTTCGTCATAAAATACGCCTGGAGAAATTAAGGAATCACAGGACACCATGTGTTTTTTCCTTCTTATATATGACAGATTGTGGACTTTGGTTTAAGTTACCTCATTTATTGTTGTGAGTGGCTTTGATGCTTGCTAGTTTATTTGTTAGTTCTGGGAGAAAAGGGTTCGTACTAATGAATCGAAGCTCGTCTGCTAGTCCTGTGCATCCATTCAAATATTTTTACCGTGCCGCGTGACGTCCCCTCGCTAACGTTACGCCTTTGGCGTTGTTTTGAGACTGAATTGCGGCTGGCGGGCAAAACTTCTTATTTCCTTGTTGAGATTTGTGTGTGGGTGCACTAATAAAGTCACGATTGGATTTTTTTCTGTTATTATTCAATGGCTTGGTTTCTGCCCGATTGTTGATAAGTAGGTGTGGAATTAACCCGTAACTCACTATGTGACCTTTCGGTAACGTATACTAAGAGGTGTGATCTCTGGGACCCCCATTTTAAACCAAGATTTAAGCTCTACATAGTTTGAAAATTTAATTTATGTTGTATAACATTTACGGTTACAAATATGTTAATGTTGTTTAAATGATCCTTGTTCATTTTATTGCACTAAACGAAGCCAGCAGTATTTTACTTTTGTATCACCCAAAAATCATATATTTCTATGAAGCTTTTTCAAGAGTACGCATAAACTAACTGTTTGAAAATTGAATTTTACTTTCTGAAAAATGATGGTATCTCTGTAGAAAGCAAATTTTCACATAAAACTTCGATATAAAAATTGAACTCAGGAAAAGGAAGGAAGCAAAATTAACGTTCAGTGCTGAGATCAATATTTTCTTTACTATCACTCAGAACAAATTTAATTTTAACTAATACATTAAATATTTTATTGCAAAAACAGGAAGGTCATCATCATTGCTGTCCTGAAATTCTTCCTCGGAATGGTCCTCTTGTTCACTAAAAGAATTTTGATCACGCGCTATTAAAAATCCTTGTCTTCTTCGTCTACTTATTGTTCTATGTCACTTGTGGTAGATTCTTTTATGTGTTTGTCTATTTTTTGTTTGTCTGTTGTCGATGTATTATGCTAGCAGTAAAAGGTCGTAACAACGAGATAAAATTGTCTCTGATAGTGCCGTTAAAAGAATTACTGTTTCTTGCGCATATGAAGAGTCTTGTGGGAGACGGCTGGAGAGCCGTGGAGATAGCATTTACACTTGCGCCTGTATCTTATATTGCTGTAAATTTAAAACCCTCAGTATTAACTTCAATAGCCGCTTGTGGCATGCTTCGTGGCTTACAGTTACAAGTTTTATCACCTTCAAGCAATTCTTCCCTGATATCAGCATGGTTGTATCTAATCAATTTTATTTTATTGTCACGACCCATTCACAAGTTCCGACCAGCCTTTCGGGGCTAAAGTTGGTCGATTTTAGTATTGCTGTCCATTGTTAGATAAGTTGTGTTCATCATTAACATCAGTAATTATTGGGGAATAATCTCTCCAGTTATTGCTCTTATTGTTGTGATTGTGTGGAGTATTGTTGTTATTGTGTGACTGTTTCCAAACTGATGTTCTGGGATTTTGACAATATCCAGGATTATATCTTCTTCCCTATTTGCTGTTGTTATGGTATTTGTAACCCTGGTTGTTACCATTATTCTGACGAGAATTACTATTTGATCTGTAGCTCTGTCCTTCTTGCCCATTATTGCTATTTGAGGGTTGTTGCCTGCTGTTGTTGTGGTTACTATTGCTATAGTTCCTTTCATTTAAACCATTGACCTAATGTGGATTGTAGGACCTACGTTTAATATCCTCTAATAGCATGTCGACTGCATCGACTGCTGTCAGGAATTCTTCCAGGTTATTGTCGTTGACATGCAGCAATTTTGTTTGTATGTCAATCGGCAATCTGGAAGAATTTAATACTCTAATCAAGTCTTTGGAAGAAATTGGTTCACACAAATATTTTGTTTTGTTGAGATATCGCTCAAAATATTTCCTGAGTGTTCCAAGTCTTGAATTATATGTTTCTGGGTTATATACTTGCTTTCTTATCCTTTCCTGTATTGCAGGAGACCAATATTTGTCGATAAAATCCTGCTCAAAATCTGAGTACATAAGATAAGTGTCTATTGGCTCACTACTCCACATAGCTCCATCTCCTACCATATGTTCACTTACATAACTAATTTTCTGTCCTTCTGTCCAAATCCTGGATAAAACTCCTTTAAACGATTTTACGAACATGATGGGATGAATAGTTTTCTTTTTTAGATTGAAAGTTGGAAATTGTCTATATTTCATAAGTTTTTCCTCCACATGAAGTGTTGCATAATCTGGTACACGATCCTGCATGCCACTACTATATGGGGAATTGTCAGTATGTCGATGTTCATGTACACCAGCATTTTGTTGGATGCTAGATGGATTAACTCTCTCGCTTGTGTAGATGTTTTCGGAACCTACTGACTGATAATCTTGGTCAGACTGACGAATATCTTCAATTTGTTTACGCACCTCTAGCAGACCTTTGAAAAATTCTTGGTGTGCAACCTGTGTCTGTCAATACTTCATCGAATTGTTTCCTAATTTTCCATAAGTCGTTTGATAATTCTTTGTTCTGAGAATCTCTGTCATTTATAGCTTCGGTGACTGCAGACTGAACTTTCTGCTCAACAGCGTCCACTAATTGCGAGTCACGCTCACCGAGCCACTGATTAAAGACATCGGAAAACTGTTCCATCTCATGTGTAAGCTGTTGCTTAACCACGTTAGCTTGCCCTATTGTAACGTAATGTAATTCCTGTGACAGTTCTGTAACTGTGGCCGATAGCTGCTCTTGCTATTGTGACGCTTTATCAAATTCTAACTGAAGATTGTTAACCGCTTCTGGTAGGTGCCTGTGTACTTCCTGAAAAATTTCAAACTCTGTTATTAAAGCTGTCTGCGTAAGAGAAACTTGTTCTATTTTAGTTTTAAGTTCCTCTTGCGTATTTACAATCTGCATTTGTAAAGCTGTTTTCATTATATTAATCTCTGATTTAAATATCGACTGTGATTCTGCTATTTGTTTTTGCAGAGCAGACTGTAGTTCGTTATGAGACTCAGCTTGACTTTCTCGAATTTCTCGAGACATTTCCTCTATTCGTTTCAGTAAAACTCTCATAGGGTCAACTACCTCCTGCATGAATTTACATATCAAATCCCTTCTCACATGACGAATCTGTGATCTTGGGAGATTCGGATTCAGAGTTTATTCTCATGAGTTCCCCAGACTACAATGTAAGTGTTAATATTCAGTTCGCACAGTTGAGTGAAACCAACACTCAACAAAGTTAGTCAAAATTAAACCAAGAATTCTCAAATGTCACTATTATAGGTCTCGTAAGAAAGTATAGCTTATCACTTTAGGAAATGCGATGTTTATTGCAACACGACTGTTCACTCAAGTTTGTGTGAATAGAGTTTGGATCATATTTCATGACACTGTACGAACGTTCACGTCAGATCACATCACATTGTGTGGCAGCACATTCTCCCACGAACACCCTGTTCAAACTTTGCACATAAATACAGTTCTCCTCTGAAACACTGAAGACATCCACTGTAAAAACTTTTCACACATAATAATGTCTCCATTTAAGTCATAGCACAGGAATACAAATCCGCAGAGCAACCCTTATCAAACACTGCGTCCGAATATCTGTAGAAAACAGTTGGTCCCACATTCACAATTTTCGGATGGTCTATTACATACAATTAAATTAAAACTTAAATAACATGAGTACCTTTGATAACACATTGTGTATGTCCACATATTCATGTCAACTGACTCATCACAAGGGCAAAAGTCTTCCTAATACATCAAGTCACAAAAGGATTAACTCTTCCCCAAGAGAGTGAAATAAATATTCATCTCGATTCAGTTTAGGTTAAGGATAGATAGACACAACCCTAACTTAGTCTCCTTTATGTGCTGTGTATGAAGTTCAATGGCAAAGCGCTTATATTCATAACTACTAAATTATAGAAACATCACCTTAAAAACACTTAACACTAACATACAAGATCAAATAACACAATACCACTAGTACAATATACCAATTAAAATCAAGCTTTTCACAATTACCCTAGATCATTGACTGTAGCTGTCTTTTGAGAAATATGGCTTTAAATCTTTATGTGGGTACATGCCCTTTACTTTTTAGTCGTTGGATGTCCTAGAATATAGGCTCCTGGATTTAGCATTGAAATTACTCTGTAGAGTCCAGAAAAAATTATTGACCACTTCTTATTCCTTTTCTTGAGCAATGATGCTTTGGGATGTGTCTTGAGTAACACCTTCATCCCAGTCTGAAATGTCTTTGCCCTTTTTAAACTTTCATCATGATAAATTATTCTCTGTTGAGCTTTTCTTTTAATCACTGATAGTAACTGACGAATCTTTGCCTCCCTATATTCTTCATTGATTGATAATTTAGGTAGACAATTTACCCACTCATTATTTTCTTTTCTATTAAACATCAATTCTGAGGGCGTATAGTTGGTTGAAGTGTGTGGTAAATTATTGTAAACTTCTTCAAATTTTTTTTAAATAGTTGACCCACATAGATTGTTTATGGTGACAATAAGTCCTTATAAATCTGTTAATTTCTTGGAATAGCCTCTCAATTGGATTGGCTTCTGGATGAAATCTAGAAATTAATCGTTGTTAAATCCAGCTTTCCTTCAAGGATCTTTTCCATCTGTATCCAGTGAAATTTGATGCACTATCAGATAATCAAACGTTGTGTTTCCCATCACCTGGGATGTAATCAGTGATGATTTCCTTAATAATTGCCTTTGCAGTACAAGTCTTGATCGGATACAATTTTACATACTTGGTGAATAAATCGTAAAATCCGACAATGTACTTAACATTCCCTCAGGCTCATGGTGGGGTCCCATTACATCAACACCTACTACCTTCAAAGGTTCCTCAACCACAATCGAATGAAACAGTCCTCTTACTCCACGATTCAAAGACTTTGCCTTTTGGCAAATCTGACAACTCCTTATGGTAGTTTCTACAACCTTTCTCAAGTTAGGAATGTAACAGTATCTACCTATCTTCTCTGTACACTTACTTAACCCACAATGTCACCACACTATGTGTGTATGCCATATTAATTTCCTTTCACAATTGTGTGGAATGCAGACACACCATTGGTTCGATTGGGAATGTCTTCTATGGAATAAGACATTGTCATTTATTTCATACATCTCTTTCAGTTTAGGTGAGTCATTTACCTGTATCTTCTGAATTATTTGTGTCCATCGAGGATCTTCTAGTTGTAAATGGGTAATGTCTTTCCACTTCTTAATGTAACCTCAACTGTGTTCAACATCCTTCATTAATAAGATTTTGAATTCTGTTGTTTGATCTTCTATTTCTTCAGATTCAGTTAATCCTTCTGGTAGTCTGGAAAGAGCATCAGCTATAACATTCTCTTTCCCATTGACATATATCACTTCAAACTGGTACTCTTGAAGTATTAATATCGATCTTGCTAATCTTGGATGAAGGAGTTTACAGTTGTCTAGAAAACTTAGTGCCTGATGGTCACAGTATACTCTCGAATGAGCACCAGCTAGGTAATAGTGGAACTTTCTAAATGCCCATATAATTGCTAAGGCTTCAAGCTCTGTGATTGTGTATGCTCGTTCACAGTGAGTGAGTGTCCGGCTTGCAAAAGATATGGCACAAAAAATAGGTTTATTGTCAACCATCTGAATTTGAAATAAGCAAGCTTCTAAACCATATGACAATGCATTTGTCATTAGTCCAAAATCCTATGTCATGTCCGGATGGTGTAGTATGGTTGCATTGACAAGTGCCACTTTGATTCTGTTGAATGCTTCTTCACAATCTGGAGTCCATTGCCATGACACATTCTTCCAAAGTAAGAATGTTAATGCTTCCGAATTAAGATCCTGTGTCGGTATAAAACGACGGTAAAATGAAGCTAATCCCAGAAATGTCTTTAATTGTGTTCAGTTGCATGGTGATGGCGCGTTTTCTATTGCGTCAATTTTCTTTTGAGCTGGCAAATTCCCATAGGATGAAATTAGATGTCCTAGGAAATTGATTTCATTCAAGGAAAACTTGGATTTCTTCAAGTTAGCAGTTACTCCTGATAATCTAAAACTTTCTAAGACTCTTCTAAGGATTAGAATATGTTGCTCCCAGTTGGTTGTAGCAATCAACATATCATCCACAAACGGGGTAACCAATTCACACAGCTCAGGTCCCAAGACAGTATCCAACGCTGAAATAAAAGCACCTGAACTCACGTTTAAACCAAATGGTAAAACCTTGAATTGATAACTGCGGCCGTCATAAAGGAATCCTGTGTACTTCCTTGATTCCATGTCTAATGCAACCTACCAAAATGATTATCGCAAATCAATTGTAGGAAAAAACTTGACACCAGGAAACTTATGGATTAGTCCTTCTATATTGGGAGGTTAGGTTCTCACAGGAAGAATAATTTTGTTAATCTCCCTAGCATCCAAAACCAAACGTACACTACCACCTAACTTTGGTACTACATGTAGTGGACGGCAATAATGACTGTTGGGTGGTTCAATGATGTCCAGCTAAACATTTGCTGTATCTCCCGATCGGTAGCAGATCTTAATGCCTATGGAATGGAGTAATATTGGTGACAGTAAGTTTTGTGTGGCCTAATATTTAAATGGCACACATAATTTTTTATAACACCTGGTTTCTTATCAAATAACATGGTTTAATTGCTTAACAGTTGTTTCAACTCATGCTTCTGTTGAGATATCAGGGCATTTGCTTCAGTTACTTTAACATCAATCTGTTCTCCTACAGTTAACTCTGATTTTTCGGTTAGAGGGTTAGAAATCTTCCTGTTGAAACTTCTCTTTATCAGCTTAATTTCGATCCTACGGCAGTAGCGTTCATGCAATTACTGCTTTTGAATTAAATTAACTGTCAGAGGTACACCATCAACAGTCAACATGAGATTACTGGAGGCGAAATCAATAATTGCATTTAACTCTCTCAGTAATTCATGTTCTTAAGTTAAGTCTACAACAAGATTTGGGACAATTAGGAATGTGCAATCAATCGCTCCATTACCCAAATTCATTTTAATTCTTGTCTGTAGCTTCACTGACTTGGAGCGTCCTCCTACAGCACCTAATATTTTGCAGTTTGCCACGGGTAAGGTCGGTATATTTGCCGTTCCTGTAACCTCTTCATGAGAGCCGTGGAGATAGCATTTACACTTGCACCTGTATCTAATATTGCTTTGAATTTAAAACCCTCAATATCAACTTCTATAGCCGCTTGTGACATGCTTCGTGGCTTAAAGTTACAAGTTTTATCACCTTCAAGCAATTCTTTCGTGATATCAGCATGGTTGTATCTAATCCATTTTATTTCATTGTCACGACCCCATTCACAAGTTCCGACCAGCCTTTCGGGGCTAAAGTTGGTCGATTTTAGTTTTCCTGTCCATTGTTAGGCAAGTTGTGTTCATTACTAACATCAGTAATTATTGGGGAATAATCTCTCCAATTATTGCTGTTACTGTTGAGATTCTGTCGAGTATCGTTGTTATTGTGTGAGTGGTTCCAACCTGATGTTCTGGGATTTTGACGATATCCAGGATTATATCTTCTTCCTTATTTCCTGTTGTTATGGTATTTGTAACCCTGGTTGTTACCATTATCCTGACGAGAATTACTATTTTTTGATCTGTAACTCTGTCCTTGTTGCCCATTATCGCTATTTGATTTCTGTTGCCTGCTGCTGTTGTGATTACTATTGCTATAGTTCCTTTCATTTAAACCATTGATCTAATGTGGATTGTAGGACCTACGTTTAATATCCTCTAATAGCATATCGACTGCATCGACTGATGTCAAGAATTCTTCCAGGTTATTGTCGTTGACATGCAGCAATTTTGTTTGTATGTCAATCGGCAATCTGGATTTTAATACTCTAATCAAGTCTTTGGAAGAAATTGGTTCACACAAATATTTTGTTTTGTTGAGATATCGCTCAAAATATTTCCTGAGTGTTCCAAGTCTTGAATTATATGTTTCTGGGTTATATACTTGCTTTCTTATCCTTTCCTGTATTGCAGGAGACCAATATTTGTCGATAAAATCCTGCTCAAAATCTGAGTACATAAGATAAGTGTCTATTGGCTCACTACTCCACATAGCTCCATCTCCTACCATATGTTCACTTACATAACTAATTTTCTGTCCTTCTGTCCAAATCCTGGATAAAACTCCTTTAAACGATTTTACGAACATGATGGGATGAATAGTTTTCTTTTTTAGATTGAAAGTTGGAAATTGTCTATATTTCATAAGTTTTTCCTCCACATGAAGTGTTGCATAATCTGGTACACGATCCTGCATGCCACTACTATATGGGGAATTGTCAGTATGTCGATGTTCATGTACACCAGCATTTTGTTGGATGCTAGATGGATTAACTCTCTCGTTTGTGTAGATGTTTTCGGAACCTACTGACTGATAATCTTGGTCAGACTGACATGTATCGTCAATTTGTTTACGCACCTCTAGCAGACCTTTGGAAAATTCTTGGTGTGCAAGCTCTGTGTCTGTCAATACTTCATCGAATTGTTTCCTAATTTTCCATAAGTCGTTTGATAATTCTTTGTTCTGAGAATCTCTGTCATTTATAGCTTCGGTGACTGCAGGCTGAACTTTCTGCTCAACAGCGTCCACTAATTGCGAGTCACGCTCACCGAGCCACTGATTAAAGACATCGGAAAACTGTTCCATCTCATGTGTAAGCTGTTGCTTAACCACGTTAGCTTGCCCTATTGTAACGTAATGTAATTCCTGTGACAGTTCTGTAACTGTGGCCGATAGCTGCTCTTGCTATTGTGACGCTTTATCAAATTCTAACTGAAGATTGTTAACCGCTTCTGGTAGGTGCCTGTGTACTTCCTGAAAAATTTCAAACTCTGTTATTAAAGCTGTCTGCGTAAGAGAAACTTGTTCTATTTTAGTTTTAAGTTCCTCTTGCGTATTTACAATCTGCATTTGTAAAGCTGTTTTCATTATATTAATCTCTGATTTAAATATCGACTGTGATTCTGCTATTTGTTTTTGCAGAGCAGACTGTAGTTCGTTATGAGACTCAGCTTGACTTTCTCGAATTTCTCGAGACATTTCCTCTATTCGTTTCAGTAAAACTGTCATAGGGTCAACTACCTCTTGCACATTAGTTTGAGGCACACTAGTTTCATCCGATTGAGCCATCTTGGTCTGAGATCGTGTCTTAACCATATAATCACACAGTAATTAACACTAAATGATCCGTTAAAACGTGTGTAACATATACTGTTTACTCAGTAGCTAATGACGTTCTAATGGTTATGGAGATGACCGTTTTGTGACAAATAGTCGTACTGAACTGACACACAATTTGTAACACAAACTGCCGCTAATCTACTAAGGAAGTATGTGCCTATCTTCACTTAACTCTCTGCTGCTACCCACAGACGAGTCAGCGGAATGGAGCATGACAACCTACACTTACTCCTTGGACATAACTGCGATATAGACTGGCATATCTCCGCTATTTACCTCCTTTGTTATAACTTTGTTGTCCCGTTAGTCAAAAATGTTTACATGAAAAAGAAAATACAATTAACATCATACAATATTAATTACAATACACATACAAATTATTGTTGCTATGACAACCGTGTGTGTGTGTGCTCATGTATGGTGTCCTGATCATCTGTCGCCAAATGTGGTAGATTCTTTTATGTGTTTGTCTATTTTTTGTTCGTCTGTTGTCGATGTATTATGTTCGCAGTAAAAGGTCGTAATGACGTGATAAAATTGTCTCTGATAGTGCTGTTAAAAGAATTACTATTTTTTGCGCGTATGAAGAGTCTTGGAAGAGACGGCTGGATATTTTTAGCAACTATTCATACATGAGATTGCAGGTTCGAGTGCTGTTGTCCACGTCTCTTCCCGTACACGTCGCATTCAATCTGAAACAATTCTGCTATTTCAATACTTCCAAAAATACTAATAAAGGTCGTGACGCTCACCTTTGTTCTCATGAAATAATAACGGTTTATTGTGTCTCTTGTACAATTCTCCACATAACATCAAAATAAGCGAACAGAAAACTCTAGTTACCCTTAGTTACGAGTAAACCACAGAGAGAGCAATATTCCGAGTCAACGATATAATTATCATAGAGTCTCTCAGATAACGTCTTTGCCACTTAGCTTTCTCACAGTCGATTCAGTACATTACATATTTATTACACTACACACTGACATCGTTCTGCACCCACTGATTAAAATTTCATCGAACATAGAATGTGGAAAATTTTCAAATTCCTGCTGACACTGTTTGTACTGAGCTGACGAAAACATGTGCTCAGTTCACGAGGTGCGGTCAAGGAGACCCCATCACATGTCAACAGCACATGTCAGCATCAATCAAATAAGGTTGGTTGGTTGGTTGGTTTTGGGGAAGGGACTAGACAGCGTGGTCATCGGTCTCATCGGATTAGGGAAGGATGGGGAAGGAAGTCGGCCGTGCCCTTTCAGAGGAACCATCCCGGAATTTGCCTGGAGTGATTTAGGGAAATCACGGGAAACCTAAATCAGGATGGGCGGACGCGGGATTGAACCGTCGTCCTTCCGAATGCGAGTCCAGTGTCTAACCACTGCGCCACCTCGCTCGGTAATCAAATAAGGCGATAACGCAAATGACAGTAATAACTTGTAGGGTTGGTGATTAAAGGAGGGTAGGTGGTGTATAAAAACGTTCCATCATAGCTGAACGCGACTTCGAAAATTCTGGTGCGGTCAAGGAGACCCCATCACATGTCAACAGCACATGTCAGCATCAATCAAATAAGGCGATAACGCAAATGACAGTAATAACTTGTAGGGTTGGTGATTAAAGGAGGGTAGGTGGTGTATAAAAACGTTCCATCATAACTGAACGCGACTTCGAAAATTCTGGCGCGGTCTGTGAGGCCACACCTCGTGAGTTAAGAGTTACGCCTGTAGCAATATTGTGCTCAGATCCATGATTTGAGGGGATAAAGGTCATTTGTGATTTGATTATTTGTTGAATTTGAGAATCATTTTCCTTGGCAGATAATGATTAGCAGTTAGTAGCGGAATGCACGGAACTGTCTCGATTTTCTGGGAGGTGTCTATATCTGCTTCACGCTGAGTAATTACCCGGGTGCAGCCGGTTGGATTCCGAAGTCGCAGGTTGCACTGTCTCATATCAGTAGCAGTCGAGTAGGCCAAAAAATATTGCTTGACGCAACAGAGTACCTTTCTTGTCTTTCTTTTTAAGTTATATATTTTTGGAAATGTGTGTATGTGTATTTTTGGGAACTGAATGTAAATTTTAAGGTCATTGTTTTAGTAAGGTTTCATTTCTTTGCTCAGTAGTGTTCGTGGAACATTTTGTAATACCACGCAGTTACCGTAAATCAGTAAACAGGCTGTTAAAAAGTACTGTAAGGTCGATTCATAAATTGTTTGTGACTCAAATTATTCTTGTTCTAGACACTATTTAATTTTTGCATCGTTCTTCTGTCGCTCAAGCTTGATTTGAAAGAAAATTCTTTGTCCTAATAATTTTATGGTATCTTTTAGGAATTCAAGCTTACTGGCAAGTGATAAATTCTAAAGGAATTGCACAAATTTATTTGCCTCTGTGATTTGGCTTGTTGAAATATTTGCTTCAATAACTGTGATAGTGAAATGCAAAGCTCATTTGTTGTCTCTGAACATACATGTTTTCATAACCATACACAACATTTTTGTTTACCTGTGTTTTTAACAGTACAATGTGGGTCAGTATGACAATGTATTAAAGTTTTAGTTGAATGCAAAGTAAACACTGTAGCACATGTTCGGGTGTGTGCAGATTTATGAAACTTCATCACTTTGGAGGCTTGTCGCTGCTGCTCTTAACGTGTTTTTTAATTAATTATTGAAAGCTTGCAAGTAAATTATTCTTAATTAGTTTGATTGCTTATTTAAGCATACATTGTTCAATAAATATTTTGATCACAAACGGTGTTCAACCCTTACTAGGGCCTAGTCCATCCCCCCCCCCCCCCCCCCCCGTCCCATAAACAGCCCCATAATTTTCAAGTGCAGCGCCGAACTATGAATTATCTTATTGTCTTGACTGTAACGTTACACTGGGCCTAAGAAATTTTCATTACTTACGCGTGATAACAGAAAGTCGGTATTATTCGAAAGTGATGAACATTGAAATACAACACAGCAGCAAACCAGCTAAAGAAAAGAAAGGCATTGAGCAAGTTCAGTGCAGGGATATGCAACTATTCGAAGCAGAGCGTGCTTCAGTCACTGGGCTCTGCATACAGCAATGCGGCGACACCTAATTTTGAAACCCAAATTTTTGTGAGGAGCTGTTGGATGATTTTGTATTTACTAAATGATGCAGAAGAGACTATAATTAAAAAATTGTGATAAAACTCTGATACCTTAACAACTGCCATCATCTTGACCGCTAACGACTTAGAAAAGAAAATATCTTATTCTGCCATGAAATAAATTAGTAGAGTGATAAAGGAGCAGTAATTCTACAACTTCTGAGCTAAAGCCACCTGCATAGTTATTTTGCTTAATCGAGTTTCGATAACCAAACTAATTAATCCAAACCAAAAAAGAAAAATTCCACTAAAACTTTCTTATTTCAAAGATATCATAAATGAAGCACATGCAAGCAGTGCAGGAATAATACTACGTAGAAATTTTCACGCTTGCCGAATTTGTAACAATGTAAACATGTAATATCGCTCATCCACTGTCATTCAACCTGTCAAGAGGAAAATACCATACATAAAAACAGACTAAAGTCAGATATATGTCTCCAGCATACATCTAAGGAAAAGCCAATAATTCTACCAACAGGAAGGACATGGCAGCAACGATATTACGTGTAAGGTAAAAACATCTAATGAATGTATTATAACTTTTCTGATCATTAGCTGATATTCATAATAATCATGTCGTTAAAAGACATATTTTGCACTGCGGGCCCCAATGTACACAAGTTAATAATTACCAAATCATATTTCCAATTTTCGACATCCTCTGTATGACTCACCCACTTACTTCACACTGAATGCTACTGCAATGACAACGCTACTGTCAACCAAAGATCGCATTGCTTTTATTCAGAACCTATGTGGCGTAACATATCGACCATGAAAGATTACTATTTGAAAAATGTCCCGTGTACAGTGTATACAGCTCATATCA
This sequence comes from Schistocerca americana, assembly GCF_021461395.2. Classification (NCBI taxonomy): domain Eukaryota; kingdom Metazoa; phylum Arthropoda; class Insecta; order Orthoptera; family Acrididae; genus Schistocerca; species Schistocerca americana. The sequence continues at coordinate 646,178,724 of NC_060122.1, read as the reverse complement.
CTTTTCTCGAATGCCATAAATAATCTACTGAACTTAAAATGTTCATACAATTTCAGTAATTCTACTTTTAGGTTGCTACTTGTAATGACCTCTATTTGTGATCCGTATGTTGAAGTTCCATCTGGCAGAAAATAGAAGTAAAATGCCGCCGGCCACAAGCTTCTTGAGAATGGACAAATGTTGTAGTGATTTAGAGAATAAAACTGAAATAACCAGAATATTAGAGAAAAGTATTTTTGCGCTTCGTGTAATACTTGCTGCATTTGTCATTATTAAAATAAATTGTTGTATGTAAAAGTGAATGAAATGTGCAGTATTATAAACTGCTTTTATTTCTTTTTGACTCCTGACTGTTAGCTTTTGATGACATTTGCATCTTCAAATGGCTGAGCTACCAGTTTTTCTCCATTTCCTTGAAGGATTATGTTCTATTATTCCAAAATATATTTTAATATGCCACATGCAGTTTGATTTTCTGGCGTAAGGAATCCCCGAAAACGCTCAAATACGTTCCCACTCAATACGTACCGTAGAAGAGGAACATTTAAGTGGGCTCCGAAACATCTGTTGTCATCAGCCAGGAGACCTACAAAGAAAGATTTTTTTCAATTTCAATCTTTATATTCTTTGCAACAGTTTGTCCATTATCCCATTCCTTTTTAGAGTATGAAGAAAACGCAATGACTCTTGGACCTATACTATTTTACTGCCTACGATAGGTTTCGGAATAATATAATCTAATTTTCTGGCGTACACTGTAATGATGGAAACAACACGCTATAATAAGCTCAGTTCAAAATGTAAAATGCAACAGCAACGAAAAGCACAGACGAATCAAGGTTGTCTTCCACTCTGTTTCATCTCTGGAACAGGAATTCAGCGTCCCAGTTCATAAAACAGGGAACCTAAGTAGTTACCAAAACGAAAGAGCCCATTATAAAACCTGTACCAACAGAAGCACGAAACACCCAAGAAATATTAAAAAGGGGAAACGGAACGCACAAAATGTGAAAGACGCTTACATAAAAAAGCGGCGGTAACCGCCATCTTGTTCGTCCGGCAGCTCTGACTGGAAAGCCGTAAACAAGCGAGGAGAGAGCCCTGCGGGGGTGCGCTGGCACACGTTTAGCAGACACATTTGTTGCGTGCAGCTATGGTAGATGGAAGGTTTGTACCGCGAGCGGGAAAACCAAATGAAAGAGTATGGATACTTAGAACATTAAAAGGGAAGAGAACATCTACATCTCGATATGAAACACTACGGTGTATAACCACCACATTAACCACTTTATGAGGAAAAAATAAACAGGCTAATAAGATTATAGTTAAAAGAGATAGTGCTACAAACAGACAAAACATTTAAAAGACTTTACTTATACTATAGCCTGAAGGTATGCGGTTATTGGCTAAAATACACTCCTGGAAATTGAAATAAGAACACCGTGAATTCATTGTCCCAGGAAGGGGAAACTTTATTGACACATTCCTGGGGTCAGATACATCACATGATCACACTGACAGAACCACAGGCACATAGACACAGGCAACAGAGCATGCACAATGTCGGCACTAGTACAGTGTATATCCACCTTTCGCAGCAATGCAGGCTGCTATTCTCCCATGGAGACGATCGTAGAGATGCTGGATGTAGTCCTGTGGAACGGCTTGCCATGCCATTTACACCTGGCGCCTCAGTTGGACCAGCGTTCGTGCTGGACGTGCAGACCGCGTGAGACGACGCTTCATCCAGTCCCAAACATGCTCAATGGGGGACAGATCCGGAGATCTTGCTGGCCAGGGTAGTTGACTTACACCTTCTAGAGCACATTGGGTGGCACGGGACACATGCGGACGCGCATTGTCCTGTTGGAACAGCAAGTTCCCTTGCCAGTCTAGGAATGGTAGAACGATGGGTTCGATGACGGTTTGGATGTACCGTGCACTATTCAGTGTCCCCTCGACGATCACCAGTGGTGTACGGCCAGTGTAGGAGATCGCTCCCCACGCCATGATGCTGGGTGTTGGCCCTGTGTGCCTCGGTCGTATGCAGTCCTGATTGTGGCGCTCACCTGCACGGCGCCAAACACGCATACGACCATCATTGGCACCAAGGCAGAAGCGACTCTCATCGCTGAAGACGACACGTCTCCATTCGTCCCTCCATTCACGCCTGTCGCGACACCACTGGAGGCGGGCTGCACGATGTTGGGGCGTGAGCGGAAGCCGGCCAAACGGTGTGCGGGACCGTAGCCCAGCTTCATGGAGACGGTTGCGAATGGTCCTCGCCGATACCCCAGGAGCAACAGTGTCCCTAATTTGCTGGGAAGTGGCGGTGCGGTCCCCTACGGCACTACGTAGGATCCTACGGTCTTGGCGTGCATCCGTGTATCGCTGCGGTCCGGTCCCAGGTCGACGGGCACGTGCACCTTCCGCCGACCACTGGCGACAACATCGATGTACTGTGGAGACCTCACGCCCCACGTGTTGAGCAATTCGGCGGTACGTCCACCCGGCCTCCCGCATGCCCACTATACGCCCTCGCTCAAAGTCCGTCAACTGCACATACGGTTCACGTCCACGCTGTCGCGGCATGCTACCAGTGTTAAAGACTGCGATGGAGCTCCGTATGCCACGGCAAACTGGCTGACACTGACAGCGGCGGTGCACAAATGCTGCGCAGCTAGCGCCATTCGACGGCCAACACCGCGGTTCCTGGTGTGTCCGCTGTGCCGTGCGTGTGATCATTGCTTGTACAGCCCTATCGCAGTGTCCGGAGCAAGTATGGTGGGTCTGACACACCGGTGTCAATGTGTTCTTTTTTCCATTTCCAGGAGTGTATTTCTGTGGTAGAAATCCTTTCGTGCGTTAACACTTCCACGACTTTTTTAGAATTTCGATCGCTTGAAGTACATCCAGCGCAATATCTCTGTATACAGTGTGCAAGATTACCAAATTATCGCCAACCTAATGTAAGCCGTGTTGTTTATCAGTGAAATGCATGGTCAAAGCTCAGGTGGAATTAGCAATACCTTTATGTTCTTTAGTCCTAGTACGAGAGTTCCTTCCCGTTTGACTAATCTATCTGCTTTTACACACCTATTCTGCATCACAATCAAAACGATATGCACCAGAGTTAGAAAGTGCATCCTTCGTATGTGTCTCACGATTTATTAACCTATTAACCTCTTGGTAAAAAACATGCCAAAGGAGTATTAACTGTGAACAGTTTTCTTTCAGTCGTCATATGTACATAACCATCATATGAGTTCCTAGGGAACCTTGTAATACTATTCCGTCAGAGAGTGGCGTTGCGTGCTTTGGCCACTTTCATTCGTATTCTCTTATTCAGTTTATGTACCATATTTATAGAACAGCCATTCCATCCGGCAAGGCGTCTAATCACATCCAGTTCCGTATCGTATGCCTCAGACTTCAGTGAAACACTATTTAATCCTCAAAAGAAGTAACTAAAGGCAGCAGTTTTATACTTGTGTGGGTGTTCAAAAGCCGTATGCAGGGCCTAGTTAGTGGTGGGCTTCTTTGCATCGATGTCACTTTCTAACATATTGCTATTTAACGTGCGGTAAAACCCCATTAATCTGATGTTGAACTGAAAGTCTAACTTTCCTGAGGAGCGCATTCGTCTCTTTGGGCATACTGTTATCTCTTTCTCACCACTTGTTTTGTTCCCTATGTATACCACGTTATCTATGTAACATACTTTATGTAAAATTTCCTAGCAAACTGGTTGCTACATATGCTGAGTTTATTTGTAATTAATGCACATTAAATGTTAAATGCATACACTCTAACGTTTAATCTTTGTAAATTTTCTACTGTCAAATGAATGTACACATTGTAATATCTCTGAGAGAAAATTTCCTTGGCACTGTCTTTTTTGTGATATCTCCATCTTTGTCTACATTTTCCATGTGGCAAAAACTTTTGATGAGTGTATGGTGCCGTACATATCGTGGATACATCAAAATCATATACGTGCTGCACATATCCTACGGTATTTCGTGAATACAGGCCAGCAACATTCCAACAAATTTACACGGGATTTTCGATGCAAGTAAAATATAACGCGTCCAACAATGTCAAATGCTGCAAGATCTTCGAAATCCTGAGAAAAATAATGGTTAATCTGTATGGACTTAGGGACAGTACACAATATGTACAAGAGCCAAGAGGGAATACTAAGGGTGGAAGACCAAACTAGGTACTGGGATTAATAAAGGGTGTAAGCCAGGGATGTAGTTTCGCCCCTGCTGTACAATGTATATATTGAATAAGCAATGATAGAAATAAAAGAAAGGTTCAGAAATGGAGTTAAAATTCGAGGTGAAAGGATATGAATGATACGATTCACTGATGACATTGCCATCCTTAGTTAAAGTGAGGAAGAATTACGTGATCTGATGAATGGAATGAGCAGTCAAAAGAGTACAGAATGTGGACTGTGAGTAAATCGAAGGAAGACGAAAGTAATGAGAAGTAGAGGACAGCGATAAATTTAAGATTAGCACTGATGATCGCAACGAAGCTGAGGTTAAGGAATTCTACTGCCTAGGCATCAAAATAACTAATGATGGTCGGAGCAAGGAGGACATCAAAAACTGACAAGAACTGACAAAAAGGGCAATCCTGGCCAAGAGATATCTACTAGTAGCAAACATCGGCCTTAATCTGAGAAAGAAATTTCTTAGAATGTAGGGTTGGAGCACAGCATTGCATGGTAGTGGAACATGGACTGTAGGAAAACCGAACAAAGGAGAATCGAAGCATCTGAGATCTGGTGCAACAGATGAACGTTGAAAGTCAGGTGGACTGACAAGGTAAGGATCGAGGAAGTTCCGCGCAGAATCTGAGAGGAAAGGAATATGTGGAAAACACTGACCAAAAGGAGGGGCAGGATGATAGGATATCTGTTAAGACATCAGGGAATTACTTCCATGGTACTAGAGGGAGCTGTAGAGGGCAAAAACTGTAGAGGTAGGCAGAGATTGGAATACATCCAGCAAATAATTGAGGTCGTTGGTTGAAAGTGTTACTATGATACCACTCTGAGATGAAGATGTTGGCACAGGAGAGGATTTCGTGGCGAGGGGGCATCAAACCAGTCAGAAGACTGATGATATATGACAACTGCTCAGCCTTAAACAATTGCTTACATTGTGTTCTGTCATTAGTAGATATAGTTACGTCAAAGTGGGTCAACTCTAACGTCATTTATAACGTAATTTTTTACCGTAGGGCACCACCATCCCTCGTGTATTTCACCACAAGATGGAATAAAGTGCGAAAAACTTACGTAAGCTTCAGCAACTGTGCATCAACAGCCGTATGAGAATAAACCTGTCGGTTCGAAACGGGTTACGGCTCTATTTACGTATATAAATTGCATTATCGATAGTGGTTGGTTCCTGTCGTCTTCTCTGAAAGAATCATCCTATATTACGTACACATCAACGGGCGCAAAGTATCAGTTATTGACAATAACACTTTTCTCATTTGCAACACCTTTTCTGCTATCTTCTGAAGTAACGTTTCAAGATGTCATGGCATAAGTCGGAGCCACGTATGCATACATTGACAAATAGTTATGGATTACATTTTAAAGCGTTAGACATGTGATATGCACTACGACAAATTGTAAAAGTTGTACTAGATGATGACCTCAGGTATGAAACCAATCGCAGAACGATAAAGATAAACAAATGGCCGTACCTGGTAGTAGTGGTATTGTCAGTACTGTTCTGGCAAACTAAATGAGTGTGTTCCTCCAGTTTATCGCCTATCCCAGCGGAAAAATGTCTTCACTTTTAATGTAAATATAAGTATTTCTTTTCTTTTTTGGAGTAATCAGTCTTCTGACTGGTTTGATGCCGTCCGCCACGAATTCTCCTCCTGTGCGAAACTTTTAATTTCACTGTAGCAGTTACAACCTGCGACCTCAATTATTTTCTCTATTTATTCTAATCTCTGTCTCCCTCTATACTTTTGAGCCCCCTACAGCTCCCTCTAGTACCATCGAGATTATACCCTGATGACTTAATCGATAACCAGTCACCCTGACCGTTCTTCTTGTCAGTGTCTCCCATTTTTTTTTTCCTCGCCGATTCTACGACGAACTTCGTTTTTCCTCACGTCATCAGTTCACCTTATTTTCAAGATTCTTCTGTAGCACCACATCTCAGACGTTTCGATTCACTTCTATTCTGTTTTCCCACAGTCCATGTTTCACTACCTTACAATGCTGCGCTCCAAAACATACCTTCCCAGGAATTTATTCCTTAAATTAAAGGCTACGTTTCTACTTCTCTGGCCAGGTAGGCCCTTTTTGCCAGTGCTAGTCGGCTTTTTATGTGCTCCTTTCTCCGTCCATCATAGGTTATTTTGCATCCTGCGTAAGACAATTCCTTAACTTATTCTATTTCGTGACGTCCAATTCTGATGTTAAGTTTTTGCTGTTCGCATTTCTGCTACTTCCCATTTCTTTCGTCTGTCTTGATTTACTATTAGTCCATATCCTATACTCATTAAAATGTTCCTTTCATTCAACACATCCTGTATTTCTTCTTCACTTTACTGAGGAGAGCAATTTCATCTGCGAATCTTACCATTGGTATAATTTCTCTTCGAATTTTAATCATACTCCTGAAACTTTCTTCGTCGTCGCTTCTTCAGTTAATATACTAAACAGTAGGGTCGACAGAATACATCTCTGTCTCACAACCTTCTTAATCCCAGCAATTCGTTCTTGGCGTTCCAATCTTATTATTCCCTCTTATTTCATAAAGATGTTTTATTTTACCTGTTATTCCCTAAAACTTACCTCTTTCTCAGAATTTTGAAGATCTTGCACCATTTAACGTTGTCGAATGCTTTTTCCAGATCGACAAATCCTGTGAACGTAGCCCCATTTTTCTTCTTTCTTAGTTCCATTATCAACCGCAACGTCAGCATTACCATTCTGGTGCCTTTACATTTCCGAAGTCAAGCAAATTGTCGTCTAACAGATCCTCTGTTTCCTTCTCTATTCTTCTGTATATAATTCTTGCAGCAACTTGGATGCATGAGCTGTTAAGTTGATTGTCCGATACTTGTGGCACTTTTCGGCTCTTGCTACCTTCGGAATTGTGTGAATGATCTTTTTCCGGAAGTCTGATGGTAAGTCGCCAGTGTCACGCATTGTACACACAAGTGTGAATATTCGTCTCGTGCAACTTCCTCCAACGATTTTAAAAATTCTGGTGGAATGTTGTCTATCCCTTCTGCCTCATTTCATCATAAGTCGTCCAAAGGTCTTCCAAATTCTGTTTCTAATACTGGATCCCCTACCTCTTCCCTGTTGACTCCTGTTCCTTCTTCTATCACCTCACCATAAAGGTCTATCCCTCAAAGAGTCCTTTAATGCACTCTTTCCACCTATCTTTTCTTTTCTCAGCATTTAACAGTGGAATTACCATACCCCTCTTAATGTTACCGCTCTTGCTTTTAATATTTCCGAAGTTTCTTTTAACTGTTCTATACGCGGATTCAGTCCTTCAGACAATTATTTCCTTTTCAATTCCTTCACTTTTTCAGGCAGCAATTTCGCCTTAGCCTCCCTGCACTTCCTATCTATTTCATTCCTCACGACTTGTATTTCTATATTTCAGAATTTCACTGTACATTTTTGCACTTCCTTCTTTCGTTGACCAACTGAAGTATTTATTCTGTTACAGACGGGTTCTTCGCATTTACTTTTCTTGTAGCTATGTTTTTTTCCCCCAACTTCCGTCATTGCCTTTTTTAGTGTTGTCCATTCCTTTTCAAATGAACTGTCTGTTGAGTTATTCATGATTTCAGTATCTATGTATAACGTCAGAGAACTTCAATAGTATCTCTTAATTCCTCATCAACTCCATGTCCCACTTCTTTGCACATTTATTCTTCCACACTACTCTCTTTAACTTCAGTGTAATCTTCATCATTACTAAATTGTGATCTGAGGCTTTATTTGCTCCAGTTCAATATTTAATTTCGAAATCTCTTCCTGACCTTGATGTAGTTTAACTGAAATCTTACCATATCTCCCGGCCTTTTCCAGGTACACCTCCTCCTCTTGTCATTCTTGAAGAGAGCATTCGATACCACTAGCTGAAACTTATTGCAGATTTCTGTGCTCTGTCATTCCTACTACTAAACCCATATTTACTCGTAACGCTTTCTTCTACTCCTTGAACTGCAACTGCATTCCAATCCCTTACGACTATAAGATTATCATCTTCCTTTATGTACTAAATGACCTGTTCTGTATCCGCACATACTTTCTCTTTCTTCTGCTTATGACGTCGGCATTTATATCTAAATCGTTGTTGTCGATCTTGGTTTGCTGTTGATTCTGATGAGAAACACCCTATCACTGAACTATTCATAGTAACTCATTCTCTGCCCTGCGTTCCTTTTCATGGCAAATCCTATGACAATTTCTGCTGCTGTTAATACACCGCTATACTCGTACGACCAGAAATCCTTGTCTTCTTTCCATTTCAATTCGCTGACCCCACTGTATCTAGACTGAGTCTTAATACTCTCGTTTAAGATTTTACAACTTCTCTACCCCGTTCAAGCAACTGACATCCACAGCCGTGACTTAAAGAACGCTATCCCTTTGTTTGTTATTCAGTCTTGTTGTCGTAGTCACCTCCTCCTTGGCAGCCCCCTAACGGATGTCGGAATGGGGATTAGTCCGGAATATTCTGCCAATAGAGAGATCATCTTCACACTTTTTTACCTAAAGGTCACATGTCCTGTGGATAAACGTTATGTAGTGGGTTGTATTGCCTTCTACAGCCTCATCCCGTTGGTCTTGTTGATTCCTCTACCTTTTAGATGCAGCTTCCCACGGCAAGGGTAAGAGAGTTCCCTGTATCTCTGTCCGATGCTCCATCCTCTTTGACAAGGCCGTTGGCAGAAGGAAGGTGGCTTCTTATTCCGGAAGTCTTCGGTCGCAATTGCAGATGATTTTTATTCAGGATTTAAGCAGTGCTGAGAACGTATTCGTTACTAGTCAAAGACGTGGCCATTGGTCCTTGTCGCCTATCCTACGCCCAAATTGTGCATAACCTACAAAGAAAAACAGTGCCTAAAGTTACCGCTTACCCTAAAAGCTTAATAAAACGTATTTTTACCACTACTTCAAACTCCGGCCCCGAAAAAAATGAAGCGCGCCTCTGATCATTTTGTCAAAAAAGGAGGGGTGTACGCAGTGCCCAAGCGCTCATTGAGGGTTAAACACTCTATACTTGACGTTGATGTCTCACGTCAATCCATCCTGCGCTACACCTTCTATCTCTTCTAACAACCGGTTTCGTCAATGCTCTGGAGGATGCGTAAACGATGACCCAAAGTAACTCGCAAACAGCGAACCGTGCGACGCCTTACGTAGTAAAACCATCTAGTTGCTCGTCAAGTATTGGTAAAAATCTAACAACCCTGCAACGCCTTCACTAAAAAAGCATCAAAACACTATATCTACATGGTGGCATTATGTCGACCTTCAGGGAAGTAAGTGACGTCAGAACGAATTAGTTCGGAGCCCTCTACAGACCGAGGCGTCCGTCGCATCCACAGTGCCAACATGCGGCATGGAGGAACCAACAGTCGGCAGTCGCACCACAAACGAAACGGTGCAGGTTGGTGTCCACAGCGGTGCATGTGGGACAGAGAGGGTCCTCGACGAGATGTATAGTGTACAAACGTTGGTTAGCGTGCAATTTTTCAGTGTCTATCACATACCACAGCGCCCTCACTGCGGTGGGATAGATAGGCAAGTGTGTGTTAATGCGGACTCTCTTCCAGCCGACCGCCGGATGTCGGCGTTCAGTCACATTATCACGCAATATCTGTTAAAAACAGCGGTAGAAGTTCCTGGTTCTAGGCGACCGCGTGGTCGTTACGAGATTGTAAGTGCGAATGTGACGCAGTGGCGACGCGATACGCCCAACAGGAATCTGTGGGCCAAGGGACTGAGACACCACCTCCTCAATCAGTGCTTGTAAAGATGTCCTTATCCGAAGCACGTAGGCTATTTATCATCCGCAGAATGAGAGTGTGCGCACTATTGTGTGCGTGTATCATTCCAAGGCCACCTGCATGCATGAGCAATATCAGTGTCTCAGAACCCAGAACCCTGACGAAATCACTGGAACTTGGCTGCCGCGGTAGCGGGCAACGGGACATCGTGTATGTACTGACTAAGTTTTGGGTCGAGGTAGATGTTCACAAAATATACCTGTATGATCAAGTCAAGCGTTCGAAAGGTATTGAGGCGAAGTTGCATGCAGATCGTGTTAAGTAGTCTGCGATACGTAGGCACTGATGTGCGCTGCACGTTGACACGGCAGGCCAGTCCCAAACGGGCACTGCTGTACCTATGATCTGCCCAAGTCCATGCAGTGAGACTTCCGCGGGATGACAGTACTGCCAGCCAACTCACCATAAGGCTGAAGCGTCAACGTTACATCGCCCACATAGGCACAGCACTTAAAACGACATTGCAGAGATGAATGCCCTCCAAACGCTGACGTTGAGCATAAAGTGAAGGGTTCAGGACGACCTCAAGGAGAAAGGCTGACAGAGGGCAGCTTAGTGTCATCGAGCGTTCAGTAGTGAATGATGGCAACAGTATCTATTGACCAGGACCGTGGAAGGGGCTCAACTGACGATAAGGAGAACAACACCAGCCAATCTTCTCTAAGACGTCCTGTAAAAAACCGTGCTCAACTCCGTCGAACTGGTAGTCTAGGTCGACCACCACGGGGGCGCCCTATAAACGACATGCCGACATGAGCGCCACCACATCTCTAAAAAAGTTTAACGCCGTGTCTATGTTACTGCTATCTCATAGACATGTTTGGTCGGCGTGATTGGCATCTCTGACAGTAGCGAGGAGACGAGCACGAAGTATGAGTGCTAACATCTTGTAATCCGGATTCACTAACATCAGTGTCCTCTAAAAGTTCTGGGATGTGGGAGATGCAGACGTCCGGATCCAGGAGTTGGCAGCATATCTGTCGCAACAGTTCCTCTATTAGTTCCGAAAAGATGCGGCCAAATTCAGTGGAAAATTATCAGATCCAGGAGATATGTTTCTCGCGTCCAGCGACAGGCCATGCAGAATTCTTCCAAGAATGTGTCGTATTCTTGTGACCTTACCGAATGCGGCCGGTCGTGTAGGACAGGACGTCCCGAACGTCACTGTGGGGCCGCTGCCCGGACAGAGCACTGTAATAATCTGTGATGACACGGGAGATGGCGGTCGGCGTCTGCACACGTCGCCCGCCCGGCGGAGTAACTGCCGTGATGAGTCACCTATTACTATGTGATAGAGAGAAACGGGTTCATCTGGGATGGAACCTTGCAGCCTCACTCGAACCCACATGTCTTCCAATCTGACCGCCGTAATCTATAGAAGCCATGCCTATTTCCGGTGGACGGCCGTTTGGTACTCCGGTGAAAGTGGTTGCGACGCTAGTCCCTCCAAGACTGTGTAGTAAAATTTCGAGGTCGACTGTTGCCAAAGCGTCCTGTCACCCCCGTACGCCTTGAGCGTGCGACGAATAGTTGATTTGGGCCAGTATGTCCATCACAGCATCGCGGGATAATGACGTCGCCGTTCACATTTGTGCTACGTATCAATGAAGGCCATCTGGTTTCTGTACAAATTGTAAATAACCTTTCGCTCCCTGTATTTTACTCCTGCCACCTTTAGAATTTGAAAGAGAGTATTCCAGTCAACATTGTCAAAAGCTTTCTCTAAGTCTGCAAATGCTAGTCTACAAAGGCTGAGTCGAAACAAGGCCCCGGGAGTAGACAACATTCCATTAGAACTACTGATAGCCTTGGGAGAGCCAGTCCTGACAAAACTCTACCATCTGGTGAGAAAAATGTATGAGACAGGCGAAATACCTTCAGACTTCAAGAAGAATATAATAATTCCAATCCCAAAGAAAGCAGGCGTTGACAGATGTGAAAATTACCGAACTATCAGTTTAATAAGTCACGGCTGCAAAATACTAACGCGAGTTCTTTACAGACGAATGGAAAAACTGGTAGAAGCCGACCTCGGGGAAGATCAGTTTGGATTCCGCAGAAATGTTGGAACACATGAGGCAATACTGCCCCTACGACTTATTTTAGAAACTAGATTAAGAAAAGGCAAACCTACGTTTCTAGCATTTGTAGACTTAGGGAAAGCTTTTGACAATGTTGACTGGAATACTCTCTTTCAATTTCTGAAGGTAGCAGGAGTAAAATACAGAGAGCGAAAGGCTATTTACAATTTGTACAGAAACCAGATGGCAGTTATATGAGTCGAGGGACATGAAAGGGAAACAGTGGTTGGGAAGGGAGTGAGACAGGGTTGTAGCCTCTCCCCGATGTTATTCAATCTGTATATTGAGCGAGCAGTAAAGGAAACAAAAGAAAAATTTTGAGTAGGTATTAAAATCCATGGAGAAGAAATAGAAACTTTGAGGTTCTCAGATGACATTGTAATTCTGTCAGAGACAGCAAAGGACTTGGAAGAGCGGTTGAACGGAATGGACAGTATCTTAAAAGGAGGATATAAGATGAACATCAACAAAAGCAAAACTAGGATAATGGAATGTAGTCGAATTAAGTCGGGTGATGCTGAGGGAATTAGATTAGGAAATGAGACACTTAAAGCAGTAAAGGAGTTTTGCTATTTGGGGAGCAAAATAACTTATGATGGTCGGAGTGGAGAGGATATAAAATGTAGACCAGCAATGGCAAGGAAAGCGTTTCTGAAGAAGAGAAATTTCTTAACATTGGGGATAGATTTAAGTGTCAGGAACATGGAGTATAGATTTAAGTGCCAGGAAATCGTTTCTGAAAGTATATGTATGGAGTGTAGCCATGTATGGAAGTGAAACATGGACGATAAATAGTTTGGACAAGAAGAGAATAGAAGCTTTCGAAATGTGGTGCTACAGAAGAATGTTGAAGATTAGATGGGTAGATCACATAACTAATGAGGAGGTATTGAATAGAACTGGGGAGAAGAGGAGTTTGTGGCTCAACTTGACTAGAAGAGGGGATCGGATGGTAGGACATATTCTGAGGCATCAAGAGATCAAAAATTTAGCATTGGAGGGCAGCGTGGAGGGTAAAAATCGTACAGGGAGACTAAGAGATGAATGCACTAAGCAAATTCAGACGGATGTAGGTTGCAGCGGGTACTATGAGATGAAGAAGCTTGCACAGGATAAAGTAGCGTGGAGAGCTGCATCAAACCAGTCTCAGGACTGAAGACCACAACAACAACAACATCAATGAAGGCTAGATGACAAGCCTCCTCCTAGAGATTGGTGACATTAAGAGTCCTCTGCTACAGCTCGTCTGTTGTTGTGGCCGGGTCGCGGTGCGAGTGAAGGCCTGATGGCCGGTGAATACAGTAGGGCCGCGGTATGACACCGACAATCCCTGCCCGAATACCGCGGCAAACGTAAATCCTGTCCAGCCTGCTAGGTGAGTGGTTGGTTAAGTACGTATATCCGCGTCGTTCACCGTGGATGAGTGTCAATGTATCGTGCAACTCGTATAGGGCTAGACACAGGGCATGGTGAAGAATCTGATCCTCAGGGCCTAGAATGCTGTTAAAGGCCCTGCCCAACACTAAGTGCTCCGTGGCGAGCCACGTCGGTTGGGTAATAAACTGTTCCTTATCACTCTTTGCCGTACCAGACGGGGCGAACAAATTCACAAGGCGGGCTGCACCGATGCTGAGTGCAACGCCTCACGCTGGTGGCAAAAACTGAATATCTGTTGCTTCTATGGCGTAATAGCATGGCCTTCAGTAGTTGGGTTCCTCTGAGAAGTGCATCCATAAACATCCAGGTGCAGATCAGGCCGGATCTCTTGAAGAAGCACTATATCGTTGTCCACCGCCCAATTCATGTCCTTCAACAGCTAGGTTTTGATCGTGGAAGTAATACAGTTGACATTGACAGTACCCATCCGACTCATCTGGATCATTGAATAGTACGTAGTCATATCCCGCTGTCGTTTCGTGCAGTAAGCTCTGTGTCACTGACTGACAATTCCTGTCAACAGCAAAAAGCACATTTGAGATCGGCCGAAACAAGATGTCTGTCTGACGGACCACCGGCAGAGGATATCAAGTGGTCACTCGAGTCTGACATCACTCTCTCCATCTCCACCTCAGATGCTGTTACCATGGTGGAGGTGCAGTACGTTAGGCGACAGATAACGTTCGTCTGATGTGTTAGCCGCATCATCGCTGAGGAGGATGTTAATGGGTTGAGTATCATCAAGCTGTCTTTGTCCTTGGGCGGTATTTGAAGCCCGGCCCGCAGAGGAAGGCGTTTCCTGCAGACAAGCTCCACTTGTTTCGGCGTTTGAGAGACTTCTGCTTGCAGAAAGCGTGGTTTTGTCCTGTGGATCACGACGAGTTGTAGGAACCCCCCGAACCTCCACTTCCGAGGTTCATTAGGCCCTCAGGTACTCCTCTTCTTCACACGGGTAAAGCGCAGACTGGGTCGCTGCTGCCGAGCACGTCGACGGATCCTCGCTACCTCAACGTAGGTAACGGGCAGCATCGTCGGATACGATGCAGGCGTAGTGTCAGCACGAGGTATCTGGACGAAGTGCCTCTGCAGGCACTGAGAGCGGACACACCCCTCCTGTCCACACACCGAACACGTCAGCGGTTGCCCGTCATTAATGCCGATCGCTCTACATCAGTCAACGGCCACGTACGATGGATTGTGTTTCTACAGCTCATTTCGCATCTGACACACCCTGTTCAGAACCACATATATCTCGAACGTGTCCTACTTTTCTTCCACTTGACTTAATAATTCCCCCCTTAAGGCCGCAGTGCGTCCGCGACAAGTGTGGCCGGAACTTCAAACATTGCCGTAGGAGTGATGGAAAAGACATTTATCGGCGGATCGGCGAATAAGCTGTTTGCACGCTGCTTCATCGACAAATTATAGGTAAACCGTGCTGGAGGCGATTTAGAGACGTATTCCGAGGAGTTCCTGTGTGTGTACGTTCGTTTCTTCCGGCAGAAAACGTTCTGCCTTCTTATGCCTTGGGTCATGCTTATTGGGCATGGAACGTTGTTTTTGCTGTGGCCTGTTCAGGAGCACCATCGCCGGTCGAGGTTATCTGTTAACACTACAATACTACTACTCGCGCGAGTAGGAAACGGCCTGTTAGCGAAGGGCCGCTGAGGGCACCGTGCACGTCTGCTTCGCAACACAGCCGAGAGCTACTGAAGTTTAGACCAAGGGTGAAACTCGAATGAAAGCTATTCTGCGATAAAAGAAAAAAAAATTATATTAGATATTACTAGGAAAGACTTGAAAGTAAAAAAAAAAACCATCCAGTAACAAACTACTTAGGAATACATCTTTAGATGGGTACAAAAAACTGAATGGATGTGGGTGGTACAAGTAGCCAAGCAAATTGTTGATAGACGGACCAAGAAAGTTCGCCGTATTCCAACAGATAAGAAATGACCACGACGATAACTTAGAGGAAGTACGGCAAATAAGGTTAAAAAATATGCGGCACGAACATGACTGATAATGGCTGATGACTAACAAATGAAGATGTCTGCAAAAGGCTGTAGCGAGCACTGGACCCCAAATGGTTCCTGGAGTCGATGATACTCTTATTGTTTGAATATTAAAGTCATGTCTGTCAGCTAAAGTTTCGCCACGTATTACGATGCGTTTCAGTAGTTCTATATCGTTGGTGAATTCTGATAAATGTGTATTCAATGCTGTCTTGGTTCAAAATTGAATAATTTTGGAGGAAATTTACCCGAAACATCCAAAAAATTTCACGAAATTCATCATTTTATGTGCCAACAAAATCATGGACATCTGTGATTCGGCAATTTTCGAAGTAATTTCTTTCACTTTTTCCTCTATTTCATCTGCTGATGTGATAGGCGTAAGTCTGAAGCATAATTCGGCATACATATAATCTTAAATATGGATGTTGTCAGCATCACCTCTAGGCATTGTTGGGTACATGGTAGTGTGTGATATTCAGCACGCACCGTTGGGTTTTGCACTTAAGGACTTTTCAGATGACATCAACAGAAAGACATCCGTGTGGGTCTCGTCCGTTAGTTTGTCAGTATGAAGAAATAGGTTTAGAAACTAATATAGAGGAATTAGGCTTTGCCGACTGGTTCTAGGTGCTACAGTCTGGAGCTGCGCGGCCTCTACGGTCGCAGGTTCGAATCCTGCCTCGGGCATGGATGTGTGTGATGTCCTTAGGTTAGTTAGGTTTAAGTATTTTTAAGTTCTAGGGGACTGATGACCTCAGATGTGAAGTCCTATAGTGCTCAGAGCCATCTGAACCATTTGAATTAGGCTTTGTTTGGTACCAGACTACAACAATTCTCCGGATCTAAAATTCTGCAGTACTGGCAACTCGGTGTGGTTAAACTCGTATTTACATCAACATGGATACTCTGCAAATCACATTAATGACAGGGTTCATCGAATCACCTTCACAATAATTCTCTGTTATTCCAAACTCGAACGGTGCGCGGAAAATACGAACACCTATATGTTTCCGTGCAAGATGTGATTTCCCTTATTTTATTATGATTGTTATTTCTCCCAATGTAGGTCGACATCAACAAAATAAAAAGACGTAGATGTGTGGTGTCTAATTTGGACTTTTGTAGATGCTGTGGCTGAAGTCGGTTCTCGTCTATGAGTACAAACGTGGCGATAGGGGTGGTAGAAATTGAAATGGCGGCCTGTCTTCAGATACCCAATTAACACGTACATCTGACCTTAAATGCTAATCTTCTGCTGTCTTGACCGTGGCTAGCATCGGAGCACATCTCTTCTAGCTAGGGTTTCTGATTGTTAACTTAAGGGTTGTAGGAAGCAACGGGGAATTCTCCAAACCAGAAGTCGGACAGATCTGTTAGAATCTTGCATATATTTCCATAAAGACAGACATGGAAATGCGAGGTAACGTGTTAAAATAAAAATATCGGATACTACACACATTGTAATAGCACCAACCTGATACGGAGAACATCTTGCTGTAGGACAGGACAAAGAGAACAATTTGGACTACAAACGAGAGCATCCTGCCAACTCGTCCGGCATTAGATAAGAGAGAAAGAAAGGGAGAGAGAGAGAAAGAGAGAGAGAAAGAAAGAGAGAGAAAGTACACTGAGAGAAGAAAAGTAACTCGTCCAGCTCTTGATCAAAGAGGGAGAGGGAGGGGGAGACAGAGAGAGGATAAGTACACTGAGAAAAGAAAAATAATGATTATTGTCTACAACAAAGAACAAACTAAAGCCGATGCAGGGACAATACAGAGTACTTGGTTCAAATGGCTCTACGCACTACGGGACTTAACATCTGAGGTCATCAGTGCCCTAGATTAGAACATCTTAAAGCTAACTAAACTAAGGACATCATACACATCCATGCCCGAGGCAGGATTCGAACCTGCGACTGTAGCAGCAGCGTGGTTCCGGACTGAAACGCCTAGAACCGCTCGTCCACAGCGGACAGCTACAGAGTACTATCGAGCAAGCTTTTCTCCACAGAATTTTTATAAATTCAAAGCTCTGCTATGACAAGCATGCAAATTTCCAACGAGCTCGCCCCACACTGTGCGCCAAAAGTTATTAAATCCATCAAATCTTTCAATGGTCCAAATTCGCCTCGCGCTGAAGGTATTTCAGATTTGAGCAAGTCTGCTGTAGGAAGCAAATACTAATTTTATTTCTTTAAGTTTCATTAACTGAAAATTTATGACCAAGGTCTATCAGTATTCTTCATGATTAAGCATTTTATGCAAAGATTTTTTCATTTATTTTTCATGATTATTCTAAAAAGTAAGTCGGCAAAGCCATATCAACTCCTGTTAATTTTCCGTTGCTCTAAATAATCGTGCACGTAACCAATGGCCACAATTTCGTCTAATTTTTTTAAGATGAGCCCATTCATTAGTCTTATATTTTCAATTTTCGAAACATTATATATGTGCTGTTTATTATATCGCTTTAATGTATTTCCGGTTTTATTCTAAAAAGTAAGTCGGCAAAGCCATATCAACTCCTGTTAATTTTCCGTTGCTCTAAATAATCGTGCACGTAACCAATGGCCACAATTTCGTCTAATTTTTTTAAGATGAGCCCATTCATTAGTCTTATATTTTCAATTTTCGAAACATTGTATATGTGCTGTTTATTATATCGCTTTAATGTATTTCCGGTTTTATAAATGATAGCTGGATTTTGCATGTTGACCATAACAGTCTTGAGTTGAAATGTGAGTGAATAAATGTACATATTTGAACATTTCTTCCCCGGTGTGCTTCACAATGCATTATTTCCAACAGTACGGGTTCGCATTTGTTCGATGGTAGCAAAGTCTGGTGTTTCTAATAATCAGTTCTAACTTTATTTTCATTGGTGTCGTTGCTAAAGACGGTCTGCCACTGATTCATGAAGAATTTCACTGTTGAGAGCGCATCCGAGCATCCTACAAGTGCCATACTCTCAAAAAGTTTTCTATTTTATTTCAAAAAAGTTTTCGGTTATATTTGGGCTTTCATATGTTGTAAAATTACTGGCAATACATTACTTTACTTAGTCGCTAGTTGTTTTTTCTGCTGACTGTTTTAATTGATCTGTTGTTACCATTGTCTACAACACTTAACACTTAAAGTGTTTTGATCGGTTTGACTACTTTTAAAGTTAATTCCTCCATTTTCTACAGGTATTGTTGTCATTAATCACATCCAATCCTCTCTTCCTCCTGCAAAACTTTCAGTCAACACACGACGCTGACCTTTGTATATATTCCATCCCCTTATTTGGGACTGGAAATATTAGCCAATGCTTGTTTTTGTGTCAAATCTAATAGAAGCTGTAATTATCTTAGAGAAGACCGATCGCTCTTTACTCCGAAATTACCTTTTCTTTGTATTCTGCATATTACTTGGTGATATAGTACGCTTATACATCACTTACGAATAACGAAATATGTTAAAAAATAAACTAATTGAAGTGAGCGACGCTGGTAACAAAAGTCACACGAGCTGATTCAACGTAAATCGCCGGACGCTGCACTACACCGCTGGACAGGAAGTGGGCAACTGACTTTGGGGGAGACTTTAGGGCAGTTGCAGGGTTCTTCCGGCAAAGGGCTCTTCCCCCACCAAGAGCGCTACTCGCTCATGACCTTACCGACAGACTATATATCACTGTGTAGAGCGGTTTTAATTCATTCACTTTAAAGATAACTGTACGCTAATCAGCCGAAATATTCCAAGCAGAAATATTTGTCCCCCGGATGGAACCCCAATGACATTAAGCATATAAGGAGTTCCCAGCGCCCTGTAACTATACCGCGTTCATCAAAAGAATAAACTTGATGGAAGCATCAGAGCATGTATTCTTCCGTGTTTGTTTGAATCTCATTTGATTTCGTTTCATATGGATAGGAAGCCAATCTGTATTCAGTGAAGTACCATCACATGCGTACGTTTCATGCTATGTCACATGCACAAAGACTGCGCGATAATGCGGGGCTACAGCATTACCGGCTCTTTGAACTCGGACAGCACTGGCCAGCCAGCTGGTCCAGCTAGCAGTTTGGTCCCATGGCACTTACCACAAATTAAATTAAAATTAAAAGCGTACTGCAGGGATTTCACTGTACTGTTGAATGCTGAAGCCAATGAAGGTATTAATTACAGTCAGTCGTCAGGTTATCTCATAACTCCTTCCTCATCAGAATCCGAGAAATACGTTTCAGTTCTGGAACTGTCATCTACTACGTTGATAACGACTCACTCAACAACAGAATCCACGAAGCCGCCCAGGCGCCGCATTTTCTCCTCTTCATTTGTGACGTGCCGTTCTACATCCCGCCAGCGTTCGGCAGTGACATGTGAAAAAGCTGCTTGCGTTAGTTCCAGTACGTCTGGCAGCTTGACAGTCTTATTACTTCTCTCGACAAATCCCTTAACTTGGCTCTAGATCAGTTCACTTGGGTTGTACAGTGTTACAGTGACAAATGCAAAAACGATGCGTTTGTATGGTGTGCTCGATGCTGTGAAAATATTGTTATTCATGTTTCTACAATACTTACCACTCTGGTTCGCGTGAGGCTACATCTGTGGTATGAAACAATGGACGTAGTCCAAATAAAGAGTATCTGGTTTTCCATTTTGGTTCTAAAAAATTAAATTGTATGTTTTCTTAATTTAAGCATCGTTATTAACAATCTTTCTTAAAATATCGATAATTAAGAATTTATACTTGAAATAAAAACGGGAATTTCAAGTTCAATATGTAATTAGAAACAAGAAGAAATGCATTATTCATAAAAATGATGATGAATTTCATAATTGTAGCATGTAGGTAATTAAAATTGAACGAGAAAGAAGGACGAGCAAAACGTGATTTAAATCAGTAATCCATGAACTACACTAGATTATCAATCTGCCACGCTACTGATTCCGCTATACGTCCAGTGTCTATTTGCATCTCATCTGTTTTAAATATAGTCCCTCGGAAAACTTCAAAGCCGATATTTCTGTAAATTTATGAAAAATATTAATAAAAACCTATTTTTTGGCACTTTTCAACAGTGTTCCACATTCGAGTTTCACTACGGAGCCTGTAGCAGCCTCAGCCATTTTCATATTGCGCATTAACAGCGCGATAATCAGAGCATACAGAGACTGCGGCTGTAGACGTATTTTGAAATAAAAACTGCATACCTAAAGCGTGACTAAGAAAAACTTTGAAGGTTGCTAATTCACTAGAATATCTTAAAGTTTCGTTTAACGTAATAAGAAATCAAATACATAAATAGGACCTACTTCAAAGAGCGTAAAAACACTAGCGTACATGTGCTACGGTTTCTGACCAATCACCGCGTTTGTGTTTGTTTACATGAGATTTACTCTTATGATTAACAGAGTGAAACAACCTTGACTGTATAGCGTCCCCAGTGAAATAATACGAAAAGACTAAAAAACTGTATTTATAAAGAAGAGACATTTAAAACTTGAATAATATAGATTTTTTTATCATGTACCCGTATTATAATAATTTCTGTGTGTATGTTTCGAAGGCAAAGAAATATAACAAAATGATCTAAAGAGACGCTCTTTTGTTAATTTTTTAGTCTTCTTCACCTCTTCTTTTGTCTTGGTTGCGTGTAGACGGACATCTTCCGAGAGCTGGCAGATGTAACCATATTTGTACTAATTAAGCAGATAATATATTGATTTAATATTATTGTTCACTTTTAATTTGTAAGAGGTGATCCCGATTTCATGTCCGCCTTCCTTGAATTAACCTGCATTCGAGTAATTTACAGTTCAACAATCGCAGCGGCCGATGCAGCCAACGACGCCATTATGTGGCGATATTAAGTTATAAAATTTAGCGGAAGCGAAAAACTCGCCCGCTATTAACATAATATACATTTTTCTCCACAGCCGCCCGACGCTGCAGAAAATACGTAGCTTTACGATTATTATTTTCAGTACAACAGCCGAGAGCCAGACCCAGGACTCCGACTACAATGCAATGGTTAACGGAGGTAAAGAGAAATACTCTCGCGCGAGCGTGGGTCGCAATTGTAATTAATAACTAAAGATTTTTTGTTTCAAAGTGATCTGACTAGCCGAGGTAAATAATATGAAAAGTTTATGCAATTGATCAACTTATATGCTCATGTTTTAACATTCAGCGAGTCTAACGTTCATTAACGTAAAAAAATAATTTATACTGAAGATTAATATTGCTAAAAAAAGGGAGAACTTCACAAAAGCATTTCATCGTAAATCAAAATTGAATGAAATATCATTTTTATTAAGGCCCACCACGTAAGTCGGCAACAATCAACATAATAATAATAACAATAATAATGATAATATATTAAATTACGATGGCCGACGGACGCGAGAACTCTCCGTTTTCTAAACCAAACGATAATATTGATTGAAAGTGAATTACTTTATCTTCAAAGAGTCCATTGCAGCTCTGAAGGAAAAATTCATGAACGAAAACGCCTCTTTGACCACGGCCATGCAGACCAGAAAATTTACCGACTAATGTGGACTAGCTTCCTCCACTGCAGTTGGGAACAGTACTGTGCACGAATGATCGCTATAATCTGCTAAATATATTTACATTCCGTATTACAGGCGTTTCTGTTGATTTCAACAAGTATCGGTGCACATGTAAGGAGCAGTAATGAGAATTCTGAATTCCATTCGTAGCTGGTGCTTTCTCTCTGAATGTCGGCAACACTTTGTGGTCGCCCTGTGGCCAGCACTTTGCTCCTACCGTGTGTACAGCCAGAGCGCCCGCCGGCCGGCTCTTGATTTATGACTGGGAAAGGTACCGAGTCGTTCGCTCCAGCGCCCTAATGCGATGTTTACGCCGGTGCGTAATGGGAGCGAAAAATAATACGCAGCAATTCAGTTACAAGCCATTGTATTTGCTCGGGTAGGCAAACAAGGTTAAATACACACTGCTTCATGGCGATAAAAACGCAGAAAAAACAATGCAGTTCTACGCACGACAAATTACGTGCTTCGTTTGTTCGCTTCTTCCGAAACGTAGTTATGCTGCAATTGTAGCTAACAGTGAAAACAAAGGAGAAAATTTGTAAAAGGTTAATTAAGTGCACTCAGGTGAAACTCTCTTAACAATGTATCTCCTTTATTTCATAAAGTGATTATATGATAGCAAATAATAGAAATTGATTCATCACTTGGTTTAGTCGGAGTTCACGTATTGCTATATATTGACGCATACGAATACGTAGGAGCAGTTAATACCCTGCCATGCATTCAGCATGACGGATTTCCTCTATGAAACATTGTGGTCCTCAAACTCGCACGTGTAATAATTTGAGTTACTGGCCCTTACTTATAAACTGTAGTAATACCTCCCAGTTTTCCACTTGATTAACAGTAGGTGAGAACTGGGTCTTCTATCTGACTATATTCAAACGTCACATGTTTAACAGGAACTAACTTTCTCACTCAGCTGTGAACTATTTCTTCTTGCTTATCCCATTGTCATTCATAGTCTCAAGCGTCACGCGTTTAACAGTAACCTAACTTTCTCATTCAGGCTACATTCTGCTTTTGTTGTTCAGCCCACTGACGTACAGTCTTCCCTGTAACTCAGCTGAGAGTATTAATGTTTAAATTTAATTTGTCAAACAAAGCAGTAACATGATGGAAATATGATCTTGCTGCTAACAGTAAATTTAGTTGCAGATCGTTTAGATTTCGCTCTCCATATATACAAGGTCACCTTGCAAATATCCACATTATTGTGTTACATTCCTGCCGATGTTTTATACAATTCTTCGCTGTTTTCAATAAGCATTTCTGTCACGTTATTTCTGACATCTGTTAACATAAAACTTAACAATTCACTTTCTGTTTTGTGTTTTGAAGGAGAAAAGCTTCTCAAATGTGGTGCTACAGAAGAACGTCGAAGGTGAGATGCGTAAATACCAACTGACGAAGATACACTGGATCGAATCAAAAAAATGTTCAAATGTGTGTGAAATCTTACGGGACTTAACTGCTAAGGTCATGAGTCCCTACGCTTACACACTACTTAACCTAAATTATCCTAGGGACAAACACACACACCCATGCCCGAGGGAGGACTCGAACCTCCGCCGGGTCGAATCCGGGCGACAAGAAATTTATGGCACTTGTTGACCGAAAGAAGACACGTCCTGAGCATCAAGGAATTTTTAGTTAGAATATGGAAGAAGGCAGGGAAAGAGGTAAAAACAATGGTGATGGGGACCCAGTTATATTGAAGGAACGAGAGGCTGTTGAATATTTCAGAGAAAGCTTTAGGCATAATTGGACTTACACAGAGCAAAAGAATACAGTTTAAGACAAATGGATAGTTCTGAAAGATGAAATAGATCAGCCAGCAGAGGATAATATGTGTATAAAGACAAGCCCATGATGAAATCTTTGGATACCAAATAACTAGGGTCAAATACAAAAATGAAGTAAATGACGTAGCCGAAAGGGAATATAGGCATTAAGACAGACATCTAAAAATGATGTTGACTGAAAGTGCAGAAGGTACAAGTAGATGAAACCACCACGAAAATTAAAGAGGCCTCTGGAGACAAGAGAACCAACTGTATCAATATGAAGAGCACAGATCGCAAGCGAGTGTCTAGGCAAAGCAGAGAAAGCTGAAGGTTAAAGAAACACGTAGAGGGTCCATATAAGGGAAACTAATTTGAGAACAGTGTTATAGAAAGAGAAGAGGAAGTAGGTGAAGATAAGTAAGGAGAGAAGGTACTGCGAGGAGAATTTGATACAGTACTGAAATACGTAATTGAATACAAGTCCCCTAGAGAAGACGACACTCTCTCAGAATCACTGAGATCCTCGGGCCAGGCACCCGTCACAAAATTATTCCACATGTCGTGCAAAATATACGAGATTAGTGAAATACCGTAGATTTCAGGAAGCATCTAGTATTTCCAGTTCCGAAGAAGGCGGATGCACACAGGTGTGACTACTGCCGGATTATCAGTATAATAAATCATACTTACAAAATATTGACACAATGGAAAAACCAAAAGTAGCTGACCTTGGGGTAGATCAGTTTGGGTTCTGGAGAAATATAGGAGCACGTGGGGCAACGTTGACCCTACGATGTATCTTAGAAGACACACTATGTGATCACAAGTATCAGGACACCCCCAAATACATACGTTTTTCATGTTAGGTGCATTGTGCTGCCACCTACTGCCAAATACTTCATATCAGCGTCCTCAGTAGTCATTAGACATGGTGAGACAGCAGAATTGGGCACTCTGCGGACCTTACGGACGCCGAATGTGGTCAGGTCATTGGGTGTCACTTGTGTCATACTTCTGTACGCGAGATTTCCACACTCCTAAACATCCCTAGGTCCACAGTTTCCGATGTGATAGAGAAGTGGAAACGTGAAGGGACACCTGCAGCACAAAAGCTTACAGAACGACCTCCTCTGTTGACTGACAGAGACCGCCGACAGTTGAAGAGAGTCGTAATGTGTAATAGGCAGACATCTACGCAGACCGTGACACAGGAATTCCAAACTGCATCAGGATCCACTGCAACTACTATGACAGTTAGGCAAGAGGTGAGAAAATTTCGATTTCACGGTCGAGTGGGTGCTCAGAAGCCACACATCTCGCCGTTAAACGCCAAACGACGCCTCGCTTGGTGTAAGGAGCGTAAACATTGGACGATTGAACTGTGGGAAAACGTTGTGTGGAGTGACGAGTCACTGTACACAATGTGGCGATCTGATGGCAGGGTCTGGGTATAGCGAAAGCCTGGTGAATATCATCCAGCAGCGTGTAGTGCCAACAATATTAATTCGGAGGCGGTGGTGTTACGGTGTAGTCATGTTTTTCATGGAGGGTGCTTGCAACCCTTGTTGTTTCGCGTGGCAATAGCACAGGCATACATTCATTATGCACCTTCTTGCTTCCCACTGTTGAAGATCAGTTCGGGGATGACGATGGCATCTTTCAGCACAATCGAGCACCTGTTCATAATGCACGGCCTGTGGCGGAGTGGTTACACGACAATAACATCCCTGTAATGGACTGGCCTGCACAGAGTCCTGACCTCAATACTGCAGAACACCTTCGGGATGTCTTGGAGCCCCGACTTCGTACCAGGCCTCATCGACTGACATCGATATCTCTCCTCAGTGCAGCACTCCGTGAAGAATGGGCTGCCATTCCCCAAGGAAACTTCCAGCACCAGAGTGAACGTATGCCTGCGAGAGTGGAAGCTGTCATCAAGGCTAAGGGTGAGCCAACACCATATTGAATTCCAGCATTACCGATGGGGGGCGCCACGAACTTGTAAGTCATTTTCAGCCAGGTGTCCGGGTACTTTTGATAAAATAGTGTAGCTTGAAGAATGGCCAGCTGACGTATAAAGCATTTGTAGATTTAGAGTACGTTTTTGACAATGCTGATCGGACTATATGTTTGAAACCCTGATGGTAACAGGTATGAAATACAGAGACCAAAAGATTTTTCACAATTAGTATAGTATCCAGACCGCAATTGTAAGTATCTAAGACACGAATGTGTACCTATGTTTGAGAAGGAATGAGACAGGGTTGTTACTTATTCCCAATGTTATTCAGTCTGTACACTGACCAAGCTGTCGAGGAAAGCAAGAAGAAATTTGGAAACGGAATCACATCCCAGGAAGAAGATATAAAAATTTGGATATTTACCAGTGACATTGTAGTCACAGACGACTAAGGATTCGGAAGAGCAGTGCAACAGAATGAATAGTACTCGAAAGAAGATTACAAGAAGAACAAGAATTAAAGTAAAACAAAAGTAAAATAATGTAGTAGAATTAAATTAGGTGACGCTGCAATAATTAGATTAGGGTAAGAGACCCTAAAATAGAAAAGTTTTGTTATTTGGGCAGAAAAATAACTGATGATTGCCGAAGTAGCGAAAAATTAAAATGCAGGCTGGCAATAGTACGAACAGGATCTCTGAAAAAGAGGAATGCAGCTTAAAAAGGCATCGTATTCAGATGGTAGTTATCTGTTACAGACAACTGACGACGAAGATAGAGAGACTTAATAGGAAGTACTTTCAGCAGAAGTTTCACCACCTCAGTTCTTTTCCTAATAGTTTCACGTGGAAGATGTGGCACCTAGAAGACATGCTACCTTGAACGAGATGAAGGAGAGAAGTAGGCCCACAGCATGTGCCTTCGACCGACTGGATGGCTCTGTTACCATTGCCTTCCCACCTTTTTCTGACGAATCGATCCGGTGTATCACAAAAAGCTGAAGGAGCTTTCTTGGATGACCTTCGGTTGCGTGCTTAGGAGTCTAATTTAATCAGGAACAAAATGAAAGGAGACAGATTCCGCAAAGATATCAGATTCCACAATTCCGATGAGACGGGACGTTAAACACTAACCACCACCACCACCACATAACCTTCTGTAACTGGGTAAGGAGGAAGGCCAACCAAAGAACGAGTGGTATGGAGAGTTTGTCGTTCTTCGTCTCACGAAGCCATATGTAACCTAAGGAAAGAACATGATAATAGATAGCCGGCCGGAGTGGCCGAGCGGTTCTATGCGCTACAGTCTGGAGCCGCGAGACCGCTACGGTCGCAGGTTCGAATCCTGCCTAGGGCATGGATGTGTGTGATGTCCTTAGGTTAGTTAGGTGTAAGCAGTTCTAAGTTTTAGGGGACTGATGACC
This sequence comes from Schistocerca americana, assembly GCF_021461395.2. Taxonomy (NCBI): domain Eukaryota; kingdom Metazoa; phylum Arthropoda; class Insecta; order Orthoptera; family Acrididae; genus Schistocerca; species Schistocerca americana. The sequence goes on along the minus strand of NC_060122.1, from coordinate 646,151,372 downwards.
TCAGCAGTTAAGCCCCACAGTGCTCAGAGCCAACCATGACAATAGATAACTTTTTGACATACTTCGAGCTTCCCAAGAAACTTAGACACAAGAAAATGTCGTTTGTGGGAAGGATAAGCAAGATTCGTTGAGTAGTCCCCAGAAATGTGATGAATAAAATGTCTGACTTCCATCACCATTTTCAAAAAAGGCTGATGTGAGTGCATCCTGACAGTGTACCAAGGGAAGCAGAATAAGAATGTGTATATGTGTTGATATAATAGTGACCGAAGACGAACAGAAGAGATCAAAAACTCTTACCTTCTCTAATATCATAAAGTATGGCGAGCACATCGTTGAAAAATGATTTCTAAATACTCAACTAAGGTTCCTTACAGGAAATGGTCGGTACATTTCTTTCACAGTAGTAAGATACAAGCAATAAATAGTATTATGACTGTGTATATCTGATTCCAGTCTGCATTGTTACTAGATCTTCTCCAGGGGCAAGGTCCACATCACTCCATTCTCCAACGTCCCCCGGCCCCCACCTCCGTCACCATCCCCCGTGTTCTAGGTTTACTGAGTGCGATATAAAGGTGGTAAATTCAAACTGGCGTTATCCGATTAATTGTGGTATGTGCTCAGCCGGCGTGGTTGCCATAATTCCCATGTATATTTAGGATTCAGTCATCTTATGGCCTGCTAACAAAACATGACTCTCTGTGTACTTAGACTTCTCTTAATCAGCATAATTTATTGTCCAATCAAAACATAGCTACCCCTATATTTATACTAACCGTATCTATATTACTATATTTTATGATCCAATATAGCTACCATGTACGTCACTCTTATTTAATTGGTATAATTTATGACACGCTGTGACATCACTGTTAGACTACATAAGGAGAGACTGACACCATGACATTACTGTGGACATATAAACGTAGGCAAACGAAAAAATTCAACTTGGTACGTTTATTAATGTATAAATGTAATTTAAATGAACACACATAAGACGTGGCCAAATTCCACTGGTTTTCCAGGCTCCCACATTTGAATTATTTCCCCCCCACTCAGATGCCAGCTATCTCGTTCTGTTACTGTTACCACTGGGATAGGACAGTAACAATACAATACCTACATCTTTATTTACAACAAACACTCTATGCTGACCAAGCATCGACAGATGTCTCTGCATAGAATCGAGTGCGGCCAGTAAAGGTCAAACGCAACGTTACTTAGAACGCGATGCGATCGCAGGGGCTCCAACCAGCGAGCACCACCCGCTCGTCGACTGCCACTTCGGGTCGAGTCAGAGGTAGAACGACAAGTGATGCTAGCTAATGATGCTGGCTGCCCTGTGCTGTGGTCGGTAGGAGGCTGCTAACAGCAACACCATGCGAGGACGGGAGAGTGCCCAACGGCTGCTGCCGGACACCTGGAGAAACAGACAATTACGCTGTCCTCGCAAGTCGGAACAGACAAGCCTTCGTCTACGAGCCACCCGCAGCATACGTGCTCTGTCCACACAGCACTTGCTTCGTACAACATCCTCCGGCGATGTGGCACCACAATGTAGGGATACTTTACATGAAATCGTAGCTCATCTAGAGAGAAATAGGTGTGTAATACACGCATTTTTTACGCCACTTGCACTATGTACTTCCCATTCTCTACACCTTGTACTGCATACAGTTACAACTAAGAGTTCTGCTGTTAATCGAGTTAAGGATGTGATCTCAAACTCACCACAGTTAGGCCCTCCCAATACTACTACTTCAATCGCTGGCGTGACAAACGAATACGCAGTTGAAACTACCTGGCAAATTAAAAATGTGCCGGACCGAGACTCGAACTCGGGACGTTTGCCTTTCGCGGGCAAGTGCTCTACCATCTGAGCTACCCAAGCATGACTCACGACCCGCCTTCACAGCTTCAATTCTGCCAGTACCTCGTCTCCTACCTTCCAAACTTCAGTGAATACGCAGTTATTGTTGAGACTTGTAATGGTGATTAGGAAGCAAGTGTCTACAACAGAGGGAGACAACGAAGTATTGTGTCGGTAAATCTTAAGGTTCGGTAATGTTTTCTTTTACTTAGTAGTACACCGCCACGTATGATATCAGTACAATCTAATATACGAGTCGGGGATGACGGATGAGGTGGCGAGTTACTTTATCTATAAACATAATTATTGCTACGTGATCTAGAAAGAGAAAATTGGTTTCGACTCCACAGTTTTTTCCCACACGATGCTACTCTTTATTCCAAATATATGTTGCGTAACAGATGTGTTGGAGAGTACTTCCATCACTTAACCCACGTCCATGCTCCATTCATGTGGAATGAGTGAAATATCTCGTTACAACCATTTCACGAGACGTATGTGGGAGGAATGAACTATCTCTGATTTTTAACAGTACAGCGCCCTTTACTAGCATCTACGATAGTACGCAGTCAACAATGACCTAAAGACAACTAATTAAAAATTCTGACCAGTGTGGTATGAGTGTTGGGGTGGGGATGCATTTGAAGATCGCTCTTTCAAGTTATCCCGAATAAATCAAAATCCGAGGGTCCTAGCGAATATGTTCCCAGTACAAAACTAAGCTAAATGAAAATACTTACAAAAAAAGATTCTTTTCAGTGTTTCTCTAGGGCTAATAATTTGCACGTTGCAGATGATGGAGAAATCGGAGATTATTAAAATATGTTTTTCTAACGGTAATAAATTAATGTTTATCTTTAAATGAGGTGAGTTAAAGGCAAATATTAATTGTATGTCCCTCATCTCAGTGCAGTAGAACCGTATTAAGGGATGAACTGTGCTTCTGGGTTGTAGGAAAAACAGTCCTGTAACGTTCGAATACAGCTTTAGTAGGGACAGAGTCACTTCAATTAAATACCTAAGCGTAACGTTGAAAAGAAATGTTAAACGGAATAAGTACATCATTTCGTTAGTAGGGAAAGTTTATCCTCGATTTCGTTTTATTGGCAGAATTTTGGGAAAATGTAGGTTACCCATAATCGATATGGTGTATAAGATCTAGTTGACTCGTTCTTGAACATTGTTCGAGTATTAGGAATCCGTACCATGTCGGACAAAAGGAAGACAAGTATTTCAGAGGCGACCATCTAGATTCGCTGCCAGTAGATTCGATCACCATGCAAGTATTATGGAGATGTTTCGACAACACGAATGTGAATCTCTGGAAGGAAGACGATGCTCTTCCCACAAGGCGCTACGGCGCAGATTTTGATATTTGACATTTGAGGTAGACTGCAAAACGGTTCCACTGCCGCCAAAGTACATTTCGCGTAAGGACCACGAAGACGAGATATCAGAAATGATGGCTCGTATGGAGGCTTTTAGACAATCGTTTTTCCCTGGCTCTGTTTACGAGTGGAATAGGAGAAGAACTGACAAGTAATCAAGCTAACCTCTGCTATGCACCGTACGGCACTTTACGCAGTATGTGTGTAGATGTGGAGGGTACCGATGTGTGGGATAGAGGCACGACGGAAGGTAGGTCGCCAGATTGTGTTAATGTAGTTCCCGCCCTCTGAGGTCAGCAAACTGAAGGTCGACTGGTGATTCCCCACCCTATCTACCCCAGCGTTCCACAAGAATCAACTACAGGGTGTTTTACGAAGTCGATCCGCAGCGAGCCTCAGTAATTACTGCTGACACAGTGCCCAGACAAATCTGGGAAGGGGTTACTTTCCACACAGTTCGTTAACGCTGCACAGAAAGCGGATATGAGTCACTAGCAATACTAATGCAAACAAGGCATATGGAAGGTATCTAGGTAAATCTCTGGTAGGAGCCGCGATTTTTGAGTTATTCGAGAAAAACTGAAGAAAACTGTTCTTTAATCCTCACCCCACTTTCACACAACAACCAAAACGCTCACATCCCACTGTTCAGGATTTTTAGCATATTGTTCATGACAGTCCTACCTAGCACTGCACAAAAATTTGGAACTACACGATTATTCCCCTGATTTTCCTTCGTTGGCTGGACTGTAGTAGTCGCACTAACTGAACGATCACGTGCATGTCAGACTTCATTGCATCTTCTATCTGTATGGCCTGGTAAAGGTCACAGATTGACATAAATCGGAGGGAACGTGCTTTGAAACCCCTTCTTTCACTGAAAGATTGCATTTTGTTAATGTTTCCCACGGCCTGGCATCCGCTTTTACTTTATGTCGTTGTGCCACTTTAGAGCACTCCGTACGGTTACTGCAGGGTATTATATGGTTGTTACTGTTTCCACCAACAATTTAATAGCACAGTAGAGAGTTTCTTCTCCTATGTATCTAGAGTATGCTGTATTTATTTACAAATAGTCTCTGTACTAATCGTTGATATTCTGTAATAAGTAACTGTCTTCTAGCACTGTTGTCTTCTTATAGATGGGGTTATACACACGAGATTACGATTGTGGCCAGTAGGTTGCTTGAAATGAGGTACTTGAGGAAAAAATTTCCTCGCTAGTTTTAAGGTTGCAGTAGTTTTTGCTTCTAGCAGTTTAAAGGTAACGGGGGTGTATAATTAATTCTTACAGTGGCAATCGTTATAACAGATAACATCATTACGAAAGATTGATGACTTCCAGTGACATAAAATCCCTGCAACTCATTCCTCACTCTGGGATCCACAGAGTGCAATGTACGTGTAAGTGTAATAGAATGGAAACGTATCAGCCTCCTAAACCAGTTACAGAACATTAATTATCTGAGCAATAATCTCCACTACTGAGGAAAAATTTATCTCTGAGGAAGATAAGACTGTCTCTGGCTTCCCACACTCTTTGTAACGAGAGAAACCTGTAACGAAAATTTCTGCGGTTAGATATTTGTTTATGGTTTCATTGTCGTCTGTTTTAAGTAACTTATAAAACCTTATAGACTGGAGCATAGAACTTAAGAATGAAAGTAACTTCCACATGATGTGTCACTGCCAACTGACATAGCTCAATGAAACTTGGACCATGCAAAGAATCAAGTGCTACAATGTACGAGGGCAGTTCAATAAGTAATGCAACACATTTTTTTTCTGAAACAGGGGTTGTTTTATTCAGCATTGAAATACACCAGGTTATTCCCCAATCTTTTAGCTACACAACACTATTTTTCAACGTAATCTCCATTCAATGCTACGGCCTTACGCCACCTTGAAATGAGGGCCTGTATGCCTGCACGGTACCATTCCACTGGTCGATGTCGGAGCCAACGTCGTACTGCATCAATAACTTCATCATCATCCGCGTAGTACCTCCCACGGATTGCGTCCTTCATTGGGCCAAACATATGGAAATCCGACGGTGCGAGATCGGGGCTGTAGGATGCATGAGGAAGAACAGTCCACTGAAGTTTTGTGAGCTCCTCTCGGGTGCGAAGACTTGTGTGAGGTCTTGCGTTGTCATGAAGAAGGAGAAGTTCGTTCAGATTTTCGTGCCTACGAACACGCTGAAGTCGTTTCTTCAATTTCTGAAGAGTAGCACAATACACTTCAGAGTTGATCGTTTGACCATGGGGAAGGACATCGAACAGAATAACCCCGTCAGCGTCCCAGAAGACTGTAACCATGACTTTACCGGCTGAGGGTATGGCTTTAAACTTTTTCTTGGTAGGGGAGTGGGTGTGGCGCCACTCCATTGATTGCCGTTTTGTTTCAGGTTCGAAGTGATCAACCCATGTTTCATCGCCTGTAACAATCTTTGACAAGAAATTGTCACCCTCAGCCACATGACGAGCAAGCAATTCCGCACAGATGGTTCTCCTTTGCTCTTTATGGTGTTCGTTTAGACAATGAGGGACCCAGCGGGAACAAACCTTTGAATATCCCAACTGGTGAACAATTGTGACAGCACTACCAACAGAGATGTCAAGTTGAGCATTGAGTTGTTTGATGGTGATCCGTCGATCATCTCGAACGAGTGTGTTCGCACGCTCCGCCATTGCAGGAGTCACAGCTGTGCACGGCCGGCCCGCACGCGGGAGATCAGACAGTCTTGCTTGACCTTGCGACGATGATGACACACGCTTTGCCCAACGACTCACCGTGCTTTTGTCCACTGCCAGATCACCGTAGACATTCTGCAAGCGCCTATGAATATCTGAGATGCCCTGGTTTTCCGCCAAAAGAAACTCGATCACTGCCCGTTGTTTGCAACGCACATACGATACAGACGTCATTTTAACAGCTCCGTACAGCGTTGCCACCTGTCGGAAGTCAATGAAACTATACGAGACGAAGCGGGAATGTTTGAAAATATTCCACAAGAAATTTCCGGTTTTTTCAACCAAAATTGGCCGAGAAAAAAAATGTGTTGCATTACTTATTGAACAGCCCTCGTAGTATAGAATGTAACCGAATGAAATACGCAATGAGACTAAAAAACGACACTTTTATTGAAAGATAGTAATTATAATGAATTTACTACAATTCATGATGGTCCCCTGATCATTACAAATGTGGGTCATGCTTCTTAATTGGGTGTGTGATCACCATGGACTGAACATGCTGTCATTCCGACCATAAGACTGGTAAGGAGTTCTTGTGCTAGGGTGTTCCATTCATCTACCAGCGCGATTGACTATTGCTGGATAATGCTTGGTTCGTGTGGACGGGTTGCAAAAAGTCTCCTCAACCCATTCGACATGTAGTGGGTAGAATTTACGCCGGTGGAATGTGCATGTGACTCCGTTCACGGAAAATCCTCTCGTTCCAAGAGCTCCTCCGTCTGTGCTCTTCGATGTGATCGCGCATTTTATTCACGAAAATTAAGACCGTGAATTGCTACAAGTGGTCTCCAGATAGCCGAAAATAATAATTTATAGTCAATGATCAGTTCAGTTGGACCGTAGAATCCTGTGTATTCTATGTAAACACAGCCCACACCATTATGGAGCCATCACCAGCTTGGACACTGCCTTGTAGACAAGCTGAGTCCATAGCTGCATGGGATCTGCGCCGCACTTGAACCCTACCATCAGCTCAACCCGAAATCCGCACTTACCTGACCAGGCCATGATTCTCCAGTCGTCTATTGTCCTACCGAAATGGTTGCGAGCCCAGGCGAGGTGCTGCAGGCGATATCGTGTTGGTGGCAAAGGCACTCGCGTCGGTCGTCTACTGCCATAGATCATTAACATCAATTTTTTCCACATTGTTCTAACGAATACGTTCGTCCCACATTGATTTCTGCTGTTGTTTCACGCAATGTTACTTGTCTGTTAGCACAGAAAACTCAACGCAGACGAGGCTGCTCTCGGTCGTTAAGCGAAGGCCGTCGGCCACTGCACTGTTCGTCATGAGAAGTAACGCCTGAAATGTGGTGTTCTCGGCACACTCTTCACTGCTGATATCGGAGTACTGCATTCACTAACGATTTTCGGGGTGGAATGTCCCATGAATCTAGCTCCAACTACTATTCCGGGTTCGAAGTCTGTTAATTCCTTTCGTGCGGCCATAATCACGTCGAAAGCCTTTTTCACGAATCGCCTAGGTACAAATGACAGGTCCACCAATCCATCTGTGTATAAACATATTGTTATCTCATGACTTTGTCACCTAAGTGTATCCCATAACTCTTGGACCATATGAACGATCATGTTCGAGACTGTTCCTGGTTGCATTACTACATGAGGGCGTCCGACATCGTCGAACATGGTCGTTTTGATGAGGGCTTTATGATGTTGGGAGGCCTACGTCGCATGGGCGGGCTGACCACAAAATCTTTGAAAACGGTATGCTCATTAGTCAATGTTACTTTGACGCTTTCCTTCCCCACGTGCATCTTTTCAGGAAGCCGTCCCCTGCGGTCGAGCGATTCTAGGTGCTTCAGTCCAGAACCACGGGGTTGATAAGGTCGCAGGCTCGAATCCAGCCTCGGGCATGGATGTGTGTGATATTCTTAGTTAGGTTTAAATAGTCCTAAGTCTAGGGGATTGATGACCTCAGATGTTAAGACCCATAGTGCTTAGAGCCATTTGAACCATCTTTTCAGGAGTGAATTCGATTCTGACTTCATTTTTGTGAATGAAAAAACGCGACCCCATCTAACACAACAGGAGGAGGAGGAGGAGGAGGAGGAAGTGGCAGAGGAGCTCACGCAACTAGAGGATATTCTGCGATTGGCCTGGCCTATCCGTTCTCCCTACTTAAATCCTATCGAGCACTTGTGGGATGCTGTGGGGAGGAATATTGCAGCATCTCCACAAGCACCAACCATCACTCAGCAATTATCAACCGCTCTGGTGGCGGACTGGAACGCCCTAGCACATGAACTCCTTACCAACCGTGCGTTCAACATGAGAGCACATTTCAGGGCATGCACCGCCATTCGTGATGATCACACACTCTATTAAACATCAAGTCCCGTGTTTTCTAATGCCCAGAGGACCATCATGAATCGCGGTGATTGCAGTGTAAGATTTGAGCAAAGCATATAGAAACGATGAAATTTTCACTCTGCAGCGGTGTGTGCCCTGATATGGAACTTCCTGGCAGATTAAAACTGTGTGCCGGACCTAGACTCGAGCTCCCGAGTTCGAGTCTCGGTCCGACACACAGTTTTAATCTGCCAGGAAGTTTCATATAGAAAGGAACTTGAAATATGGAACCGCTTTTAGGATTCTGTGACGTAAGGGGCCATGGAGTTGACGGTATTTGAAAATAAATGGTAACTGGTTTAGAGAAGATGAACATACAACTAGATAGGTGCACAGATCAAGGATACGACGTGCTACATCTGTTAGAGGAAATATAAATGTTTGCATCTAAGAATTAAAGCACAGAAATCAAATGTTTGTTTTATACATTGTTCAACAAATAATTTAAATTTCGTACTATATGATTCAGCAAATTTAGTGGGGCTACAACAGTTTTCTGAGAAGATATTATGCATTTATGTTTTTTAGTGGTTCTGTGGTCCTACGTCAGGAAATCAATGGAACTGTTGCCATTGGAAGACGTGTTGCAACCATTCTGAAGAAGTTGTATCCAGCTATATTGTTTCCCAGAGTTGATTCATTGTTATAAATCAAAGAGAATTTCATACAATGTTTGTAATGCTAACCAGTATCGATTTCAAAACTGAAAGTAATAAAAAAACCTTCTTAGAAATTCAATGCCCGAGTTCGTATTAAATGTTTTAGTAGTTACAAGCATTGGACAAGTTGCTCACTTAACTTGGAAACGTTGATGAAATTTTTTTTGTGCCAAGCGTAAGAGAATATGAAAGATTTGTTTGGTGCAGCATATAGCGACACTTCACAGAACTGAAGGCTTTGTTTGTTCTACAAGAAGTGCCTCAGTAGGGAAGTTTATTTCACGTTTAACATGAATTATAGTGTGTGAATGTCTAATGTTTCGGTATTTGTTCTTTGAATGTTTATTGTTAAACAACTTCCCCAAAATTTATTTGCAGGCGGCCCTCTAAACCTAAGGCGGCCTTGTATACCTAAGTTACGTCACCGCCTAGGGTGTTCATCCCTTATTCTCCCCTCACAATTTTTACCACCAGACTTCTCTTCATTAAACAACTGAGAGTCCTTAATGCATCACTGTGTGACTTATTAACGACCGCTTCTTCTTAGTAATGAATATTAAAGCAGGCGAATGGAAGGCTTACGTTTCATCCAAAGGTTCTGGGAAACTGCAGTGCATCTACGAGTATAAAGGAAATTGAATACAAGATGCAAGTGAGACCATCTGCAGAGTATCGCTCGTATTTGGAGTCCTTGTCAAGAAGTTACCTCAATAGACATCGAACGAAGCCTCAGAGGCCTGCTTGGGATTGTAGATCGTAGTTCGGGAGATTAAACGGTAATCCTCAAAAGAAAGATGAAGTTCTCGCAAAATACATGTATTTGAAGAAGACTGTGCGATCATTATGCTGCCACTATAGTATATCCCCTGTAGGGATCATGTAATTTTTCCCACCCTTATACCCAACAGAAATAGAAGAAATCAACAATTTTGAAACGAAGTATCGTCCATTATACGCAGTACAGTATCTTCCTACGTACGCACTACCGCCATTGAAATTGTATCCCATGAAATATGTGTGAAATAAAAGGCTAGTTGGCCTCTGCGGGCAGATTTATTGTTCTGCAGTGCTGCTGCAAAGTTGGCAACAGCAGCAAGGACTGTTTGGGTATTCTAATGACTACGATTTCAGCACCACAGAAGAAAGCAGAAAGGAGTAACGCCATCAACATTCTGTATACAGGGAAAGCTTACGAAGCTGATTTCGCATTTAGAAACTGTATTTGGATGCTGATTGTTTGTGGAAAGATCTTTTTATGCCTAGTGTAAGATGGAGAAACAGCTACTAGTGAGTATCCAATCTGAGAGTGGCAAGGACTGTGGCGTATTTGATTCATTTATTGCTCCACAGCTTTGCTGCTCATGTTGCCTACATTGCCAAGGACCGTGGTCTATCCTAATGGTTTATTGTTCTGCAGTGTTGCTGCTTGTATTGGTAACACCAGTAAGGACCATGGCCTATATGTCTTCATTGTTGTTGCTCACATGGCAACAGCGACAGTGGCCATCGTCTGTCTGATTGATTTATTGTTCTGCAGTGTTGCTGCTCGTGTTGGCAACAGTGGCAAGGACCATGGCTTATCTCAGTGATTTATTGTTCCATGGTGTTTCTGTTCACATTGTTAACAGCTACAAGGATTGTGGCTTACCTTATGGGTTTATTGTTCCATGGTGTTGCTGCTCATGTTGGCGAGAGCAGCAGGGACTGAGATATAATTCGTTGGTTTATTGTTCCATAAGATTGATATTTACATTGATAACAGCAGCAAAGACCACGTCCTATGTGACTGGTTTATTGTTCTGTGGTGCTGCTGTTTGCCTTGGCTACAGTGGGAGGAACTGTGTGCTACATGACTGGTATGTTGGTCTGTAGTGTTTGTGCTCGCATTGGCGACAGTGGCAAGGACTGTGGTTTGTCTGACTGGTTTATTGTTTTGCAGTGTTGCTACGCACATCGTTAATAGTGGCAAGGACTGTGACATGTCAAACTGGCCTATTGTTCCGCCATGTTGCTGGTCGCTTTGGTGACAATGGTAAGCATCGTGGCATTTGTGACTGGTTTATTGTTGCACTTTATTACTGCTTACGATAGTGACAGCGGTGATGTGTGCCTCCTATCTGACTAGTTTACTGATGCATGGTCATGTTCGCTTTGGTTATGGTTGCATAAAAACCACTCAGATATGGAATCGATCTGCCCAGGAGAGCTATACTCAGCACTGGATTGTAAAGGATCCATGCAGTTAGCATCCAAGAAGACAGGAAGTTGCACTGACAATGGTGTGCCCAATGCCGACAATGTACAACGGAATCGCGGTCTTTCAAGACGTCACATGGGTCTCCATGCATCGTGATAGATATACATGTGTGCGAAGCCTGTGAGGAGAATAAACGTTTATGAGACTGCATTAGTTCTCGTCATATAGGCCCGAAACTGGGTGTGATGGTATAGGGTGCCAGTGTGTGCACAACACATTCACATGTCCTCGCATATAATGTCGGTAGCAAGCATTATATTTTTGATATTTTATGGCTGGTGGCTGCACCCTATCTGTGATGTTCTGTACTGTTACCTTTCAACAAGTTAACACAGACTGAACAGTGCTTGAACTGTCCTCATGTAAAAGAGGTCAACGAAAATTCGGAACCACCACAAACAAAACGCATTACCATGCCTCATACAGTGTGGAAAACCCTTTGGCATTCAAAACAGCTCCCAGTCATCTTGGAACCGATAAACAAATGACATCTTGAAACTGATAAACGTCCTGTGTGGTTTCCAAGTGAATCCTATACCATTCTTCCTGCAAAATAATGACAAGTTCAGATAACGACGATGGAGGTGTGCAGTAGCTACACATTCTTCTCTCCAAAGTAGACAACAAAGGCTGAATAACACTTACATGGAATGATTGTAGTGGCCAGAGGAGGTACGAAAATTCATTCTCACTCTCGCGGAAGCAGACTTGGACAGGGACCCTGTCGTCTTGGGACATCCATTCGCCATAGGGGAACAAAAATTGCACCGAGGGATAAACATCAGCAACTCAAGTGATTAAGTAATCCTTTGCAGTAATGTGTCCTTCGAGATTAGCCATATGACCCTAGGAATACCACGATTTGGTTGTCTCAATTATCACTGAACTCCCGCTATAATTTAGTCTTGGGAGTAAACTCATTGAGAAGTTGGAAACAGTGAATCAAGACTTATCCGACCAAATGACATTCCTCCATTACACCACACTACAAGTATTATGGATTTAGCATCAAGTTTTCCTGTCACGCACATCTGCATCGATTATGGGCATCTGCATCGATGACGGGTGGTTTGGAATTACAGCTCACCCTGGAATTCCCAGCTTGTGGAGTTCCATTCGTGTGGTTTTGCTGCTGCCAGGTTCGCGAGTGCGACATTTGGATCTGCAGCAACATTTGCAGCTACCTTCCTCTTATCTTTCGTCACCTTACTTTTGAATTACCGTCTGTAACGATCACTGAAGCGCACTTTATTTTGCTTTGTGACATATCGGATGATGTTTCTCCGCTTTCCCTGTATCCAGTACAAATCTTGCTAAACCAAACATATTAGTTGTCTCTGTCACGGAAGCACACACCGTATGAGCAACAACAATTATCTTACATTCACTCAGCTCGAACATATTGCACTCACAAGAACTCGGGGATCGTTTTGACCACCTGCCACATATTGAGCACACAGCATAGTCGTCGCTTTTGATCAACCTACAGGCTTGACTAGCATCTGCATGCTGAAGCATGGCTTCTCGCGGTGTTTCTATATTTTTGTCCAACCCCTGCACCTCGATACAGAGGATCTTCCGCTGTTGCTGAAAACATGTGGCCATGGGACGTGAGACAGGCATGCCACCACTCACCCACAACTACGACAGATGAACACTGACGTAGAGTTGAAGTGTTATTGAATAATGTAAGGCTGTCTCGATCCTCACCTAGGTTAGAGCCATTGCACCTCCCACAGGTGGTATTCCGAGTTCTAAATACTGCTCCCGCGAACCCCGAAATCATTTACAAATTTAGTCATGCATTGTTCATACAAATCTACATGGAAACAATCCCACCTTGTGTTACAGTTACACTGCCGCAAAGAAATGCAGCTTTCTCAAGGCTAGGCTATTTTACTGACAGTTGAAAGGTAGTTATCATTGTAGAAGTATGCAATAACAAATTCAGATCAAATGTAACTCACTTGTCACAGTAAAGAGCGCCCACATACATCATAACGATCATAATGGTGCCGATTGGCATCCTGCGGTAGATTGTCGAAGCATCTTCTACCTTTTGTTGCAATTCGGCAATGGATCTTCGAGGCCCTGGGGAAAGGGCATTTCTCCGCTTCATAATGTCCCACACATTTCCATTGGCGAGACAGCTTGTGATCTTGCTGGCCAGGATACTTGTACACCACGAAGAGCACGTTCCGTCGCAGCAGCCATATTTTGAGGCACAGTTTCCTGCTGAAAAAGTACATCACCTTCCCGTCGAAAAAAAGGCTGTAGCCTGGGGACAACAGCCTGTGCAACGTAGTGGGCTCTGATAACTTTACCCTGCAGAAACACCGAACTGTGGGTTGAAAGTGGTGCAAATTCCTTCTTACACAATAGTACTTGGGATGACACCTGTGTGTGGTGGGTGAATGCACTCTGGAATAGGCAGACGAGTTGGTCTACATTTGTACGTCCATCACTCGCATACTGAAGGAACCTACTCTCACCCTCTCACCACTGAAAAATGCAGAATGCCATTTCACTCTCCAGTCCATTCTTTCACGACACCGGCGTAGCCATGGTTAGTGGTGCCGTGTCAGTGGAATCCTGGTCATATTCACACGTTTTTTTAGTCCACCTGCAAACATACCGTTACCGATCGTCCCTGATGAAACAGCAGGTGCAACATCTGTCCAGAATTCGTCCCTGAATTATGTTCGGTCGGCCACCTTTACTCTCGCGGTGTGTCGACCTTGACGTGTGTCAGTACTATGCGGACGTCCAGAACCCGGTCTACACATGTGGGAATGCTGCACTACTGAAAGCAGCGACACATCACCGATACATTGTGCCCGGCCGTCGATACACACACCCAGATTGTCGCAGGTCCACAGGGTCACTCATTTCAAATGTCTAATGGCTGAAACTGTTTAACAAGAATATGTTGTCATCGGTGAGACATGGTTTAACGCTAGAGTGAATGTTGTCAATGTTAAAAGGAAAATAAAGCGAAACAGACAGGCCGTCGTATCGTGCTCAGTCCTAAGGCGTCACCTGATAAGGATACGGAGTGGCATGTGGTGAGAACCCTGCTTTTCCGGCTGTTGTCAGTTTCCGTGACCGGTGTCGCTTCTCCTCAGTCAAGTAGCTCCTATATTGGCCTCACAAAGGCTGAGTGCAGCCCGCTTGGACACTCACAGTTAATAACATTAACATTTCTAAAATATATAACAAAACAAATTTTACAAATTTCTACCAATTAACTTACGGCAAACACACACGCTCGCAAGGTAGGACTTGCGAACTTTTATAACATTCTCCTTCCAAGGCAACAATTTCTACCTGTAATGAAATGGCAAACTTTTGCATGGCACGAAAACACACTAATAACCAACTACCTGTGTAAAATACATAGGCGCGTTGAGTAAAAGCCTTAAAAGGTACTGAATTGGAAAAAACGCACAACAGTTGTTGCTGACCAGAAACAATATAAATAAATCCACTACAGCGTACATTAACAACGTTGCTTGATTAACGCCAAATATACATAAACATAAATTTACGTAAGTTACAGCTTCCAGATGAGCAGGAATTCGTTATGCAATTGACTAGTTCTTGTTGTTGTTGTCTTCAGTCCTGAGACTGGTTTGATGCAGCTCTCCATGCTACTCTATCCTGTGCAAGCTTCTTCATCTCCCAGTACTTACTGCAACCTACATCCTTCTGAATCTGCTTAGTGTATTCATCTCTTGGTCTCCCTCTACGATTTTTACCCTCCACGCTGCCCTCTAATGCTAAATTTGTGATCCCTTGATGCCTCATAACATGTCCTACCAACCGGTCCCTTCTTCTTGTCAAGTTGTGTCACAAACTCCTCTTTTCCCCAATTCTATTCAATATCTCCTCATTAGTTATGTGATCTACCCATCTAATCTTCAGCATTCTTCTGTAGCACCACATTTCAAAAGCTTCTATTCTCTTCTTGTCCAAACTATTTATCGTCCATATATCGCTTCCATACATGGCTACACTCCATACAAATACTTTCAGAAACGACTTCCTGACGCATAAATCTATACTCGAGGTTAACAAATTTCTCTTCTTCAGAAACGCTTTCCTTGCCATTGCCAGCCTACATTTTATATCCTCTCTACTTCGACCATAATCAGTTATTTTGCTCCCCAAATAGCAAAACTCCTTTACTGCTTTAAGTGTCTCAATTCCTAATCTAATTCCCTCAGCATCACCCGACTTAATTCGACTACATTCCATGATCCTCGTTTTGCTTTTGTTGATGTTCATCTTATATCCTCCTTTCAAGACACTGTCTATTCCGTTAAACTGCTGTTCCAAGTCCTTTGCTGTCTCTGACAGAATTACAATGTCATCGGCGAACCTCAAAGTTTTTATTTCTTCTCCATGGACGTTAATACCTACTCCGAATTTTTCTTTTGTTTCCTTTACTGCTTGCTCAATATACAGATTGAATAACATCAGGGACAGGCTACAACCCTGTCTCACTCCCTTCCCAACCGCTGCTTCCCTTTCATGCCCTTCGACTCTTGTAACTGCCATCTGGTTTCTGTACGAAATGTCAATAGCCTTTCGCTCCCTGTATTTTACCCCTGCCACCTTTAGAATTTGAAAGAGAGTATTCCAGTCAACATTGTCAAAAGATTTCTCTAAGTCTACAAATGCTAGAAATGTAGGTTTGCCTTTCCTTAATCTATTTTCTAAGATAAGTCGTAGGGTCAGTATTGCCTCACGTGTTCCAACATTTCTGCGGAATCCAAACTGATCTTCGCCGAGGTCGGCTTCTACCAGTTTTTCCATTCGCCTATAAAGAACTCGCGTTAGTATTTTGCAGCTGTGACTTATTAAACTGATAGTTCGGTAATTTTCACATCTGTCAACGCCTGCTTTCTTTTGGATTGGAATAATTATTTTCTTCTTGAAGTCTGAGGGTATTTTGCCCGTCTCAAAAATCTTGCTCACCAGACGGTAGAATTTTGTCAGGACCGGCTCTCCCAAGGCCGTCAGTAGTTCCAATGGAATGTTGTCTACTCCCGTGGACTTGTTTCGACTCGGGTCTTTCAGTGCTCTGTCAAACTCTTCACGCAGTATCATATCTCCCATTTCATATTCATCTACATCCTCTTCTATTTCCATAATATTGTCCTCAAGTACATCGCCCTTATATAGACCCTCTATATACTCCTTCCACCATTCTGCTTTCCCTTCTTTGCTTAGAACTGGGTTTCCATCTGAGCTCTTGGTATTCATACAAGTGGCTCTCTTTTCTCCAAAGGTCTCTTTAATTTTTCTGTAGGCTGTATCTATCGTACCCCAAGTGAGATAAGCCTCTACATCCTTACATTTGTCCTCTAGCCATCCCTGCTTAGCCATTTTGCACTTCCTGTCGATCACATTTTTGAGACGTTTGTATTCCTTTTTGCCTGCTTCATTTACTGCGTTTTTATATTTTCTCCCCTCATCAATTAAATTCAATATTTCTTCTGTTACCCAAGGATTTCTACTAGCCCTCGTCTTTTTACCTACTAGATCCTCTGCTGCCTTCACTACTTCATGCCTCAGAGCTACCCATTCTTCTTCTACTGTATTTCTTGCCCCCATACCTGTCAATTGTTCCCTTATTCTCTCCCTGAAACTCTGTACAACCTCTGGTTTAGTCAGTTTATCCAGGTCCCATCTCCTTAAATTCCCACCTTTTTGCAGTTTCTTCAGTTTTTATCTTCAGTTCATAACCAATAGATTGTGGTCAGAGTCCACGTCCGCCCCTGGAAATGTCTTACAATTTAAAAACCTGGTTCCTAAATCTCTGTCTTACCATTATATAATCTATCTGATACCTTCTAGTATCTTCAGGATTCTTCCATGTATACAACCTTCTTTTATGATTCTTGAACCAAGTCTTAGCTATGATTAAGTTATGCTCTGTGCAAAATTCCACCAGGCGACTTCCTCTTTCATTTCTCTCCCCCAATCCATATTCGCCCACTATGTTTCCTTCTCTCTCTTTTCCTACTCTCGAATTCCAGTCACCCATGACTATTAAATTTTCGTCTCCCTTCACTACCTGAATAATTTCTTTTATCTCATCATACATTTCATCAATTTCTTCATCATCTGCAGAGCTAGTTGTCATATAAACTTGTTCTACTGTAGTAGGCGTGGGCTTCGTGTCTATCTTGGCTACAATAATGCGTTCACTATGCTGTTTGTAGTAGCTTACCCGCACTCCTATTTTTATTCATTATTAAACCTACTCCTGCATTACCCCTATTTGATTTTGTATTTACAACCCTGTATTCACCTGACCAGAAGTCTTGTTCCTCCTGCCACCGAACTTCACTAATTCCCACTATATCTAACTTTAACCTATCCATTTCCCTTTTTAAATTTTCTAGCCTACCTGCCCGATTAAGGGATCTGACATTCCACGCTCCGATCCGTAGAACGCCAGTTTTCTTTCTCCTGATAACGACGTCCTCTTGAGTAGTCCCCGCCCGGAGATCCGAATGGGGGACTATTTTACCTCCGAAACATTTTACCCAAGAGGACGCCATCATCATTTAACCATACAGTAAAGCTGCATGCCCTCAGGAAAAATTACGGCTGTAGTTTCCCCTTGCTTTCAGCCGTTCGCAGTACCAGCACAGCAAGGCCGTTTCGGTTAGTGTTACAAGGTCAGATCAGTCAATCATCCAGACTGTTGCCCCTGCAACTACTGAAAAGGCTGCTGCCCCTCTTCAAAGACTAGTTCTTACCCCGAGACACAAAGGAATTTTTCTTCTTTCTTAGAGTACCTTTTACACGTGAATCTAGTAATGCTAGTTATGGCAGGCGAGAGAATGGATCAGGTCTTAGTGCCTTGAATTTCAAACAGTACAGCCATTGGTGCCTTAGACTTTCACAGACATGGCAAAGGCTAAAAGTCGAGTAACCCGTAAGTAAGCTGGGAGGGGAAAGAAGCAATCCGAACCACAGATTTTCGTCCTCAAAAGGGGACGAACGGGCCACCATTTCTAATATTACCATCTTTCCACGGGTGGGCAGACGAGAATGAATGGCGGGAAACCTCCAAAATATACGACTGGTATAATTAACAAGAATAAGTAAATTGAATTCAATTAAACTTCATAAAATCTGTTAACAATCAATACTCAACTACTGGTGCGTTACGACTCCCAGGACTAAACCAACACAGCACCTCCAAATGCTCTGCCGAGCCGCCCGCTGCCAGCCGTTTCAACGGACGCAGGAGGTCGCGCCGATTTTCAGAACCTCCTCGCCGGTCGACAGCATACGGCCGAAATGCTACCTAGGCGCCTTGCAGACACACGGTCAGGAAGATTCCTTTCGCGACGAGCAGTTAACGCCCCATACCACAGAGCCACTGCTCGCGTTGCTTACGCTGATGCTGCGGTCTGCGTGCTGTCCCTCTAGCACCGACAGAGAAGTCGCTTCTTGATGCCCCAACTGCCAACTCTCCACGAGAGCCCATACAGCCACTTCTTAAACCCACGCGAACAGCACACTTTTCCCCTTTCCCGCTAGAGGGAGACACCGAAGCCTTCAACTGCGACAACGGCGAGGGAGTTTCCAGTGCAAAACATCCCGGAAACTATGGACCTGAGGCCTGATGTGTAGCTTCATCGGGAGAATAAAATCAGTACGATACTGCAGTGCATGATAGCCCCGTCAAACTTTATTTGCATATCTTGTCAAAAAGGGATATCTTTTGCTGCCAAATACTGACCGAAGATCACAGACTGGTGCTACTGAACATAGTTTTTGAGGTTGCTGCCTTCTTATTTTCGGTCGTTTGTAATTACCAGCTGTGTATACGTTATGCAGGTGTAGTATTGGTAATAATTTTTCGATGTGTACCGTTGAGTAATTGATACGATGGAGGGACGTCGACTTATGACATTCTTATGCCGGCTGGCAAAAACTTCGTAGGCTTCGCCGAGTTTTTCAGAAGAAGAGCGTGGGTGGGGATGTGAGCGAGGCTGCGGCCAGCCGGGCCTCGGCTGCAGATCGCGCCGTCTCCCCCGGAGCAGCGCCGTCGGCGTCGGCGTCCCAGGCCGGCCGCTGGGAGCGGTATTTCCTGGCGTAATCCCGATACCAGCTCCGGGACCCCGGTCCACGGCCCTCGGCTCGTATCAATTTATGTGACCTGCGCCGGTCGCTGCTTCTGCGTATGTATGCACGCCCGCGCCCGGTCTTACCTCCGCCACATATCTGCGGCACCAGATGTCCCCAGGCTTACTTTATGGCGGCGAGGGAGTTTTCGGTGCAAAACATCCCGGAAACTATGGACCTGAGGCCTGATGTGTAGCAGCATCGGGAGAATAAAATCAGTACGATACTGCAGTGCACGATAGCCCCGTCAAACTTTATTTGCATATCTTGTCAAAAAGGGATATCTTTTGCTGCCAAATACTGACCGGAGATCACAGACTGTCCTCTTTTAACTACATACTTACCTCGTTCAATGTACAGCATGATACACTGTACGTAAATAAACTCAAAGACACTTCCTAATTTGTGAGCAAGCGTTTCTATGTTGTATAAGATTCACAAACACCGCCGAGGTTTTTTCTCATCCATATTCTGACTGATATGATGCGGTCTGACACGATTTGCTCCCTTGTGCCAGTACCCAACGTATACAATTTTTTGTTGCATCTGTTCTAGTTTCTTTCTCCCTCTACAGCTTCTGATCTCTAGTCCTAGTACCGTGGGAGTTTTTCTCTTATGTCTTAGCACATTGCGTATTATATCGCTTCATCTACTTCTGTTTTCATACATTCCTGTCCTGCGGAGAACCTTATTTCTTATCTCATCATTCCAGTTGCCGTTAAACATATTTCTATTACATCATACATCAAACCCTTCGATCTATTTGTTTTCGCTTTCTCTATTCAGTGATGTGCTCCGAAAGTACATTCTCAGACAGTTCTTCCTAACGTAAGGCAAATGTTTGATCCCATTAGATTTAACTTCAGCTGAGATTGTCCTATCCTGACATTCTCAGTGCTTCTTCCGTCATGGGTTATTTTGCTTCCAACGTAGCAGATTTCCTGCACTTCATGCCGCGAGGTCCCCAATTTTGATGTTAAGAATATCACAAATCATAGTTATGTTGGCCATCAACATCTTAGTCATTCTTCGATTTATTCTCTGCCCATCATTTCCACAGTGGAAGAACGTATCATTGATTACTTCCACCCTTAATTTTAATCCTATTCCTCAATCTTTCTTCTGTTCCCATCATTGCGTATTCGATGTACAGATAGAACACTTAACAGTCTGCCGCCTTGCCGTAAGTCCTTTTTAATGTAAGAAATCTCTTGGTCCTCTGTTCTTACTGTTGCTTCCTGGTTTTGTGTCATCGATATTTCACTGTAGCACATATCTGTTTCATGTAAATTTCAAATATATTGCTTCATTTTTATGTTTTTCAACTCTTTTTATAGATCAACAAATGCTAAGATGGTGTATTGACAATTCTTATCTTGCTTTCACTATCAAGAACAACATAAGACGTACTCTCTGCTTTCTTTTTCTTCCCAAAAAATGCCGACTGAGCTTTTATGAAATTTGTTAGGACCACGCATTTCGGCAGCATGCTGCCATTGTCAGATGCTTTGCAGCTTCATGTACAACTATCTGAATTGTGATGAGATTTATTTGTTGGGTATCGTACTAAATACCTAAGTTTATCTCTGTACTTATATATTTATATGTTTCAGTGAATACTTTAAGTGAATTGGATGTTTAAATCAACTCTCTGATGTCCTTACTTACATTCTTCCTGAATATGTGTGTGTGTGTGTGCGTGTCTGTGTGTTTGTGTGTGTGTGTGTGTGTGTGTGTGTGTGTGTGCGTGTGTGCATTTGTGTGTTTGTGTGCATGTTTGCCCGTCGCACGATCGGATCGCGATATACTCGTAACTCGTGTTTACCACACGCTGCTTGTACACATCGCTGAGTTAGGTGTTTACACGCATGGGCAACCTAGAAACGCTATTGTCTTCACGTACCGTTTACTTATCTAGCATTGTGAGTGTATTTTTATATTTCAAAAATAATTACTATTTCCGTCTTGAATTTCTTCTGTTTTTAGAAATGCCCTGATTTAGAAAACAGAAGTATATCAACGATTCTGTAATACTTTTGGAGTACTTCCGAACCGTATTCACATATTTCTAGTGGGAACGAAGAAATGGATAACTGTGTGAGCGGTTGAATTTACGATTCTGAGGAAGATTCCAGTGACAATGATATTTTTAAGTCTGCGAAGGAGCATAAGGAAATAACACATACCAGACCTACCGATTGAAGGTCTTCCTGGAGTCTTCACATTTCCAACAAATTATGTCTCTGTAGCCCCTGAGATTGGCCTTATGTCTGGTGTCGACTTGATTGAACTATCTTGCAAGAAGTTGTGTACGTCTCACGATTAAACCTCAGTGAAACGCAATACGTCTTGCAAGTCACTCATGTGGTCTCCTGTTACTCAAAGACCCATGAAGAAATTCCTTGGTCTAATTCTCTGGGTGGAATTAACATGTAAAAATGGATAGAAAGATTGCTGGCAGCAGACCGTCTGATAGTTACCCCAGTATTTTCACACTCCCAATAGATTTGAACGGATTTTGATATCCTGGTACTTTAATGAGCACACGAAACTGAAGAGTAGCTCCGGGGGACGCTTCCAAGTTCAGACTGTGATGGATTATTTCCTCGATAAATGCAAGATAATTTATACACCAAAGATACAGTTGTCTTCGGACGAGGGTATGATTTTATGGAGAGGACACGTGATGTTTCGAACGTATGACCCTCAAAAAACTGCTTAGTATGGGTTGCTTGTTGGGGTGGTGTGCGAGAACGACACAGGCTATATCTGCAATGTTAAATTTACGCAGTTGAAGGGAAGAAATTGGAAATATCTGTTATCTCAGTTCTTGGCCCTTATCTTGGTAGGTAGTATCGTGTCTAGAATTTGTGGTAGTAGTACCGTGAACAGAGGATTGCCGCAAACTCGGAAAACCAGAGCATCCAGAATGAAGAAAGGTGACATAGTTTTATGTAGAGAAGGTGAAATTCTTCTCCTCAGTCGGGCTGTCAGAATATCAACAATTCATGACGATCCTCTCACAAATACAAGGATCAAAGAAATCGAAGAGGACACTGTAAATCCTGTGTGTGTAAATCAGTACAACGCCCATATGAAAGTGGTTGGTCAAGTGGATCAATAGCTTTCCTATTATCCCATTCCAATAAAATTGAAGAAATGGACAAAAAAGTATCCTTTATCTAATGAACTGAGGACTCTTCAATTCGTTTGGAATTTACAGTACCTTGAGTCCAGAGAGAAAATGAAGTATGAACTATTTCTCATTTCGGTGGCGAAATAATGGCTTTCCAATGTTGATAACTAAGTCTCTCTGGACCCAGAGAGAGATATGCCCAGGCCATTCCCTGAAAGAATAGGAACAGCATTACATGAAGATCCACCTGGAAGCGTGTCAGGTGACGTGAAGCAACGTGAATCTGTGTCCATTTCAAACAGTCGAAAGAAGAAATTTCCTACCAGAGATTGTAATGTGTGTGCTCCCAGTGGAAAAAGACGTGAAGCAAGGTATATTTGCAAGTTTTATGTGGTTCCACCTTATAGAGAGAAATGTTTTCACATTGTCATACATTAAAAATTCACGAAATATTATTAACCATAAAGGATAAAGTCTTCTCGAAAAATCAAACGAAATTGTTCAGTTATAGAAAAATGTTTAGAAAAAACAGAACACCTTGAACGACTAGAGATAGTGCTTCATATTCACTCTATACATTAGCGTTTTCTGCAAAAATGATTGGAATTTAAATCATGTCGTCCCGTGGGTTCAGGGTCAACATGGATATCACGGAGCAACGTTGCCTAACGATAAAATGAGTCTACGGCTCTCGATGTCGCTATAAACCGAAGGTAGTGGATCACTGTGACCTGAGCAGACGTGCAGGATGGATCGCAGACATATTCGTGAACCGTACCGTCAAATCAGTGACTTTGAAAGAGGGCATATTATTGGCATGAGAGAATGTGATCCGGGAAATTGCTGCTCGTGTGGGACGAAATGTTTCGCCAGCGCAACGGGTGTGTGCCGAATGGTCACGGAAGGCCATAGAACACGACGAGATGAGTCAGGTCACACCACACAGATCCGACCCCCCGACCCCCCCCCCCCCCCCCGCCCCCTCCTCATCCAACAGGACAGATCTGTGTCCTGCTCAGCTCGTGGCCAACACATCGTACACTATAAGGGACAATAGTCCGTCGCCGTCTATTACGGCATCGGCTACGTGCATGTAGTCCACTTCTCCGTCTACCTTTGACGGATGTACAGAAGCATGCTAGACGGCAATGGTGTATGGAACGACATCACTGGGGGCAGGAATGGCATCAGTGTTTTTGGACGAATCCAGGTCCCGTTTTTTTCGAAAATGATGGCCACATTTTGGTTCGCAACAGAAGGGGAAGCGCCAATTCAAGGCCTTGTTGTGTCGTGTGTCATTGGGTGCAACCACAGATCACACCTGATGCGTGTCCAGGACACTGTGACCTGGGAGACCTACGTGAATGACATCCTGCGACCCATAGCCACACCCTTTCTGCACAACACACCAGATACCATTTTTCTGCAAGACAATGCACAACTACATGTTACTGCTTTAACACGTGCTTTCTAGGTGTCACAGGACGTCACCATTTTGTCCTAGCCGGCCAGATCACCAGACTTGTCGCAAATCGAAAATGTGTGGCATATGGTGAAACGATGGGTGCATTCGCCCCTTAAACATGTCGATGCCAACACGCATGGAAAAAATTAAGAGGGCCCATAGCGGATTTTCTGCCTTTATAGCCAACGAGACACATGCTGAACCAAGGTGACTGAAATGCAGAACATAGGAATGAACGTGTCCTGTTAATATGAGTGTCCTATCTCTAGTCATTCAAGGAGTTCTGTTTTATTCTGGACATGAGTGTAATATTTGCATTTGTTCAGTGCGTCTTAATGCACTGCTACATAGAAACAAGTCAATAAATGGACACTGCAAAAATAGGTGCCTTTGTATAAAACGCACTGATTTTTGTGCATACTACTATGGTGGATGATGATAATTATATTTAAAAGTAGTACACAAATACATCGCCATTATAGTTTATAAAAAGCGGTATTTTCCCACAAGCATTAAAAATCATGGTTTCATAATGTGGAGAAACGTTTTACGTTCAACCGCTTAAAGTTTAAAGTAGAAATGATGTAAAGTTGATCAGGCGTAAATTGATTTATGGTTACATTAAAAACAAAAAACAGAAAGCCCAAAAAATACCATTTTTTATACACAAACGACCATACCGGAACAAGATTAGAGGATCTGCAAGACAGCTAAGTTTTTTGAGCTGCATACAAATCAGGCAGCACGCAATACCCAACCACTGCTGTGAGCTGGAGCAAAAATATTCGGCCGTTACTTTGTAGCTTATAATTTCACTAGCAGTTGAACGGAATGGATAGTGTCTTGAAAGGGGGATATAAGATGAACATCAACAAAAGCAAAACGAGGATCATGGAATGTAGTCGAATTAAGTCGGGTGATGCTGAGGGAATTAGATTAGGAAATGAGACACTGAAAGTAGTAAAGGAGTTTTGCTATTTGGGGAGCAAAATAACTGATGATCGTCGGAGTAGAGAGGATATAAAATGTAGACTGGCAATGGCAAGGAAAGCGTTTCTGAAGAAGAGAAATTTCTTAACATCGAGTATAGATTTATGTGTCAGGAAGTCGTTTCTAAAAGTATTTGTATTGAGTGTAGCCATGCATGGAAGTGAAACATGGACGATAAATAGTTTGGACAAGAAGAGAATAGAAGCTTTTGAAATGTGGTGCTCCAGAAGAATGCAGAAGATTAGATAGGTAGATCACATAACTAATGAGGAGGTATTGAATAGGATTGGGGTGAAGAGAAAGTTGTGGCACAACTTGACTAGAAGAAGGGATCGGTTGGTAGGACATATTCTGAGGCATCAAGGGATCACCAATTTAGTATTGGACGGCAGCGTGGAGGGTAAAAATCGTAGAGGGAGACCAAGAGATGAATACACTAAGCAGATTCAGAAGAGTGTAGGCTGCAGTAGTTACTGGGACATGAAGAAGCTTGCACAGGATAGAGTAGCATGGAGAGCTGCATCAAACCAGTCTCAGGACTGAAGACCACAACGACAACAATAATTTCACTAGGCCATGAATGAAAATTTATAGTTGTTCATATACATACCTTTGGCGTCCATTTTATATTACGTATGTAGGTCATTCACGATATCCTGGAATGGTTGGCCAGTGTCCTCAGTGCGGACTTTGTAAAGGCTTGATTATGTGTGTTTGATGTCTGTGTGTTCATGTTGAGTCTCGGTGTATATTGCAATAGTTTACTTTGTGTTCTGAAAGCAGTGTCAATGTTTAGCGATCTGAATACTTTTTTTTCTTTTTGATAGAAGAGTTTGTTTGTGAATGGTATACAATCAGATGGTTCCTTTATTATTGTTTTCTGTGTAAATATCAGTTCATTATTGTTTTTTTCTGAATGAGGTTGTCAATAAGTATGTCATCATAGGCATTTACAGCAGCTATTGGTTAGGTCATGCTGAGTCCATCTAGCTTCACATATTTCGGTGTATTGTTAATTTTCAATTGTCGACCATCCAACTGCAACTGAATGGAACACAATTTACGTGCTATATGCTTTTCGCCTTTATTCTCTGGAAGGCATCTTCAATGGTCTGGAATACGTGTATAATTTTGCTACGTGCTTTATATTTTAGGTCCGCCCCGATAGCTGAGTGGTCAGCGTGGCAGTCTGTCACGCCAAGGGCCGTGGTTCGATTCCAGGCTGGGTCGGAGATTTTCTCCGCTCAGGGACTGGGTGTTGTGTTGTCCTCATTATCATTTCATCATCATCAGTGGAAGGCAACGGGAAACCATCACTGGAATCACTTCCCTGGACGCTCATGCTGTGGACCTCTCTGACGAGGCTTCCCCTATGACAAGACCTGCCGCAAAGTTTTTTTTTTTATTTCATTTTAGGACAATGCGTATGTAGGTTATGCATAGTTCTGGTGGTTGGTTTTTCTATGGCGTAGTAATATTTTAAATCCTACTTACAGTTTTCGTGGATGATTTTCTACATGTCGTGTTTTAGTTCCGTTTTTGGTGGTGTTATTCTCCTTATAATTGCCATTTGGGTTTTTGTTTCCCACACTTCACAGCACTAGGAGCTGAACACTTGTTTTGATTCTATTTTTTGGTTTGTGTTGGCGACTGTCGGATGTTATTGCCAAATATCGAATGTTATTGCCAACTTTCGAGCGTATTTTATTTTATTTTATTATTCTTATTATTATAATTTTTCGATGTCTGTGATCCGATTGTGTATTTATGTGTGTGTGTGTGAAATAGTATCTGTTTCAGTACGCTTAGTGTGTGTGTGTATGTGTGTGTGTGTGTGTGTGTGTGTGTGTGTGTGTGTGTGTGTGTGTGGAGGGGAAGGACAAGAAGGCGTGAGGGAGGGAGGGAGGGAGGGAGGGAGGGAGAGAGAGAGAGAGAGAGAGAGAGAGAGAGAGAGAGAGACAGAGAGAAAGAGAGAAAGAAGGAAAGACAGAGAGGAAAGTATGTATTTGTTTTAATGTGGCTGTATGTACAAGAGGGGTAATATTTTATCTTATCATTTCTCTTATTAAGTGTAGTAGAGAGTCTGTACTGACATGTGTTTCCTCATTTATCACATGTTTGTTTTCAGCAATGGCTTTCTGCATGTGGAACTTTTCTTGCATTTGTGTAAGGTATTTCTAAGGGTTATTTATTCTCATTATTTTCATATCTTCTTCCATATTTGTATGGTGGTGGTTATGGTGTCGTAAGTGTTCTAAAAATGTGGAATGGTTTTTTCATACTTGCAACACCTAATGTGTTCTTTTTATCGTGTTTTAATATTAGTGCACGTCATGCCTACGTATACTACATCACAAGTTCGACATTCAAGTAATCCAGCGAGGTGTACAGGATAGTTTCAGTGTAGATGAAAGAGCAGGAGAAACGTGTTGGTAACATGGAGCCTAGAGCGAGACCTTGAGGCTTCTTTAGCTGTTCAGCAAATCAGAACGTTGTCCACGAAAGGCAAACATATGAGCAGTTGCCTCACCCCAGAATTAAATATATCATAGCTTCCTCTATATTTGGGTGTCTGCTTTCTGCAACGATCCCCCTTAGGTTACCACAAACCAATACCACGAGTTTCGTTCCGAAAGTAATGCCTCCTATTTTCTGTGGCGACTCTGGATGTCCGAGCCATATGTCGTTAGTGTAATGCTAATGCGTGAGCCTTCCTCTTTCATTTGCAGGTAGTTTCGTTGTTCTGCGGTAGCTGGCGCCGGCAGAAGAGTGTTACAAAATGGAGTCTGATATGGACGTGCGTGCAGAACAGCTATACGTGATTGAATTCCTTACTGCCAAATGAAATCCATCGATGCTTGCTAAAGGTGTATGGAGACTATACAGTAGACGTGAGCAATGTAAGGCAATGGGTATGACATTTTCAAGGAGGTGAAAAGGGTGTGCTTTACAAGTCACGGCCAGGTGGACCCTGCACAGCTGTTATCCCTCGCAATGAAGAGCGTCTTGGCCAACTCATCCGCGGTGATCGGCGGACAACGACCAGACAATTGCATGCAGAGCTGAATGTCGGTTGTAATGCCCTGGAAACAATGTTGGAACATCATGGTTGTTGCAAAATATGTGCGAGATGGGTCCCACTGATGGAAATTTATCGGGACTTGCTGGATCAGTATGAAGCTGAAGGTGACAATTTTCTGAATAAATTGTCACCGGAGATGAGGCGCGGTGTCACCACTACGAGCCGGAATCCAGACGGCAGTCCATGGAATGGCGACATTCGAATTTTCCAACAAAGAAGAAATTCAACACACTGCCGTCTGCAGGGAATGTGATGTGCGCAGTCTTCTGGGATATCCAGGGTGTGGTTCTTTTGGATGTCCTGCAGCCTAGGGGAATTGTCAATTCAGAACTCTACGAGACGACACTGACTAAGCTGAAAGCCCAAATTTCCGAGTGTAAGACAAGGGAAGAAGACCTATTTTCAACTGCAATTTGATAACGCCAGGCTTCACACCAGTTCTACGACTGCGCATCTCATTGCAAAATTCGGCTGAACCCTCTTACCGCTCAGGATTGGCATCACGTTCTCTTTACCGATGAGTGCCACATATGCCTTCAACCAGACAATCGTCGGAGACGTGTGTGGAGGCAACCCGGTTCAGGCTGACTTCCTTAGACACACTGTCCAGCGAGTGCAACAAGGTGGAGGTTCGCAGCTGTTTCGGGGGGGCATTATGTGGGGCTGACTTAGCGCCGCTGGTGGTCATGGAAGGCGCCGTAACGGCTGTATGATAGGTGAATGCCGTCTTCTGACCGATAGTGTAACCATATCGGCAGCGTATTGGCGAGGCATTCGTCTTCATGGACGACAATTCGCATCCCCATCGTGCATATCTTGTGAATGACTTCCTTCAGGATAACGACATCGCTCGACTAGAGTGGCCAGCATGTTCTCCAGACATGAACCCTATCGAACATGCCTGGGATGGATTGAAAAGGGCTGTTTAAGAACGACGTGACGTGATGCCAGAAGGTTCTCTAACCGCTAGAGCAAACAAGTGCTAAAACTCAACATAAAATCTAATTACACACTATTAATGAGCCAACCTCAAATAGCGGAACTCTTTCAACAGTGATTGTGTCAACTACGGGGGTCGTTCCGAAAGTAATGCCTCCCATTTTTATTCACGTAAATCACAACAGCACAGCTAAATAGAGCAATATTTCAGATTTCAGCTACAGATTGCATTTTTCCACATAGTCACCACCATTCGTTACGATCATTTGCCAATCGCGAACCAGGGCCCGCATGCCGCACTTGTAAAAATTGGAACCAGCTGAGTCTAAACACTTCCTTACAACTTTGACAACAGCATCCGAGTCTTGAAAACATGCGCCACTTAGTCCATCTTTAAAAAGCCCAAAGAGATTAAAGTCTGATGGCGCTAAATCGGGACTGTTGGCTGGATGGGGTAAGAGGGTTCAGCCGAATTTTGCAATGAGATGCGCAGTCGAAGGACTGGTGTGAAGCCTGGCGTTATCAAATTGCAGTTGAAAATTGGTCTTCTTCCCTTGTCTTACACTGGGAAATTTGGGCTTTCAGCTTAGTCAGTGTCGTCTCGTAGAGTTCTGAACTGGCAATTCCCCTAGGCTGCAGGACATCCAAAAGAACCACACCCTGGATATCCCAGAAGACTGCGCACATCACTTTCCCTGCAGACGGCAGTGTGTTGAATTTCTTCTTTGTTGGAAAATTCGCATGTCGCCATTCCACGGACTGCCGTCTGGATTCCGGCTCGTAGTGGTGACACCACGCCTCATCTCCACTGACGATGTTGTTCAGAAAATTGTCACCTTCAGCTTCATACTGGGCCAGCAAGTCCTGATAAATTTCCATTGGCGGGACCCATTTCGCACAGATTTTGCAACAACCAAGATGTTCCAACATTGTTACAGCCGACAATCAGCTCTGCATGCAATTATCTGGTCGTTATCCGCCGATCGACGAGGATGAGTTGATCAAGACGCTCTTCATTGCGAGGGATGACAGCTATGCAGGGTCTACCTGGCCGTGGCTTGTCATACATACCCATTTCACCTCCCTGAAAATGTCTTCCCCGTTGCCTTACATTGCTCACGTCTATTGTATAGTCTCCATACACCTTTAGCAAGCATCGATGGATTTCAGTTGGCAGTAAGAATTTTTATTTTTTATGAATCTTATTTTGGCTACAGCAAGCGTGACTATGAGGGGAGAAAGTATGTACTTAAAAATCAAAATAAAAACACTACGGCCGCTGCTCGCAAAAACCTAAAAATGTGTGTTCGAATCCAGATGTGGGGTGTCAGCTGTGCTGTGTAGCATACCTTCAGATGCTATAGTCCGATCTGTTGTGACCTATAAGAAGGGAAGCGCCCCATACGATCATGCAAATTAATTTAAAGGGAACGATAGTGTCGTGCAAATGGAAACGTCTTTCTGAAATGGTAGTTAAAATGAGTGGCACAATCAAGAATGAAAGTGTGGGCACCATAGCATACACATAGATATAACTTATTAATGAGAGTCGAGATGATCTAACAGAAACTGGACAGAATGCTTCCACGCTCACTTCGGTATTAGCCTAACTCTGCGCGAGGGTGCTGCCGCGCTAAGAAGAGCCGGCGTGTCCTCTTCAGCCTCGCGTCGTTGCGGATTGCAGCAAGACATCTCTAATGTCTTTGGTATCGATGTGCGCTATCAATTTTGGTGTGGGACCGCAATTTCGGAACGACACGGCATGGGGAAGAGGGGCGGGGGATGCGAATGCTTTGGTGGCTACCTGGGGCTAAAACTCAGCCCTGGGCTAGGAAGATTATGACCCTGCTCATTCCTTTGAAGAAAAATCTTTAGCTTTTGCCAGTCAGTTCGTAGGCTGTCAACTCTGCAGTTAGAAGTGAAAAGCAGGCAATAAACAGGACGGTCACTGTTGGTACTGAACATGATCTGCAATTACGAAACAGCGTAAAAGAATGACTTCATTGATCAAGGGGATGTGCTGCAATATTCTGAAATATGTTGCGTGACAGTTTTAGACAAATCCTGCCAAGTAATACAGGTCTGGCGTGTCCGATTATTTGTCACAACATTTTCAGTTCCTAGACGGCTGCGGCACCTGCGTCTTTGTGGAGCAGCAGCGGCGGTGTGTCGCGGACTGACACCGCTGTGTTCACGAGGGAGCACGAGCAGAGGCCGGCTTAATCCAGCGGCTTGAGGCGCCTCCAGTAATCTGGCAGAAGGCGGCGCCGCTGGAGCAGCTGCGGCGCTCACAGGAATGAAGTACGCAGGCTTGCCGCCAGAGAACTCGACGCCAGACTCAGTATTCAAGCTAATCTCTTCCACTAACGTGAACATTGCTGGCCATTCAGACTGCAACAACAGGCAGAAATAGCACATAACACAGCGTCACTTAATATAGTTGTACATTGAAGTAGGAACAATACGTGCCAAGTTCAGAGGGTGATACGGGGCTACAGGGTTTCGTAATTTTAGAAGACAAATCATCAATGTCTAGGAGCAGCAACGCCTCTAACCCAACTGGCCATCGAGCCGAGCTGAACTTGGATGGCAGGTAAGGGTATATCGTGCCATAACTACACCAGAGTTCAGTTGGCTTAGTGTCTGGTGAGTGATGGCAACCCGTAAGTAAGAGATACGGAGAAAGTTTTGCCAGGGCTCATGAAATTATAAGCAACATACGGTCTTATTTCGTTGCAGAGAACTCGGAGACAGTGCACAGGCAGTAACAGGCCTTAAAATGTCAGACATGTAAAGTCTTATCTATTGTACCGGTTTTTAAACTACAGCCCTAACATATCTAGCAAACTATCTGCATGGTGACGCTGGATGTTGTGTTACGTTGCATGTAGTTGTTGTACGTGACCGTTTCGACAGAACATTGACAATTTTGGCGTGGAGTGTTTATGTTTATTATGTTCTTTGAGAAAGTAAACATTTGTTAGCGAAGCTAAGCATCTGTACTCTTTACGGGTATTTAAGGTCTACTTGTGTTTTATATAGCATATCCGCATGGAATCCAAATTCTGTTTTACAAAGAGGACATTTCTATATTTATCGCTAATCTCTAACCCAGTACAAAGTTCCAAACGACTGGAAAAAAGCGCAGATGACTCCTTTATATAAGAAGGGTGAAAGAATGGACTCTCAGAATTACAGACCGATATCCCTAACATGGATTTGTTGCAGAAGATTTGAACATATTCTCAGTTCGAATATGACAAATTTTTGAGCTCGAGAAGTTTATGCGCACGAATCAGTGAAGTTTTACAAAGCATCGCTCGTGCAAAACTCAGCTTGCCCTTTTCCCTCATGATACGCTGCGAAATATGGATGAAACACTGCATCCAGATTCCAATTTATAGATTTCAGGAAATCATTTCAGTCGGTGCCCCACTGCATATTGTTAACGAAGGTATAAAGATATGGAACAGGTTCCCAGATATGTGAGTGACTCGACGACTTCTTAAGTCATCTGTCCCAAAGGGAAGTGTGATAGGACCTCTGTTTGTAAGAAGATACAAGACGACTTAGCCAAATTTCTAGGTGGTGTGATGAATGTCAGAAAGCTCTAAAGGTAGAAAAATGTAAGTTAATACGGGTGAATAGGAAAAATAAACCCTTAATTTTCGAATACAGCATTAGTAGTGTCTTGCTTGATGCAATCACGTCGTTTAAATATCTGGACATAACGTTGAAAAGCTATATGATGTGGAACGAGCATGAAAGGGTTGTGATAGGGAAGGCGAGTGGTCGTCTTTGGTTTATTGGGAAAATTTTGGGAAAGTGTGATTCATTTGTATGGCAAACGGCCTATAGGACGTAAGTGCGACCTATTCTTGAGTACTGCTCAAGTGATTGAAATCTGTACCAGGTCGGATTAAAGAAAGATACCGAAGCAGTTCAGAGGCAGGCTGATAGATTTCTGCTAGACTTGTTATTGGTAGACTCGAACAAAACGCTGGTGTTATGGAGATGCTTCAGGAACTGAAACGGGAATCTTTGGAGGGAAAAATTTTGACAAAATTTAAATAACAGGCATTTCAAGCTGAATGCAGAACGATCCTACTATCTCCATCTACATCTACATCTAGATCCTTACTCCGTAAGTCACCTGACGGTGTGTGGCGGACGGTACCCTGAGTACCTCTATCGGTTCTCCCTTCTATTCCAGTCTCGTATTGTTCGTGGAAAGAAGGATTGTCGGTATGCTTCTGTGTGGGCTCTAATCTCTCTGATTTTATCCTCATGGTCTCTTCGCGAGATATACGTAGGAGGGAGCAATATACTGCTTGACTCTTCGGTGAAGGTATGTTCTCGAAACTTGAACAAAAGCCCGTACCAAGCTACTGAGCGCCGCCTTCTGCTCCATCATACGTTTCGCGTAAGAACCACGAAGTTAGCATACGAGAAATTAGGGTTCGTGCAGTGGCTTGTAGATAATAGATTTTCCCTTGCTCTGTTTGAAGATGGAACATGAAAGGAAGTGATTAATAGTGATAAAAAGGTACCCTCCGCCACGTACAGAACGGTGGCTTATAGCGTACGTATGTAAATGTAGATGCAGATAATTACACTTTTCAGTGATTATATAGAACAGAAACGTCAAATAATCATACATCATTCCAGTCTCCGTAACTTCAATCTTAGTGTCTGGCAAGTGACCAGATGCTAGCTTCTACGGATTGAGAAGTAACTTGAAAAAGTTTGACGTCGGATTATAACTTCTGTCGCCACTTAGTAATTGTACCAATACATTTGAAATTAATGTTAATTATACATGTTTTAACAACTGATTTAATGTAATAATTGTAATGCTATATATATTGCCCGCTGTAACTTAAAAAACACAGAAACGCTCTGCGTTCTGGCCCATGAAAAGACAATCCGGACCGACCGACCGCCATGTCAATCTCTGCCAATGGAGTCACAGGATCCAGTTTGGAACGGATTGGCGTTAGCCCACCGCTCTCCCGGCCGTTGTCGGCTGTTTTAACCTTGGACCCGCTACCTCCCACTCCACTAGTTGTTCAGTAGGCATGACGAAGCTGAGTGGACTCCTTTCTGAACCTCCCACCGAGAACAAAATTCCCTCGCAGTACTGGCAACCTAGATCTTCAGCATAGCTGCCAGACATGCTGATCACTGAGCTACTGCTATAGCGCAAACAAGAGATAATGGTTGTATGAGGTCCATGACTAAGGAATTTATTGCTAGCGCACTCGAGCAGATGTAATTTCGATGGATTGCTCACGCGCTGCCTGCGATATGTAAGCTATAAGAGAATCTCAGACCAAAGAGCAGTGTTGACTGCGGTAGGAACTGTGTAGCAGTAGGAGTAAGTAGTAGCTAACAGTCGTATGTATCGAGTTGGCTGGGCCGGTCGTGGGAGCGATGGCGGTGCCCGAGCGATGTAGGTAAAAGCAGCCTCGCGCATATGTACAATTGTTATATCAAGTCCTATGTAAATGTTTTTTTAAAAAATCTCTTAATAATAATCTTTCTTATAAAAATTAACTTTTGACAATCATTTACCTCAATTTAAAGAATTTACTAATTTCTCCAATCCATGGTCATCCTGATTATTGTAAAGAAAAATCAGTTGTTTCCTTTTATACATGACAAACCTATCGGCCACCATTGCACTGGGCTATGCCAGAAAAATTTCTTATAGGAGCAGATATATATGCGTTATCCGGCGACCCTATTGAGGTAAGAATTTTCAATTTATTCAGAATGATCTTTCAGGGCCATGACGCAGCACTGCTGACGTCCAAATTTACCAGTTTAGATTCCCTGTCAGTTAATTATTAAAAGGTTATAAGTAAGCCACAATTTTATTGAGAGGTTAGTCACGTTATTATTGTGAGGTTACGGTATAATAAAACTGTTGGGAAGTTACACTGAATGTGAATGGTATAATTATTTTTTACTATTGGGAGGTTACACTTAATGTGAAAGTTATACATAGGTATTTTTAACACTTGGGAGGTTACATGCTGTATTCATTATTTGCATGTCTCCGTACCACACAGAGGATACAGCCACCAGATTCTGCGTTTATTAAGCCACTTATTACAATGAAGCAGCTGACAAATGGCTTCGCACAAATCCTGACAGCAATATTAGTTAGACAAGAATTTCTCAGCTGTTAGGAGAGTCATATGGTAGGTCTAAGACTGTAAAAAATGCTATCAGTGGCCTCTGAAAAACTGGAATCTGATCATGGGATCCATAAATTTTTCAGGATTTGGACTTCGTGGTGATCGAACCAAGTCTAGACTCAGAAGCTAGAAATGAGGAATAAGAAATGGGTTCGCAGACACGTTAAGAACGCCCAGGAAAATGAAGACAAACTAAAGCACTCCTGACTCGTTCGCCGGTCGGTGTGGCCGAGCGGTTCTAGGCGCTTCAGCCAGGAACCGCGCGACTGCTACGGTCGCTGGTTCGAATCATGCCTCGGGCATGGATGTGTGTGATGTCTTTAGGTTAGTTAGGTTTAAGTAGTTCAACTTCTAGGGGACTGATGACCGCAGATGTTAAGTCCCATAGTGCTCAGAGCCATTTGAACCATTTTCCCGACTCGTTCATTGCTCACGAGACAAACCTATGGCAGGAGATTGTCTGTAGGTCCACAAGATACCTACCCTATCCCAATTCTGCAAAAAAGAAAAATCAACAGAGCAGCAAGGTATATTGTTGAAACATTGGTAGTCTCTATAGAAGGCTCCTTTTGGACAAGGAATCTAAGAAAAGCAAAACTAGAACAGAGGAGAAACTTCCTGGCAGATTAAAACTTTGTGCCGAACCGAGACTCGAACTCAGGATGCTTGCCGTCACGGGCAAGTGCTCCACCACACGAGCTACCCATGCACAACTTACGACCTGTACGCACAGCTTCACTTCCTCAGGTACCCAGGTACCTCGTCTCCTACCTTCCAAACTTCACAGAAGCTCTCCTGCGAACCTTGAAGAACTAGAACTCCTGGAAGAGTCTCAGTCCGGGACACACTTTTAATTAGACGGGAAGTTTCATATCAGCACGCACTCCGCTGCAGAGTGAAAATTTCATTTTAGAACAGACAAAATCAACAGTGAGATTACATCTTCAAAATGGTTCAAATGGCTCTGAGCACTATGGGACTTAACTTCTGAGGACATCAGTCCCCTAGAACTTTGAATTACTTAAACATAACTAACCTGAGGACATCACACACATGCATGCCCGAGACAGGATTCGAACCTGCGACCGTAGCGGTCGCGCGGTTCCAGACTGTAGGGCCTAGAACCGCTCGGCCACCACGGCCGGCAATACGTCTTCACAAAGATTCCGCAAGATCTGCGAAGTTGACCAGGAGGAAGAAATGATTAAATCCCTCAAATGTTGTTCATAGTTCCATACCCGTTATGTGAAAATTAAGTGCAAAGAAAACAGTTTTTCATTGTGATAGCTGCAAATCTGTATGAAAGTGTTGTAGATAATGAATACATATGAAGGTTCAACTTTTTTGCTAACATCTCATCAATCCAGATACGTCCTAAAAAGAAAAAAAATAGGAACGATACAGCACGATGGAACTATCCAAATGGGATGGAAATCAATAGATGTGATGTACACTACAGACAAACAAATGATTGTAATTTCAAAAAAGTTACATCATTTATTCAAGAGAAAGAACTTCACAGATTGAGCAAATGAGTAAGGCGCTGGTCCTCCTCTAGCCTTTACACGAGCAGTTATTTGGCTTGTAATTGATTGACATAGTTCTCCTGAGGGATAGCGTGCCAAATTCTGTCCAATTTGTGAGTTAGATCATCAAAGTCCAGAGGTGGTTGAAGGGGCCCACCCATAAAGCTCCAAACGTTCTCTATTGGCGAGAGATCCGATGACCTTGTTTGCCAATGTAGGGTTTAGCAGCCACGAAGACAAGCATTAGAAACTGTTGCGGTGTGTGAGCGGCCATTAGGTAAGCCCAAGATGTCTTGCCATGAAAGACAACGAAGTGTAGAAAATCGTTGACGTCCGCTCCGTTCTAAGGGTGTCGTGAATGACTACCAAAAGGGTCTTACTACAAAAGGAAGTGGTACCCTTGACCATCATTCCTGAATGTTGGACCCTATGGAAGGTAATTTCCAGGTTGGTATCCCACTGCAATCGAGGGCGTTTCTAGACACGTTGTCGGCCTCGAGTCTCATTCACTGGAGTAGAATTGTCTTAACTGATTAGTCCCACTTCGACCTATGCCCCGATGACCAAGAACCCTATCATTCAATGGCAAGCTGAATAACTGCTTTAATAAAGGTCAGAGGTGGACCAAGTTGTTACTGACTTGCTCAGTTTGTGAAGCTCTTTCACTTGAATAAATCGTCCAATTTTCCTGAAACTGTTATCATTTGTTTGCCTGTAGACGTACATCACATGTACAGATTTCCGTCCCATTCTGATAACGCCTTTGTGGCACCTCCTCTTTTTTTTTTTTCATTGCGTTTCCTGCTGTGGTTTACACATTTTTTGTGGTACAATGTTTAAATCAGAGAGACTTGCTTGTAAACTGTAGCATTTTGCACGTCTCCACCTATTTTGTTATGTCTTCTAATTTATCTTTGAAATTTCCCGCATATAGGATTGAGAGAAAGGCTACGCATTATGAGCCTTACATGTAGTGATGTGCGTGTATTAGATTTCAACAAAATTAGAAAAGTGTTAAAAGTGATATAATTTATCAGAGTTTGTCCTAAAGCTATGAACCAGAAGTGATCATGTTATGTACACAATGACATCTCATGCTCCCACTGGAATTGCTCTGCACATAATATAACGATAAATGTGATCTGACAGTGGCCGTTGTACGCGGAGCCTCCACATACGAATACGTCCATCGTG
Organism: Schistocerca americana; assembly: GCF_021461395.2. Lineage (NCBI taxonomy): Eukaryota > Metazoa > Arthropoda > Insecta > Orthoptera > Acrididae > Schistocerca > Schistocerca americana. The sequence goes on along the minus strand of NC_060122.1, from coordinate 646,113,383 downwards.
ATGAAGTATACGGGGCCTGGACGCCTGAAAAGACGACTTCGTGCCACTGCTATGTCCAGCGTCGGCGTTGGGCTCCCCACTGTCGGCAACTATCTACTACTGTGTCAAGAAAAGCCCGAGCAATGGTTGCGTCCTGGCAGTCCACGACGGTCTGTCGCACTGCCCATCTGGGAGACTTCTCTTGTTGTCAACACCCATTTTTCGTCTCAGAGGGGTGGGGTGAGGGGGTGCACGAGAAATACGGGTCCCGCAATGAAATGTGAAGTCACACAAAACGCCTTGTCCACCATACTATGTGAACGCTCGGCTCCATGCTGGACCCCTGGGAAATTAATATGTCGATGAAAAGGTACCCATTAAACGCCTTATCTTTGTCGTGTGGTATCAAGAGTTTGCATGTTTTAAAGTGCGCAGTTAGAAAGTATTGAACTCGTCTGGAATAGTTACTCATTCCCCACAGGAGGTGACTGCTGGCATTCGCAAGACCTGCTGTGTCACGTGCTGATACGTACGCACGGCGGCTTGTCTTTTTCGGCCGGCCGGTGTGGCCGAGCGGTTCTAGGCGCTACGGTCGCAGGTTCGAATCCAGGCTCGGGCATGGATGTGTGTGATGTCCTTAGGTTAGTTACGTTTAAGTAGTTCTAAGTTCTAGGGGACTATTGGCCTCAGATGTTAAGTCCCACAGTGCTGAGAGCCACTTGAACCATTTTTTTTTCTTTTTCATAGGTTTCGGCTCAGAATAAGGCTGGATGGGTGATTGACACGTGAGGCCAGTGAGATCTAATAAGGCGTTAATTACGGCCCTTCTGATCTCATAGAGCCTGATTCGCTTGACAGTCGTGGGATCACCACAAACCTAAGCAGCAACATCGTTGAAGACAAACTTAGTCTCCGCAGGCCACAGTCCTGCTGCTGTCAAGCACTGACATGTGCTGGTAGACGTTTGCCTCCTTAAAAGAGGTCATAATATTGTCCCAAACTATAACCTTTCAAATGCCATTTCTGAATAAGAAACCCGTTGCACACTCTTTCCATGTATATAGATTATAGAGGGCGCTATTCCTACTTGTTTACTGCAGTTATACTGAAACGATAATAATTTCCATATCCAAGCTACGCGAATACTCCGTCTTCTGATATCTGAACTAACCAGTTTAATTACAGTGGCAGATCTCTCATCCGGGTTTGTTGCTAGTTAGTTAAGTTACGCAACAGATTTTGGACTCTGTTATCTAACATAAGGGGCCCTAGTACTGAATCCCGAATCAGGATTCTCATGGTGCCGTGGTTATCCTTGCTGCCTCTGGATCACGGGGTCCCAGGTTCAATTCAAGGCCGGGTGGGGGATTTTCTGCACTCGAGGTTGGGGGTGCTTGTGTTGTCCTTACCATTTCCTTATAATTCGTGAAAATAGTGATACTGGACAGTCTAAAGATTGGGAATTTGCGTGGGCGCTGATAACCGCGCCGTGAGCGCCCCACAAACCAAAATCACCATCATCATCATAATCTTTACCACGATACAGGACTAGCTATGAAAGCAAAGTCAGAGAGTACAATATGCAGAATTTATTTCATAAACAACGTTGAAGCTTGCAAGGATTGGACATTTATTATTCACCATCTCATCTCAAATAATATATAACAGTTTACTTTAACATATGTGACTGTTGCTTGGGATGTAAGAATGTCAATCATGTTACGATGCGATCATACGATACTTACAGAAATTCGAAGTTGTATGGGATAGCAGTTATGGAGTGATTGCATGATAAGGAGCTGACATCGAATGAAGACAACTCTTTTAGTGGGGAGGCCACCGTTTCTGTTCAAATGAACAAATTAGTGTGCCAATATGACCCCTGTATGGCGTTGATACAGTGTAATTTTGTTACAAGCTGTGCTGGCTGGCGCCAAACCAGAGGAACTCGGGGTGGCCTTCCATCATTGCCGGTCACATGTCCCCTCCACTGACATCATCTGACTCCAACTGGTGCTTATGCGATCAGCCAATCTACATCTATGTACTTTTAACTTATTCGCTCATTGGATTCCCAGTTTCTGTAAACACCTGCTCACCCGCTTGAATCTGAAACCTGAATCCGACTGTCACTAACACGCACACTCCTCCTTGCTAGGCTACAGGTTCTTCGTGCACCGCATACATTCTAACCAATCTGACGCTTTGCAGCAGTATTGGACAAAGGTATAATTTAACAAAGTCTCTCCTGCTCCCTCCATCGGTTCCGTAACAACCCCTCTCTCAATCGACTTGTTTACCGCCTGCCTCTGCTCAAAAAGTGGACCTCAGGACGAGCGTCTCATCCTGCCTGCCAATGACATTGCGTGCTCTTCCCTCTAGAGCCATCTCTCCACAGCGGGAAAACAAAAGGACACACTCGACTTGCAATCATGGCATATACAGACTTCTAAATACACTACTAGCCATTAAAATTGCTACACCACGAAGATGACGTGTTACAGACGTGAAATTTAACCGACAGGAAGAAGATGCTGTGATATGCAAATGATTAGTATTTCAGAGCATTCACACAAGGTTGGCGCCGGTGGCGACACCTACAACATGCTGACATGAGGAAAGTTTCCAACCGATTTCTCATACACAAACAGCAGTTGACCGCCGTTGCCTGCTCAAGCGTTGTTGTGATGCCTCGTGTAAGGAGGAGAAATGCGTACCATCACGTTTCCGACTTTGATAATGGTCGGATTGTAGCCTATCGCGATTGCGGTTTATCGTATCGCGACATTGCTGCTCGCGTTGGTCGAGATCCAATGACTGTTAGCAGAATATGGAATCGGTGGGTTCAGGAGGGTAATACGGAACGCCGTGCTGGATCCCAACGGCCTCGTATCACTAGCAGTCGAGATGAAAGGCATCTTATCCGCATGGCTATAACGGGTCGTGCAGCCACGTCTCAATCCCGGAGTCAACAGATGGGGACATTTCCAAGACAACAACCATCTGCACGGACAGTTCGACGACGTTTGCAGCAGCATGGATTATCAGCTCGGAGACCATGGCTGCAGTTACCCTTGACGCTGCATCACAGACAGGAGCGCCTGTGATGGTGTACCCAACAACGAACCTGGGTGCACGAATGGCAAAACGTCATTAATTCGGATGAATCCAGGTTCTGTTTGGAGCATCATGATGGTCGCAGCTGTGTTTGGTGACATCGCGATGAATGCACATTGGAAGCGTGTATTCGTCATCGCCATACTGGCGTATCACCCGTCGTGATGGTATGGGATGCCATTGGTTACACGTCTCGGTGACCTCGTGTTCGCACTGACAGCACTTCGAACAGTGGACGTTACATTTCAGATGTATTACGACCCGTGGCTGTACCCTTCATTCGATCCCTGCGAAACCCTACATTTCAGTAGGATAATGCACGACCGCATGTTGCAGGTCCTGTACGGGGCTTTCTGGATACAGAAAATGTTCGACTGCTGCCGTGCCCAGCATATTCTCCAGCTCTCTCACCAATTGAAAATGTCTGGTCAATGGTGGCAAAGCAACTGGCTCGTCACAATACGCCAGTCACTACTCTTGGTGAACTGTGGTATCGTGTTGAAGCTGCATAGGCAGCTGTACCTGTACACGCCATCCAAGCTCTGTTTGACTCAATGCCCAGGCGTATCAAGGCCGTTATTACGGCCAGAGGTGGTTGTTCTGGGTACTGATTTCTCAGGATCTATGCACCCAAATTGCGTGAAAATATATTCACATGTCAGTTCTAGTATAATATATTTGTCCAATGAATACCCGTTTATCATCTGCATTTCTTCTTGGTGCAGCTATTTTAATGGCCATAGTGTATGTTATCTACATCTGAAACCTATACTCCTGCACGTCAAGAATAACGTTTCTCCGAATTCCCTCTCGCTGTCGGAGTGCGTGTCTTACCCGCCTTTGGCCGCTCTTTGCTGCCCGCATTTTTACCAGAATAATTTCGTCCTACGGCATTTTCTTAGGCTGGGAGGGCCGAGGTCTGGCATTTGGCTACCCGCCCGCACGAAATCCGGTCTGCCACTTTCTCCATGTTGCGAGTTCGTAGTTCAGCAATGAAAAAGCCACCGCAGCTTGTATCCCAAGCAAGCAACACTTGTGGTGGGCCAGCGACACCGGTGGTGCGCCCTTGCAGCTACGGTCTCGTCTGCCGAGGCCCTGTACACTGCATCACAATGGACTTATCCGTGGGTGGAGGCCTCGGATAGAACGGCCACTGCCAGATTACAGTTATCATCATATTATGTGCAGAGCAACTCCAGTATCTACCATTTACACCTTCGAATATAGAATCCCAATCAATAAAGAGCAAGCACGATACTCTTTATGACAACCTAAGCTATGACAATGGTAGCGAACATTGCACGATACCCGAAACTAACACGCACCCTACCCTTCCATGATCTGTCGCAGATGGTAAGAAAACCGATGCTGCTCTTACTGTCAGACTGGACTATCGCTCAGGTTTTCTTTTCCATTGGCGCTTGACTTGGCACCTTTATCCCCCCTCTGCCCTTGAAACCGCTACCCTTCGTTCGCTTTTCGTGCACTATCTATCTCCCCGGTGCAACCGTGCTTGTTGATAATCCTACCCACATGCACGGATAACATCACGGCCCCATATATCGCGAAGTTCTCTATTAGTAACTAACAAAAACGGAGGTGATAGTAGATCGTTTGAGATGATCACCATATCAGTGTGGGCGTGGAGAGACGCCAGCATAAAAATTTAAAAAAGTAGTCAATACTGCCTCTGCAATCACCCCATATCCAACTATGTAAGTCCCTTTATCACTCTCGATTGATCATTAGCACATTACTTCGTTGTGACTATGATCAAAAGTGAGATGTAATTTACTTGTCTGTTGCATGCAGCCTTCATGATGTTGTAGTTTTCTTGGTCAGGTTTTACTTACCAGTGTCGTCCTTGTCTTAGTCCGTATGGGCGAGCCTCGATGTTGGATTGAGGGAACAAACACTTTAACTGCATATAGCTGGAGGCTGTAAATCATGTTATGTGGCTGAAAATGTAACAACCCAACACTTTAGGTGCACATTTATTGTCTGCAAGTTAATCTAAGATATTGTGGCAGCGACAACAATAGGGGTAAAGTCATGAGAACTGCATAATATACGGAGTAGCATCACTGTATCAGGAATAAGTCAGTAAGAACTCGCCCCGCTCCTTCACAGAGGCACAACAGAATACAATAGTTCCGTCTTTAATGTTCACCAGATGTGAGTATTTAAAATAAAGTGTCTCATGTAAACAGAGGTGCTAGTGCCCGTAAGGGCGAAGTACCAGCAATCATCAACGGCATGAGGATGCAGAAGGCAATGGAAACCACTTCATTAAAGACACTTGACATGTATCCATAGGACATGTGGCCCGTAACTGAAAAAGCGTCGTCCTGATCCCTCCATTGGCAAAAGATTCTGGAATAGTCCACCATGCGGTTCTCCGGAAGCGCACTGCCAAGGGGGAAGTGACCATGACAAATGTAAAAGCTCAGTATAGATATAGCAGTGGTCACTGAGGTGAAATGGAAAGAAGACAAGGATTCCTGATCAGATGACAATAGTCTAGTATCAACAGCAGCAGAACCCAACGCGAGTAGGATTCGTTATGAGTAGGAAGGTAGCGCAAAGAGTTTGTAACTGTGAACAGTTCAGTGACAGAGTTGTTCTTATCAGAATCGGCAGTAAACAAACACCGACACCGATAGTTCAGGTATACATGCCGACGGCGCAAGCGGTCAATGAATATATAGAGATAGTATATGAGGTGATTGAGAGAGTAATACAGTACGTAAAGGGAGATGAAAATCTAATCGTCATGGAGTACCGGAATGCAGTTGTAGGGGAAGGAGTAGATGAAAAGGTTTTAGGAGAATACGGGCTTGGGACAACTATCGAGAAAGGAGAAAGACTGATTAAGTTCTGTAATAAATTTCCGCTATTATAGCGAATACTCTCTTCAAGAAACACAAGAGGAGGAGATATAGTTTGGAAAGGTCGGAGGATACGGGAAGGTTTCAGCTATGTTATATCATGGTTAGACAGAGATTCCAAAAGCAGATATTGGATTGCAAGGCATATCCAGTAACAGATATAGATTCAGATCACTATGTAGTAGTGATGAAGAGTAGCCCGAAGTTTAAGAAATTAGTGACTAAGTATCAACATGCAAAGAAGTTGGATACGGATGTACTAATGGATGACGAGATACGATTGAAGTTCTCTAGGGTCTTAGATACAGCAATAAGGAATAGCCCAGTAGGCAGTGGATTTGAAGAGGAATGGATATCTCTATAAAGGGCAACCACAGGCGATGGAAAGAAAACATAGGTACAAAGAAAGTAGTTGCGAAGAGACCATGGTTAACACAAGAGATACTTCAGTCGAACGATGAAAGAAGGAAGTACAAAAATATTCAGGGAAATTCAAGAATACATAAATACAAGTCGCTGAAGAATGACATAATTAGGAAGTTTACGGAATGTAAGACGTAAAGGCTGCATGGAAAATGTGAAGAAATCGAAAAAGAAATGATTGTCGGAAGGACTGACTCAGCATTCAGGAAAATCAAACCAACCTTAGATGACAATAAAAGCAAGGGTGGTAACGTTAAAAGTGCCTGGGGAATTTAACTGTTAAATGTAGAGGAGAGTGCAGATAGGCTGAAAGAGTACATTAAAGGCCTCTATGAGGAGAACGATTTGCCTGGTGTGAGAGAAGAATGAAAAGCAGTCGATTTAGACGACATAGGGGATCCCGAATTTAAGAGAACTTTGGAGGACAAAGATCAAATAAGGCACAAGAGACAGATAACATATCATCAGAATTTCTAAAATAATTAGTTGCCACAAAACGAGAGTTCATGTTAGGGTGTAGAGTGCATGAGTCTGGCGACATGCCATCTGACTTTCTGAAAAATATCATCCCCACAGTTGCGAAGAATGAAATAGTTGACGAGTGCGACAGTTATCGCACAATCAGCTTGAAACGTCCCCTTTAAACAATTATGCATGACTGTGCTTAAACTGACACACAATATTTTGATAGCGCAACGCAATCTGACTTTCAAAATTCCCTGCAAAAGAATGGCCCTGACTAACATTAAACTATACCTTTCACAAATCACTTACCTCACAAAAATCTTCGCTGCTCAAGCTACTGCAATACAGCGAGCGCCACTACTGCCAGCTAAATAAAAGATTCAAACTATGGAAGGCACTAACTACTGATAGGGATAGTTAGCAAATGAAAGATATTAATAGAGAACAAACAATGTATTTACCTTGATATCATCATATATAAATATAGCAGTTCATGACAAATTTCAAAACTCCGCCATCTCTCTCCCCACATCCACCACTGCTGGCAGCTCACCTCCAACTGCGCAACGCTACGTGCTACGCGCTGTTCACATCCAGCTGCCGCTGCCCAACACTACAATGGCAGACAACAATGCAAACTAGCCATAGACTGCACACAGCACAGCCAGTGATTTTCATATTGAGCGCTAAGTAACGTTGCCAATAAGAAAACATAAACAGCCTACTTACATAGAGAAAACATAAACAGCCTACTTACATAGCCCCCATGCTCCCCACAAAAAATTGTACAAATTTTTTTTGGGCAGTGGCCAATAATGATTAGATAAAATTTTTCATAATTACAATAACAAAGAAATCAAATGCACACACTTATTGATATTATGTTGGTCAAAAGCTCAAATTTTCTCACAGTCTATAAAGACAGTCCTGATCATTCATCACAGTGAAACTGCCGTTTCTTTTCTCAAAGTCTGAGCAGTAAAAGACAATGCACACGGAAGTAGTGGATTTCCATGCCGTCTTGAAGAAGTAGTGTCGTCCTTCCAACGGAAAGACAGTGCTAACTCTTGACATGCTGACAGGTAATGGGCCACAATGGAGCAAACCCACAGCAGAGTCATTCGAAGTTTTGAAGAATATTGGTAGGTAGGTCATCACAGAGCAGACCCACTGGAGTCCTGGTAGAGATTGTGGTATTGGTGGGCCACCAGAGGTGCAGACCCACTGCAGTCCTTGTAGAAATAATGGCATGGTGGGTCATCAAAGATGCAGACCCACTGTAGTCCTTGTAGAGATGATGATATTGGTGGGTCATCAAAGATGCAGACCCACTGTAGTCCTTGTAGAGATGGCCAGCAGCCATCTGTTGCGATCTGTTGCGACTGTGCAGGTGCACAATCACCATCGAAGAGTCTTGCGAATAATACAGCAAGTCCATAACCAGCACTTGTGCATTCACAAAGTTTTTGGAATTGTCCTTAGAACCAGCAATGCTGTTATCCAGTCCCTTGCTGAATTAGTAACACACGTGCAAACACTAACAGTCCCAACTTCTCACATATTGTCCATATACTATGACCAACAGAAATGTGTGCAGTGAAATGTAACTAACAAGTTAATAATATCATGAACTGGTGACAATTACAATTTTATAACATAAGAATACAATTACAAAGGTACAAAATGCATCATTAAGGAACATAGCAATATAGATAACAATTGTAGTAACACAGACTTTACAAAAGAATAGAAATAAACATATACATCAGTGTTACAGGAATTATGAGATAAGTAGATACGTAAAAGATCAGAATAACTTTTGGAACATCAACTTTACACATGAGCATTAAAACAAAACAGAATAAATAATGTCTAAGCATATTTACAAGGTAAATAACATATTATTAATGCCAATTATATTTGAGGATAACAGTATTCCTCATCATAGTGAATGTAGCTTAGTATTAGAAGAAGAAAAAATCCTATGAAACTACACAGAGACAGGAAGAAAACAAATACACAAGGGTACACAAACATATAGTGGGCTAACACCAATAGGAAAGGACAGGGTTCGTTTTCAGTGTAACATTTGGTACTGCAGTCCAACCCAAAACTTCGTATATCTTTCCTCTTATTTCATCCTTTGTTTCCACCAAAAAAATTCTATCTAAGCATGCTTTCTGTATTTATATGTTCACACATTTCGTACCTCAACATTTATTTCCAAGAAAACCCTACCTAAACCTGTTTTCTGTACTTTTTTTCGTATAACTTCTCAATGCATTTCTTCCAATTCATCGCAACTCATTCTCTTAGAGGCTACCCCCTCTTAAGCTAACTTAAATCTACTGAGCTCAGATATATATACCAAGGGACGAGGCAATGCAGCATCACATAAAACAATTAATATAAACAGCAATGAAAAAAAAACGCAGATTTGCAAAGCAAGCAGCATTAAGAGATTAGCAAAGTAATTGTAATATTACAACTAATCTAAGGCAACGTGCAGCAAACAATAAAAATAAATCATTAGTAAAACTGGCTTAACAGAATAATACAACAAAGGCAAATTCAATAACACTATGCCTGGCAAACAGCAGCAACTTACCTAAACATGACATAGCTCAAGCAGAAAAAATATTACACTAAAATGGCCATGTCTAACACCTATGTCACATCTTAACACTAGAGTGATGCATCACATGAACTTACACTAGCAGATAAGTTACCAAATCGTAAAGAAATTATTTATGCAATTCCTGTGAAAGGAAATGTATATTTATATGCCCTCGTTTTCTTGGAAGTAGATCATAAATTTCTTATTGAGTGGATCTGTAGGCATAAAATAACTATATTAGTACATACATTAAATTTTATTTTAACCAATGCTGCAGTGCAGATAGAAACTTAATATTAAACAAAATGTGTAAATAAATACATAAAGCAAGCCATATGGCATTTTTCTCAACTAGCAAGACAATAGCCGTGAAATGTTTCTCATTGTTTCATTAGGCATTTCAGTAAATATCATAAATTACGACCTCCACAGTATGCTTTCAACAAGGAAATGTCAATAGCGAGGACAATGGCCTCCCCTTTCTTTTTTTCTACCTGTGCCGCTGAAAGGCTAATGGCTTTTTTTTCGGGCGGCTGTCGCCCAGGTGGGTGCCCGCGAGGCATTACGTGCAGGTGGTCACTTAACTTTCTTACGGAAATATTTACGACAGCAGTTTCCGCTACCGTGACAGTCTCACATAAAAATATTTCACAGGTCAAGAATTAGCGTTGCAAATCTGTAGAAAGAAAATCCTATAAATATAAGTGTCCAAATAAAATATTCGTCAGCATTGTGATACAGTCACGCATTTACGCACATTTCATAACTCTTAAAGTACGATTCTTGGTTTCCAACAACCTTTTCCACAAATCAGAGTCCCTAAACACTACTCATTATTCCTTACCTCATTATACATATACATATTCGTCGACACTTCTTCAATATTTCATCATGAGAAATACGTGGCATAATAAACATTCCTCAACAACATAATACACATCGTCGTCGTAATAATAACATCATAACACCTCAGTCAAATCTCAAAAACGTCGTAGCTTTCTGCAATAATTTCAAACCCTAAAAAAATATTCTCTGCTCATTTCAATAATGTCATCTACCTCAAATGTACTTTAAAATCATGCTCCCTTACCAAATATATCATTCAAAGCTCTCATAGTATCACAATGGTTCCGAAAAAATATGAGCATTTCACAAAGTACAGACAAAATACAATTTCATAAGTGTGAAGTTATCCAACTGTGTAATTGCGTAAACATCTGTCACTGATGTAATAAAAAAAAGTTTAGATAGCTGTGTAATTTGTGTGTTAGAGAAATATGGTACCGATGTGTAAAGTTGTATAAGCAAATACCATATTAGCTAGGGTTCCTTGTGGTTGCCACACACATGGTACACAAAGTAAGCGTGTACCCCCCTGAGGATTAATGTAATTATACCCTCAGGTGTTACAGATTACAGCAATGGAATGAAATGTATCACGGAAAACTTTCTTTGTAATTCAAAAATCTTTAAAAATAAATGTTTCAAGTACAAAATTAATCACTCAAATACGTGTACTGTAGCGCTAAATGTGCGTCTTGTTGCAACATAATCTGTGTGGAAGTGTCGTAGTTATCGTCCTCCGAAAGCTAAGTTCTGCAGAAGTCAATGTACTTACCTCATAATACACAAAAGTGAAATGCTTTGCGTATAAATGTCTTAGTTATTACACTTATTGCCGTGATGAGGAAAGTACTGTGCTGTAACGTATTGTTGTGCTACGGAAAAGGCAGTCTCATTGTAGCTATACCACAAAAGTTACTACTAAAACTTGTTTTACTTTCCAGAATAAAACAGAAAACTGTGCACATATAAAACAGAAACACTGCAAAAGCAACATTGTAAATTGTCACTCATTAGTAGCGTCGTGATAAAATCGTGTAGCTGTCACATAAACTAACCACTGTGCCATCTGGTATCTCACTGAAAGTACTTAAAATCCAGAATATATTTTCAAGTAAACCAAAATGTTGCATTAAAATCTCATTAGCAGTACTGGTAAATGTTCTAAGCATGTAAGCCTTATAGTCGTTCCATAATCGTGCAACTAACAAGCAAGAATGTACACACACAATAACACTGTGACGTCTGTTCACTATAACAATGCATTCGTCATTTCTGTTTCAATAAGTTCTCTTGGTTCTTGACTGTATATTTAACTTCAAACATTGTTGCATGTTAACAGATTCTAAGTCTGACAAGCATACTAGTAATGTAAAGTGAAAAGTTTTATGGCAATGACAAAGTTAAAAAGCAGATTATCTTTCAATAAACGGTTTTACATGTGAAATGTGGTGTAAACCTTTACTCTTCCTAGTACGCAGAGTTTCAACTTCAACGCAATTATCATTTGGTATACGTCGGATTCTGTAAGGTCCATTGTAAACTAGAAAGAATTTGTGACTGAAGTGTTTCTTCTTATGTGACAATGAATGAGCTTTAATGAGAACTTTCTGACCAATATATAATTTCTTTGCATTTGCTTTACCGTGTAGTTCTCTACTTTTGTCTGCTGCAGATTTTATATTTTTAAGAGCCAAATCAATTATGTCTTTGTGTCGAAGTTTACGTGTATTCGGGAAAGGTACAAGCTCTCTGATTCTGTTCGGTGGTTCTTCATTCTTCAGTTCAAGAGTAGGTGGTAAAACAGTGGAATCATGAGGCATTTCATTCAGCACATTTTGAAATAATTGTAGATATCTGTCCCAATGCTGATGCTTTCTGTGACAATAAAGTCTGCAAAGCTTATTGATTTCTTTCATAATCCGTTCAGACGGGTTGCAATGTGGTGAGTACAATGAAATAAAAACAGGTTTGATTTTATGATTCCGAAGCATGCGTGACCAAACAGCAGATCTAAATTGTGGTCCGTTATCTGAAATTACTTTAGCAACGTGGCCAACTTCACGTAAGAAATTTTTAACAAAAGCGTTGGATACAGATCGTCCAGTGGCTTTACGTAACGGAGTGAAAGAAACAAATTTTGAAGTAAGTTCAACAGCGACTAGAACGTACGAAAATCCATTGGATGTTCTGACAAGCGGTCCCAAGAGATCAACAGCAGCAAATTCTTTTAATTTAGAAGGAATAATAGGAAACAACGGAGCACGATGTGAGACAGTAGATGGTTTCGCCTTTTGACAAAGTTTACAAATAGACAAGACTCTTCGAATTCTTTTTTCCATATTGTTAAAATAACAAGTCGTTCGAAGAATATGATAACATTTTCGTGGACCAAAATGTGCGTAGCTGAAATGAATGTACCAAATGAGCTTATTAACAAAATCGTCAGGAATGCTGTTTCTAATGTTGTTTCTAACCAGATAATAATGCCGAATCTGTGTGTGTGTCTTTTCATGCCATTTGCTCTTGATGTCTTTCCAAATCGGATCTTTATCTTGTTCATGAGCAATTTCCTTTAAAGATGTCGTGATGAAGTTTTCAAAGGCGACTTTCTGAATGTAAAGAATACTGAAATTTTTCTCGAGGTTGCCTTCTGTGGTACTTTTCTCAAGCCCAGCCGGTGCGCGTGACAGTGCGTCCGCAACAATGTTCTCCTTGCCGGGAATGTAGACTATTGTGAAGCGGAATTCTTGCAGAAACAATGCCCAACGTTTTAACCTGTCATGATTTAATTTTGAAGACATAAGAAATTGTAATGCACGATGATCACTGTATACTTTTACGTGCTTACCGGAAAGAAAGAAACGGAATTTGTTAAATGCCCAAACGATAGCTAAAGCTTCTAATTCAGTAACGGAATAATTTTTTTCAGATTTTGTTAGCACTCGGCTAGCAAAAGCAATGGTTTTCTGAATGGTAGTGTCATTTTCTATGGATTCTTGAAATAAATGGGCACCAAGACCGACTTTAGAAGAATCCGTGCTAAGGCAGAAATCTTGTGACAGATCTGGATGAGCTAAGATTGGCGCGTGAAGTAACGCTTCTTTCAAAGAATTGAATTCCAATTGTGCTTGTTCGTCCCAGTTCCAAATAGTATTTTTTCCAGTGAGAGAACAAAGTTTTGGTGTAACAAGAATTTACATATTCAGAAAACGACGGTAAAAATTTACGAGACCTAGAAAACTGCGGACTTGTCTTTTTGTGGATGGAACTGGAATGGCTCTGATTGCTTCTAACTTTTCAGGATCCGGCTGAATGCCTTCAGAAGAAATAATATGTCCCAAAAACCTCACCTTTGACCTACCGAATTCAGACTTTTCCAAGTTAACTGTGATTCCAGATTCTGCAAAAATACGTAACAAACTGTTGAGGATGCGATTATGTTGTTCCCATGAAGCTTCTGCTATTAGAATGTCGTCCACATATAAGGTGATGTGACGTTTTAAGAACTCAGGTAATATGGAATTTAGCCCACGAATGAATGCTGCTGAAGAAATGTTCAAACCAAAAGGAAGTTTCCGAAACTGATAACAAACGCCGAAACAAAGGAAAGCTGTGTATTTTCTACATTCTGGCTGAAGTTCTATCTGATAAAAGCTGGATCTGAGATCAATGGAAGACAACACTTTTACACCATTAAAATTTTGAAGAAGTTCTTCTAACGTTTGCGGCCTGTCTGTTTCAGGAATGATGATAGTATTGATTTGTCTCGAATCTAAGACAAGCCTGATCGATCCATTTTTCTTCTCAACAACATGTAATTGATTGTTGTATGAGCTTACTGCAGGCTCAATAATGCCCTCGTCAAGCATAGATTGTATTTCTGTTCTAACACGGTCCCTATAATGCGCTGGAATTACGTATGGTCTAACACAAAATTTAGTATGCTCACGAACACGAAATTGGTATTGAAATCCCTTGATTGTTCCTGTTTTATGAGTAAAAACTGTGGATTGTTCTTGTAAAATCTCAAAAAGGTCCTGCCTATCAGTGTCATTACAATTCTCAATTGTTTGAATTTTATTCTGAATTAACTCATTAATTTCAAATATGCTGTCGATATCATCCCTGTCAATTCTTGCAGAGTGATTGTTAGTGTCTAGTTCCGTAGAAAATTCCGAACTGTTGTCCAACAGAAGGTAAAGCCGATTGATTTCTTCGTCATGGTTTGAGAGCCAATCTTCAAATTTCAAAGCTATTGACTTACCTTCCTTCTCTAAACTTATTTCAGCATCGTGAAAGTTTAAGATTGCTTTGAATTCATTCAAAAAGTCTACTCCCAATATAATTTCCGTCGACAATAATGGAACAATAAGAAAGTTCGTAGAGAAGCTGTGGCTTTGACAAAAGAATTCTACGTTGGTTTGTTGGCGTACATCTACACTTTTTCCAAAGATTGCACCTTGTAATTTAATCTTACGTAACGGAAGTGTGGGGCAATCGTTCGATTTGTTGCATTTGCTAAAGGCTGTTTCACTAATTACTGAGATGGGACTGCCAGAGTCAAGTACTGCCGTAAATTTTACGTCATTTACAGTAATGTGAATCACAGGATATGCAATGTTGTTAAGTTTTACGTCGTGTTCCTGGAGTAAGATGTCCCTAATGTCTTCCATTTTTACGTAATTACTAGCTACGGCAGCTGCGTCATCAGTTTCATAAGTACGTTTTGTTGCTGCCAGCGGTGTGAGTCATTGCCTATTATCTCTTTGTTGGCGCGCGTCGTTATTGGGATTTGGAGACCTAACTTCTACAAATTCACCGTGACGAGAGGGCCCTGCTCTGTCTGAATCCCGCCAGTTCTGATGCAATTCAGGTCTGTCGTTACGATCATATCGTCTGTCGTCATGTCGGTAGATTCCATAGTTTCTTTCTTGTCGGTCACATGGTGGAGAATTTCTCCCTGAATCGTAACTGCGCGCTGGTCCGTTGCGTCTAAAGTTATTCTGTCTCCCTTGATAGTATTTATTTTGGTTCCCATATTGTCTGTTTCTCTTATTGTCTCTGTGATAGTCATTACCACGGAGAGGTGATCTTTCCCTGTAGTTATTACTACTCTGCCAACGGTTGTCATACGGGTGGTGTCTGTTTTGGTCACGATTTGTGTTGTGAGAATAGCCTTGTCGTGTCAAGTTATTACTTCTTTCATCGCGGAATTGCGACGGATGTGACCTGTAATTGTTGTGTTCCTGGTTTCGCGTTCCGCGATTGTCAGTGTCAATTTCTAATTCTTATAAAAGTCCCTGAAATGCTTCAATGTCGTCTTTGCAACGTCCTGCCAAAATAATATGTCGTAAATGTTCAGGCGGTTTGATTAAGCAAATGCGGATGAGTTCTGAGGGGCTGTATGGGTTTGAAAGATACTGATTCTTATGCAACATGTCTTCAAAATATTTCATAAGACTGGAAAATTCAGATTGTTCAAACCGTTTCATCATTATGATGCTATGTTTTACTCGGTCTTGTGTGGCTTGAGACCAATATGCTGAGAGGAAGGCATGGTAAAACTCTCCTTCACTGTGGCAATCGTGAATTACCGATCGCATTCTTACAGCTGGTTCATTCTCCAAGTAGCCACACATAAATTCTAATCTGTGCTCTAACGACCAGTTGGGAGGAAAACAATGCGAGAATTGATGCAGCCATGCTTGTGGATGAATGTCGTTGCCAGAATTCTTAAATGTTTTGAATTTATGTGTAGTAATGAACAGCTTATAGTCAAAATCATCATGTCGGCGAGTCACATATCGGTCATTGTTAGGTCCTGTCGGCCGTTCCATATCAAAATTCGGTGCACATTGCCAATTTCTTTCATAACTTCCGAAATGCCCTGTGTTATTATTTTGTGGCTGTTCCGTATTTCTGTGTCCCTCTTCCCGTATTGGGGCGCGAGTATCCTCTGAAATACGTAATTCTTGTATTACCTGTGTCAGCTGATCTTGCACTTCCCGGATTTCTCTTTTGTACTGTGTATTCATTTGATTTTGATTCTGTTTGAATTTTCTAATTTGTTCATACTCTTCTGTGTCAGTGAAGGTTACAGGTCTTGTGTCATTCAGATCATCATCTACCTTTGTAGATAAGTTAGTGACCTGATCCGAAAGTTCGGCTACTTTCTCCGATAGTGAACACATTTCCTCAGTGTGTTTTTCTGAACCAAGTTTCAGAGTGTCCATTTGTGTTGAAATCGAATCTACTGTGTCCTTTACGTTTTCCTGAGTTATTGCAAGTTGCGTAACCGAATCGGTAGATGCAACTGAGTCAATTTTAGCCCACAAGGTCTCATGATTTTCATGAACAATGGCTTGCAGTTCTTTTATGGCTGCTTCGTGATTCTGTAATGCATTTTCATGCCGCGAAAAAATAGGTTGAAAATGCTCACAAATTTGTGTTTTTACGTCATTACAGACTTTTTGACATTTCGATTCAGTGTTATGTAACTCAGTAGTTAAATCTTCACGTGTTTGTTCAAGTGTGGTGTCTAACTTTTTAAGATTTTGTTCCACTGTGTCTAACTTTCGAAGATTTTGTTCCATTGTGTCTAACTTTTGAAGCTTTTGCTGCGTTTGTCCCATTTGCTGTATTAATTGTAATAACAATGCACTGGTGTCTGGAACATGTTCCTCAGTGCTTTTCGGTAGTGAATTTGCACCGGAAACATTCACATTTTGACAAGCAGAAAATGTGTCTTGACTTATTTGAGAAAACGGTGAGGATCCAAAACCTGAATCCACAGTATTTGCGAGATTGTTTCCTGTCATTTCGGATTCCTGAGGCGAGCTGTTGCCGACCGATCGATCGATAATGCTTCCCTGTTCTCTAATTGTTTCACTGTCTACACCATTGTTTGCCGCCTGCTCCATTTCCCTATGCACAATTACCAAATTACTACTCTGAACATTAGTTAATTCATTACTCTGCGGCGCTAACACACTGCTTTCGTCTTCACTGTCATTTCTCAATTTACTTTGGAGCCTAGTATTACGTTTTTCACACGCCATTATTGTCACAATATTTCACGATAACACAGAAAAGCACAATTTGAAGAGCAAAAATAAGAGAACACATTAACATAACACTGAAAATAATATCTAGTTAATTGCAGCTGCGAAATACTTGGTGCAAATCTACATGCATGCCACGACTGTTTTACTGTACAACAATGAAAGACTGCAACTACAAAGGAGATTTTCTCTACAATTACGCGCTAGCAATAAACAAAACCTACACTAATTACACAAACTACAAGAAAAAAAAATCAGAAGATTCCAGTGATGTATCCTCGGCTAAGGGTCGACATATGAAACGTCCCCTTTAAACAATTATACATGACTGTGCTTAAACTGACACACAATATTTTGTTAGCGCAACGCAATCTGACTTTCAAAATTCCCTACAAAAGAATGGCCCTGACTAACATTAAACTATACCTTTCACAAATCACTTACCTCACAAAAATCTTCGCTGCTCAAGCTACTGCAATACAGCGAGCGCCACTACTGCCAGCTAAATAAAAGATTCAAACTATGGAAGGCACTAACTACTGATAGGGATAGTTAGCAAATGAAAGATATTAATAGAGAACAAACAATGTATGTACCTTGATATCATCATATATAAATATAGCAGTTCATGACAAATTTCAAAACTCCGCCATCTCTCTCCCCACATCCACCACTGCTGGCGGCTCACCTCCAACTGCGCAACGCTACGCGCTACGCGCTGTTCACATCCAGCTGCCGCTGCCCAACACTACAATGGCAGACAACAATGCAAACTAGCCACAGACTGCACACAGCACAGCCAGTGATTTTCATATTGAGCGCTAAGTAACGTTGCCAATAAGAAAACATAAACAGCCTACTTACATAGAGAAAACATAAACAGCCTACTTACAAGCTCAACAGTTCATGCATCCAAGTTGCTGAGAACAGTAATATACAGGGTGAGTCACCTAACATTACCGCTGGATATATTTCGTGAACCACATCAAATACTGACGAATCGGTTCCACAGACCGAACGTGAGGAGAGGGGCTGGTGTAATTGGTTAATACAAACCATAAAAAAATGCACGGAAGTATGTTTTTTAACACAAACCTACGTTTTTTTAAATGGAACCCCGTTAGTTTTGTTAGCACATCTGAACATATAACCAAATACGTAATCAGTGCCGTTTGTTGCATTGTAAAATGTTAATTACATCCGGAGATATTGTAACCTAAAGTTGACGCCTGAGTACCACTCCTCCGCTGTTCGATCGTGTGTATCGGAGAGCACCGAATTACGTAGGGATCCAAAGGGAACGGTGATGGACCTTAGGTACAGAAGAGACTGGAACAGCACATTACGTCCACATGCTAACACCTTTTTATTGGCCTTTTTCACTGACGCACATGTACATTACCATGAAGGGTGAGGTACACGTACACACGTGGTTTCCGTTTTCAATTACGGAGTGGAATAGAATGTGTCCCGACATGTCAGGCCAATAGATGTTCAATGTGGTGGCCATCATTTGCTGCACACAATTGCAATCTCTGGCGTAATGAATGTCGTACACGCCGTAGTACATCTGGTGTAATGTCGTCGCAGGCTGCCACAATACATTGTTTCATATCTTCTGTGGTTGTAGGCACATCACGGTACACATCCTTCTTTAACGTACCCCACAGAAAGAAGTCCAGAGGTGCAAGATCAGAAGAACGGGCTGGCCAATTTATGCGTCCTCCACGTCCTATGAAACGCCCGTCGAACATCCTGTCAAGGGTCAGCCTAGAGTTAATTGCGGAATGTACAGGTGCACCATCATGCTGATACCACATACGTCGACGCGTTTCCAGTGGGACATTTTCGAGCAACGTTGGCAGATCATTCTGTAGAAACGCGATGTATGTTGCAGCTGTTTGGGCCCCTGCAATGAAGTGAGGACCAATGAGGTGGTCGCCAATGATTCCGCACCATACATTTACAGTCCACGGACGCTGTCGCTCTACCTGTCTGAGCCAGCGAGGATTGTCCACGGACCAGTAATGCATGTTCCGTAGATTCACTGCCCCGTGGTTTGTGAAACCCGCTTCATCGGTAAACAGGTAGAACTGCAACGCATTCTCTGTTAATGCCCATTGACAGAATTGCACTCGATGATTAAAGTCATCACTACGTAATTGCTGATGTAGCGACACATGAAACGGGTGAAAGCGGTGACGATGCAGTATGCGCATGACACTACCTTGACTCAGTCCACCGGCTCTCGCAATGTACCGTGTACTCATGTGTGGGTTCATGGCAACAGCAGCTAACACACCAACTGCACCCGCTTCTCCTGCGACGGGCCTTTACGGACCCGTTTGCGTGCTACGACCATACCTGTTGCATACAGTTGGCGGTAGATGTTTTGCAATGTGCGGCACGTTGGATGCTCTCTGTCCGGGTACCGTTCTGCATACACCCTGCAGGCTTCAGCTGCATTTCGTCGACACTCGCCATAGATGAGTGTCATCTCCGCCTTTTCAGAGTTCGAATACACCATGGTCACAGATCCTACGACACTACACTATCACAGACGTCTGGTAACACGGTATACTACAGTTGGTCTGCGTGCGGAGACGAATGCATAATAACAATAGCAGCAAGCGCTACATGCGGACACTGCGACAGCTAGACCAAACCACAACAGTGCACTACAGCCACACTCGTAAACACGGTCGTCATCGTAAACATGTCCCTGCAGATGCTGCTCGCCGACCGTGGCCCGTGTTTGTTTCAACACGCAACTGAACGTCGGAGGTTTCAAGCGTCAAATTTAGGTTACAATATCTCCGGAAGTAATTAACATTTAACAATGCAACAAACGGCACTGATTACGTATTTGGTTATATGTTCAGATGTGCTAACAGCCGGCCGCGGTGGCCATGCGGTTCTGGCGCTGCAGTCCGGAACCGCGGGACCGCTACGGTCACAGGTTCGAATCATGCCTCGGGCATGGGTCTGTGTGATGTCCTTAGGTTAGTTAGGTTTAAGTGGTTCTAAGTTCTAGGGGACTTATGACCTAAGATGTTGAGTTCCATAGTGCTCAGAGCCATTTGAACCAGATGTGCTAACAAAACTAACGTGGTTCCATTAAAAAAAAACGTAGGTTTGTGTTAAAAAACATACTTCCGTGCATTTTTATATGCTTTGTATTAAACAATTACACTAGCCCCTCTCCTCAAGTTCGGTCTGTGGAATCGGTTCGTCAGTATTTGATGTGGTTTACGAAATATATCCAGCGGTAACGTTAGGTGACTCACCCTATACAGTAGGATGGAAAATAAAATTTAGGATGTGGTAAATGAAGATCTGTTTGGTTTTAGAAAAGGTAAAGGTACAATAGAGGCAATTCTGACGTTGCGGTTGATAATGGAAGGAAGACTAACGAAAATCAAGACACGTTCATACGATTTGTCGACCTGGAAAAAGAGTTCGACGATCTAAAATGGTGCAAGATGTTCCAAAATCTTAGAAAAATAGGTGAAGCTATAGGGAGAGACGGATAATGTACAATATGTACAACATCCAAGAGGGAATGATAAGCGTGGACTACGAAGAGCGAAGCGCTCGGATTAAAAAGCCTGTAAGACAGATATGTAGTTTTTCGCTCGTTCTGTTCGATCTGTACCTCGAAGAAACAATGATGGAAATAAAAGAAAGGTTCAGGAATGAAATTAAAATTCAAGATGAAAGGATACCAATGATACCATTCCCTGACAACATAGCTATCATGAGTGGAAGTGAACAAGAATTACTCGATTTGTTGACTGGAATGAATAATCTAATGAGTACAGAAAGTGGACTGAGAGTAAATCGAAAGAAGAAAGAAGAAAGTAATGATAAGTAACAGAAATGAGATCACCGAGAAACTTAACGTCAGGATTGACGGTCACGAAGTAGAGGAAGTAGGAATTCTGCTACCTAGGCAGCAAGATAACAACTGACAGAAGGAGCAAGGATGACATCAAAAGCAGACTAGCACTGACAGAGAGGGTAATGCAGACCAAGAGAAGTCTACTAGTTTCAAATATATTCCTTAACTTGAGGAGAAATTTCTGAGAATGTACGTCTGGAGAACAGCATTGCTTGGTAGCATGGCCTGTCGGAAAAACTGAAGAGAAGAAAATCGAAGCATTTCAGATGTGGTACAGACGAATGTTGAAAATTAGGTGGATTGATGGGGTAAGGAAAGAGGAGGTTCACCACAGCATCGGAGATGAAAAGCATATGTGGAAAACACTAACAATCAGAAGGGACAGGATTATAGGACATTTATTAAAAGATCAGTGAATGACTTCCACGGTACAGCAGGGAGCTGTAGAGGGCAAAAACTGTCGAGGAAGACAGAGGTTGGAATACATCCAGCAAATAATTGAGGATATAGGTTGCAAGTGCTACTCTGAGATGAAGAGGTTAGCCCAGGAGGGAATTCGTTGCGGGCTGCATCAAACCAGTCAGAAGACTAATAACCCAAAAAAAAAGCGGCAAAACATGTTTTCTGCAGGCTACATGTGAATAAGAAATTTTGAAGAGACTGTTCTCTGGTCATCATATCCTCTTATTAGTTTCTATCGTGCACTTTTAGCACTTGGCCAATGTCATAAACAGATTTACAGTATGACTATAGTAGAACCTGTTTTTACATGCCAGATTTTACGTTTTCCCGTTGTTCACGTTCTGTTGGTCCCGTCGTAAGCCCTAATCTCCATTGTTTACATGTATGTATTTAATTTCGAACTATGATACAACAACTCATTTCATTAGTGTTGGCGACAACGAACGATGCACGTGCCTGTAGGAAAAATGCAAAAGAATTATTCAGGAATGGGTTCGTATATGTTGAAAGTAAATTGATCTATGATATTCTTATTGTCATTCCCCCATCATTCTCTTCACACTCTTATAAGCGATTTTAGTCTAGTATGGCTACTCACCTCGTCGTTCATGTAAAGGAGAAACGTTTTCGTGTCATGTAGTGTTCGCCGGGATTGTGCGCCTTTTCCTAGCCACAATTTTTGTGTGGTAGCGATTCACAGTTAACCTCAAAAATGGCCGATCTTCCTGACACTGGCACTGGCACTGGGAATCTGCCAACAGAATGCATCGACGGATGTCCCGTTGTCGACGATGTCTCCAATTTACTGTGAAGTCCAGGTGGGTGAACTGCCTTCCCCTGAAGTGTCTACAATAACAGGGGCTACAACACCATCAGGAACAGCAGCTCCTGACCAACATGGCCAACTACTACAACTTCAGCAGCAACAATCGGTCCAGTAATAACAATTTGAGCAACAGCAATTACAGCAACAACAACAAAAACATCAATGATGACAGAACTACTTAATGTCAGCCTGCATGTCAGTCATCATTGTGACACTTTAACCTTAGCAATTGACACCAGTGCAGCTGCCCATCATTAGCAGTAAGGCGGCTCCATTAGTAAACGGCTCTGTGTCAGCTCTAATGCTGTCTCAGGGGTGACATGCCTGCGATCCAGATTCGAATCCACCCTCTGCTGGTGGCACAATGCAGACAAAGAACACTCTCAGCATCATCCTTCGACCCCACTCGATGCAGTTGCGCGGCCAAGAGTCAACAATGGGTAGAGTCAATCTGATGCAGGCCCATACATTATCCTCGTGGAAATCCTCCTATGTCACTAGGCAAGTTGTATGCCTACAGCTCTCATTTAAATCAGAATATTGTCAACATTAGCCGGCGGACAGAAACAAATTAAATTAGAACTGAAGCTCGCTGTGGCTGTTACAAATTTAATAAAGGTGTCCTTTGCCCCATACATTTGACGTCCTTCTTGATGTCTACGTTAGTCTGAGAGACAAGGAGATAGTCGACAAATGGAGAACATGTACCCTGTCCCATATATCAAAGGCTACACCTAGAAATATCATTCAAATCCCGAATTAACGATGCCAATTCCAGTCTGCACGGTAGTTTTTCGATCACAAACTTTACTCTCACAGGTTGCTATCTTGAGGACACGACGTTCGGTGCAACCGTACGTCGCCGCAGTCATCCAATTTAGAAATTTCTGGCGTTTTCGTCATCGGCTGAACCAGTGCAAAAGCCATACTCGTTGCATCAGGTGCGACGACCAATACCCACCGGATTCACGCATGGCGATAGTTTCAGTTGGCCTAAGAGGACCTGGACGTCATGGCTTATAGTTTTTACTAATATTCTGAACTTTAATAACTCGATAACTTTAATAGATATTGGAATGAGACTTTAACCACATAATTAGTATATTGTGACTCCTATGCGAAAAAAAATTAAAAACTTGGAGATACACAGTGGAAGGAATATTTATTTTTATCTTGCGTACTGAATGACGTGTAATTTTTTTGGGTACATTGTTCTTCCACACTATTTAAAATAAAAGGTCAAAACAAATTTCATTCTCTTAATTATTAACTTGTGGAAAAAGCAAACCTGGAATTTTATCAGTTTGTTATATCGTGTACTTTAAAAAAAAAAAATCATTCTTAGAATTCAATTTTTGTCCTAGTAGTTTATGACATGTAGCAGCTTAAAATATTTAATAGCTTATTGCCCAAAGTTGTTCACTGTGTAGGCAAGTTCTAAGCAAAATTTTTGATTTCGTAGATTTAAAACTGGATGAAATAATGATACCTAAGTAATGCAAAAACATTGATTGCGGGAAACTGAAACTAAAGACTTGCATGTCATTTTTTTCTCAATTAAAACATGTCAAAACATTCCAGATCCATAACATTTTAGATTCTGAGTGTCCTTTTCATGCCGGCCGGTGTGGCCGTGCGGTTCTAAGCGCGTCAGTTTGGAACCGCGTGACCGCTACGGTCGCAGGTTCGAATCCTGCCTCGGGCATGGATGTGTGTAATGTCCTTAGGTTAGTTAGGTTTAAGTAGTTCTAAGTTCTAGGGGACTGATGACCTCAGTAGTTAAGTCCCATAGTGCTCAGAGCCATTTGAACCATTTGTCCTTTTCATCTTTCTTTTCTTTGTTGTTTTGCCCTCCTTTGCCATGCTTCCAGTAACTTTTTGAGTTTCAGTAACACGTTGCCTGTACACCTGTAGCAATCCACTTTTCATGTTGTCCCTAGTTTCGACGTACATTCGGCTCATGGTTTTTAATCTGATGGTTACATCATTACTAAAAGATATTATGGCGTCCATCACACCAGCCTGAAAAGCTAACATGCCAACAAAAACAGCTTTTGGCAACCGTTCCAAAATGCAGCTATTGAAGCTTTCATTCGGATTCTGTGTCAGACAATTTAAACATTTATCCAGGAGTTTAGAATCTGAAATATCTCTACATTTTGCCTATAGTTCTACCATAACAGATTCTATCCGCAGCTCGCGGTCACGCGGTAGCGTTCTCTCTTCCTGAACACGGGGTCCTGGGTTCGATTCCTCGTCGGCTCAGGGATTTTCACCTGCCTCGAGATGACTGGATGTTGCTGTGCTGTCGTCGTCGTCATCATCCTTATTAATCCTCTTTACTGTCGTAAGAAGGCTCCATTAGGACCTTGCCTAGCACGGTGGTACGGGTCTCCCGCACAGTTCTCTTACGCTCTGTCAAGAAGTATGGGACTTCATTTCCATTCCATAACAGATTCTGGAATCGGATGTTTATGTGTATATTTTTTTCCATTTTCTTTGCACCTATTGTACTTCCGCCTTAAAGTGTTTCCTTTTGGGTAGTTGCCATGCTGTGGATGCTCGTCAGTGGATATTCTGTGAAACAGAGTTGCCCACATTGCTTTTCTCACCTCACCGACATTTTCCCTCTTTCCCCTGATGGCTAACCATAAATTCTGTTTTCTGTTTCTGACTTGGTGTGTCTACCTTGTGCACAAATTGCATTTCCATCAGAGAATTTTTTTCCTATCATGACCTTGCAAAGAGTTTCTTATGCCCTGACCCCATTCTTTTCTGCACATGTCCTATACATTACATTTCTTTTTTAATTTCATTTTCACCATATGTTAAGAAATCTTTAGAATCATCATCACGAAAGTAGTAAGTGTATAGCAACACTTGCCTAGAAATAGAGACTTCTCCCTTGCTTTCCATACCATCGCAGGACTACAAAGTTTTGTCACATTTGGGTTCATTTACCTTACTAGTACAACCATATCAGTATTTTGTCACGGATTCATAGTCTAGCACCTCGCCGTATGTACAGTCCTAGACATAAAACCTGACCGCCGGCCTGCCGCCACAGAGACTAAGTCCGAGTCGTTCACTTAAGGTGGCCAATAAAACTGACCGCCCCTGACAACTCTAAGTCCGGCCATCTGCACAATCTGGCAACACTGTAAGATGGGGAAGTGTTAGGAGGAAGTGTTGTCTACTTCCGAGTAGATATGAATGGAGTGAGGCCGTGGTCTTGCAGTAACCGTCGTGCATTCTAAACTTAGAGTCGCGTGTTCGCCTCCAACTGTTGTTTTTTACCACATTTCGTTCTAAAGTTATGAGTCTGATTGAACATCGAAGACAATTCGCTTAACATTCTACCCACCCGCAATAACAAGTATTCCAGAAACAACTCCGCAGGACAGCTCGTAGCTGCGTCGCGATCAGAACAGCTTTCGCTCAAGCATTTCCTCGGGCTGCAGCGGCTACCGGCCACCGGCCAGACGCCACCCGCCGCCTGAAATCCGGCGCCGCCCATGTGAAGGCGGCGCCACGCTGTCAGTGTATGTATCAATACCATTTTCGTATTTGAAGTTCTATTTATCATCTTGCAGTTAAGCATTGGATTTTGCATACTGGAAAATCGTGAACTACAATTAAGCATTGTAAAATTGAGTCGCAAGTGGAAAAAGGAGTAACATCTGCAACACAGCGTTTACTTTTGGTACAACAGAGGGGTGAATGTAGAGGAGGCAGCTAGGAAGATCTGAACTGTGCGTGGAGTGAGTGCTTTTGGGAAAAATACGCCAGAAAAAGATATTCTTGTTTCAACAAAGATCGTACTGGCATGAATGATTTTCCACATTAAGGAAGTCTCGACTACTGATATATGTGACAGATTACCATTTTACCATCATGCGACATTTGCATTCAACAGGCAAAGTTCAGAAGTCTGGTTTAGGAGTACTGCATACTCTAATTCTAAACAACAAAAATCAACGGAGTGACTGTTATTGAACGTCATCAGGTCCCTCATTGAGCATTCCTATGCAGTACTGTTACTGGTGACGTGTTATGATGCCTTTATCGTTAACTTCCTAAGAAGAAATGAAAGGCTGAGCCCCACCAAAAGACGTAGACTAGAGTAAAGAGTAGTGTGAACAAAATATTTTACATTTGATAGCTCCATAAGTGTGTTTTGGGCTACGAATTCTGCCCCAAGGGGTGTGTGCAACACAGCTGGAATTGGTTGTCAACAACTGAGACACCTTTCGGTTGCAGTGTAAGAAAGTCGAGCAACAAAACTACATCACCCGTGCTACTGCATGATAACTCACTCTGTTGATTTGCGAAACAAAACTATCCAGGAGATTGATAGGAAAGTCGTCTCTCAGGCACTTGTCCCTCTCGTCATATATTCGTAGAATTTTACCTTACCCGCTCTTGATCGAATCGATCAACCGTCAAGGCAATTATGTTCTAGACGAAAATACTTTTAAAACTACACTGGTTTAATGACATCGTTAGAACCAGTGGGTTTCTACATGCGTAGAATTTGCAAACAACTACTGCATAGTCAGATTGTT
Source organism: Schistocerca americana (assembly GCF_021461395.2). Classification (NCBI taxonomy): domain Eukaryota; kingdom Metazoa; phylum Arthropoda; class Insecta; order Orthoptera; family Acrididae; genus Schistocerca; species Schistocerca americana. The sequence goes on along the minus strand of NC_060122.1, from coordinate 646,086,233 downwards.
GTAGATATGGTGAAAGGAAATTCAGCTGGTGATTAATTTCTCTTTGATGATTAATGTTGCGATTGGAAAATTAATGTAAAATGCAATTAAAATATTCACCGTACTAATACAAATTAAATTCAGCTTACTATAGAAACATCACGATTGCAATCTATCTTATTAAAGCATTATGAGTCTGTAAGACGATTGAGCCTATTTTAACACGAATTAGTAGAATATTACCGACTTTTAACTCCGAAAAGATTTGTATTTACTTCATTTCCTGTATCATTCGCAAGTATTATGAAAATGTGGCATTTCATAGATAAAATTATGTATTCAGAACAACAAAAAATATGTTGGCAGAAAACAAAAGTGGTAAGTAGCAAGCCGAATTTTGCTCGAGCGTTATCATACGATTCCCATATTGTATCTGCCTCCTTGTAGCTCAGTTACAAAAGAATTAAAAATCTGGCTTTCAGCGAGTCTCGAAAGGCGAACGAAAGCAGCTTACACCTGGTAACCAAGCATGTTACCTGGGAAATGGTTTTTTCTAAAGCGGAAAGATATCCTTTTGTAGTTGAATTGTTGGCAATAGTCAGTCAGACGTGTGCCGTTGACCTAAGCGTTTCGGTATGTTGAATTTGTACCAATGATTTTTCTACAGGTTTTTTCTGTTCCAAATAGAGAATTGAAGTCTCCCATTAGTATTTTCACGTCATCTTGGTGAATTTTGCTAATAGTATTTTCGAGTGTGTTCCAGAATTTTTTGACATTTTTGGTGGGGGCATGTGCATTGATGAGTGTATATTTTTTACTGGGGCTCTGAATGAGAAGTTGATTGTTGATGGCTGTGATTTCTTTGACAGTACCTGATGATAGATCTGTGTTCGAGAAATGCCATGGCCAAAATTGGTACGCCTTTCGCTACCTTTTGTTGCATTTTGCTGTTGAAGATGTAATGGTTTTCGTAATGCAAGGTTTCATTGTCAGTTAGTCGTGATTCTTGAAGAGCAATGGTGAGAACTTTTTGTCGGTCGATTTATTATGTTAGATTATTTAGTTTTCGTTATTTGGATCAATGTTTGTTTGTTATTTTTTGTTATAAAAAACGGTCTTATGTGTGTGAAATCTTATGGGACTTAACTGATAAGGTCATCAGTCCCTAAGCTTACACACTACTTAACTTAAATTACTCTAAGGCCAAACATCCATGCCCGAGAGAGGACTCGAAACTCCGCCGGGACCAGCCGAACGGTTCATGACAGCTACGACCTCGACCGCTCGGCTAATCCCGCGCGGCGTGTAGTTTTCAAATGCATGTTTTCTGCTTGTAGGGAAAATTTACAAGAGATCTTCAATATTCTCTGCCGTGCTAACCTGGCCTCCCCAGAATCCGAAATTCCAACTGCCGCCTGTCGACAGTTTGCACAGTTCATGTTTGCTTGTGTTTCATTGGTTTGGCCTGGGTGATTCCAGGACCGGACAGGACCAGATGGTGTCGAAGCCTTTAGAAGCAAATATTTTCAGCCGAGCTCATTGAGCTAACAGACGGTGACCAGAGTAGCGGTGGTTTTCACTCAGACGTGCGTGGATTTTGAGTTCAACGGATTGAGTAGTCGTTGAGGATTGTGTTAGTATTTGGTTCACCCCAAGTATTTGATTTCCTCGGTACCACCCATATGGGGGAGGGTTTCCCCTATCGGCCCCACGGGATTATTATTATTGTCATTATGTCATCAGCAAATCCGATATGGTGCATCTTTCCACGACTGTGCCAATGACAGTGATCTCAATAACAATATTCTACAGCAAATATGAATTAGCAACTCAACCACTGACGAGGAGCGTGTGTAGATACGTGCTGAAAAGAGGTTGGCTGCTGCGTCCCGACAGTGCCTACCGTCGAAGGTTCGAGTCCTCCCTCCGGCATGGGTGTGTGTGTTGTCCCTACCGTAAGTTAGTTTAAGTTAGATTAAGTAGTCTGTAAGCTTAGGGACCGATGACCTAAGCAGCTTGGTCTCAAAGTTCTCACAACGAATTTACAAAATTTTAAATCCAAAATACTGCGTCTCGGTTCTTACGATAGTGCAATAGGTGCGCACAGGTTAGCTGTAACTGAAGAGAGACTCCAACACGGATTGTGGTTAAGAGCATAATAACTTAAATTGTGAATATAGTTCTGAATGAATGTTTGTTATGCATTTTTCCGTCACCCTTTTCACTGTTATAAGTTACGTTCTACAAGGAACGCACGCCATTGGAGGCGGCAATCTGTAATTTATTTTACCTTAATTACTATTTCAATTTTTTCCACAATTTAAAGGTATATATGGGTGCAAACATGGAATATATGGGAGTAATGCAGCTGCTCAGTGACAGGTATGGCCAGGCCTCGGATCTTCGACCCCTGCCCTCTTTGCCTCCGCCTACCTGGTGCTGATAGTCTTCTCAAACTTTAAAAAAAAAAATTATTGTGCAGTGATCAGCATGTCTGTCTAGTAAGCAGGAGGTCCAGGTTCGATGCCCAGTCGGTCACAAATATTCATCTGCCGTCTTAGCTGTATTTCAACGCGCTGTAACAGTGTGGACGTCGGTCCTTCGACATTTAAGATGCAATTGTTTCTTGAGGCAATAGAGGTGATTTGCGAACATTTGTCTTGCCATCAGAGTAACGGGACTTTAACGGCATCCAACCCTTAGTCATTGCTTTGTGCCAGCGCTAACCCATGTCATATATATGCGAATCAGATTGTAGTTCATATTTAGTCAAATAACGAATGGTGAGTAATAAGTATGCCGTCCGGTGTGGCCGAGCTGTTGTAGGCGCTACAGTCTGGAACCGCGCGACCGCTACGGTCGCAGGTTCGAATCCTGTCTCGGGCATGGATGTGTCTGATGTCATTAGGTTAGTTAGGTTTAATTAGTTCTAAGTTCTAGTGGACTGATGACCTCAGAAGTTAAGTCCCATAGTGCTCAGAACCATTTGAACCATTTATGAAGTATGCGAGTATTTACGAACAGTAGAAGCAGGATTGCAGCGAACTGATCTCTTAACCAAGTGCAACATAGAGTACCTATGTAATGAGTCATTCCAGCTGCAGAGCTGAGCGTAATATTTGTTAAGCAATTAATTGGAGAATTAATGTAATACCCGCACGACGATTTCTGTAGTCATACTGTATCATTAGCAGCCCGCGAATGGAGTACTATGTTCGTTAAATCGGATTACTCAAGGTGAGGTCAAATAAAGAGAAGCGACGACGCCACAACACTATCTTTACTTAAGTAGGTAGTCAGCGCTAAATTATGTGTGCCACGATTAACGTTACTGTAAGCAGTTTGACAGCATAACACCACCACAACTACTGACAACCTGAGCCATATCATCACGCAGTTGTAATTCGCAGTGATTACAAGTTGCTGATGTTTGTCAAGAATAGAGGAAAGCGCCTCTGAAGTTCCATTTGCATTACGCCTAGGACGGAGAGAATCCTAAATAACAGTAATAGGTCACCCAGCGAAGAGAAGAGTCCACGTATTGTCTCAAGTTCTTGCAATTCGATATTAATGCAGTTACCGATAGTTTCACACTAACGGGTTCTTTTGGCTATCGGAATACTCATATGGGAATTATAAAAGTGTAATTGCTAGAACGCTCAACTACCTTAATAACACCTCATTCTGGATTGAATACGACTCGGAAAGCGACGTTAATTTGACGTTTCCATCCATCTCCTGACGTCTTACTGAAGTGCACGCACAGTTGTGTTGCCTATCGCATGGATTCTGTCAAGTGTTATGTCAGCTGGCAGTCATTGCTGAATACAGAGTTTTGCAAATATCCCCACTGCTTTAGGGGACATCGTCTTTGTTGCATTTTTTCCATACCGTAATTAGCACAGTAACATAAGGCTTGTTCTGATGAAGAACTTGATGCCCACAAGTCCTGAAATAAGAATCTCCCAGCGGGAGTAATGCATGAAAGGAGACAGACTGTTGGACAAAAGAATGGAAAGCTCCCTGCTTTTTGCGTTTCCGATAGCGCCTACGATAAGAATCTTGTGTCATATTATGCTTCACAAACTTAAACTGTTTGTTTTTTTACTTCATACTAAAATAAAAGTTATGATCTGAGAAGAGGAAATGACTGATATGCTTCTCAGGAACTTTAGTTTTTCATGTTTTTTTCTCACTTCATACTAAAACAAGGGCGTTAATATGAGAAGAGGAAATGAAATATACGCTTCCAAGACATAATAATTCCTTGTGTGCTACTACTGCATACATGAAAGCCCTGCAGTTAATTTTTGTATGTTGGATAAATTTTGATATCACCTCACATTCCTTTGTGACAAGGTTCCTATTTTCTTGGGATTCAAATAGAGTGGACATTTAATCACTGCTTAATATTCTGATGACTAATGACATGATACCCGTTGCAATTGCTCCATGGAACCTGTGAGTAGAGTCTCACATTGGTTACCATAAGAACACGCAGGCAGTGATATCCGCTCACTGCAGTCAGAGCCAAGGTGATTTCTTTCTCTCTATGGCGAAGCGTCTGCTGCAGTGTCCACGCTCAGCCAACATAAACAAGTCGCGGCGGCATTGGGCACTGCTAATCGCTGCACTTGTCGCGAGCCTCGACAACAAGAACGCACTGTCTCTGCTAACTATACTATGGAGTTAATACATCTTACTTAACGTAACGTAATATGCAGGTCGTGGGTTGGGTAAAAATTCAGTTTGTAACTTCCCATCGCATTAAAATACTTTATAGTCATATTTGATGCAATATTTATTGTTGGTTGTCTCTCTAATGTTAATAGTATTGATTCAGATTGTGCGTGAACACGAAAACACACACACACACACAAACAGTCATTGATTCTAGTGAGGGTGACAACTACTGTGTGTTGAACAACACATGCACCAGTCAGTTCCTTAGTTGGCGTCGAGTGGATGAGATTTTTCAATTACCTAGCATTGCAAGAATTGTAAGGAGGAGACTGAAAGTAAATGGACTTGTATCCAAAGAGCTGCGACAAAGGAAAGCTTGACCGACTATCAGATAATTGTTTACGTGGGTACTGTGGACGAGTATACTTTTAGTAACCAACCCACCCACGATCATTACGTAAGATTTCTCGAAGGCGTAGGGGCATTGTTTTCATTAAGTCTTCGACAATGTAGTGTGATGGTTTACTTCCCGCCATACGTTTTCTATATTCGTCCAAAGGTCGCTTGCATTTGTAGGTCCACATGGCAATGACCTTGTTACCTCTGCCCACATATCCTCTATCTGGTTGATCTTCGGTGATCGTGGAACAAACGGCAACAGCTTTATCCTCTCTTGGCCCTGAAACCAATCTCGCACTGCTCTGATGGATGGGGCTGTGCTCCTGTAAATAAACTGTTATCTCGTTCGCTCATATATTTATATTTAAATAAAATATTAGTAGTAAGCACATTGTATTATTATTTTTGACAGTGTTTAAGAATTCAGGCCCTGTCATAAATAAGTGATCTAGATTCAACCGTTCGATTAAGAATGTGGTTTACCCAGTCTATCAAATGATGAGAGTCGTATTCGGATATCCACATTAAGCCTGACTGGCTGAATCCGATTAGAACTATCTGGTATCGAAATGAAATTACAGAAATTGGATAATTTGAACGTCTGTATTGCAACAATGCTTCGCACATAAATTCCTATGCCCCAGGAAAAAAATATATACTCATCAACGCAGATGCCCCCACCAACATCGAAAATAAGAAAAACACCAAAAATGTCGAAAAATTCTGGAAAACACTCGAAAATACTATGAGCAAAAGTCACCAAGATGACCTGAAAGTACTAAAGGGAGACTTCAACTTTCTATTTGGGACAGAAAAAACATGTAGAAAAATCATTGGTACAAATTCAACACACCGAAACGCTTAGACCAACGGCACACGTCTGACTGGCTGTTGCCAACAATTCAACCACAAAAGGATGTCTTCCCACTTCAGGAAAATACCATTTCTCAGGTAACATGTTTGGCTACCAGGTGCAAGCTGCTGTCGTTCGCCTTTCTAGACTCGCTGAAAGCCGGACTTTTTATTCTTTTGCAGTAGAGCTACAAGCAGGCAGATACAAACTCAATAAGGGAATCGTAAGACAGCGCTCGAGCAAAATTCGTCTTGGTATTTTCAGTAACCCTTACTGTCAGAGCGAAAACCTTAAGGTACTGCCAATTTCATAATGCCACTTTTGTTTTCTGCCGACATATTTTTTGTTGTTGTGAATACATAATTTTATCTATGAAATGCCATATTTCCATAATACTTGCGAATGATACAGGAAATGAAGTAAATACAGATCTTTTCGAAGTTAAAAGTCGATAATATCGTAATACTTCGTGTTAAAATGGGATCAATCGTCTTACATACACTTTATGCTTCGCTACAGTATGGAACCGCGCGACCACTACGGATGCAGGTTCGAATCCTGCCTCGGGCATGGATGTGTCTGATGTCTTTAGGTTAGTTAGATTTAACTAGTTCTAAGTTCTAGGGGACTGATGACCTCATAAGTTAAGTCCCATAGAGCTCAGAGACCTTTGAACCATTTTTGAACTTAATGCTTTATTAAGATAGACTGCCGTCGTGATGTTTCTGTAGTAAGCTGAATTTAACTTGTATTAGTAAAGTGAATATTTTATTTGCATTTTCCATTAGTTTACTAAACGCAACAGTAATCATCAAAGAGATATTAATCAGCAGCTGAATTTTCTTTCACCATATCTACAACAATCTGACAATGCAATAGTTGTTTACAAATACTACGCCCGTAGAAACCTACTTGTTTTAACGATGTCATTAACCCATAGTAGTTTTAAGAGTATTTTCGTCTAGAAATGAATTGCCTTGCCGGTTGATCGATCAAGAGCGGGAAAGGTAATATTTTACGAATATATGACGAGAGGGACAAGTGCTTGAGAGAGGACTTCCCTATCAGTACAAGTGTCTGAGAGACGATTTTCCTATCAATCTCCTGGATAGTTTTGTTTCGCAAATCAACAGAGTGAGTTATCATGCAGTAGCACAGGTGATGTAGTTTTGTTGCTCGACTTTCTTACACTGCGACTGAGAGGTGTCTCAGTTGTTGACAACAAATTCCAGCTGTGTTGCACACACCCCTTGGGGCAGAATTCGTAGTCCAAAACACACTTATGGAGCTATCAAATGTAAAATATTTTGTTCACACTACTCTTTACTCTAGTCTACGTCTTTTGGTGGGGCTCAGCCTTTCATTTCTTCTTAGGAAGTTAACGATAAAGGCATCATAACACGTCACCAGTAACAGTACTGCATAGGAATGCTCAATGAGGGACCTGATGACGTTCAATAACAGTCACTCCGTTGATTTTTGTTGTTTAGAATTTGAGTATGCAGTACTCCTAAACCAGACTTCTGAACTTTGCCTGTTGAATGCAAATGTCGCATGATGGTAAAATGGTAATCTGTCACATATATCAGTAGTCGAGACTTCCTTAATGTGGAAAATCATTCATGCCAGTACGATCTTTGTTGAAACAAGAATATCTTTTTCTGGCGTATTTTTCCCAAATGCACTCACTCCACGCACAGTTCAGATCTTCCTAGCTGCCTCCTCTACATTCACCCCTCTGTTGTACCAAAAGTAAACGCTGTGTTGCAGATGTTACTCCTTTTTCCACTTGCGACTCAATTTTACAATGCTTAACTGTAGTTCATGATTTTCAAGTATGCAAAGTCCAGTGCTTAACTGCAAGATGATAATACAACTTCAAATTCGAAAATGGTATTGATACATACACTGACAGCGTGGCGCTGCCTTCACATGGGCGGCGTCGGATTTCAGGCGGCGGGTGGCGTCTGGCCGGTGGCCGGTAATCGCTGCAGCGCGAGGGAACGCTCGAGCGTAAGCTGTTATGATCGCGATGCAGCCACGAGCTGTCCTGCGGAGTTGTTATTGCGGGTGGGTAGAATGTTAAGCGAATTGTCTTCGATGTTCAATCAGACTTATAACTTTAGACCGAAATGTGGTAAAAAACAACAGTTGGAGGCGAACACGCGACTCTAAGTTTAGAATGCACGACGGTTACTGCAAGACCACGGCCTCACTCCATTCATATCTACTCGGAAGTAGACAACACTTCCTCCTAACTCTTCCCCATCTTACAGTGTTGCCAGATTGTGCAGATGGCCGGACTTAGAGTTGTCAGGGGCGGTCAGTTTTATTGGCCACCTTAAGTGAACGACTCGGACTTAGTCTCTGTGGCGGCCGGCCGGCGGTCAGTTTTTTTGTCTAAGGCTGTACGTAGGTGTAACTGTGACAACTCAGTCCAGCAATTTATGGTCTCTCTTCTACCAGGCACCATCCAATGCAGCAACAATAGCGGTAATTTGACAAATATCTACAGTTTCTTTCGCTACCCTCTGCACAGATGTTTCACTGACTTCTGTTAGGACCCTACGCAAACGATTGAAATACGACTGATATTTGATAGGCGGCGTTGAGAGATCCACCATAGCATAGAATATCTGGGCTGTTTTTTTTCAGTATGCCTCATGGCATGGACAATGTGAATATCCACTTCACAAAATTTTTTGCGTGTTACAGGAGTGTCACTGTATAATTTTTTACTTTACGCTTGACACTACTCTACAATTTTGCTGCATAGGGTTCTTCTCTTACTTATGTCCTCACTAAACATAAGAGATTTTTCGCTTTTACAGTATTTACATTAAGCAACAGACAAAAGCAGTTCTAGAAGCTTGCACTTGGTAATTAACATGTGATCTTACAACACCAGCATCTTGTTCATTTTCGTTAAAATATTTCAACTTGTGTTTTGAACCACTGTCTGGCGAACTTTCCGGCCTAACCTCACTTCGTAGTGGCGTAATTGTCTACTCACTTTTACGATTTCAAACAACAAGCTTGTGTCGATTACAGTAACATTTACGATCGCAATTAAACATCTTCGTTTTGGGGATTTTAATGTCTAAAATGGTTGAAAACCGCAGTCAAAATAACAGATTTTCAACATTTAGATAAACTGAAATAATCTACTTGTATCGGCAGGAAGATTGACTGCAATAAATCCCTGTTCATAGTGCAGTCGGTATGTTATTCAAGGATGTTACACAAAAGAGTCGTTATGGAAATAACGGCGCCAAAATTAAATAACGAGACTTTGTAGACAATATGTGGACGCCCATTGTTCTCGCAGACGTTGGACAGCGGCAAATGATTTAAACCAAGAAAACGAACTTGCGAGAGTGTGCGGATATATCGATAATTGTAAGACGTTGAGTGTATACCCTCGCGATGCACGCGGTCTACAACGCTAAATGGGACCTACGATTGATGGATGAGGAAGTGCATCTGCTCTTCTGGCTTATAATATACCAGAAGATGGCGTACGTGCTGCTCCGAAACCAGACAATTGAAATAAGCTCCTTTGCTGCTGCTATGGTGGTACGGTTTCTTTCAGGTTTTGTATGACAGCTAGGAATTCAGGCGACGCATGTGCTGTAGAAGGGCATTTAAACACGAAAATGAATCACAGAATTTAGTACATAAAAAAATCCAATTTTGGGCTGCCATGATGTCGTGTGCGGTATTCCTCCATCAAAATGAGCTACAGCGTGCAAGGGCCTACGCCACGTCGCCAATGGTAACTGGTAGCTCAAAGCACGCATACTCAGCCTAGTCTTCAAAGTCACCTGGATTATTTGATACCACCTCCAAGGCTACCATCACAACCGCCAGTCCTAATACTATACCACGAAATCACCGTCACCGCCAGTGCCACCCCAGTTGGTTTCCATCTCTCCCAGGAAGTCGGGCATCAACAGAATGATTTTCAGTCATCAGACAGATCGGGTGTCGTCTTCGAGAAGAGAGTTTCATCTAAATGGCAGGGCTTTTTAGAAATTAGTCAAGAATATTCTCTAACCGTCTCCCCCAAGGCCCTGTACCATACAACCCATACCCTATTCAGTACGCTAAATAGCTATCGTCACTTCGCAGTAACAGCGAGTATGCTACAAAAAAATTCATCAGAGTTATCGTACGCCTTCTTGAAGACGCGAAGACACAGCTACCTAGATCTTTACAGTAACAGCTTGTACGACTATTGTTAAAGACCCTCTTAACGTCTAGATGCTGTGGAAGGATTTAGGACCCTCCAATGGAATGCGTGACCTGTGATCGCCAGTAAGAATGTACTCCACCATCAACTTCGAACGCTGAAGATACCAGTGGCAGCCATCTCCGCGATATGGTTTCAACCAGATCCCGTCGTCTGCCTTCGAGGATATCAGGTATACCGACAGGACAGAGAGGATGGTAGAGAGGAGAAATTGCCCCCTTCATCAGTAACGTGCCGTAGCACACCTCAGTATTGATATCCCATGGCGTTATTAACAGATTTTATGTGATAGCAGCCCCGCTGTCGTCTACAATCGGTCGAAAAATCATTGCGGCCATCTACTGCCTGGCCGCGGTCGTGTATCCCCCCCCCCCCCCCCACCACAAGAGTGGTATGCTTTGGTATAGTATTTAGAACATCATGTCCTATTCTGTGGGATTTTAACGCACACAGAAAACTATGAGGTCGCACTTTAATGATAAATTGGGTACCGGGATCTGTAGATTCTCGGCGATTTGTCTCATCTCCCACAAATATGGTTCCCCTACATTACTTCCGTTACCGGGTCGGAGACTCTTAGCCGTCGACCATGTCTTTGGCGTCTATTTCCTCTCATGGTGACTAATCCTAATCATGTGGGGTCTAATCACTACTGTCTTCTAATGCTAACATTCACTCAGACCGATGTAGCAGTCTATAGGCCACTTCACAATGGAACATCACAAAGGAGTATTGGTGCCAGTAAAGTGCAATAATGAATGTATAATTTTCATCGTTTCCCATTGAAACGCCCCGTAATCAAGATACATTATTTTCCGAAATCATCTCAACGTAGCGGCATCACTTTTTATCCCATAGAGGAGGGTGAACACCAGCACCAGCAGACAGACAGTTACCAGGCAAGACCAAGACCTGTGAGCCACCTGGCGAATACAGTCAGGTGGCTCACAGGAGGCATGCTTGCGGTCCACTCAAACGGCATAACGCATGGGAGAACAGCGTTGCCTACAAACATACGGATGAAGCAACTATGCGCTTTCTCAAGGCCTGTGAAAAAGAACACTGGAACAAATTTTGTGAACATCTCTCCACGAACACCCCCGTCGCGTTGATCTGAGGAATGGGTTCTTCGTTCAAATGGAAGCCAGTAGCAGAACTAGACAGAAAAGTTAACTAATAATATCGCACCAGCCACTGCACTACTAGCACTCATTGCTCTCCCGGTGCACAGTACCGCTGACGATTTTCGAGATGGATTCATCTCACCATTTTCTCTCAAGTTCTCATCGATCAGATAAATTATACCGTCATCAGCGATTTGTCTGAGGAAACAAAACGCATTCTTATCGGCATCTTCAGTGACATTTGGAAGGACTGGAACCTTCCAGCTGATTGATGCCTATTTTGAAACCTGGGAAGGCTCCTGGGCGAGAGACGTCGCATCGACTGATTACCCTATCGTCGCGTACGTGTAAGACCTTTTGAACATCTTATCAAATTCCACTCAGAACGGCGGTTGAAAACAACGACTTGCTCCTCCGGAAGCAATACGGCTTTCGTAAGGGCGAAATACCGCTAACAATATCATATCTCCTGCGATGGACACTGAAAGAACCTTCCTGAGTTCATTAACAAACTGAAATTTTTACACCTCCCGGTATCTCTTTTACGAATTATCTATGGTTTATTCTTTCGTACAGTCAATGACTTCGACCAGAACAATGTCGCATAGTGTCCCGTAGCTTTCTTTCCATATGATGCGAGACTTAGTCCCTTACTATACAACCTATTTAGCACCAACGTCGACGTTTGTGTCTACTCCTAATCGTCGTGCATCACAACGCATGTGTCAAGCTAGCCACATGGGAGTTAGGAAACTGACTCACTTTGTGCTCGAAAAATCTTCGGTGATGATGTTCATGTGCAAGCGACGCAATTACTTCTCATCTGAACTTCAGCTTGGCCCGCACAAACTTCCTTTTCAATCACTTGCTAAGCTACTTGGAGTCTACTTTGACTGCAAACTGACGTCGGCACGTCATGTTGCTTACCTCGTAGACAAAGTGGAACACAATACGAATATATTGTGGATGCTTGCTAGAATCTGGTGGAGATCGGAACTGACAGTCCTCTTCAGTCTCTATAAAGACTTGATCCGCTCTGCTTTCGATTATGGCAGCATTGTCTATGGCAACGCGACGAAATCGACTTCGCGTTAACTCGATGTTCTCCGTTATACAATGCTTCGTTTTTTTCTTGTGGCCACGAAATCAACGCCCACCAACGTACTATTAGTGGAAGCGTCTTCGGCGCCGTTCGCCGTACGTCCGTACATGTCGAATAATTTTCTCTGTCTCCGGTGTTCCATATGTGATTGTGCCTCCGACAAAGCAATGATCTGGGGATTCATGCAGGCACCTGACAGACGAAGGACAAACCGAATTCCCTTATCAGTCCGCAGCTATGAGAAATCACAACAATTTTTGCCTTTAGTCCTTCAAGACTCGGAACCCAAGACTCGGAACCCCCCTTGCTTTCAATTTCCGTTTGCTACTTTCTTCACCCCAATCTCCAGCCCTTGTTCGGTTTCAGAACAGATACGAGCATTAATCACGAACTGGAGCAATTCCTTACCAAACAATGGCCTCCAACTATACGTATGGCTCTAAAGGTGCACTGGACTCGCATTCGGGAGGACGGCGGTTCAATCCCGTCTCCGGCCATCCAGATTTAGGTTTTCCGTGATTTCCCTAAATCGTTTCAGGCAAATGCCGGGATGGTTCCTTTGAAAGGGCACGGCCGATTTCCTTCCCAATCCTTCCCTAACCCGAGCTTGCGCTCCGTCTCTAATGACCTCGTTGTCGACGGGACGTTAAACACTAACCACCACCGCTCTAAAGGTGAGGCGGCCGAATGACACTCCTTCAGCTTGGAGTTTGACGCTCCACTGGCGAGCTTTCCTTGCTCGGCATGTTGAGCAGTGTGACCATTAATATGCTGTTACTGCTGTTCCTGTGGGAAAAAAAGAAGACAAAAACCTTACCTATATCGGCATTCGATGCTGTGGTGATGATACCCTGTGTCTGCAGCGAGACGCCTTTTTCAGTCCCTCTAGCGACACACTCCAAATGTTCGCACTGCCACCTGAATCTTCTGCTTACAAGGTGGAGTTCTTGGCCATCACGAAGGCTATTTACTATGGCACGCAGACTTTCAGGCTCGTATTGATCCTAACAAGTTTCCCAAGTATCTGGTAAACCGGCTAACATGTAGGTCTTTGGTGTCTTGTAGGCCATTGGCATTGCGGACATTGAGCATCGATATCTTTTTACTTTGGATGAAAGAGCATCAGTACATTCTCCATAATGTAATTCTTGACCACCTTGATAAGTGGAGCAATACGGAAGGACAATTCCACTCAACACCAGTCCTTTATACGGATTTCAACTTAACGGTCAAGAATTCTGCTTATCATGACTGGAACTGTGAATGGCACGTATCCCAGCACTACAAGTGCGGCCACTCCGTTGCCATACAACCGAACGTCTTTCCTCGGCCATGGTTCACCTCGGTGAAGCTTAGTCGACTTCATGTGATCTCTCTCATTCAAATGAGACTAGGAGATGGGTGTCAGGTCGCTCACCTATACTGGTTCAAAATCATCGATTCTGGACACTGTAATCAGGTCACTACGGCGGTGGCGGGTTGATCCACGTCATATTGGCGTAAACAGAGTACTCCGCCGCACGTGCCATCTTGTACAAAGAATTGGTTGCAGAGGGACTACCCCCTCACCACGTGTGTAACTTCCTTACTTCACCGTTTTGATACATATAGGTATTAGTTGCCCGTGAACTTTTTAAAAGATACCGGTTGACCAATAAGTTTTGTGGATCTTGTCCTCCATTGGAACCAGCCCTGTTCCATAACTGAGACGTTTGTTTTTATTTTGCATTTAGAACTTATCCTTGTAAACAATGTCTTTGTACGGCTTTTAATTATAAAATGCCGTGGATGTCATTCTCCTCTCGCCCCGACCCGGTTAGAGCCTTGGGTCGTAATTTTCTTTTCTTCTTTTTAAATTTATATAACGAAGTTATTTTAGAACTTCACTCTCTTACCATTGTTCTATTGTGAAAATGGCACTAATCTTAACTTGGAACTGCTGAATGTCTGGTGTTCGTCTTTTATTGTTTTTATTTTACATTAAGAAGTTACGTTTTACGTCGAATTGTTCTGCTGTGGAAATGGCATTTGTGTTAAAATGGCACTTCTGTAACTACTGTTCGCTGCATGGTCTTTGTCGCCCAACACTAAAAATAAATAAATAAAACGCAAATACACTGCAATAACATTAAAAAGGTTGAAAAACAATTTTCGTACGTCCTTAAAGGAAGTGATTTGTTAAAGAAAAACGTACCGACGTCACTTTGTCTCATAATTTTGATTTCAGCATTCTATAAAGTTTTTAATTGCTCTAGTTCTCTTTATAACTCACTTTACATATATTTTACATCATTTACGTCATGTTGTCGGTATTTTCGGGCAATTTTAGTGATAATGTTTTAGGTACTTTAGGCAATAATAATTTAGACCCAGCTGTTAGAAGCCCTGTTTCATATGGGAATCAATTCTCAGTTGAGGCAGCTGTCATCCATAAGGGACGCGTTCGTTCAGATTTTAGACGTTGAATCGATGGAAAATATTAATGATGAGATTCCTGGCACCACTAAGGATTTCGTTTTGTTGAATGGTCAGTTCGCACCCTCCAGGTTCTATGGCCCCTATGCCCGAAGGGAAGGCAAAGGATCTTAGGTGAGAAGTTAGCCAGTTCCACAAGAAACGCAGAGGAGTCACTGTGCAGCTTTGTGGTGTATGTGATGTGTCGTTTCTGTGCGCACTAAGTTTGTATGTTTGGACGCTAACTAGTTGAGATTGTTCTAGTCGAAAACTTTCTGTAAATTTAAAGTAGTTTAATAAAAGTACTCTCGAGTTCTCTCGAGTGATAACTCAGCTATCATTTAACGAAATTCAAATGGGACAGAACTTGTTCTTCACTTTATGCATCGTGAGTCTGGTTAGGTTTTGTATTTCCATTCACTTGCGACGCACAAGGCAGGTTTGATACCTCAGTTTCTACATCAACACGATTACTCTTCGATTCATAACTAAGTGCCTCGCAGAGGGTTCATCGAACCACCTTCCAGCCGTTTCTATGGCGTTCCAATCTCGAAGAGCCAGCGGGAGAAATAAACACTTAAATCTTTCCCTGCAAGCTCCGATTTTTTTTACATATTTTACACTGATTACTCAGAACATTATGACCAACTACCTAACTGCTAGTATGTCCACTTCGGCACGGATAACAGCGGCGACAAGCCGTGGCACGGAAGCAATGAGGCCTTGATAGATCTCTGAAGGCAGCTGGCACCACATCTCCACACACAAGTCACCTAATTCCGGTAAATTCCGAGAAAGAGGGCGATGAGCTCTGACGCCACGTTCAATCACATTCCAGATGGAATCGATAGGGTTCAGACCTGGAATCCGCCACTGCGTTCCCCGAACCGCTCCATCACTCTCCTGGCCTTGTGACATGACGTATTAGCTCGTTGGAAAATATCATTGCCATCGGGAAATATTATCATCATGGGTGTACTGGCTGCAGACAGTGTACGATACTCCTTGGCCGCGTACGAGCTCGACTGTACCCATGGGTGCCCACATGACTGTTCCCCAGAGCATAATGGAGCCGCCACCAAGTTGTGTCCGTCCCGGAGTACAGCTGTCAAGGAGCTGTTCCGCTGGAAGACGACGTATTTGTGACATCCCACCGGCGTAACGAAGAATCTATCGGGAATCATCAGATCATGCAAAGCCCTGCCACTGCGTCAACGTCCAGGGCCGATGGTCAAGTGCTCATTTCAGTCGTGGTTACCAATGTCGTGGTGTTAACATTGGCACATGCATGGGTCGTAGGCTATGAAGGCCCATCGTTAGGCATGTTCGGTACACTGTGTGTCCAGACACGCTTGCACTCTGCCGAGCGATCAAGTCTGATGTTAGTTCCGCCACAGTTCGCAACCTGTCCTGTTTTACCAGTCTATCCAGCCTGCGACGTCCGATATCTGTAACGAGTGGCGGCTGCCCGACCCCACGACACCAGATGTCGTGGTTTCACCTCGGTTTTGCCACGTGTTGAAGACACTCACCTCAGCACTCCTCGAACATCCGACAAGTCGTCCAGTTTCTGAAATGCTCGTGCTGCTCCTACACACAAATTTCACTCGGTCAAACTCAGATAGATCGGCGCCTTCCCCATTCTACACACGGACAGCACGCTCACGGGTACTACATGTGCCGTGCGTGCGTCTCACTAGCAGTCATTCCTTACTAGGTGACGGTGCTATCGTCTGGAGGATATTATATCGATAGACGATGGGTGGTCATAATGTTCTGGCTCATCAGTGTGTTATGATGATCGTCCATCCCTATTTAGGTGAGCGCCAATAAAGTTTCTTACACTACGAGGACAAAAATGGTGATTGAAATTTCATGTGATATCCTGCTGGCAAGAAAAATGCCTTTCTTTTAATGATAGCCACCCCATTGCGTTTAACATGGGATCTATCCATTGCACTATCTCCCTTATTTCGCGATACTGTAAAACGTGCTGCTTCTTTGAACTTTTTCGATGTCTTCCGTCAATCGTATCTGTTGCGATTCCTGCACCGCACAACAGTACTTACAAAGAGGGCGGACAATAATATAACGGTAAGTTTTACTTGATGACCTTCCTTCAGTTACTACGAACGTTGACCATTCTGACAGGAAATCACGAATCTAGTCGCACAACTGAGACGATACTCCACAGACACGCAATTTGATTGGATGGTTCGTTGATTTGGGGGAGGGAACCAAACAGCGAGGCCATCGGTCCCATCGGATTAGGGAAGAATGGAGAAGGAAGTCGGCCGTGCCCTTTCAAACGAACAATCACGGTATTTGCCTGAAGCGATTTAGGAAGATAATGGAAAACCTAAATCAGGATGGCCGGACGTGGGCTTGAACTGTCGTCCTCCCGAATATGAGTCCAGTGCCACCTCGCTCGGTTAGTTTGATTGGAAGTCGCTTGTAAGAAATGATGTCAAAAGCCTTCAGGAAATCTAACAATATGGAATCAATATGACATCGCCTGCCGACAGCAGTCATTACTTCGTGAGAATGAAGAGCTAGTTGTGTTTCGCAAGAACGATATTTTCTGAACCCGTGTTGGCTGCATCTCAATGAATCGTTTTCTTCGTGGTAATTCATGATGTTCGAGCATAGAATATTTTCCAAAAATCTACTTAAAACTCACGTTAGGCATATGGGTCTGTAATTCAGCAGATTGTTCATAGTTCTTGTCTTAGGTATTGGTATGATTTGTGCACTTTCCGATGTTTAGATACGGACTTCTCGACGTGCGACCGGTTGTATATGACTGCTAAAGCTGTTGTTCTGGATTGGAATTCTGGGATACTCATACCGTCGTCTTTTGTGAATGAATTTTGGAAAACGGTGTTTAGTAATTCTGCTTTAGAGGCACTGTCTTCGCTGGTGTGCTTCATATACGACCAGAACGCCTCTGGATTTTCTACCAGATTTCGAGACAGAGTTTCATTGTGGAAACTATTAAAAGCATCTCGCATTAAAGCTTGCACTAAATTTCGAGACTATGCAAAAAATTTACTTCTTTTAGGGGTTTTGTGTTCTTTGATATTTGGTACGCTTCTTACGTTGCTTCTGCAACAGAGTCCTGAAATGTTCTGTGTACCATGGTGAATCGGTACCATCTGCTATTAGTTTATTTGGTAGAAAGTGCTGAATAGTATGTTTGATAATCATTTTTTGTACGTGTTTCCATTTTACCTCCCCTAATTCAGCATAATCCACAATGAATAACATTGTTTAATACAGTTTGGTCTTGTGGAACCACGGTGTCAGGATCTTATACATGTTCCATATTTATGGCAGTTCAGGAGCACGCTCCACTTTGTAAGTAAACGCCCTTCCAGTTTCTGCTTAGTTATTTAAACTTAGCCCCGATGCGCATCCCAGCACGCTACCCTTCCTCCTGTGATCACTGATTTCATGTACCTTGCAAGAGGAAGTTACTAGGAAGCATTTAACAAAGTTCGATCCTTGATCAGTTTAGCTGAAGTCCGGTAGTTAGACTTCCGTTGCGTTTTTCTCCTTGTGACAGGTATGAGGAAGTAACCCAATAAATATTTCTGGGACTTCTGACGACTGAGACACCATACTTTTGCTTAGCCTTAACTTATGGCCTGATACCGTCAAGCTAAGCAAAAGTATAGTAATTATGCCTCAGGAAACTATTTGGAAACGCTATACGACTCGTAGTCACATACACACACTCACACACACACACACACACACACACACACACACACATACGCGCGCGAGCGCGCGCGCGCTTGGACGCACCCATAATGCAGCGCAACTGAAGAAAATTGTGGTTGCATAGCTAATATCTGATAATTCCACAGTAAAAAAAAATTACACAGGCCAACGATGGAAAAACTTTTTGCTGAAAATACTTTACTCTAATGTTTTTTAGGATGGGAAATTCAAAATATGATACTTTAAAACTGTATCATCCACCATTTATTCAGTGATACTTTAAAACTGTATCATCCACCATTTATTCACATTATACAGTTAAATTTATTAAATTAAGCGATTTTTAAATAATTTAACATATTTCATATAGTTAAAATAATTTAAAAAGGAGGTGTAATGAATGTATATGACGTTGGCAGCACTGCTGAAAAACATTTGCTGGCAAACAAAGGTCGATTCTATTTTTGTGTTAACAGATGGTGTTTTGTTTACTGTTCACCTAACCTCACTTTCCCGTTTCCTGTCCATGTGCTCAGTACAATGTCTAATCGAGGTTGTAAAAACGCTGCTGGCAGTTTGTGCTATATTAGTGGTGAATTTGTGATTAAAAAACATCAAAAAAACATTACAGACTTTGTGAAAAAGGTTTATCTATCATACTTTGGATCTAAACTTGGGGATCAAGATAAATCTCGGGCGCTGTATAAGGTATATTATGTGTGTTGAAGATCTGAGAAAATAGTCCAAAAAGGAGAAAAAAGCCTTTAGATTTGTTATTCCTATGATATGGAACGGGCCAAGAAATCATTCCGATGATTGCTACTTTTGCAGTGTTGGTGTTGCTGGTCATAATTCGAAAAACAAGAAAGTAATAAGCTGCCCCAACCTTCCGTCCACCATCCAACCAGTAGGGCATGGTGTAGATTTGCCGGTTCCTGAACCACCAGATGATTTTATTCCGACAGAAGTATTTTCTGATGTACAGTCTGATTTACATGAACCAGATGATGATGAATTCCATTGCAATACAGAAAGTCTAGAGCCCAAATTGTTTACTCAGACCGACCTTAACGATTTGGTTGGGGATCTGAGCTTAACGAAAGAAAAAGCTGAACTGCTTGGCTCTAGATTAAAAGAAAAGAATTTATTGACAGTTGGAACCAGCATATACATGTATGGAAAGACAGACCAGCAATTTTCCAAGTTTTTTTTAAGCAAGGAGGTGATTTAGTGTACTGCTCAGACCTTCCCAGTCGGATGAATGAGTTTGGTATTGATTACAAAAAGGAAGACTGGAGGCTGTTTATTGACTCATCCAAAACTAGTTTAAAGGTTGTTTTATTACCCAGTGGTAACATTTATGCATCTACACCTGTTGGACATTCTATATATATGAAAGAAAGCTATGAAACATAGAAAAAGTGCTAAATAAAATAGGCTATTCTGCTCATGGTTGGATGATATATGGCGATCTTAAAGTAACATACATGCTCCTTGGTCAGCAAGGTGGCTTTACCAAATTTCCATATTTCTTGTGCGAATGGGACAGTATGACTAGGGATCAACACTGATTCAGAAAGAACTGACCTGTGAGGGAGTCTTTAAAACCTGGTGAGAAGAACATGCTACGCAAAAACCTTGTACATACAAAAAAGTACTCTTACCATCTCTATATATAAAGTTAGGCCTAATGAAACAGTTTGTAAAGGCTTTGCCTAAAGAAGGACCATGTTTTAAGTATCTCTGTCAAAAGTTTCCACACCTTTCAGATGCTAAACTAAAAGAAGGCGTCTTTGTCGGACCTGACATTAGAAAATTGATGTTTGATGTTAACTTTGAATCCACAATGACCTTAAATGAGAAGCATGGGTATCATTCAAGCAAGTCATTACAAAGTTCTTAAGACATGAAAAAGACCCAGAATATGTTTCTATTATAGCTACAATGTTAAAGAAGTTTAAAACTTTAGGATGTTTAATGAGTCTGAAAGTTTACTTTTTGAACAGTCACCTTGATTACTTCTGGGACAATATGGGACATGTTAGCGAGGGGCAAGGACAGCGTATTCACCAGATCAATAAAGTGATGGAAAAACGCTACCAAGGCCTCTGGAACACCAGTATCATGCGGGGACTACTGTTGGTCACTTCACCGTGAAGTTCAGCAAGCGACTCATCGTAGAAAAAGCTACACAAGAAGCTTCAAAGAAAAAAGAGAAAGAAAATACAAACCAATTCCGGCTGACAAGTTTAACCTCTATTAACACATGATCATTTTTTTAAGTAGCTTACTGTAAATACAAACCATGCTTACGTTGTAACAAAGCGTTTCATTAATTTCCCCGTTTACTGTGTAGCATAAGATTTTTATACTATATACTAAAAAGCATATTGCTCGAAAACTATGGTGATACAAAAAAACTAAGGTTAGATTTGGATTCAGCTCATAAAAATCTATAAAGATCAACTATGAAAGCAAAACAAGTTTCTCAAAAAAAATTTTCGTTGGCCTTTGTTATCAAGACAGAGATCCAAAACTGAATAAGTGTTAGCTTTCGGCCTACAGCGTCAAGCTTCCTCAGTTTTGTAATCATTCGCTAGAGATACGAAGATTAATTAAACTACCAGAAACAATACATAATTCGTAAACGTCATTTCCATGTAACATCATAGCGATGTACGTGATCTACCAGTGCGCAGCTGTAACCTGACAGCATGGAAGAAAAGCTGTATATAAGTAATATTTTTTTACTGCGATTCTATATGCGGTTTGCGATAGGCCCAAATATTCATGAGCCGTGAGGCGGATCCATGATATACAACAAGATTTCGCTATAAAAAAAATGGTGTAGATCGAAATAATTCTGGAAGACGTAGATCGATGATGATAAATATTGTTACTAATTTACGAACCCACATGGCTCCTTAAAGCAACATTTACAAAATTAAAACTAACAACAAGTAATCGGTTCATTCCGTTCCTAGCCCACAACTTCGAGTAAAAGAATTACTGTTTCATAACTTAGAAGGGGGTGACTACTTCGAATTTATAGAATGACGCATTGAAAAGATAATATACGGCGCAATATTTAACTTTCATCAGTCAAGTACTAGGGACATTCGAGTTTCCGTTTAAGCAGGTTGCCGCATTTCTCATCGCGGAGTAATTGCAACCAAGCAGTTCGGAACTAATCTAACCCATTCATCTATGTTTCACCAAATTCTTTTGTCATTGTGGGTATCCACACCAGCACAGATCGCCACAAGACAACGGCAGTCTTTCTTCAAAGACGGAACACAGAAGAGGACTCCTCAAAACATTGGACCAGGAACTAGAGCTCCCATTACAAATAGCGAATGACATATCACACAAATCCAGCCTTGTACCTTCCAACGAGGGAAGGTTTTCTTTGGTTGAAAGAAACTGACTCCCCAAAGATTCAAAATCAGATACATCTACCATGCAAAGAGGTTGCTCACAGTTCTTGTATCGTTAGTCCCAACTGAGAATAGCAGATACGAGTAAAGTATTGCTAAATGTCGCGACCAACTACAAGCAAAATAAGCAAAATATAATGGAAAGAATTGAAAATGCCGAATAAACAGCTAACATTTAGAACAAATACCTAACACAGAAAATATCTGAAGATTAAAGGAAAGGTGATAAAGTGAGAAAATAAGTCTGAAGAGTTTACCAAAAGATGAAATGGTTACTAGAACTTCGCGCTGGAAGAAGTGTTGGAGGAGAAAACAGTTGCGACAGGCTAACTAGAAAGTGCTAACCGGATTATAGAGTGTATTGGACTGCAGTTATTACGTAGAGATGAAATACACTGCTCGGCAGTTGTTAGGGAACAGATGACGCTTGCTAAGGAACAACTGCCAATTGATTCGCAACACTCGACCAAAGATACTAAAAGAAACTGTAGAGGTGGGGGGGGGGGGGGGATGTGGTAACTACAACGGAGCCTGTACACGAACACTGTTTGCATTCGACAATTCACGCAGTACTGTGTTTGATGAAGGTTATTGTGGAGCCGATTAGTGCGACCATCTGTTTGGTACAGCAACATGTCAGCTAAACATTATTTGAGTGTTTGTGATCATGGACGAGCAGCTAGGCTGCTCGAAGCAGATCAAAATGTCACTACTGGCAGGCCGGAGTGGTCGAGCGGTTCTAGGCGCTACAGTCTGGAACCGCGCGACTGCTACGGTCGCAGGTAAAATCCTGCCTCGGGCATGGATGTGTGTGATGTCCTTAAGTTAGTTAGGTTTAAGTAGTTCTAAGTTCTAGGAGACTGATGACCTCAGAAGTTAAGTCCCGTAGTGCTCAGAGCCATTTGAACCATTTTTTGCCACTACTGTGGCCATAGCAATGCATGTGTCCAAGAGTGTCATCCAATGATTAAAAAAGGCCGCTGAAGGTGGATATACTATGCGAAAAATTGCCGGTAGTCATAGACTCGCTACCACACCGCAAGAGGATTGATATGTAGCCCTAGTGCCGAAAAGGAACTCTCGTCCCACTCCTAGGTAGATTGCTGTAGACCCAGCAACCGATACCGATACATAGGTCTCTGTCAGAACTATTTCGCAGCGACTAAATCAGACTAGTTTGTACTCTCGGAAGCCTGTTTAATGCATCCCACTTCAACGACGCCATTGTCGAGACAGAGTTGGTCAACAACAGGGATCCAGAGTGAAGTTCTCTGACGAATCGCGCTTCCTGTGGCAAGTGGTTGTGGCCACTCAGATGTTCATAAACGTCATCGTTGTGGCCTAGGAGCTATGGTTTGGGCAGGTATTATGCACAATTGCCAAACACCGCTTCATGTCTTTGGGGCGACATATCCTTACAGCACAGTGGTATTGTAGTAGGAAGGTTATTCTTGATCATATCTGCCTGCTTAGGAGTTCAATAGGTCCCGACTTTCTGTTTATGGACAATGCCCACCCACACAGGACCACTGAGATGTCGGACACACTGGAAAGTGAAGGTACTGAACGTATGGAATGGCGTGCCTACTCCGCTGACCTAAACCCTATAAAGACTGTCTGAGATGGTCGCGATGGACGTGTTTTCAACGAACAACCCCCCCTTCCCCTCTAACTTTGCAAGAACCGACATCAACCTTGAGAGAGGAGTGGAACAATATCCTCCAATGACCTCTGAAAAGTTTCGTAGCCAGCATGAATAAAAGGTGGAAGATGCGCATTAATGCCCGAGGAGGGCATGGTCCCAATGGGGAGTCCAGTTTCGATATTTATGTGGGGAGTCTGACCTGTGTCAAACATGAAAGTTATTTATACCTGTTATACTGCTTTTCTATGTTGTGAAACCTGTACCAATTTTTGTTATAAATATACCCCCCCCCCCCCCCATCTCTGTTTCGTGTGTACTCCGTTTCATTTCGACCATATGGCCTGTGATTATTCCCGTCGAACAACGTCTGTGTTCCAAACAAAAATTATCAAGAAGCATGTAACGTTATGATAATTTATGAAAACGACAACATAAAACGACTGGAATGACTGAAATCTTATACTTTCAGAAACTGTCACCTAGAACATCGATATCACCGCTGCTTACAAAGAAAAACGTTTGCTAGCGTACTGTACAAGATTCACTACATTTTGAGCTGCAGTTATTACAAAATGCACTACGAAAGATACAGAGTACAGCGGTGTCCTTTCAGTGTTGGTGATGTATGCACATTTAAGGCCCAAATTCCGTTGGATGTTTCCCAGATGTCCCAAATATCTAAATTACAGGTACGTGGGGCAAAAGTGGCTCGTTCGGCTAAATTATTACTTGTCTGCAGGTGCTCTGATCTGCCATTTATGAAATGATGTTCAACGTCGCCAGCGCAATTTATACATGAGGATTTTCAACATTTTGATCTTACCTTAATTACCTAGATAATTCATTTTTAAACTTCAGCAGATTTTTGACGATATGGAAATTACAATTCTTTGTCATTGGAATATAGTCCTTAATTTCAGTTTACAAAGCCGTTTAGCGCACAGTATGATGTAAACTTCCGCAGCTGAGCTTGAAACTTAATTTTACTTCAGCTCACTGTCAAAATTATACCACTGTACTCGTCAGCAAATAAATCTCCCTACTCAGCACAGTTCAGAACTGTGATTGCTATTCATAAATTAATTTTCTCTCCTATGATAGAAAACCTTTGTCCCTCCCGCTGCTTTCACCTGTCCCTCACAGATACTACTTCAGCGTTACTGGTAAATGTATTGTGCATCACTGCTTACAAACAGAAAATATTTACAGTAATTTTCATGTGACATAGTTTTAAAAATTCGTAACACTATGATATGCAGTCATTACGAAGTGCACTGTAAAAACTGCAGAGAACACGAATATTTTTGTTTACCTCGTGTGTCAACAAGTGTCGGGAGCAGGTGAAATATTTTACAATAGTATTGTTACCCATCTGACAAAACCCAGAGCCTCAGTAAGCTATGTTCTACTGACTTTCTGAAGCACTTTTACCTGGACAACAACTCAAATGGAACGTCATTTACTTTTAGCCCAGCGCTCACAATTATGATGCCATCATCGATATGTGGGAATATGAGACTCTCAATATCTGTCCATTTATTTAGGATTCAAAGCATCTATCACCAATGCACCTTGTACTGATTTCAAAAGGTGGGTTAACATAATCAAAAAAGGGTATGAGATCCTTGTGGTAATTACTATTCCAAATTTTGGTGGGCTTTTGGAGTTCCATTGTGGGTTACAACACAGTATTATATACAAAATTGGTAATCGCGAATGTGGCCAACAGTTCTCGACTTATCCAGTATCTACTTAACAAATTGCATCATTTTAGTGGTCGGCATAGGTACAGTGCACGCGTCAGTAATGTTTCTCTAAAGCTAAAATAAAAAAAAGATTTACAAACACTTACCGAATCATCATATTTTATTTGGCACTTGGTTCTCTTAGATGTACACTTAAGTTAGTTTCAACATATGACACCAACCAGCGTTTTCGGGAAGTTCCTCTTCGGGAGGTTCCACTTAGTTGTAAAGCAAATGTCATATCTGGTAATTTCCTCCCACACATGAACCGGTCTTTTTTAAAAGGCCATAAGTGAAGAAATTCAAACTTAATTGGAAATTTAAAAATAACTGTTGTAGAAGAAAAATACCAGGAAATAAGAAAGTCTGCTCATATAAACTAGTAGTATACCAGTAGGTGCCTTTTGATTGGTATGTACAATTGTTATATGCATACAAATACATTCAGTGTTATGGTCATTTAAATGTGAAAACATCCGCCCATAAAAAAATAAAATAAAAAGAAATTGGTCTCATAGGAAGAGGACGCAGAACAAAAGGTTAATATTTGGCCACATAAGTGAAAGAAATGTTACAAAAACGGCTCTAAGCCACAGAAACTGAACGTAATACTTTTGAACTTGCAAACGAAACTTGTAAATATACTGGAAAAGGTCCATAAAACTCAAGTTTTCATTTTCATTTGTCCAGCTCAATAGTTCCACGTAGAATTACATATGGTCACTTGCAGTTTACTGCTGCATCTTTTCTAAGTCGATATTCTTGCATTTTAATTAGTATTCATTCTGCTGGTAGGCGGGGTTGTCGCTGGAGAACGTTGTTACTAACTTGTTGATACACGTCGAACCCTTGATGAATCCAGCTCTGGCACTCGTATACACAAAGTGAAAGGAATTGCTGATTGCAAAATCTATATCTGTCGCATCTTTGCTTGTACTTTGTTTCTTCAGCAACTGTTGTCTGTTTGTAACATTTTCTCCATCAGCCTTTAAAGTTCAGGATGTCAGATGTGTTAATGCCTGTAACTACAAATTTTCCAAGTTTTGTACTACTTTGTAGAACGTGCTGTGTTATTTGGGAAACAGTGAATATCCTGTCATTCTGCCGAAGCTTCTTTGAAATTGTACCAAGGTCTCGATCGCATGATAAAAAGCTGTGTCCTGACACTCTGAAATACTATTGAATAAATTTGAAACGTAAATACTCTGTCAGTGTAAGTAGCAATCTAGATAGCGTTTGGTTTTTTTTTCTGTTCCGCGCAGTTATCACAGAACAGTCGATACTCTGTGATATTTTCAGGAATAAACTTTAGATAATAAAACAAAAAGGAAAAGACCTCATTGGAACTCTTTCCACCGGCTCCTTCAGGATAAATATACGAAGAGCTTACCCATTTTTATGTCTTGAATGCCGAAAACGTTGACTGAGATCTTCTGAGACAAAGTAGATCACCTACAGGTACCTTTGACAGGTTAATATTTTACACATAATCAAACGCGAGTGATAATACAAGCAACTTTCCTATGGTTTCATCTGATTTTTCATAGATGAGAAGAGAGAAAAAGTTTCTCGTTTGGCGCTGGTGTATCACAAATTCTGCAGTAGCTGAGCGTTTTTCTGTATTATTGGGATGTGGTGATCTAAGCTTCAGTTTCACCTCTTATGTCTGACTGAGGCCACCCAAATCGATAGTTGAAATTCTGCTTCACGTAACTCCAGTTGAAATAAAAATATATTTTGGTATCAGGATGCTTCTCTAAGAACAACTTGCACATCATTTTGACAAGTAAAGCTCCACTAAGGTTAAACGCCTTTGCAGAACAATAGTGTGATTCATCCAATGGGAAGGACTGATTATGCTCCCTTACTTGATTGCGGTCAGGGAACGGAAGACTACGATCAGCTCCTCTACCCTTCTTGTCTCCTAGGGTTTTGCCAGCAGGCTTTAGTTCCTTAATCTTCGAACTCGCTTTTTTCTGATCCCAGAGGCTGCGAGGAGAGCTTTCATATGTGCCTCTTCTCGAGATGTGGTAAGTGAAGCTAGAAGAATGTAGTACCATAGGTTGTTCACTTTTTCTCGTACGCCTCTGCTTGATTTGTGTACAGTCTACTAACCCTTGAAAGAACCGTTCTTGCTCATTCTTAAATGAAATATCATAAAACGTTGTAAAGATGTCCATGCAGTTGTTTCCTCCAAGTTATTCTAAAAATTGTTTCTTACACCTGGTAAAATACAAAGGAACGCAATTCCGTTTAGGAGAATATTTAACCAAGGATAACACAACAGTGTTCACCAACGGTAACATACTACGCATGTTAATTTGATACGATAACAAGTGACACTTGAAACATACAAACCAGCAGACGATACATAAGCGTATTACCAGCTTACATGCAAGATTAAGTGTGTCTTTTAGGCGGAACAGGATTCTCACTGCTATTTACGTAGGCTTCGTCTGTCAGTCGACATACTTCTACTTTCGTGCTCTTGTATCAACGTGGATTTCATCTATTCTTCTTTTTCCCATCTTATCTTCAGTATCACTATAAACACATTCATCATCACAGAATTTGCTCCTAATAAACTTACCACAAACTCGGAAGACATGAAGCATGTAGCAGCCAGCTCTTCAACTGTTTGCACTCACCTGACAATTGTTAATTGTTCAGTTTAAAAAAGACGCATGTCAGTGACTTACGTCCATTTAATACAAAATGTGATTTTCAATTCCATGTACGAAGCAACTGAACGTGTTACAGATGTCCTTATAAACACAAATGATAGATCTCCCCTCACGATATATGAACCACTATATAACGCGACGAAGCAAAAGCAGTGACTTATGCCCTTTTAAAAAAGACCGATTCATATACTGGAGCGGTAAACTATAATAATAATCTAGTGCGTTATCGACATTATGTTTGTACATAGCTGGAGTTATACAAACATACACAAGGACTTCACATTTTTTCAGTGGCTTATGATTAAGGCAAGAAAATGGAACTAGACTCAATCCCTCGGTTTCGGCGAATGTTCTCGGGACGACTGTCTACGTCAGGACACAAGCGTTGAAACTAGCAAGTCCCCTATTGTAAACCTCTCTACTCTATTATTAGATCACTAATGGCTGTCCAACAGCCGCCAGCAGTATGGTGCAGAAAGAAATTGCAGCAGTTTCTTACCGTTTCCTAACTAATTAACTTAATTTGGATGAGATACAGATCTACCTGACAAGCTCGCAATGAAAAGGTCTAACCAGCTACCCACTCCCATGCTTGGACAGAAGGAGAGGTTTGCTTACCTTGTGCCTTCTAAAGGTGTCTCAATGAACCCACTGGATTTCTTCACCGCCGGCCGCAGATCCTAACATACAAGCAGCGTACAATGAATAATGGAATGACAAGTAGGAATATCTCAAGGTCACTACAGTGAAAGTCTCAAAATAAAGGATTGCCAACCGATTTTTATTTCCCTCAATCGCAAAATTAAGAAAATGAATTGTTATTACAGTAAATCGTTTGAGAGCCAGTCTAAAAGCAATACACTCATCAAAAATTGCGGATTCTATTATTCACTTATCGTGCACCAGTAATGTTTACAAAATGTTTTCACACGCTTCTGATGACTCTGCAATATTATACGCAAACGTTTTCAGAGCCATTTACTCACTTTTACGCGAACGTCGTAACTCTACGAGGTGCACGAGAATTACCTGTCCGAATACTAGTCGAAGGCTGTCTTATGGATGATTTACGAAGCTAATTTAAGCTGTAACTTACTTTGAAAAAGAGAAAACATACTGCTGTACCACCAACAAGTTACTGGTGTGAAAGAGAACTAAGAATTGCCTGGAAGTTTGTCTACACTGACTGCAGAGGTAGCCTAACTCAATCGCGTCTACTCGCTCAGGGCATGATTATGATTGGTCGGTTCAGTCGGCCAATGAAACTTTTAATTAAGCTTTGAACGTGAATGTAGTGTTACTGAAACCGTAGTTATAAAACCATCTGCGTGGGTAGCGTCATCAACATAGTCAGGGCTCTTCTGAAACATTTAAACACAATGGTAATGTAATAATTCAATAATACAATAATTTAATAATATAATGAACATAACAATGCCGAAGATTAGATGGGTAGATCGCATAACTAATGAGGAGGAATTGAATAGAATTGTGGAGAAGAGGAGAGTTCGTGGAAAAACTTGACTAGAAAAAGGGATTGGTTGGTAGGACACGTTCTGAGGCATCAAGGGATCACCAGCTTAGTATAGGAGGGCAGCGTGGAGAGTAAAAATCGTAGAGGGAGACCAAGAGATGAATGCACTAAGCAGATTCAGAGGGATGTAGGTTGCGGTAGGTACTGGGAGACGAAGAAGCTTGCACAGGATAGAGTAGCATGGAGAGCACCATCAAACCAGTCTCAGGACTCAAGACCACAACAACAACAAAAATGAACATAATATAATTTTAACATAATAATAACGTTTGTGAGGTTGGAGCCAATCCAAGTTAGAGAACCACCCCCTTCCCTATAAGCTCCAGTGCAATATTACTCCTACTCACGCCATCTTTCTTACCTTCCATGGTCATCTTCCGCTGTGTCGGGTGGATAGGTCCACAGATCTTAACTGCTCGCAGACCGCGTGGGCCATCCGATACTGCATCAAGAAATATGATGAAACGCAGGCTGAAGTGCAGCAAAAATGGCACGAAATGAAATGAAGAATAACATCTCAGTATCTCAGTACTTAATGAAAAGCAACCTGAACGTGAACCTTTGTTGGTGGTAGTATCTCGCTTTATTTTTCCGTGTTAAAGCACTCTACTCTTTTGATTTCTCGTAACTTACCCTGCTTTTCGTAATCCGAGCAAGTCATAATGTTACCGGTGGTCACAGTATATGCATCTAGCTATATAAACCTTGATTCAAAGTGTAAAGCATGTATTAAGAACGGAATTC
Organism: Schistocerca americana; assembly: GCF_021461395.2. NCBI lineage: Eukaryota > Metazoa > Arthropoda > Insecta > Orthoptera > Acrididae > Schistocerca > Schistocerca americana. The sequence continues at coordinate 646,055,875 of NC_060122.1, read as the reverse complement.
TGGTCGGTGGTTTTCCCTGCAATGACGTTGCGCTCCATTTGCGTGAATGGAGTGGACCTGCGTGTTCCCTCGGCGGTCCCCCTGGCGTGCCCTGTGTGTTTCGCGTGCCGTCTGGCTACGTCCCAACCCTCCACCCCCTTCCCCCTACCATCTCTTCCCCAGGCCGGCTGATCACGCGTCCTCTGGGCCCGGGCAGTCTCGGGGGACCCAGAAGCCAGACAGAGTCCAACCGGGCCCGGCGGCAATCAATCCCGGCTCTTCTCAAGGTGGGCCAACACCGGCGTCTGACAGCATTGTCTGCGTCTGTGGACCGGCGCTGACCTCTGGGATTACCTGTGGCAGCAATCAGACAGCCGGAGAGCAGGTCTCACAGGAGTATAGCGACAGGAATACCATCAGTAATAGTGAACCACGTACTAGGTTACCGCTAGCGAATACCAAACAGCGAGTGCCTGCGTTTCTTCGGTGATTAGTAGTCAATATACGGGAATCCGAACTTGTCAGCTGACATCGTCTCAGGCAGAATAGTTCTGAAGTGCTTTTTCCTGAAGATTACGAGCAAGAAAGCCGTCGAAGCATTGCTTGACTGGAAACCTGAAGAGATATCACAGATGATCACTAATTAGGGTGAATGGATACTAGCAACGGTAGGGGAGTTAGTTAAAAATGGGGGACAGAAATTGGTGGAAGTAGTTCACAAAGTGATAACTAAAGTATGGAACTCAGAGATGATACCTCAAGAGTGGCAGGAGTCGATGCTGATCCCAATTTTTAAGAAGGGCGACAAAATGGATTGTAGTAATTACAAAGGAATATCGTTATTACCAGTATGTTCCAAAATTTTCTGGAATAATCTGCTAAGCAGGCGTACACCTTATGCAGGTGAAATTGTGGGGGATTACCAAGCTGGCTTTCGGAGGAACAGATCAACTATAGACCAAATATTCACCCTGCGTCAAATTTTGGAAAAGAAATGGTAATACAATAAACCAGTTCATAATCTTTTCATAGATTTTACAAAAGCATATGATTCAGTATTGCAATCAAAATTGTACATAATTCCTTTGGAATTTGAAATACCAAAGAAGTATGTTAGACTTACAGAAGCGAGTTTGAAAAACACAAAAGATAGAGTACGCGTGGGGAAATTGGAATCAGAAGAATTAGTAATAAAGAACGGACTTAAGCAAGGAGATGCCCTATCTCCGCTACTTTTTAATTTAGTCCTAGAATATATTGTACGAATGGCAGCAGACAATTCAGGGGGTGTGGAGTTAAATGGAAATATTAAGATATTAGGGTATGCAGATGATCTAAATATCATTAGCGATAGGAAAAAATCTGTAACAGCAAATGTGAATGCGTTAATCAAGGCTAGTGAAGATGTAGGTCTAAAGATAAGTGAAGACAAAACTAAATACCTGGTTACTACTAGAATGCCAACAGCAGTAGATCAGGAAATGTTAAGAGTTGGAGACATGCAGTTTGAAAAAGTGAACACATTTAAGTATCACTTCGAGAAATGAGACTGAATCCGAACTGAGGAAGAGATTACGGACGGGAAATGCGTGCTAATTGTCACTGAATAGATTACTTTCATCACGGACATTGTCTAGGAATTTAAAGATTAAAATATACAAAACTAGTATTCTACCAGTTATGCTGTATGAGTGTGAGACTTGGTCTCTCACTGTGCAAAATGAAAAGACGTTTCGAGTATTTGAAAACAAAATTTTGAGGAAAATTTTCGGAGCAAAAAGGGATGACATTAGCGAAGATTGGCGAAAACTGCATAACGAAGAGCTTCACGAACTCTATTCAAGCCCTGACATAATCAGTACTATTAAATCACGTAGGCTGCGATGGGCGGGTCACGCAGCTCGAATGGATGAGGGCAGGGCAGCGCGCAGAGCACTGGTAGGGCACCTAGAGGGAACACGTCCCGTGGGGAGACCGAGGCGTAGATGGGAGGACAATGGGAAGGCTGATTTGAGGAGCCTAGGTATTGAAGGTGAATGGAAGGAAATAGCCCAAGACAGGGACAGATGGCGAAAATACGTTCGTTGCTGCGGTAATGGACTCTCGAGTCCGGTATGGCCAGTGAGTGAGTGAGTGAGGGGAGTCGACTACCAGCTTCAACGACGAAACACCGCTTTTAATTCCAGGAGGTTTTGGGTGGAAAATGTTAATTAGATACCAATGGAAGAAGGCTAAGGTAGTATCTCCGTAGAACGAACGACAATGAAAGAATTACTGTAACTACCGACAGAAGAGAAACATAGGTAGGTCAGTAGTAACAGTGAAATTAACATGGAGCTCCTAAAACATTTCATAAAGGACAGACCATTTAACCCACCACCGGATGTTTAATTGACAGTAACAAGCCGAACTTCTTTCGTAATTACCTGAAATTGTCAGAGGGAGAGCGAGCTCTGTATCAGTGTAAAAAGGGTTCCAAAATAGAAGCAATAAAATTTATACTTTGGAAGCCTTTATGTAGAACTTTTATTAATTTAGCGTTTGCTTTGCATGAAAGCCAGTTTGGGCCCGGGCCAGTCTCAAATGAGGGAGTGCGTTGACGATGTGCGTATTATAATACGTTAGATGAACTAGCGTTGCCAGAATGGAGGAAGGGGATGAGGTACTGGCGAAACTGAAGCTGTGAGGGTGGTTCGAGGTGGTGCTTGAATAGCTCACTCCGCAGAGTAGTTGCTCGCAAAAGGCAAAGAGCTCAGTTTCGAGACCCGGTCCGGCAAACACTTTTAATCTGTCAGGAAGTTATGAATTTGTATTTCTTGGGAATAGAAGTTTTCCTTCCCATCTGCGGTAAATCGTATATATGAAAACGTAACAGTAGCCAGAAAACGTGCTCATAATCGACCTCGTTATTGTTGTATTTATCTACAAGTAACTTCTAATATCTGTGGGTAACAAAATCTGTGTTTTCGAAATTAATTCCCTAGCTGCGAATTTCTCGCCATCGACTCTATTAGGTATAGATCCTTCACCCTACAGTCAAATATGAAAATCTGTGCCGGAAAGCCGGATTCCATTCCCGGTCCAGCATAAATTTTTATATGCCACTGTTGCGTAGTAGATCTACATACAATGCAGTTGATGGAGGGGAATTCGCAGCCATGGAATGAACTTCAATGCGTTTCGTTCAGCTGGGACCGTCAACCAGGTCTGTTCTTTCAGACATACATGTAAGTAATAATTCCTGTTCCCTTGAAACACTAACTGCTTTACGTGCGATGACGCATACATAATGCATGTACGTCTGCTTTGAAAATGGCCAACGCCGAACTAGCTAATAACAAATAATAAATTTCGAACGAAAAGTTCAAATCTTTACAGTGAATGAAATAAGTAATGAAGACACAAATGATTATACCTTTCATGCAATACAACGAGGCTGTGGACCTCAGTATGAGGAATCCCCTAAAATATGGGAATACTATCTTCGAGCTAAGACGTCTACACTTACACAATGCTGATGATTAAAACTGCATGAAGTTTGTTACTTGCTAGGACATGCAAATGGACAACACGTTCTTAAGATCTCTTACTTGTTCAAAATTTCTGGTAATGGGTTTCCCGGAAGGTGGCACGGCACTACTTGCCAGCCACTATGACTGATGGACTCTCGCATAGATTAGCACTGAATCATGAATCGCTGTTTCTCATACAAGCTGAGTTTCACTCGAAGTCCGTCCGGGTTAAAACTATTGTTCAGGCGGAGGTCGCACCACTGTGTACGGCAGTCAGTCAATAAATGGTCTGTACATCCTTCGGAAGGTTTAATAGCGCCACTCAGGCACTGTTGCAGGTGACTCAAGAGTCCAGTGCATTGGTTGGTTGGTTGGTTGGTTTGGCGGAGGGGACCAAACAACGAGATCATCAGTCCCATCGTATTAGGGAAGGATGGGGAAGCAAATCGGCCGTGCCCTTTCGAAGGAACCATCCTGGCATTTCCCTGAATCTATTTAGGGAAATCAAGGAAAGCCTAAATCAGGATGGCCGAACGCGGGTTTTAACCGTCGTCCTCCCGAATGCGAGTGCAATGTGCTAACCAATGCGCTACCTCGCTCGGTAATCCAATGCAAGAGTCCAGCTGGCGCCCACAAATGGGGCACGTGTACCTTAAATCGAAAGAAGTGTTCGTCGTAGGTGCTTACCTACGAGATCGTTTCACGCTAAGATGTTGAGCAGGACGCTGTCGTGGGACATTCTGCCGTTCTTCAAGCTTTTCCTCTGGTGCTGTATTACTAATTGTAAGTAGTGTGCTTCGGGGAAGACGGGAGTATTGTAAATGTCGTGGCCACCGCAGACAACTTTCTTTGAGAGTGGCGGTGATACTTGCTAGTTTGTCTCGTGGTCCATACATCTTACACCTAGAGTGTTCCTTGAGCACCGTAGAAGAAAGCAGCTTACGTTCTTATTTGGAATCTGATATCCAGAAGTTAGTTCAACACAAGAGGGTCCTCAGCTCACATGCTTTATGTTGTTGTTGTGGTCTCAGTCCAGAGACTGGTTTGATGCAGCTCTCCATGCTACTCTATCCTGTGCAAGGTTCTTCATCTCCCAATACCTACTGCAGCCTACATCCTTCTGAATCTGCCTAGTGTATTCATCTCTTGGTCTCCCTCTACAATTTTTACCCTCCACGCTGCCCTCCAATACTAAATTGGTGATCCACTGATGCCTCAGAATATGCCCTACCAATCGATCCCTGCTTCTAGTTAAGTTGCGCCACAAATTTCTCTTCTCTCCAGTTCTGTTCAATACCTCCTCATTAGTTACGTGACCTACCCATCTAATCTTCAACATTCTTTTGTAGCACCACATCTCGAAAGCTTCTATTCTTTTCTTGTCTAAACTATTTATCATCCACGTTTCACTTCCATACATGGCTACACTCTATACAAATACTTTCAGAAACGACTTTCTGGCACTTAAATCTATACTCCATGTTAACAAATTTCTCTTTTTCAGAAACGCTTTCCTTGCCATTGCCAATATACGTTTTACATCCTCTCTACATCTACCATCATCAGTTATTTTGCTCCCCAAATAGCAAAACTCCTTTACTATTTTAAGTATCTCATTTCCTAATCTAATTCCCTCAGCATCACCCGACTTAATTCGACTACAATCCATTATCGTCGTTATGCTTTTGTTGATGTTCATATTATATCCTCCTTTCAAGACCCTGTCCATTCCGTTCAGCTGCTCTTCCAAGTCACATGCTTTATAGACCGACATTTTTGTGGTTACTGTAAGGTGTTGGTTGTTCCACGCTCATGTGCTGAACTTTCCGAAAATATTCGCCACTTCACCAACTATCGCGTTCAGTTCGCTGTACAGATACAAATATCATGAGACTAACTAGCCGAGGTAGCAGAATTTGTCCACTAAATTCAACAGGGAACCATCCAATTTTTTTGACAGCCATACATGTGTGCCCTTGCGCCGCAATCACAATCTACTTTGCATTCGCAGACGTAGATAAGAACTTGCACGCAGCAAAAAATTTGTCCATAAACCTTTGAAGGTCCTCTTGAGTATGTGCTACGAATACTGCATCGTCAGCGAATAAAAGGCTGCTTACAAGTACGTCCTCATAATAGCGCTTGGGTCTGAGTAACGACATGCTGTAATGTTTGTGCACCCTGCACACCACCAAATCACCTACAGATTTAGTCATGTGTTATTCCTACTACGTTTTTGTATTTGATTGTTTCACTCCGAAGACTGATTTTATGCAGCTTTCTACACTAGTCTATCTTCAGCAAGCCTCTTCATCTCTACGTAACCGCTGCAACGTATATCCGTTTTAACCTGCTTGGTGTCGTCAAGACGTGGACTCGCTCTACAATGTTTACATCTCACACGTCCCTCCGTTACCGAAGTGGCGACCGCTTGATGCTGCGGGATGTCTTCTGTCAGCCGAGACCTTATTTCAGTCATATTTTGCCACAGATTTCTTTCTCCTTAATTCATTTTAGTAATCCTCTTATCCGATCTATTCACCTAACCACATTTCAAATGCTAACATTCTGTACATTTTAGTATTGCTTACTATCCACTTCTCACTTCCAGACGAGGCTACACTACAAGTAATATTTTCAGATATATTTTCTAACAGTTGAATTCATATTATACTAACGACCAACCCAGGTTCACATGGTTGCCACTGAGTATCTACGACCAGACGACTTGTCTATAATATGTACTGTAGTAATGTATACAAACCTTCTTCATAAATCAATTTCTTAGTGAATTCTGTATCAACATCCCTACAGTGCTAACTCAGATTAAACTTCCTTGCTCCCTGGACTTATGGCGGCTCTTCACTGCCTCTCACTCCAGATACCGCCTCCTCTCTATCTGACCAGCTCATAGCTCCGATCACTGCCACGAATTATCACTCCAAACGCTAATTACATGTGGAACAGATAATAACGCATACGCAAAGTCCGCCAGAAAAATGTATACACGTTTTAGGAATGAGTAGTGTTACTTATGTGTTTATTTTACATTTAATAATTGATCACAAATGTTGTACATCGTTCCTTTTAGCACAAGGTTACTTTAAATGGTCAAAATTTTCACCGTTGGTGGCTATACACATAACAGTACGACGAGCGGTCACCGCAACTTCTTCAGTCAATGTTACAGTAGAGATTGCTGCACATGTTGCTGTAATCTCCTGGCGAAGTTCCTCCAGCATGCGTGGCTTACATCGATAGACATTATCTTTCACAGTTCCCCACAATTAAAAGTCCACAGGTGTTAGATCTGGCGACCGTGGAGGGAGCTCAATGGGCCCTCTTCGTCCAATCCGATGCCCCGGAAATTTGTCGTCCAGGAAAACTCGTACGGCTAGATGGCAGTGTGGTACCCCCCTGTCCTGTTGGCAGAAGATCTCTTCATCAGCTCCATAAAGCGCACATATACCTGGCAGGTACACTTCTCCAATGACAGAAGCATCAATGAAAAAGGGTCCTGCTAAGCCCCTAGATGATACTCCACACCACACATGATCCCCTGGTAGATTGACCGCTCTATCCACATAAACATGCGAATTTTACGGTGCCTAGAGCACACTGTTACGCCGATTCCCGGTTCCATTAAGTTTAAATTGTGCCTCGTCACTCCACTACCCTCGTCACAAATCGTCCGTCATCAGTTACCATTTGCTGATACCATTAGCAAAATTGCATTCGGCGATCGGAATTGTCATCATTAACCGCGTGCAGTAATCGTGAAATGTAAACTTTCCATTTTGCAGCTTTCAGGATACTTCGTACACTTGTTCTGCAAACCACCCCACTTCACGTGCACATTGTGTAGCAGACTTCTGTGGAGAATTAACAAAAGTTTCCAAGATGAGAGCCGACGAAGCAGGACTTGTAGCTGTACACTGTCCTCCTGTTCTTACTTCATGAGTATCACAAATCGTTCCACGCAATTCAAACTTGTCAATGATGCGTATATAATTGTTAGGCGGTTTTTGCGGTTCTGTTTCGAACTCCCACCTCCACTGACGTAGCATTTCAACGGCATTATCAAACTTGAAAAACCACTTTACATTTTCGTTGCTCGGATGTCAAGCGTGCTCCAGCCATCTTGGGTGCTTGGATCCTGAGAAATCAGTATCCAGAACAACCACCTCTGACCGTAATAACGGCCTTGATACGCCTGGGCATTGAGTCCAACAGAGTTTGGATGGCGTGTATAGGTACAACTGCCCATGCAGCTTCAACACGATACAACAGTTCATCAAGACTAGTGACTGGCGTATTGTGACGAGCCAGTCCTCGGCCACAACTGACCAGACGTTTTCAGTTGGTAAGAGATCTGGAGAATGTGCTGGCCAGGGCAGCAGTCGAACATTTTCTGTATCCAGAAAGGCTCGTACAGGACCTGCAACATGCGGTCGTCCATTATCCTGCTGAAATGTAGGGTTTCGCAGGGATCGAATGAAGGGTAGAGCAACGGGTCGTAACACATCTGAAATGTAACGTCCACTGTTCAAAGTGCCGTCAATGCGAACAAGAGGTGACCGAGACGTGTAACCAATGGCACCCCATACCATCACACCGGGTGATACGGCAGTATGGCGATGACGAATACACGCTTCCAATGTGCGTTCACCGCAATGTCGCCAAACACGGATGCGACCATCATGATGCTGTAAACAGAACCTGGATTCATCCAAAAAAATGACGTTTTGCCATTCGTGCACCCAGGTTCGTCGTTGAGTGCACCATCGCAGGCTCTCCCGTCTGCGATGCAGCGTCAAGGGTAACCGAAGCCATGGTCTCCGAGCTGACAGTCCATGCTGCTGCAAACGTCGTCGTACAGTTCGTACAGATGGTTGTTGTCTTGCAAAAGTCCCCATCTGTTGACTCAGGTATCGAGACGTGATTGCTTGATCCGTTACAGCCATGCAGATAAGATACCTGTCACCTCGACTGCTAGTGATACGAGGCCGTTGGGATCTATCACGGCGTTCCGTATTACCTTCCTGAACCCATCGATTTCATATTCTGCTAACAATCGTTGGATCTCGACCAACGCGAGCAGCAATGTCGCGATACGATAAACCGCAATCGCGATAGGCTACAATCTGACCTTTATCAAAGTCGGAAACGTGATGGTACGCATTTCTCGTCCCTACACGAGGCATCACAACAACGTTTCACCAGGCAACGCCGGTCAACTGCTGTTTGTGTATAAGAAATCGGTTGGAAACTTTCCTCATGTCAGCACGTTGTAGGTGTCGCCACCGGCGCCTACCTTGTGTGAATACTCTGAAAAGCTAATTATTTGCATATCACAGCATGATCTTCTGTAGGTTAAATTTCGCGTCTTTCCACGTCATCTTCGTGACGTAGCAATTTTAATGGCCAGTAGTGCTAATGTTATTGACATGTTTTTGAAACGAGGGTGATGTCTCGTACACATAGTTACAAGGAGCCCAATCATAATATTATCTACAGAAAAATGCCTGCATACTGAAGACAGAGCTTCAGTAGCGGTTAAAAGTGGAATCTGTAACTTCATCAAAATGTGAACTAAAGTAGCACCTCGTATTATTAACAGACGAGTGACCCTCCCCAGTATCGCACTGGAAGCACTGTCTACGGCGGGTCGACTTGTTTGGCGTAGCGGTAGTAAATTACATATACAAAGCTTAAACATTTTCCGATCTGCTCACAGGTCAGCAGTATTATATACTTCCAATAGGGCACTGTACAGTGGATTGCAATGTATAAACGAGCAGTGCAATTAAAACCAATTTGTTTTCAGGATAAAATGTTGTACTGACGCAATAACATAAGAAATCTAGCGAGGGAGATTCTGTTTCACGTTAGATCGAAATAATTGCACTCGATGCTACTTCCAGGCATCAGTCAGCAATGCATTTCTACAGTCATTAATCAAGATGAGGCATGGGAATGTTGGTGAACAGAGAGAGCATTCACATAATCGTAACACTGAAAAGTCTCCAAATTTCAGTCGATAGATGAAATATACTGTATTTTCCCTTAAAAAATTCCATTTTCTTAAGCACTACTGACAGTACAAATATTTTGCACTGAAATCAGAAGAAAGTGGTGCACTTGTAATGACCATCGCGAAGGATTAGCAAAGATATAAATGTTAAACGAGTAGATTCCAGTATTTAGAATGGAACTATAGGCATGAGGTAGATGGAGAACTGGGAGTAGCCGGAAAGGTCGGCCTGTTGCGTGGATTGTAGGTGGGTGCTTTCCCACGTGCGCGGATTGTTGATCTTGCAATGGCGTAAACTGAGGAGCTTATTTACGCCTCTGTTATGGTAAATGCCATCAGTGATGTTACATGCTGTTGCTACACACCCAGCTGCGTGGGTTGGCAACACATTTGGCAACATACGCCTGCGCGCTTTCCATACTGCCGCGCTGTTCCAGAATCATCCACATCTGCGTCAACATATGCATTGACTACTTTGCAAGTCGCTCTTAAGTTCTTCGCAGAGTATTCATTCCTACACTTCTATATTCTCAAATAGCACATAGAAACATAAAATTCTAAATCTTTCAACATGAGCTCTAATTTCCCTTATCTTATTTCGATGGTTATCTTCCTCCGTGTAGGTGGGAGTCAACAAAATATACACTTCGCCGCAACAGAAAGCGCCATTGTCTTAATGTTCGCCACTCCATCTCGCTTATCATATACGTGACTCTCTCTCCCTCTTTGCGCGATAATACGAAACGGGCTCCAGATGAGCATGGACAAGCGTAGGGTTCACAGTATCTTTAGCAAATGTGTTGAATTTTTTAAGATTTTTGTCAATAAAGAGCAGTCTTTGGTTCACCCTCCCCACAACATTCTCTATGTGACGCTTACAGTTTATATTGGTCGCAATTGTAATCACCATGTATTTAGTTGAATACACAATCTTCTGATTTGTGTTGTTCATTAATAAAATTTTAAACGAATCACACAGATTTTAATTTTAGAGTTAAGTTTCACTTTCCATGTCATGCAGATATCTCGTCTAAGAAAGTTTGCAATTAGTTTTTCTCTTCTGATGACTTTATTAAACAGTAAAGGAGAGCAGCATCCACAATCAATCTAAGAGATTGTTTCTTCGATAGTATGTATACATTAATATTAGCCGAGGGCCAATAACACTGACTTGGGACCGCCATATATCACATCGGTTTCGCTAGACGACTTCCCGCCCAGCCCTACAATTTGTGACCTTTCCTACAAGAAACCACGAATCCAACTGATATACGCAAGTTTGGTAGGAACCTCTTTTGAAGAACAGTATCAAAAGTTTCTTTGAAGTACAGGAATAGGGGATCAATTTGTGATCCTTTGTCGATAGCTATTATTCTTGTGTCTGAATCAAGAGACAATTTATGTTTTGCACGAGAATGTAATTTACTGAATCAGTGCTGATCGTGTGCTTATGGATTGTTTTCTTGTAGTTATTTCGTAAATGTCCTTCTTCAGATTTATTTCGTAAATGTAGAAAACAGCACATGTTCCAAATCTGTCTGCAAATCGATGTAATGCCATAGATCTATAAATAAGAGAATTACTTCTATTTCCATTCTAACATATTTGTATGAAATGAACAAATTTCCAATCTTTACATTGTGTGGGGGAGCGGTTGTTTATCACTGCCAAAAATAGAACTATTTCATCGACATACCTCGAAAGGAATCAAACTGGTATACTGGAGCAGAGCCTTGCCATTATCGTGTGATCTATTAAGTTGCTTCGCTATAGAGAGGGCATCAACCTCCGAATCACTCATGCATCACACTGAGGTATTAAATGTTTCTTATTATGAATTTTGGAAAATCGTGTCTAGCAAGTCAGCTTTAGTGGTACTGTCATTGGTAAAATTACCAATGGCTTCACCCAGTAGGAATAGTAGTGTCTTGCCGCTGTTTTCTTTTCGGTGGGGGTTGGGGGTGGAGTTCATCAGTATTCTGACCGGTCTGATGCGCGCCGCCGCGAATTCTTCTCCTCTGACACCCTCTTCATCTTCCTCAGCTATTTGCTGTATGTATCCCAATCTCTGTCTTTCTCTACAGTTTTGCCCTCTACAGCTCCCTCTACTCCTATGGAAGTTATTCGCCGATGTATTAAGAGATGTCCTTATTCTTGTCAGTGTTTTCTGCATATTCCTTTCCTCTCAGATTCTGCACAGATCCTCCTCCTTTTTTACCTTATGAGTCCACCTAATTTTCAACATTCGTCTGTAGCACCATACCTAAAATGCTTCGATCCTGTTTTTTTCCGGTTTTTCCATTGCCCTTGTTTCACTACCACACAATGCTGTGCTCCAAACATACATTCTCACAAATTTCTTCCTCAAATTAAGGCCTATGTTTGATACTAACAGACTTCTCTTGGACAGAAATGCATTTTCTTTAGGGCTATTCTGTTTGTGATGTCATCCTCACTCAGCCAGTCACGGCTTATTTCCTTTCTAGGTAGCAGAATTCATTAAGCTCAAATACTTCGTGACCATCAGTCCTGATGTTAAGTTTCTCTCTGTTCTCATTTCTGCTACTTCTCATTACTGTCTTCCTTCTTCGATTTACTCTCAGTCTGTATTCTGCACGCAGTAAACTGCTCACCGCATCCCCCAGATCCTGTAATTCTTCTTTACTTTCACTGAGGATGGCAATATGATCATCGAATCTTATCATTGACATCCTTTCACCTTGAATTTTAACTCCGCTGTTGAACCTTTCTTTTATTTCCATCGTTGCTTCTTCGATTTCATCCGAGCACTTCATTGTTCTGTTACTATTTCCTCTTGGCTCTTGTACATACTGTAATAACCCGTCTCTCCCTATAGCTTACTTCTATTTTCCTCAGAATTTCGAACATCTCCTACCATTAGAATTGACGAACACTTCTTTCAGGTCGACGGATCCTATGAACGTGTTTAGATTTTGCTATAGTCTTACTTTCATTATCAACTGCAGCGTCAGAACTGCCTCTTTGGTGCTTTACCATTACTAAAGTCAAACTGATCATCATTTAAGAGATTCTCAATTTTGTTTTCCGTTCTGCCGCTGGCGTAGACTATATACGACTAGAAAGTCTTAGGATTTTCTTCCAGCTTTAGAGACAGAGTTTCGTTGAAACTATGAAAAGCATGTTGCATTGACGTCAGCGTTAACTTAAAACATCTGAAAACCGTTGTCAATCTCAGAGATTTTGCTTTCTTTTAAATATGGAATGGTTTATTTGTTGCTTTTTCAACAGTGTCTATATCTGCCCTGTGCACCTTGAAGGATCTGTTCCACCTCTCATTAATGTACGTGGTATAAAACTGACAATTACTATCAACATTACTTCTTTGAATTTCAATCACATTTCGTCGGTGTGGGAACTATTACGAAGGCTTCAAGCGTTTTTTTATCTTTTTTTCTCTTAGATATACACTCCTGGAAATGGAAAGAAGAACACATTGACACCGGTGTGTCAGACCCACCATACTTGCTCCGGACACTGCGAGAGGGCTGTACAAGCAATGATCACACGCACGGCACAGCGGACACACCAGGAACCGCGGTGTTGGCCGTCGAATGGCGCTAGCTGCGCAGCATTTGTGCACCGCCGCCGTCAGTGTCAGCCAGTTTGCCGTGGCATACGGAGCTCCATCGCAGTCTTTAACACTGGTAGCATGCCGCGACAGCGTGGACGTGAACCGTATGTGCAGTTGACGGACTTTGAGCGAGGGCGTATAGTGGGCATGCGGGAGGCCGGGTGGACGTACCGCCGGATTGCTCAACACGTGCGACGTGAGGTCTCCACAGTACATCGATGTTGTCGCCAGTGGTCGGCGGAAGGTGCACGTGCCCGTCGACCTGGGACCGGACCGCAGCGACGCACGGATGCACGCCAAGACCGTAGGATCCTACGCAGTGCCGTAGGGGACCGCACCGCCACTTCCCAGCAAATTAGGGACACTGTTGCTCCTGGCGTATCGGCGAGGACCATTCGCAACCGTCTCCATGAAGCTGGGCTACGGTCCCGCACACCGTTAGGCCGTCTTCCGCTCACGCCCCAACATCGTGCAGCCCGCCTCCAGTGGTGTCGCGACAGGCGTGAATGGAGGGACGAATGGAGACGTGTCGTCTTCAGCGATGAGAGTCGCTTCTGCCTTGGTGCCAATGATGGTCGTATGCGTGTTTGGCGCCGTGCAGGTGAGCGCCACAATCAGGACTGCATACGACCGAGGCACACAGGGCCAACACCCGGCATCATGGTGTGGGGAGCGATCTCCTACACTGGCCGTACACCACTGGTGATCGTCGAGGGGACACTGAATAGTGCACGGTACATCCAAACCGTCATCGAACCCATCGTTCTACCATTCCTAGACCGGCAAGGGAACTTGCTGTTCCAACAGGACAATGCACGTCCGCATGTATCCCGTGCCACTCAACGTGCTCTAGAAGGTGTGAGTCAACTACCCTGGCCAGCAGGATCTCCGGATCTGTCCCCCATTGAGCATGTTTGGGACTGGATGAAGCGTCGTCTCACGCGGTCTGCACGTCCAGCACGAACGCTGGTCCAATTGAGGCGCCAGGTGGAAATGGCATGGCAAGCCGTTCCACAGGACTACATCCAGCATCTCTACGATCGTCTCCATGGGAGAATAGCAGCCTGCATTGCTGCGAAAGGTGGTTATACACTGTACTAGTGCCGACATTGTGCATGCTCTGCTGCCTGTGTCTATGTGCCTGTGGTTCTGTCAGTGTGATCATGTGATGTATCTGACCCCAGGAATGTGTCAATAAAGTTTCCCCTTCCTGGGACAATGAATTCACGGTGTTCTTATTTCAATTTCCAGGAGTGTATTTTGCATTTAGTTTTGGTGCCTTTGGACACTGCTGCATCAAACATGTGGTCACTGATTCCTGTATCAGTCAAGACTGTCTCTCTTCGCACAGGTCTGCTTGTCGCTAAGAGTTCTAGTACGCTTTCTCAATCATTTTCACTGAGTTGGGGTTTCTGAAGTAATTGCTCAACATAATTTTCAGAGAAAGCGTTTAACGCATTTTCTGGAATTTTTTTGTGCCATCAAACTTCTCACTGGTTTCATGCGGGCCGCTATGAATTCCTCCCCTGTATCAACTTCTCCATCTTAGAAAAGCACTACTAACTTACGCCCTCAATTATTTACTGGATGTTTTCCAATCTCTGTATTCCTCTACAGTTTTTACAGTCTACAGCCCCCTCTATTCGTATGGAAGTTATTCCGTGATGTCTTAACAGTTGTCCTACGATCCTGTCCCTTCTTATCAGTGTTTTCCACATACTCCTTTCCTCGCCGATACTTAGGAGAACATTCTAATTCTTTATCTTATCAATCCACCTAATTTTCAACATTATTCTGTAACACCACATCTCAAATTCTTCGATTCCCCCTGTTCCGGTTTTCCCGCAGTCACTCTCTCACTACTATACAATGCTGTCATCCAGATGTACTTTCTCAGAAATTTCTGCCTTCAATTAAGGCCTATGTTTCATACTAGTAGACTTCTCTTGGCTAGGAATTACTTTCTGCCATTGCTAGTCTGCTTTTGATGTCCTCCTTGATCCGTCTGTCATGGGTTACTATGCTCGTAGTTAACAGAATTCATAAAAAAAATGGCTCTGAGCACTATGGGACTTAACGTCTGAGGTCATCAGTCCCCTAGAACTTAGAACTACTTAAACCTAACTAACCTAAGGACATCACACACATCCATGCCCGAGGCAGGATTCGAACCAGCGACCGTAGCAGTCACGCGGTTCCGGATTGAAGCGCCTAGAACCGCTTGGCCATCACGGCCGGCAGAATTCATAAACTCCACCTACACTGATGAGACAAAAGATTAAGACCATTTGCTTAACAGCTTGTTTGTCCGTCTTCGGAACTAAATATATCACTGATTCTGCGTATCAGAGATCCGACAGGTTGTGGAGGTATGTGGTATTATGTGTCTACGCGCAGGTCACGTAATTCGCGAAAACAACGGGCCGCTGATTTGCGTACATGCCGATGCCACACGATAACGATCCAGATGGCTTCCATAGGATTTGCAACATGTGGATTTTGTCACCGAGACATCAACATAAGTGCACTATAACTGTAGCACGTTTCTGGCTCCTAGACACGGACAGTTATACAGCTGAAAGATGACATCGCCATTGGGTAAGACATTAAGCATGAAGGGATGCAGGTGGTTCGTAGCTGTTAGTGTGTCTTCGACTCCTACTAAATGT
Source organism: Schistocerca americana (assembly GCF_021461395.2). Taxonomy (NCBI): domain Eukaryota; kingdom Metazoa; phylum Arthropoda; class Insecta; order Orthoptera; family Acrididae; genus Schistocerca; species Schistocerca americana. The sequence goes on along the minus strand of NC_060122.1, from coordinate 646,040,068 downwards.
CCCAAGAAAGCGCAGGAGAATGTCTCCCACGGCATAATATTTCTCACATCGGTATGCGTTCGAGATGTGCTGCATGTTTCCAGCCGCCGTTCAGCTGGATGAGGCGCTTGTGGAGACGACAATAGGCGTAGTGTAGCAAATATGTGATTCATCCGAGGAGCCGAGGAGCATAGGAGGAAAATCGCATGCAATCTAGGTCTTTTCTGTATGTTCCTTAACTAGACATTCTTATAAAGGACTACTGTGTGCATTGTGCAGTAAGCTGCCTCTGGTGCATAGTAGTGACTGTGCAGAGAGTGAGATATCATTTGCCAAAATCTTGTTTCAGTATCTGAAACCGTTTCATTCTGCATTTTTCGCTGGTGTGCGAGTTCGTGGTGTGCGAGTTCGTGGCGAAGTGCCTTACATACAATCCTTTTCCTCGAGATTGGTGATAGATAGCACTAACCTTCCACGTTTAAACAATAATTCAGTGTATTAACTGCATTTCATATGCAGCAATATGTGACCTAACAAGCACAAAACGAAATTCGTATCGACCTCTATTTTTCATGGCGAACTTTCCGAATTCCTGCAGTAGTTTACTTAATCCTGAAATATTGCAATAAATATGTTCAGTAATGAAATGACATGCAGTTCTTCATGAAGCTTAGGAATGAAGCTATAAAGTGTGCGAGAGTCAAATTCTCTTACGAATACTTTCTGTACAGTCGTTTGAGAAAGATCACAAATCGGCTGGAGGGCGCCTGACGCACTCTTTGGTCCCGAGGATTAACTGAGATTATCTGAAAGTCCCCACACTATAGGTTGTGATGTCAGACGCCAAACGGGACTTCTGATTGGCCAGTGCAGGTAGCATTCACGGAACCGTACTTGATCTCACGAGAAAAACTGCAAATCAAGGAAAACAGCTCCCTGCGGAAAACATGGCTAGTAGTTGCGCACACCGGCAAGTAAGCTTGCACAGTAACTCCGTGTGAGGCGGGTTTCATAGGCACTAAGCAAATCTTTCTTTCTGCAGCGAAGTTTGCTTGGAAATTCACTGGTGGATTTAAACGAGAAATTTGAGCTTCTAGCAGCATATTACATTTTCAAGCATCTTATCGGTTTCTAACTGACAAGAGGAGGCCGCCAATTGTGAAATTCAGATTCGATTCATACTGTGCATAATAAAAGCTCATGGCCAGAGGTGTAATGTGGCAAAGCACCAAGATGCACTTCTCAGCCGTTGTCGAGAAAATCGACAGTTAAAAGAAACCGTTGCGGTGAAATACTCTCTACAAGTAGCAATTTTATACAGCGTCGTGGCGCAGCGGTAAGCGCTCGGGTTCATAATCCGAAAGTCGCCGGATCGAATCTCGCGCCATGCAATTTTTTTTTATTATTAGTTTTTTGTAATTCATACATATATATATATATATATATATATATATATATATATATATATAAACTATTAATGAATTGCTTATGCATCTTGGTGAAGGCTGATCGCTCTCCAATTGTACCGCCTCCATTTTTCCGTTTGTTTAACAGGGTGTACCAAAGCTCTCACGTCCGCACTGATTATATATATATAAAATTCCCGGCAATCAGTTGCAACAATTATGAATATAATAAGTTGTTGAAAGTCGTTTGTCGTGGAAAAACTGGCGACTTCGAACATCATTATGTTTTCCGCAAACAAAGTTGTATTTCACAAATGTTATTAATTGTCTTCATAATGTTAACCACGTATAGTTAACGGAAGACGCAGAAACGATATTCCGAAACGAATACGTACAGCGTAAGTTAAACATTCGAATTACAATAGAGACCCCACGAACACAAATTTGCTGTGGCAGGTATGAAATATAAACTCCGTTACTCGCTCGTTACACTTGAAGGACAGATGTTGAATGGGCCGAAACGAGCCGCCGCATAACAGCGTAGTTGCCTGCTAACTTCGAAAGAAGGTAGATGCGGTCCCTAGCGCAACTTATAACATCGTCGAAAATCAGTGCGGACGTGAGAGCTTTGGTACACCTTGTTAAACAAACGGAAAAATGGAGGCGGTACAATTGGAGAGCGATCCGCTTTCACCAACATGCATAAGCAATTGATTAATGTTTGAATAACAAAAAACTAATAATAAAAAAAATTGCATGGCGCGAGATTCGATCCGACGACTTTCGGATTATGAACCCGAGCGCTTACCGCTGCCCCACGACACTGTAGAAAATTATTAATCCTAGAGAATATTTCACCGAAACGGTTTCTTTTAACTGTCGATTTTCTCGACAACGGCTGAGAAGTGCATCTTGATGCTTTGCCACATTACACCTCTGGCCATGAGCTTTTATTATGAGCAGTATGAATCGAATCTGAATTTCAAATTGGCGGCCTCCCCTTGTGAGTGACGTCTGCGACAAAGGCCAATATTTCGGTAGCGAATAGGTTCATCATATTTAATGTAAAAGAGAGAGTGCAGTGCAAGGAAATTTGTACCAAAGAGAGGAGGAGCTGCTCCAAGCAAGAATCGTAATATGACACATGCAGAAAGAAAAAACAGACACACACACACACACACACACACACACACACACACACACACATTTCATCACTCATCCGACTCATGGCTTGTCGATAGTGTAGTGTCTTTCTCATATACACTCCTGGAAATGGAAAAAAGAACACATTGACACCGGTGTGTCAGACCCACCATACTTGCTCCGGACACTGCGAGAGGGCTGTACAAGCAATGATCACACGCACGGCACAGCGGACACACCAGGAACTGCGGTGTTGGCCGTCGAATGGCGCTAGCTGCGCAGCATTTGTGCACCGCCGCCGTCAGTGTCAGCCAGTTTGCCGTGGCATACGGAGCTCCATCGCAGTCTTTAACACTGGTAGCATGCCGCGACAGCGTGGACGTGAACCGTATCGATGTTGTCGCCAGTGGTCGGCGGAAGGTGCACGTGCCCGTCGACCTGGGACCGGACCGCAGCGACGCACGGATGCACGCCAAGACCGTAGGATCCTACGCAGTGCCGTAGGGGACCGCACCGCCACTTCCCAGCAAATTAGGGACACTGTTGCTCCTGGGGTATCGGCGAGGACCATTCGCAACCGTCTCCATGAAGCTGGGCTACGGTCCCGCACACCGTTAGGCCGTCTTCCGCTCGCGCCCCAACATCGTGCAGCCCGCCTCCAGTGGCGTCGCGACAGGCGTGAATGGAGGGACGAATGGAGACGTGTCGTCTTCAGCGATGAGAGTCGCTTCTGCCTTGGTGCCAATGATGGTCGTATGCGTGTTTGGCGCCGTGCAGGTGAGCGCCACAATCAGGACTGCATACGACCGAGGCACACAGGGCCAACACCCGGCATCATGGTGTGGGGAGCGATCTCCTACACTGGCCGTACACCACTGGTGATCGTCGAGGGGACACTGAATAGTGCACGGTACATCCAAACCGTCATCGAACCCATCGTTCTACCATTCCTAGACCGGCAAGGGAACTTGCTGTTCCAACAGGACAATGCACGTCCGCATGTATCCCGTGCCACCCAACATGCTCTAGAAGGTGTAAGTCAACTACCCTGGCCAGCAAGATCTCCGGATCTGTCCCCCATTGAGCATGTTTGGGACTGGATGAAGCGTCGTCTCACGCGGTCTGCACGTTCAGCACGAACGCTGGTCCAACTGAGGCGCCAGGTGGAAATGGCATGGCAAGCCGTTCCACAGGACTACATCCAGCATCTCTACGATCGTCTCCATGGGAGAATAGCAGCCTGCATTGCTGCGAAAGGTGGTTATACACTGTACTAGTGCCGACATTGTGCATGCTCTGTTGCCTGTGTCTATGTGCCTGTGGTTCTGTCAGTGTGATCATGTGATGTATCTGACCCCAGGAATGTGTCAATAAAGTTTCCCCTTCCTGGGACAATGAATTCACGGTGTTCTTATTTCAATTTCCAGGAGTGTATCTTTCATGGTAACTGTTCCTGTGAAAAGTGACTTCGAGGTAAGGTAACTCAGATGACAAACTTTCAGGGTCTGATACGCTGTGGACCCTGTAAACCAAGACACGAAGTTTCCCTTCACGTCGAATAGGACGGTGACAACTACAAGTCTGAAGATTGGAATCAATATGAGTTTGTTCGCTGTGTGCGACATGTCGCAACGTACCATAAACCTTGTTGATGACCAGTACATCAAGGAAGGGGGTCAACGATCATTTTCCATCCACATATTGAAGCGATTATTCGGTTGGATTATAATACAGTTCTTCCAAAACGTGTTAGACGGGGACTCGGACCCGGAGAATGATGCCATAAGTGTGAGTCGTAGCGATCGCAAAGGAATTTGACCGGACAAGTTGACTGTTCGTAACGGGAAACAAGAAGTAAAACAACAGTATGAGCTATTACAAAACGATTCATATAGTGGCAATGAACTATGTATTGCACGGGATGTGATTTTTCCCCTTCTTTCGTAGCTTGTGGCACATTGTCTTCAGTCACTGAAAATAATACACTGTGTATGTGATTACATGATGCTTACCACTCTTTGCTTTGAGCTAGCAGGATGACAGAAAGTTTACCACGTGATTACATGATGCTGACCTCTCGTTGCTTTGAGCCAGCAGAATAACAGAAAGTTTACCCCGTAACAGCTTTGTAGTGACTTTTCTCTTTATCTCCGACATGAAAGTGCGTTGTTATTTCATCTCTCGTTTGCGTGGGCTCGGGTGCTAGTTTTTTCGTCCCTTTTTTTTTGGTCACATTGCGGTGGTAATCCTCAAACGCAGCACGCATTAGCGGGAAGCAGCGGTTACGTTTCGTGGCTGGTGCGCTGTGACTTTATGCGCCGCTCTCTCGTTGTGTAAAGACCAGATTGTCCTTTGTGGAGCTCGCCTCGTAATTTCCTGCCAGCCTGTAAGAACGGCATACCCTCATTTGCATCAACAGGCTTTGCGAATCCTGCTGCACTCGCCTCTATTATTACGTTTGTCAGCTGGTCGCACAAAAGGAGACTTTTATTGCACGCCTGAAGAGGAAACTTGTATTGTAATACTTTTGCTGAGCACTCAGAAACATGGCGGCAGATTTCACATTGTAGTTTCTTTTACGTGTCACTCTTTGTACGGAACCATTACTAATATTTTTGCATTGAACGTTTCTTGTATCCAATACTCCAAAAGTCTCTGTTATGACCATTACCCTTCAGCTGGTCTTTTTTAAAAATGCTATGTTGAACTTTTTTTCTTTTTATGGGCCATATTCTATCCCCGTTGTACTAAGAAGACCAACGAGACCACTGGCTTAGCCATGAAGCCCCTGACAGGAAATTAAAAATTATTCAGTGTACTGACAATGCCAATGGTTAGAATGCAGACTTGGTTAAGTATGTTAATAGTGAAACATCCCCTTAGAAAAAGTATGAATTACTGTGCAGGTAAACTTCTGCGTTATCTTATTCAAAGACGGCTGAGTAAAACTGAACGTACTCAGACAGTTCTCTCTTTACGTATTCTGATCATCACTAAACTGACACACAATATTTTTTTAGCGCAACGCAATCTGACTTTCAATAATCCCTACAAAAGAATGGCCCTGAGTAACAATAACCTGTACCTTTCATGAATCACTTACCTCACAAAAATCTTCGTTACTCGAACTACTGCAATACAGCGAGCGCCAATACCGCCAGCTAAATAAAAGATTCTAACTACTGAAGGCACTAACTACTGATAGGCACAGTTAACCAATGAAAGATTTTGATAGAGAATAAACAATATACTTACCTTAATAGCGTTCAAAAGTCATTATATATAATTTTGTGACATCCAATTAAACACATTTTCTTTTTCTGACGGACACACGTCCAGATCGTCCGCTCAAAACTCTCACATCTCTCTCCCCACATCCACCACTGATGGCGGCTCACCTCCAACTGCCCAACGCTATGTGCTGTTCACATCCAACAGCCCAACAGTACAATAGCGAATATTCCAACAATGAGTCCAACCAGCCACAGACTGCGCACAGCACAGGCAGTGATTTTCAGACAGAGCGCTATGTGGCGTTACCAACAACATAAAAAGCTAAACAGACGACATACAATAGAAGCGTTATTACGAAAAGTATGAAGAAGTCTGGTAATAGGGTCGCTCTTTTCAACTCGCAACAGTTTATTGATTTAACTCCGGATCAGGAGATAAATCACAGAACATACCTTAGGATTTAGTATCTTGATAGAATATCCGAAGCGTCTCATTTAAGAATGTTATACCGGCTTTTTTCATACCTAAGAATCTTTGTGCCCCTGTGGGATACAAAGAGGTGTCTTATGCCTTCAATGTTACGGATGTGTACAGAGTTTCTTCCGACTGTTATCCAATAAAATATGTCGGTCACATGGGGAGGATTGATAAGGTTAGATTTAAAGAAGAAAAACAATAAGAAATCGAAAACACCACTCAGTACACATCTACGTCACGAAGGATATTCTATTACTAATGTCTCCAAAAATCTAAAGTTATACATAATGAACCAAAGCGCCATTAGCTTGACATTTAAGAAGAGGTGGAAATAATGAGATGCCTCAAAACTATTACTGAGTAGACACATAACGGGCAGGTGGGATCCCGTCACCATTCCATTTCAGCATATTTTGATTGGCTACACAAAACACGCATGGGAGACAGCGGAGAGAGTGACATGTTACAAGTATGCTTACCGTCTGTTTACGCCTGTGGTGGCACTATTTGTACCCGCTTCCTATGGCGTAACTACTGATTTTTTTGTGCTACTGTGTCAGGCTACTTTAATATCTTCTTCGTACTTGTGATACTGGAACCGTGCATAAAACCAACCTGCTTTCAGAAGGAAAATGTCTTGCGTTACATATTGAGCGCCCCTCGTGTACCTACATGCGGAAAACCACTTTGTTTTAACGATTGCCGCCTTAGTAGCGTACCGTAGCCTTGACCCTGTCTTCCCTATTTCTTGACAGTACAAAACGAACTGTCGTTGTTCAAACTTTTCCGATGCCCCCTGTCAATCCTACCTGTTAAGTACTGTGTCTTCAGTGGATTCGTTGCATCTTCTAATTGCGCCGCCAATAAAACGCAGTCTTTGGTTCCCCTTCCTCAGAATATTATCAATTTGATCCTTCTAATTTAATTTGTTCCTATTTGTAGTCCCTAGATGTTTAGCTGATTGACATCCTTTGAATTTGATTCCTTATAGTATTCATGCTGGTGACCTCACCCTTTTTATTGTTTAGTCAGTTGTCACTTTTCGTACCACACATACCTCTTGTCTAAACCATTTTCAATTCGTTTTGATCTTCAGTCGACTTCACGACAAACGTCAATATCACCAGCAAACAATCCAAGATGACTGCTCATATTGTCCCCTAAACCGTTTGCATGGGTTAGGAACAGCAGAAGGCCTATAGCTCTTCACTGGGGACGCTAGATATCACTTCGGTTTGAATAGATGACTTCGTGTCAACTACTACGAATGCAATAATTCACAAGACAACATTTTTTCATTGTTGTCAGAGGATTACCCAAAAGTAGGTGTCGTAGCTGACAGTTTTAATGATGATTCTGAATATTATTTTCATTTTGTTTTATCACGTTATGATTTTCACAAAAAAAGTCTGTTATTTTGAAGAGCTAGGTAACTGATTTCAAAATACAAAATTAATTTTCTATCCATTTCTATATTGTCATAATTATTGTTTTATTTATTTAAGCATTCGTTAAGAATACGGCTAATAGTTCTCTTAGTAACATTTAATTTTCGGAATTTCTCTGTTTTATGTTCATGCAAGAAGAGTCGTCATCACACTTTCATACCGGCTTTCCTTACATCTTTTCTCATTCTGGACGATAGATTTCCGCTGAATGTAACTGTCATGAATAAAACTACCAGAAAAAGACGTCGCCCCATTATCAAGAATAGTTGAATAAGAAGCAGCATCTTCAACGTAGAAACGATCCCCAAACGCCGGCCGGGGTGGCTGAGCGGTTCTAGGCGCTACAGTCTGGAACCACGCGACCGCTACGGTCGCAGGTTCGAATCCTGCCTCGGGCGTGAATGTTATAGGGGACTGATGACCTTAGAAGTTAAGTCCCGTAGTGCTCAGAGCCATTTGAACCATTTTGATCCCCAAACCGTAACAAGCTTACCGGACATACGTGGGGTGTCATCTTAGCCAGCGGATAGGTCCTCTAGTATCACATAGGCACAGTAAGCAAGACCATACTTTAACATCTGATTCCCTGTTTTTTGGTCTGTACAAGTGGTTTCCTATCTTCCAGTGCTTATCTGCATATTTAAATCGACTTAGTGTGGCACTTCGCCTTTGCTTCTCACGATGGTTTGCTGGCTCTTGGCAAGCTATAGCGATTTTTCAGATTTTACGCATTCGCCGCTGTGTAGTCTTCTTAGGCATGGTCTTGCTTACACTGCCTATCAGTGTTGATGTCTGTTGGGCTATGTTTATTGCCCATAAGGTGTTCAGGAAATGTGGAAAAACAGCTGTTACTTTTTAATACTCTTCTGTGTTCCGTGTATCTGGCACTAAGATTTCTGCTTCTCTGTCCTATATAAACTGATCTGCAGTCCTGACACGTTAATTGGTAAATACCAGATGTGGTGTGTTTATCTGTGCTTGTGTTGGTTGTCCTTCGTTTCCTCTGTGTTGAGTTATTGTTTATGTGCTCTTCAAAAACCTGTAATTACGATTTAGAAACTAATATTTATATGTGTTTAAACATTAAAGAACATTCCTTATGTTTAACAGCCATAATAATAAAGAACCTATAACACTCCCCGTCTGCTAACTACTGTACCATAACCTCAATGCCAGAAGCAGGTTGTAACATAAAACAATTTTGTAAAAGTAACTATGGCACAAAGCAACAGAGCAGTGTTACCCTCTGAGAGGAATTTTGTTAAGTTGACCGTATTGTTCCTAATGGAAGTGGCTTATCGGAAATGAAAGTCAGAATTACGTTAATATTGGAATAGTGACAAACAAAATTTTGCCTAGCTATACTGTTTATAGAATAAGGGAAACGGTCGCCAGCCTAATTAGGCAAGAGAAAGATTAACATTCTCGTTTATGAAAGTAGGTATAAGTAACTATAATGGACAACACAACAGACACAACCTAGACTTAGCAACACGCGAGTGCAATGAACTCTAACACACATATGTTTTAAGATTGAAGCTAACAGTTAGAGCAGCAGGAACTATTTTCAAAATTATAACAGGTACAGAAAAACACTATCACTTTCAGGGTTTACACAAACTGAGTGGTCTTTATACTGTTAATATGCACACAAGAGAGACAAACACTTGGCATACATGAGAATGTAACGTTTCACAACTGCAGCTTTCTCACTTTTACTACAACGAAATACAATGTTGACAAAACTGCAAGGAACTGACTCTCCTTTTTAGAATTTACTACAGACAACAACGTGATCATTTACTTTATAAGACTCAGCCTAAAGTTTGAAGTTGGTAACAGCACTTTAAATAACAGCTTCAATAGGAAAATTATTATTGGACAAATAACCTTTGCTTTAACTCACTCTGTTACCACATTAGCTTTAACTATCTTTCTAATAAGTTCAAGAGGCATTATTTAACCAAACTCTAGGCTTCAACGTACTTTCAGTAAGGACACTCGGTAATCACTTTACTTCAAACGGAGAGGACCCTGAGAGGTGTTATGATGAGGAGTAAAATCAAGGTAAGTAAATAAATTCCGATATGAATTACCTTATATTTCAGCACACTAACACATCCATTAGGCTGATCCTTCACTGTACATCAATATAGTATTACGTTACAGTGATTGCGCAATGTGGTGGCAACTGCATGTTGGTAGGTGGAATTACGGGTAGAATTGCCGGACTTTATCGTATCTTCATGGCGATGATTCATACAAATTCCAGAATAGATCCAGCTATTTATCCACCCATCCGAGGCATTGGAAAGAAGCAGTAAAAGCCTCTCTCTGAATCAGCATGATATGCACCTTTACATTGACAGTGCACAGACTGGTAGCTCCTTCCCGACTAGTGGCTCGTCTCCGACTCGTAGCTCGCCTCCGACTGACTATCAGTTCCACCTTTTCCACCTATGCCAACCACAATTTGCACGTGCTACGCATTTCCGTTCCAGAGGGGAACCACTACACCATTTACATACAAACTAACTAAGAACCCTAAGTGAGGATCAGCAATTTACATAACAGCAAACAAATACATTAAATAAAACAGAACATTTTCACATATTGACACTTCTACAAAAAATTATTCACACAAAATTACAATTACATACAATAAGTTCTGTTCCCTCCAAATGGGACAAAGAATACAAATTGCAGATACACTACTTTGCATAGAATCAAATCACGACATCAAAGGTTTGACAAAGAAAAGAATACACAATTTTATGCTATCGATTTGAACACATTCACAGGCGATCAACAATGTAACATTAAATAAAGCAAAATGAATCCATACAGCATAAGAGCTGTGGTGTTACAAACCCACTGATTGCGCTGCAACTGCAGTGAAACATGTCTGGGACAAAAGCAAATTATGTTTTGCTAAAGGCGGACCCCACTCAAAACCTATGTTTTTGTTGAAGCAAACACAGACAAAAGAGCTTCAACATCAAGATGAGTATTTTGGTCGGTTAAAAATTCTGACATCTACCAATGTCCGACAAATGCAATGGTGACACACACAAAATCGCACATCACTTAATGCTCTGCACATTACTGCCACAACCGAAAGTTTCTAACTCTCCTCTCTCCTTGTCTATGAGCTACCGTCTTCTTCTGGACATCGGAAGGAACACACGTTCTGCTACCATAGCTCAATGGTGTCTGCTTTACAGCCGGCCACGCCCCTTGCTGTCCGTTGCAGTTCACTGCTGCTGCTTCCACACTGCTACCTGTTCCAAATCACGTTGGTTAGAGTCTGTATTCCTTTGTGGTCATCAACGAAGTATCAGACCGCTTTTCGTTATGGAAATTACAGAAATGCTCGAACCTGACATCGGACCAGTCTCTTACAACTTCCGCACGAAAGAAGACGTAAAGCGTATCGAGCGAGCAGACCAGTGTGTGACAGATGCTGCCAAACAGGTCCGCAGAACCATCCTGGCCAGCCACTAAGAAGATGGAGGAAAACTTCCATTTCGATCTGGAATAATTTGTGTATGGGCCAGAGAGCGCTGATTAGGGGTATGTTTAACTTAACTATAAAAAAATTTTACTCAAAAATTTATGTGAGTTTTTGGTGGAAGTGTATTTTCAAACTTTCGGGGAACCTAGCTTGAGAACGGTACATACGATTTTGATCAGAATTTGATGCCTGCATTTAAAAGTGAATTCTCGGTATACATACGTAGCCGTTTTATGATATCTTCAAAAGCCTATTTTCTGTTCACGTTTCGTCTCGATTTTCTGGGTGCAGAATACAACATTTTTTTCAACACTGCTAAAAAAAAATAATGAAAATGAATGAGCCGTGCGCGGCTCGTGTTCATGCCGTTTCTTGCTTGACAGCTTATCTTTACGGAACTGTCGCCTCGTTTTCTTTGTCGATTCCCTGTCGTCACTAAGTTGCTGGCTTGCCTGCCCGTGAGTGACAGCAGCAGCGCGTATCGATAAGAGAACTGTCGTATTATCTTTGAAGCGACCGCTAGTATTGAGGGCTCGCCGATTTCGGGAGTTCAATTCGGTCGGAGCGCCAGTGAGATGCGGACAGCCAGTATTCACCGACCGCTGGCCTCACACGTGTACTGTCCGACGGAAGGAGGCTGGAGCGGGAACGACCGTTACTTGGTCGGTCGGTTGGTCGTCTCATCGGGCGACGTGTATTTGGTCTTTTGACAGTTTCTGGGCCTCGTCACTTGGTCATCTTGCCGGACGTGAGTCGGCTGCTTCTCTTGTGGATTGGCAAGAGAGCCAACCCACTATGAGAGGAAGCCGAAAGTCACGAGTTTTAACTCACGCAGGCTGGCGTGAGGTCTGGAACAGGTCAGGGAAATTAGACTAGCAAAAAAGGACGTAGCTGAGGAATACCTAACTTTAATCCATAAATAGTGAACATCGCTCTTGACGGTACATGTTTTACAGCATCAATAGTAACTGGTAATGGCGCCTTGCTAGGTCGTAGCAAATGACGTAGCTGAAGGCTATGCTAACTATCGTCTCGGCAAATGAGAGCGTATTTTGTCAGTGAACCATCGCTAGCACAGTCGGCTGTACAACTTGGGCGAGTGCTAGGAAGTCTCTCTAGACCTGCCGTGTGGCGGCGCTCGGTCTGCAATCACTGATAGTGGCGACACGCGGGTCCGACGTATACTAACGGACCGCGGCCGATTTAAAGGCTACCACCTAGCAAGTGTGGTGTCTGGTGGTGACACCACGGCTTCCTTGTGCACAGATGTCGTGGCCCATGGGCAAGTGTTACCTCTGCATGGTTGGGTGCGAGCCAGTGTGCCTGAGTCGCCGTGTCTCTGAGTTCCGAACGGACATCGAGTTGAGTCAGGATGGAGCTGCAGTGAGCTCCGGACAGCCATGACTCGCCCGACCGTTGCTGACACACATGACTCGAGTGGGGACGACCTTGTTTGGTCGTTCGGTCGGTCGTGTCGTCGGACGACGTGTATTTGGTCGCCGACCACTTATGGAAACTCTGCGTGTGTCGACTTAGGATTTGTCCTTGTTGTTCCACAGTGATTGGTTTTAGGATTGTCGGAGTTCTCGGTGCAACTGTCTACGTGGAACTGTGTGTAGCTGTGTGATATCCACTGAACAGTTATGAATGCTGTCTGCGTACTGGAGTAGGCAGTCGGTCGTTTGGGACAGAGCAACAAGTGTATGTTTCCTTGCCGTGTTGATGTTGTCCAGCACTCGTGTACTTCGACAGCCTTTGTGTTTGTTCATATTTTTCAATGGTTATTGTGTCTTGGCTGTTTTTAGACGCCAATTTTGAAGACTGTGCTGCTGGTTTCTTCGTCCTCGGCTGATATTTTCCGTTGTCGTGCCAATGGTCAGCGGAATGGAATTTATTAGGTTGTTGGTTGGTCCTTCAGCCGTCCCTGAATCGGGTTGCCATCCAATTACTTAGTCTTATTATTGGCTGCCTGTTTCACCTAAACTTACGTTAGAGTTACTTCCTCAGGCTGACTCTTGGAATACTTCTGAGCACCAGTGTTCTGTTGTTTTTAGATTGTGATTTTTGTCTCAAGTACTATGCGAGGACTTAAGCCACCTATTAATTTAGTTGATTTAATTTTAAATTAAGGCCTTCATCCAATTTGAACTAAGCTTTCAAGATTAATTTGTTTAAAAATGAAATTTATCTCCATTTGAAATCTTTGTTATCCAGGCCTTAAGCCTTGAGTTGTTCAGTGTTCAGTATATGGCATTCAGCCGAGCTTTTACGTGAAATATATTTTTTTAAGATAAGGCCTTCAGCCGCCTTAAATTAAAATTCTGAAGATGCTTTGTTTAAACTAATGTTTTAAGAAAGTTTTTTTCTGTGTGCAGTGTGCGGCCTTCAGCTGAGTATATAGGTAGTGTTTTTTTAAGGAAGGCCTTCAGCAGCCTGTATTCCTTAAAGCAATTTTAATAACTTGTGCTCTGGCTTTCAGCCGTATTGTTTCGAACATTTTTAAGGGCAAGTATGATTAAGTGTTTTTAGAAAAATAAAGTTGTGTGTTTTGTGCAACTAACAGTGATTTTGGCCCCTTTCCACAACCATAACCTAATTCGCTCTGTCCTGCGAATCCAGACTTCAGTGACTCATACAAAATTATTGTGTTACAGGTGCAATAGGAGGGCTTCTGGAATTCCCACGGGTAATAGCGGCCGACCCATGTTCCGACTGCAGTGGGTCCTTCCACCTGGTGTAGCGGTTACAGGGAGCGTCCGATATGGACAGAGAAATGATTCCTTAAAGACAAAATCGTAAGGAATGAAACTGCATCATCACATTCAGCATTACTTGTTACATTACTCGAAAAAAATCACGAAAGTCACCTATTTTTCATGCGTTCAAAGAATTAAATGTTTAATGTTTAGAAATGTAAAATTCTGCACCTCATAAAACGAAAAAATGTAGTATCCTACGATTAAAATGTCAATAAGTCACATTTGAAATTGCTCAGCTCATTTAAGTACCTGAGTGCAACAATTTGCAGGGGTATGGAATGGAGTAATCACATAGACTTGTGCCAGTCACAGCAGTTGGAGCACTTCGATTCATTAAGAGAATACCAGGGAAATACATTCAGTCTGCAAAGGGATTTGCTTTCAATTTACCCGCGCAACCAATGGTGGGACATTATATAATTTGTACCGAATAAGGCTAACAAGCGATACTAAGCATATACAAAGTAGGACAGCACAAATAGTCACAGGGTCAGTAGACCCATTGGAGAGTGTCGCCGAGATGATGAAAACATTATACTGACGAACGCTTGACGATAAACGCGAACTCTCACGTGGAAGTCCGCTTGCCGGTCAGAGTCACCGAGCGGTTCTAGGCGCTAAAGTCTGGAACCGCGTGACCGCTACAGTCGCAGGTTCGAATCCTGCCTCGGGCATGGATGTGTGTGATGTCTTTAGGTTAGTTAGGTTTAATTAGTTCTAAGTTCTAGGGGACTGATGACCTCAGATGTTAAGTCCCGTAGTGCTCAGAGCCATTTGAACCATTTGAATTTGAAGTCTGCTTGGTGAGTTTCAAGAACCAGCTTTAATTAATGAATCTAGTGACATACCACAACCCCCTACGTATTACTCCCTTAGACAGATTAGACTAATTACAGGAAGCACAGAGACCGTCTAAGCAATCATGCTTCCTGTGCTCCGTCCGTGAACGGAATAAGAAAAAGTCGTAACTACTGCTACAATGGAAAGAACCCTTTGCAACACACTTTTTTTTTTGTAGAGTATGGCTGTAGATGCAGAGAGTTGTTCGTAGATTTTTTTGTTTGCCTACGTGACTAAACACGGTTACTTTCGCATGGAACTTCGCGATAGTACCTTTGTATACACTGATGGCTCTCAGACTGACCGTGGGTCGGATGTGCCTTCGTCATTGGCACCCGTGCCTTTCGACATCGGCTTCCGGCACACACCTCAGTATTTACAGCCAAGCTCTTCGTCTTGTATCAGACCACGGAGTACATCCAGGGACACATCCCTCAGATGATCTCTCCGTTGCTGTCTGTCAGAAGGTGGTGTCCCTTTGGCATCGCCAATGGTCCTCCCTTCGCGAGAATAAGCTTCGGCTTATTAAGCCTCTACCAGCGCCTTTAACGAGCTCCTCTCGGCCCTCCCGCAGGAAGAAGATTATTTTAACTCGGCTGCGTATTGGGCACTGCCTTTTTAGCCATCGTCATTTGCTCAGTGGCGCTACCCCTCCAATTTGTGTCCACCTTGCGCACAAATTTTAACTGTCCGCCATTTTCTGCTGGAATGTCCATTGTTAACCATTTACGTTCCAGCTCGGGTTTTCTGGCTGATTTATCAGCCGCTTTAGCGAATGATGCGCGGGCTGTCGACCGCGTTTTCCCTTTTATCCGCCGTACCAATATGGCGAAGGCCATTTAATTTTTAGTTTTGGACCTCCATTACTGTATGATGTTTTTTTCGACCCTCTTTCCACGTGCCTGTTTTTAGCTGTCTCCTATTCGGTCTATTGGGACTGACACAGTCGTTTACCTCCTCCCCGTGTTCGTGTTCTCTAGTTCTTACTTGAGTGCGTATGACCCCAGCTTTTCTTTGAGTCCTAAAGCAAAACGAAACAAAACAAACGGTTGTTGGTACTTAACTCGACCTTACCAGAGGTCGTTATCTGCTTTCAGATCTCGACGTATGCGCGAAAAATGCCAGGCTATTGAGGGACACGAGGAAAGAATGTGGATTATTCTCATCCCTCCACTTCCCCCCTCCCCTTCCCCTGCCGCTGCACAAAGCAATGTGTTTTGATGTCGCCTGGAAAATGACCACTACACGCCCCTAACAGCTACTCGAGTCATTCTGAGCGAGCAACGCAATTCAGCCTGCAGATTACAGTACTTTCTTAGTTAGCGGCTGTTTCCCCTCAATACTTCTTGCAAAATTTCTGTAAACAGTGATCCCGTAAAACTTTATAACCAGAAATACTGTGCTTGTATTTATTCCTGCCACTAAACAGCCACCTATCCTACTCCGATTCATTAATACCTGTCCATATCGATTGACACGGCACTCAATCTCCTTTCTCATCGGCACTTGATTTTCTATTGTTTTGCGAATATTGGCTACAGTAATGGTCAGATTTCAGAATGCCAGTAGTGCTATACTAATGCTGTTGTTCTCAACTGATCATTAAGTTAGCAATTTTGATAACTTCAGAAACAACTATATACCAGTCGTCTACATAGAAATTAACTTAGAAGATACTCCAAATAGTAAGATACGGGTAAGAGTTATTGAGACATATTATAACTTGGCCATTCGAAACACCTTAACTATAACTACGTCTAACGTCCAGAAAGAGAGCTTTAACGAACTAATCGCTCTCTCTTTCTTCCTCTCTCTAGCACTCTTCTGTCTTTACCTTTGTTTCTACCTGTCTCGGAAAAGCACGAAAAAAAGCCCAGCATTGTAACTATGAGGCTCCCGGGAGCCCATTGGCCAGCAAAGAATCACGGGCAGTATACATGATTAAGGTTATAGCTGTATAAGAGAGAATTTCACTTCCTTTTTTGTTCCTTGGACATAAAAGTTAAGTAGACGGTACTGTCTGTCAGCATAGATAATTTACACTGATAAAATACACTGACAGAAATGAAAAGTGTTACTCTATGGAGCACTCATCCCATGTACGTGAAACTTTGTGGAGGTGTAACGGGTACTGAATGAAGAAACTTTAATTTCATACAAGACTGTTTTGCGTCATTAACATCAGTATGAGTTGTGAACTCCATAAGCATTAACACACTCTTGTGTTCATTGCGGCATGGGAACAAACATACTCTGAATGTAATCTTGATGAATTTTTTGCTGTGTCTGCAAAACATTCTGTTTCAGTTCATGAAGATGTGGCGTCCCACAAGGTTCCATTTTAGGGCCCTTACTTTTTTTTGTGTATACCAATGACCTTTCATCAGTAACATTACCAGATGACAAGTTCGTTTTGTTTGCCAATGATACAATCATTGCAACAAATAGCAAATCAAGTGTAGTTGTAGAAAGATCGGCTAATAAAATATTTTTGGACATTAATCACTGGTTCCTAACCAATTCTTTGTCACTAAACTTTGAAAAAACACATTAAATGCAGTTCAGATCTTGTAAGCGGTGTCCCACTAGTATATGCCTAACATACGACGACAAGCAGATAGAAAAAGTGGACAGTGTTAAATTCTTGAGATTACAGCTTCATATTAAATTCAACTGAGAGGAGCACACCAAAGAACTGCTGAAGCATCTTAACAAATCTCTGTTTGCAATGCGAATTGTGTCAGACATAGGACATATAAAGATGAAAAAGCTGACATATCATGCTCACTTTCATTCCATAATGTCATATGAGATTATTTTTTGGGGTAATTTATCAAGCCAAGCTAAAGTTTTCCAGGCACAAAAACGTGTGGTAAGAGTTATATGTGGTGGGAACTCGAGAACATCCTGCAGAAGCCTGTTTAGGGAGCTAGCGATACTAACTACTGCTTCCCAATATATTTATCCCTTAATGAAATTTGTTATTAAAAATATATCACCTTTTCAAACCAAAAGCTCAATTCATGGAATCAATACTAGAAATAATAATAATCTTCAGAGGGATTTAAAGTCACTGACTCTTGTACAAAAAGGTGTGCATTATTCCAGAACACACATTTTCAATAACTTGCCAGCAGACATAAAAAGATTAACAACTAATTAAGTTCAGTTTAAGAGAAGCCTAAAGGATTTATTGGCAGCCAACTTCTTCTACTCTGTTGATGAATTTCTGAGTAGCTGCAACATTTCAGTTCAGTAATGTGTTCACTGCAAATCTAACTTCTGCACCATTTCAGTGCAGCAATGTGTTCATTGTAAATAAGTATTGTAGCAGTTCTATTATATGTTTATTACCTCATAAATAAATAAAACATTTTTATTTTAAATTCAGTGCATTAGTGTTTGTAAAATGATTCTTTCATATAGTGTTCATGAAAAAAATGATGATCATTCCACTTGGGACCTGTGGAAGGTACATTAGCTTATTTCTTTCAGTTGTAAGTATTTGTCATGTATTATTGTTTTTCTGAAATGTTCTACATCTTGGAGGACCTCCTCCCTATGGATCAACTAGAACAGAAGTAAATCTAATCTAATGTAATCTAATTTGTAGCTGGTATGAAAATACATTTTCCCATTGTCAATAGAATGCAACGTAATTAGTTTGGAACTGTCTTCGAATATGGTAATTTAAATAGTTCGATTAATGTTTTCAGTTTCATCTACGTGTAAGATTTTGCTAACATGTAGCCTAATCAATCCCTTTCCAGACATAATAAATGGTTCAAATGGCTCTAAGCACTATGGGACTTAACATCTGAGGTCATCAGTCCCCTAGACTTAGAACTACTTGAACCTAACTAACCTAAGGACATCACACACATACAAGCCCGAGGCAGGATTCGAACCTGCGACCGTAGCAGTAGCGCGGTTCCGGACTGAAGGGCCTAGAACCATTCGGCCACACAAGTAATACATGCGTCTAATGCACGTTCATTTGCTGTAAATGCCATGTAAAAACTGCACGAAAGAAAAGGCGGAGGGTGAAGAGCTTCAACAGGCTCTCGACCCCTCGCCATTATGATTCACTGTTTACGAGTTAAATTATTAAAAAAAACACCTAGCACGGAGGAACGAAATTCCGGTGACAGTCACCCTCTTCTTCAGCCATTTTCAGTGGTCGAACTGCCGAAAGTCCGCAGTTCGTGGTCGTGTGGTAGCGTTCTCGCTTCCCGCGCCTGGGTTCCCGGGTTCGATTCCCGGCGGGGTCAGGTAT
Organism: Schistocerca americana; assembly: GCF_021461395.2. NCBI lineage: Eukaryota > Metazoa > Arthropoda > Insecta > Orthoptera > Acrididae > Schistocerca > Schistocerca americana. The sequence goes on along the minus strand of NC_060122.1, from coordinate 646,020,992 downwards.
TTTCTCTGCCTCGTGATGACTGGGTGTTGTGTGATGTCCTTAGGTTAGTTAGGTTTAAGTAGTTCTTAGTTCTAGGGGACTGATGAGCATAGATGTTAAGTCCCATAGTGCTCAGAGCCATTTGAACCATGAACATTACAACATTGAGAACTTAAAAATAGGCAGCATTATACCTATCCTCAAACCAGGAAAAATTTCCGATTCGATTGCGCTGTACTGGCCAGTAATATTACTACATTGTCCGTACAAAGTATTGGCAAGAATAATCAAATTCTGGTTAGAGTGGTGGTTTGAATACCGTAACTTATTCTCTAGTAAAAGGGCGAGTTTTCGCAAAGGCAAAGGTAGAAGATGTTCTCAGGCATCAGGCGAATGACATACAGCTCTGTTTCAATTTTTTCTGCCGTTTTTTCCTTTATTAAAACAACCATACATGTACATACGCACAAAAACAAAATATTGAAGTGTTGGAACTGATTCAACGCGAATTGTGTCCTACAATAGACTGAAGAACGCATTTCAATATAGTGCCATTTGTAAGCTTACAAAATAGAACATAAATAGTAACCTGACAATAGCCTCTTCAGTCCAGACAGAGACATAGAACCGAAACGCAAACATATATATATAATTGATTGTCTTAAGTGGAAGATTCAGGCGGTAGGACTACGACCAACTTGAATGGGGTTCCCACAAGCATCTCTTTTGGCACACCTTCAGTGTAATATCTGCACCTTTGGCCTACATAGAATATTTCCGGAGAAATACACTAAAGTTACACGTATTTACGTGGAAAATACATTCCTTGGAGACTGCAAGTCAGAACTCACAACAGCGATGTTCGCGCTCCAACAGTGGCTCACAAGAAACGGGCTGGATGTATCCACAGCTAACTCAAATGCAGCAATGTTTTCGTTGCACAGAGCGAATCTACCAGCGTTAATTGCACTAGGATCGTACCACTTCCCTTCTAAGATGGCTGTCAAATACCTGTTGGTTGGCTGGTTGATTTGGGGGAGGGGACCAAACAGCGAGGTCATCGGTCCCATCGGTCTAGAGGAACGGTGGAGTGGCTGGCAGTTGGTGAAAATAAGCTGCGTTTGGTCAAGGCCACCACGCGGCCATGGCGTACGTCCTACCAGTCGTGCAGGCGGGATGAGGTTCTCCTCACTCGCCTCCGCATCGGGCACAGTCCCTTAACGCATGGTTTTTTATTCCGGCGGGAGGACCCCCCAATCTGCAGTGCTTGTGGCGTCCAGATTACTGTCCGCCACATTTTACTTGACTGTCCTTTATTCTCTGACCAGAGGGCGGTGGTTTCCTTGCCACCGGATTTGCCCTCTATTTTGCAAGACGACGCAACGACTGTGGTAAAGGTCATACGGTTTTGTGTCCTGTCCAATTTGTTGCCTCGGATTTTAGGGAGAGGATTTTAATGGGCTGCTTGGTGACTGGCTCACCCAGGTTTTAGGTAAGAGGTCCGCCAGTCACGATTACCTACTTGTTTCACTTCGATTTCTGTTCTCTTTTCCTTGTGTTTCCTTTCCTTTTTTAGTGCGTTCCTTCTTCTCTTGTTTTGCCTCTGTATGTGAGGATTTGGAACTGCGTCAGGTCTGTGTCTTTTAGCCGCTCTCCTTGTTCGCTGTCCGCCTTCGTCCCTTCACCGCATGTGTTCCTGTTTCTATGCGTTTGGGCGCTGATGACCACGCTGTTTAGCGTCCGAAAACCTCAAAACACACACACACTCTAGAGGAACTGCAAGAAAGTCGGCCGTGCCCTTTCAAAGGAACGATTCCGGCATTTGCCTGAAGCAATTTAGGGAAATCAAGGAAAACCTAAATCAGGACGGTCGGTCGCAGGTTTGAACTGTCGTCCTCCCAACTGCGAGTCCAGTGTGCTAACCACTGCACCATCTCGCTCGGTCAAACACTTATGACTCTTCTTCGAATATAATAATCTAACCTGGAAGGCGCACACAAAACATGTGGCGACATGTGGCGAAGAAATGTGAGATGAAAGTCAACATAATCGGGGTTATGACTTGACTTGTGTGGGTGCTGAATCTCGGCACAGCACTTACATTTTACCAAAAGATACTACGTACAATTCTTGATTATTTTGTTTGTTATCGATTCGCAGCTGACAATTGCCTCAAGAGAATTAATAAATGCCAGTATGAAGTGCTGAGAGCTTGTTTGAGAGGAACACGCTCAAACCATACCAAGTACTCTTAGTTGAAGCACGTCTGCGCTGTAGTGTCTCTGAGCCGAATTTCTTCTTAAAATGAGTAGATGTTAGACTGAAAATCTAATATCCATCGTATCAAGCCTAACCATACAGTGCGTAACTGTACGCTACTGCATCGTTAGAACTCTTCCCCTTGTAGTTAAAGCGTTTTTAGAGGCGCAGGATATTTCAAGCAAGATCATTAGAGTACCTAGAGTAAATTGTTCCAGCGTCACATTGACAATAACATTGTCTAAGATGAGCATATTAACCTTTGACCATGAGGATCATATTAACAATAAAATTTAGGCACAGTTTTAAGGCAACATCCGGAAGAAATTCATATTCGTATGCACTGCTCCGAAACCAGTGGCTCTGTCGGAAGCTCGTACTTCATAACGCGTTTGCACAAGTCTGAACCATTAATAATCAGCAAAGGCAAGCAGTATGAGAGCAGAACTTGTAGCGATGGTAGAAGCACCATGTTTCTGATGGCAGGTGACACTCCTTCTAAATTTCCTGCTCAGTAACACTTCACCTCCTTTAACAACAGGCCTACTTAAAAATTTTATAACGTGTTTGACTGAAAACCGCACTGCGTAGGATGTATTATGGAAGTGTTGGATTCGAAGCTTGATGATGGCTGTTCCGTTAAATGAGTGAAAGCGCGCAGTGGGGTCACTGACAAAGAAGTTGTCGACAGCTTAGTCAAGGAAACTGCTGAGGCATCACATATTACCACCTGGACTGTCGTCCTAAGTGCGGGTTACCGATATGTCCTACACAGACGCATGATAGAAGAGCGGCAACGGGAACGGGTTCAATATGGTTCAAATGGCTCTGAGCACTATGGGCCTTAACATCTGAGGTCATCAGTCCCCTAGAACGTAGAATTACTTAACCCTAACTAACCTAAGGACATCACAAATATCCATGCCCGAAGCAGGATTTGAACCTGCGACCGTACCGGTCGCGTGGTTCCAGACTGAAGCGCCTAGAACCGCTCCGCCAGCCCAGCTGGCAACGGGAATAGGAAGAAACAAGAAGACACAAAGCCAAGAAGTACACAACAATTTACCCTTTGGTCACCTGCTCCACGAAATACCGTGCAAAATCAGTGCTAGGCACCTCGAATCTCCAATAGCCAGAGTCAAATTTAACCACGGATGTTTCCGTAAACATCTTCACAGGCTGCTCGTCGTAGGGATACCATACGCTCTTGTGGAGAAGATGACGATGCAGATCACCTTTTCTTTGAGCATCCCAGACTACTATGGAAATACTATAATCCTATTACAAGAACTGGTGAAGCTTGGTCGTACGTCGCCACCCAGAGTGACATCTTTGTTAGCAACACTGGATCATACAGTTTTCCACACGATTTACAAATTCACTGTCACCGCAGGTATCCGCATCTCAGACCTACCAACGTATCAGTGACAATGGACTACACACAAGCGATTTTATAATTACGTTCAGTCTACAACGCGTGTGTGCGTATTCAAACAAACAAATTTTCTATCCAAATCGGTATATTTTATGTAAGTATAAGCGGGCTGTATGTTGTAAGCTAATCACAAATAAATTCAATGTAAGAAAAAATAAAGAGAAAAAGAGGAGATGCTGAGGATGCGTGCAATGGGTCCACGTGTGCTATCAGAGACAGTTAGCAGCACTTACGTACATCATGCGATGAGTTAATTTAGTAGTTTTGACTGCTAATGTATTAAATGGCGTCTACTTTAATTCGAAAGACTAAATTTAATGTAAAATATATATAGGGTTGCAGTCATCAGAACCAGAGGTGGGGCCGGCCGTTGTGGCCGAACGGTTCTAGGCGCTTCAGTCCGGAACCGAGCGACCGCTACGGTCTCAGTCTCGAATGCTGCCTTGGGCATGGATGTGTGTGATGTCCTTAGGTTAGTTAGGCTTAAGTAGTTCTAAGTCTAGGGGACTGATGACCTCAGATCTTAAGTCCCATAGTGCTCAGAGCCATTTGAACCATTTGAACCAAAGGTGTGTCTTTCGTGAATGCACGTTTCCAAAGGAACGATTCAAAAACCTGAGCTGTAGAACCGACGAACGACTTTTAGGAACAGCCGTTCACCGTGCACCGTTGACAAGTATCATTCTCGCCTCAGTCCCGTTCTTCGTCACAGTTACGCCATTCCTCGCTCCCGCATTGGTCTCGTTCCTAGTTCTGGCTGCGCCGTTCTTCCCTGCCACCTCCGTTTCGGTCCTGCTTCCAGTTCTGCCGTACCGCGTTTCCGATTCTGTCTTTTCAGTCGGTCCCGTTCTTTTACGAGAGTCACTTGTTCCCCATTCCAGCCAGGGCCGAGCTCCTCTTAAACGAAATTCCTCGCCTCAAAAAAGACAACCCGGAAAGTCTAATGATCGCGGGAGACGGCAACTGTGTACTAAATACCCAAGATCAAATACCTAAAAGGATGTGCGCCTCAGTCCCTCTTGGGGTGGCATATACCCTAAACGTTTTGACTTACCTGTGTCACTAATCTTGCAGGAAACAGATATATGTTTCATGTATCAGGGAGCGTAACACGATTTGTTTTCAATAGACACAGTTCAAACCAGACTTTTCGACAAATGGGGAGTCCGTTGTAGCATCACTCCAACCGGAGCTCTAAGACTATAGAAACTTAATGTGATTTTCCTTGATGACAGAGCTTTAGATGCCTCCATGCGAGTGACTTGGGACACGTGTCTCGAATAAACAAGAAGATACATCTCTAACATTGAAATGTGAACTACACTCGCAAACTACGGATTACATTGATTCAATATGGAAACGAACAAGCCAGACATTAGAAGAAGACCACTGAATTTTATTATTCTTACTTGACGGACTTCTACGATCACTCACTTTTTTCCGATGAGCACATTTCGCAAACAAAGGAAAAATTAGCATTTTAAAGCGGTTAAAGAACAAGCAGCTCAACGGTTTGAAAGTACAATCATGGTCACAAGTAACTACAGAAGACGACAATGCCTCCTTGTATCATCTCACACGGCAAAGAAAGAAGGAAGACGTGTATGAATGAACTGCGTGCCACGAACAAGGAAATTCATCTAGAGCACAAAGATATAATTAATGAAACCCACCCTAAGGATCTTTATGCAGCAGTTGAATACAACAACCTTCTGGACACCATCAAAACCTCCATATTGAACAAGACACTTAGGTCACACGGACTACCAGCTGAAGTTTGCCAAAGGTTTTGGAATTTCATAGCTGATAATTTCTCTGACGCAATAAATAAAGTAATCAACGGTTCCTATATACCTACGGACTTTAAAAATGAAGTCATGATGTTGGTATCCAAGGAGTGAGGAACGGAAGATACAAGAAAATTGCGACCTACATGTCTGTTAATTGCAATTATAAAACTGCTGCGCGTGCAGTAAAATCTCGCTTGACGGCGGTACTGCAACGCGTGGTAGGCAACGACCAAATAGCACTGCTTCAGAGACGTTTAGATAGGATTGTTGCTGACCACAGAGACGTCATCTCATTATTTTCAGCGACCTAAGTTAAGGGCTCCATATTTTTTATTGATTTTGCTAATGCTTTTGATAGGATTACAAACTTATCTTTTTAAAGCAAAGGAGACAATGAACTTCGGGGACAGACTCCTGAAATAGTTAAGAAATATAATTACTGGGATGACAGCGAAAATACTCGTTAACGGACAATGAGCGAGAGATATCAAATTTCTCAGGCGTGTTCCAAGAGGAAGCTCATTATCTACGCTGCCGTATGTAAAGCGTAAATTAAACAGTGAACTATGAATGGGGGCTTAATTATTTATTATGCAAATAATTTTTTTTTAAATTTTAGTCGCTGTATGTCCGATTACGAGGTCGCGGAAACGGTTGGCCCTAGTTTTAGTACGCAATCTGACTGCATAGAATAACGACAAAGAATGAAAGAAAATTTTCGTTAACACAATTAATTAATTAAGTCCCCAGCAACTATAAAACCTACGAAACCAAAACACAAGTGTAATTGTTCTGTGTGTGGAAGTGTGATTCAACGTACACATCTGGCACGGTTCTTCTTCAATAAGACAAGAAATTTTAAATACCATTTATACTGAAGTAATTAAAAATAATAGAAATACTATAATTGCGCAAGAAAACCAGAATTACACTCTAATACAAGAACACAAGCCAGATGCTTTGTTGACTGAACCTGTAACGACGCATTATTTAAGACATTGAAATAATAAAAAAAAGGGTATTTTTTTTCCTTCATATATATTGACGAAAAGCACTCTGATCATTACAATATCTCCATTCGAACAACATCTGCTGTCTAGCCCATCAAACAACTGCATAAAACATGGAACAAGCACTCCCTACTACAACATCTCAACACCGACTCACTACTACTACTCCACAAGCACTGACTACTGCCACATCTCGACAAGCACTCTCCACCACGACTTCTCGACAAGAACTTTTCACTACGACATCTCAGCAAGCACTCTCCACCACGACTTCTCGATAAGAACTGCCAGTGGAGGCGGCTGAATAATACTCTTTGGCGCAATCTCTGGCGCTGTGGCTCAGTGTAGCCATCTTTCAACTAGAGCGGCTTAAGATAATGTAACTAATGTGCACGCGGATGATTCAGACACAATAATGAGGTATGACAAGGATGTTTTAGATTTAAAGAATATGATTTAACTTTACTGTAGTTCCACGGGAGCTGAAGTAAATAAAAGTTCATTGCTTAATCTGAATGGTTTGGAGCCCGTAATGTAAAGTGGGTTACCTTCGCGGGACATCGTAAATCCGTAGGAATAACATTTCATAAATCAAGATGATTTCTGTAATTTGGAAGATGTTTTCAGAAGTCAGAGGTCCAGCTGCAGAGCTTATTAACTGGACTATCCTGTCTAAAGCAATCTATCCAAGAAAAGTCTGCCCATCCCCTTTGGGTACTGGAAAAATATTACAAGAGTCGTTTGTTAACTGACCTGGCAAGGAAGTGTTTTTAAAATAGCAGCTTGTACAGCGACATTGGCCGCTCGGGATTAGTCGAGCAGTCTGAAGCGCAGCAGTCATGGACTGTGCGGCTGGTCCCAGCGGAGGTTCGAGTCCTCCCTCGGGCATTGGTATGTGTGTTTGTCCTTAGGATAATTTAGGTTAAGTAGTGTGTAAGCTTAGGGACTGATGACCTTAGCAGTTAAGTCCCATAAGATATCACACACATTTGACATTTTTGACAGCGACATTGGAATATGGAGACAGCTATCTAGGACTAACAGATATCCGATAAAAGACTGTAGCCTTATTTACAAAGGGGATTTAATAAATTTTCCGGAATTACCAAGACACTTTTATGGTGCTTCTTTTTAAACATGCAGCCGGCCGAAGTGGCCGTGCGGTTAGAGGCGCTGCAGTCTGGAACCGCAAGACCGCTACGGTCGCAGGTTCGAATCCTGCCTCGGGCATGGATGTTTGTGATGTCCTTAGGTTAGTTAGGTTTAACTAGTTCTAAGTTCTAGGGGACTAATGACCTCAGCAGTTGAGTCTCATAGTGCTCAGAGCCATTTGAACCATTTTAAACATGCAGACTCGAAGTGTGTAGATCCCACTGTAAATGTATCTTCCATAAATTTAAAGTTGAATCTTTTTGTAACTTACTTCACTGGGATAAGATAAAAGGAGAATTGTCAGAAGATGACAAGCAGTAGAAACAAATAATCTATTGCTGACACACTGAGAAAGAGCGAAGCCAGGAACGGAACAAAAAAAAAAAAATCCCACAAAAGGCTAGGATAACGCACTGGAGAACATTAATAACAAAATCCCAACGACAGAGGTATGCCCTATATGGTATCCGTTTGTTAATGACATTATATCAACAAACGACAGGCTGAACGCATAGACCTCTCTGATTCACATTGTGGCTCAGATGTAGATGTGCTGAGACAACAATCCATGGGTTTGGTTGCGCAGACTATAGAGACATTTTGCTGTTGTCTTCTTCAGTCCCAAGATTGATCTGATGATGCTCACCAGGCTACTTTATCCTGTGCAAGTCTCTTCATCTCAGCATGCATTGATTAACCAGAACATTATCACCGCTTATCTAATACCGGTATGACCATCTTTGGAGCGGGTAACAGAGGCGATGTGTGGTGGTAAGGAAGCAATGACGCCTTGGCAGGTCGCTGGAGAGAGTTGGAATCACATCTGTACATATACGTCACCTAACGCCCGTAAATTCCTGGGAGGGGGACGATGAACTCTGAAGCCACGTTCAATAACATCCCAACTGTATTCGATGGAGTTTAGAGCTGACGAGTAGGGGGGACAGAATGAATTGGAACTCGCCTCTTTGTTCCTCGAATCACTCGATCACACTTCTGTCCTCTGACATGGAGCATTATCTTGATGAAATATGCCACTGCCTTTGGGAACTATGATCCTCATGAACGACTGAAGGTGGTTTGCCAGCAGTGTGCGAAACTACTTTGCCGTCGTGGTGCCTTTCAAGAGCTCCACTGGGCTCATTGATGCCCATGTGAATGTTCCCCAGAGCATAATGGCGCCAGCATGTCTCAGTCCAGCAATACAGGTGTCAAGGGGCTGTTCCACTGGAAGACGACAGAGGCGAAACGTCCCATCTGCATGATGAAGATAGTATCGGGGTTCATCAGATCATGCACTACTCTCTCACTGGGCCAACGTCCAGTGCCAATGATGCACACGTATTTCAGCTGTAGTTACCGATGTCGTGGCGTTAGCATTGTCTCGTGCAAGGCTCGTCTGCTGCACTGTATACTTTGTGTTCAGACACGCATTTATTTGCCCAACATTAGAGTCTGGTGTTAGTTCCGTCACAATTGAATGACAGTTAATTGGCTTTAAACCATTTATTATGTCAGTGAAAGTTTGATTATCAGCCATTTCTAAATCTGCACTTGACCTGCTATTTATTGCAATATTGCAATATTTGTATCATCTGCAAACAAAACAAACTTGATATCTGGAACTGTAATAGACACCTGTAATTAATTCCCAATCAGATGAAGACTGATTTGCTTACTCTGCAGGTATTTTGGAACGACTCCCTTTGTTTCCTGTTAGTTAGGGAAGATTCGAACCATTTCGAAGCACTGCCGGTGATACCATAATATTCTAATTTACTTAAGAGAATGATGAGATTCACATAGTCAAAGATTTTCGACAGGTCACAGAAAATGCCAGTAGCCCCTCATTTGTTCTCTAATGAATGAAGTACGTTCTCACTGTACATGTAAATAAACCTCTTAATGTTGAGACCCTTAAGGAACCCAAACTGTGACTTGAACTGTACATTATTTGGAAACTTGATTATGACCGTCTGGTGCCTGTTCAAGTTGCATAAACCTTTCGCTCCCTGTTTCTTACCTCTTCTGTCTTCATAATTCCAAAGAGTTCTTTTCGGTCAACGTTGTCAAAAGTTTTCTCTAAGTCTACACATGCTATAAACGTAGGTTTCAACAATGACTTATTAAACTGAAAGTTCGGCAATATTAACACCTTTCACCACCTGTTTCTCTGGAATTGGAAATATTACCAGTATTGAGATCTAAAGGTACTTCCTCTGTCTTCTACATCGTCCATTTCTATAATACTGTCTTCTATTCCATTTCCTTGTACAGCCCCTCTATGTATTCCTTCCACCTTTCCATTATTTTTTTTGTACTGGTATTCTGCCTGAGCTCTTGAAATTCTTACAGCTTCTGCTCTTTCCTCCAAAGATCTCTTTGATTTTGGTACAGATCGTCATACGTGTTTCTATAGTTATGCATTTGGCCTCTAGCCATTCCTGCTTAGCCATTTTCCTATGAAACACTCAATAACCTCTGATCGTTTGAAATTATCCAACTCTCATCTCCTACTTTATCGCAACTCCTTCTGCTTTAGGTTACATATAGATGTGGACATATGGACACAAATAAAGGAGCAGGTGGTATTTCTATGAATAAATTATCGTAGATTAATCACTACAGGCAAAATAATTGCTCCAGTTGTGAAGTACTTTCCGAAACAAAGCAATAACTCGGTTATGTGGCTTTATGGCAATTACGATAATTTCGTCTTTCATATCGGAAGTTAAGCCAGCATTGAAGAATAGAGATGCTGCTCTGCGACAGAGTTATATTAAAAATTGAAAAGGAAAAAAAAATTGGTAACTTATTACAAATAGAAAAGACTGCACGGAATGATTTATTTCAGCGCTATTTTCGGACGTAAACTTGCAGTTTAGAAGCATGAACAAGTGTATAAATCTACTCTTCGGCTTATGTTTTGTGAATGTGCCGTCCAAAAAAAGGAGAGCCGAGTGAAACACAGCAGCAGACAGTAAAAGAAAATGTCGGTTCTGAACACACCTCTGGTAAGAATCCAAAATAAAAGCAGACTGTTTTAGAAACCATACTGAAACGTTTCGGCCGGCCGTTGCCGCCGAGCGGTTCTAAGCGCTTCAGTCTGGAAGCGCGCGACCTCTACGGTCGCAGGTTCGAATCCTGCCTCGGGCATGGATATGTGTGACGTCCTTAGGTTAGTTAGGTTTAAGTAGTTCTATGTTCTAGGGGACTGATGACCTAAGATGTTAAGTCCCATAGTGCTTAGAGCCATTTGAACCATTTTGAAACGTCTCATTTGTAATATACGATAAATGGATCAATAACTTCAGGTAGTACACTTTATTGGTAATATAATCATTGTTAATAAAGGCTTGCTTTAATATAAGGTTTGACATTGTGGCAAATCTCCTTTGTATAAAGAAAATGAAAATAGGTCTCTGGGAAATAAACGTTTTATAGATGTAAATAAAAGCAGAAAATATATTTGGGTAACCAGCTCTTGCCAATTTAGGGCCCATGCCTTTGCAATCGCCCTTTCACAGCAGAAACAGTTTGAGACATTACTCAACTGGATTACTGTCATGTACTGTTCATTTTCGTACTAACTGAGTTACTTGATGTAAGAAGATCAACATATAATACCATAGAAGCAAAAAAGAAAGAAATATAAGAAAGAGAAGTGCACATGCCAGAATTGTAATATCGATTACCTTTGTAGCAGGTTACTAGGTCTTAATTAAAATGCATCGTAAGTTCTCTAGACTGGACGATGGAATAAATATGTTAATCCACTACTGTCATGGAGCATTTAAAATTAGCAAGTTCATTCATCTGAATTCTATTGAAGTTGAAGCAGCGAATACTGGAATAAACTAGTCTCTAGAATTTTGAGAACATAAAACTGTACCATAATAATTAATTATTGGAAGACTATGTGAATTAGTGAACAACAAATTTTCTGTCAATGAATATCTAAATTACTGCGAGTTTAGATTAACAGACAAATTTTGGCAGCTACAGTGGGCCCAGATTAGTGGACAGTAGTAGGTAGCCACTGCAATGTAATGCTTAAGTAACTGTAGTAATTAGCTGCATTCAAATAGTGCTAAAGATTACTTTGTATTGGTGAGTAATATCAACGCTTTCAGGCAGTGCACATCATGAGGCGTTACTGCTGAAGACAATAGCAGCGTGCATGATGAGTGTATCTGGTCAGTTTTCAGATAGGTATGCTGATGTCATCGGCATTTGTCACTCACCACACATGTCAACAAACTGAGGGTACTCACATTATTGCTGTAAGATACTACAGTAGTCTGAGACTCTGCAAGCTCTCACTCCCAGCACAGGCCTTTTCATAGTCGCCAGTAGCGTCTCTGTCCAGAGTCCAAAGCTTAGGAAAACTGTCTAAATGCATGCTAAGTACAGCTCAACTTGTAAACAGTGAATTAAAGGCAGAGCATCTAGTGATGTGTTTATGCTTTCACTGTGCTTCCCTTAGTCCCAGTGCTTCAAGAAACGGTATAATTCCACGTGGAGGATTGCTCGGAAAGTAGGCATAACATTAAAAGCAGAGCAGTTAGTGACGCATTGTGCTGAAATCATGTTTCTCATCACATATTTGTGACTGGACCGACTCAAGATAAATAAATATAACTATTATTGTGTTAGTAAAACGTAAATTGTGTGCGAAATTAATTAATTTTTTAAAGTTATCGTTTTCTAAGCATGATACTCTTTTTTGATAGCTAAAGATATGCTGTCATTAAACATGCATGTCAGTGAATCCTTTAGTGGTAATAAAATACAAAAATGACATTATTATATCTTACACATAAATCGTATCAATTGGTTTCATTTACATAATTAAGCAATTTATGTGTATTTAATACGCAAACTGAGGGTTTTGTTATGTTATGCTGATCTTAGACGTGACACTAGTTCAATATACACAGGTCAGTTTTACTGTGTTTCAGTACTGTCGTACATTCAGTCATCTGTTTAGTTGTTAACATGAACGTTGCTCAGGTTGATTACATGTCCCTACTTTCAATGTTTCTTAGTTTTTGTGTGTTTTATTATTATTACTTGCAAGTAATAATATTTCATATTTTTATATTTCTTCTCTCACTTTCATTTCACATGATTTCAAGATTCGTCAAGTTTGCATTTTTGATGAGTCATTGCAACATGGATGCAGTAGTTCACCATTTATATAGTTCTAATAACAATAGGATGCACATTTACAGTTTATTTCCATGTCTAGCAATTTTCATTTTAAAAAATGCTCCACTAGTAACATGTAGATTTTGTGCTCACAATTTTAGTGTTATTGTGCATTATACTTCATTTTACAGACATGCTCACATACACACTTATGCTCTGAGTCAAGCTGTGGCAGAAGATGCAGAGTCAGTATGTGCTGTTCATTCCCTTCTTATGGATATAGATAATGGTTATCTTGATGCAACTTGTAAGGTAGTTACACATTTTTAACAGATGGTTTATTAATTTGCTTCACCAAGGTAATAGATCTTTCTTGTCCATGTTGCAGAGGTATAAACATTAATATTTATTGGCCTTCCATTGTATTTTTATGCAGTTAGTGTAACAATTATTCAACCACATAAATTGCTATGACATTTTATACATGAACCGCAAACAGTTTGCCACTGATCAACCATTGCTACTCGTTGATTGTCAGCAGAGTTATTAATTAAGTCTGTGACTAATTAATAGTCATTAAAAACACTTTTATCGTTCCACATCAACTGCTGCTTAATCTGTTGCCTAATTAACAAGCCTTTACTTTATTATGAAATTGGCCATTTTTTGAGGTATAATGAACGAAATACTAGCTACTTAAGCAACAGAACCATTACAATGCCCTCCAACATCCTAGTTCGAGAAAATGATTGTGAATGGTGACTGATTAATTAATTTGTCTGGAAAAATTAAATTTCTATAGGTATATTGATGGGTATGCTACCCTTTCACGTAACACTTATTGTACCATCGCTGTAGATGAAGGCATCAAGGATGAAGTATGCAAGTGGTCCGCCATAATATTCACATAATCCGCAGCTGTTAATGGTGACTTCAGTTACTGTCACAGGTCCACGGAAATCCCGGTGAAAGCCCTTCATAGCAAATAGTGCCACCAGCAGTCCGCATTGGTTGACTGATGGGTTGGTTAGTGGGAGATGCTTCCCATTGAAGATTTAAAGTTGCCCCCAGCCTCTCACACACTGGGGGATTTCCCCCTCCGAGACAGATGTATTTGATTTATAACTTTTTTTGATCCGATGTGTAGTTTTAGAGATATTTCAATGTGTTCATTTAAAATGAACACATCATATAAGTGGAAAAGAAACCAGTGAGAAATAATTTTAGCGACGATGCCGTCCGCATTTGGAGGAACCCACTAACAAAAGTGACTTTGACAAAGGGCAGATTGTTATAACCCAGTGCCAGTTAACAAGGTTCTCGGAAACTGCGCAACTGGTCGGCGATTTGTGTGCTACTGTTGTGACCATCTACGGACCGTGGTTGAAGGACGCTGAATCCACAAATAGGCGATAAAGTTTTCGACATACACGCTTCATTATGGAACGTGGAGGTTGGAGGCTTGTGTATTCTGTAAACATGGGACTCTAAACAATCCCTAAGTGTTCCCACGTTGTCGCTACAGAGTCGTGAATTATGAATACAGTGAGAGTGGAATATGGATCAATGTAAACGTGTCACCTGGTCGGATGAATCGCGTTTCTTTTTATGCCAGGTCTAGCCTAGTGCCTGGATATGTCATCATTCAGGTGAGTGGCTCAAAATATAACCCATGAAAGGAACGCGGCTGCACAGAGCGACGTGGCGCAGTGATTAGCACACTGGATTCGCATTCGGGAGGACGACGGTTCAAACAGGCGTCCGGCCATCCTCATTTAAGTTTTCTTTGATTCCTCCAAATCGCTTCAGGCAAATTCCGGGATGGTTCTTTTGAAAGGGTATGACCGGCTGCCTTCCAGATCCTTCCCTAATCCTTCTCGTAAAAGAGAACGAGAAATCAAGCGAGATTAATAATGAGACTTCAAAATTTAAATTCATTTACAATGGAACATTTAAGACTGTCAGTATACGTCACACTAATGTTTACTGTTTAGCTTTTCCTAATTTTGGCAAGGTGTTAGATGTAGTAAAATTATTGAATTGAAGTTGTATCAGTCAACAAATGACTAATCTGAGAAAGAATTTTCGATAAAGACTAAATTATTAGTGTAATTTTCAAAATTTACTCCAAATTTGTTTCTTGGGCCAGACTGTCATTAACGAATTTACAAAAATAATAATGGGAAATTTAGCTTACAGAATAGAAGATCTGAAAGTAGCTCAAATAAAAAGAAAACCCAAGCCGTGACCAAAGTGTATAAATGTCATTCTGGTATGTGTATAATTTATAATTTTGAAAGTAATATGTTGTAAAAATTCCGTTATGACAAGCAGTATGTAAGTGAATACCGATGCACTCAGACAATGTATAAGTTTCAGGTCTGTGTATGCGTGTGAATATGGGCAAGTGTTTAGTTATCCATTGTGACAGATGTGTAAAGACTCCTTGAGATCATTCCAGAGAGGATTTTCTAAGAATGCCAAGCCTGGACTGAGCCGCTGCAGACTCTTAAAATGCTGCGGTGTCTTTTGTAAAGGCGGTGTGGAAAGCGATGTTTTTCTTTTTTGAACAAACAGTGTAAAGCTTTAAACATTGAAGTTTTATCTTGAGGCGAGCTTGAAACACATGAATTCTCAAAGTGAGGAATGGAATCTGTTAATGATTACAATATTTATGAAAAAGTGTTTAAATCAAACATCTTAACTAGTGATTTCTTATCTCGCTTCTTATCCTTTCACTCATTTTTGTATGCCTTTATCTATGCTACTTACTTTTTCTTGATCAGTACTGACGAAATTTTCATTTCCAACGTAATGGTTTTTTGAAAGGTGTAAATTTATTGTTTAAAACATGTCACGGTACATGTAGTGGGACGTGAAATTGAAGCGTCACCCATCCACTAGTGTCAGCCCAGTTTGCAGGTGAATATAAGTTTAATTTTGTGTTTTGTTTATGTATTTTTGTAATATTTGTAATGGCTGTGAATTGTCTAAAGTTTTGTATTTATTTTTTATGTTTCATGTACGGAGAGGGCGGCGCAACAAACGGAGACAGCATCTTCGCTGCCGGGACCAGAGAGAAAATTGCTGGCCACTATACGTCGCGGGTCGACAGCCAAAGAGCAACAGAAGATCCTGAAACCGAGTTGTTGCATCGTGCTTCTAAAAATCGAAAAAAATTAAAATTTGTAATGTTTATACAACAATGACGTCATAGAAAGTTTAATCATGTTGTAAATGATTAGTTCTGTCTTGTCAAGGCTCAGGTTCACGTCTATATGTAGGAAGATAATAAACTAGTGGATGCTACTAAAGTTTAAATACGTGTTCCGAGAATTTATTTATGAAGAATTATGTTACGTAATTTATTTGACAAGATTATTAATTTTTGAGAACGTTCATCGTGAGTTTGAATCTCGAAAGTTTATTGAATGTGGTTCTAATATTTATTAAAGCAGATCACTTGCATTAATATAATTTCTGAGAAGAAACAAACGACATCTAAATTGAAAAAAGTTTGCGCAAAACAATTGGACTGAGTGACGTAATTCTGCGCATGTTTTACAGTTTCGTTCAAGAACCATTCGGAGACATTTCAGAAAAGAATTTAAATAATTTTGAAGTGTGTTGTAACTGACGTAGGTGACGAAGTCTGCACATGGTCATATGTCAAAAGAAAACCATTTATACAAAACTTACGTCGTTACACTACATACACTATGATGATCTGAGTTGTAACGACACGGTGTTTTCATGCTAATTACATGCCTAAACTTAATTATCATAATTAATCAGAAGCTTAGTGAGTGATTAACAAAATTTATGTAGACAAAACTGAGTGCATTTACACATCTGAATTTCCCTCTTGTATTTCTTCCGACATTCCCTGACTCTGTTTTCCTTCAGGAAAAAGCTCGCGGGATGTGGGGCACATGTAACACCGAAAATGCGGATAAAATACCTTCTTCATCATTCAAACTTTTTCGCCGCTTGATGTGCATATATAACTTGTACTGTATTTCTGATTCCAGTCTGTAAGCTTCATTGAAGAACTATATGTAATATGTAATCGATGTAATAGTGTCTTTATTTGTAACTGTATATAATTGACTGTAATTATAATGAAAATATTGTAAATTGCTGGGTAATACCCTAGGAAATTTCATTTAAGCATATCGATAGCATTGGTGAAATGACGGTAGTTCTGCCATTGTTTATCTTTGCTATGGAATGTCTCTGTCTGTTGTTAAGCATCTCACAATACCGTTTTTAGTGGGCTACTGTAGCTCGATTGTGACTACTTCTGACATTATATAATTCCCACTTTGTTCTACATGATATCCTTATCCCACAAGTCAGCCATCAAGGCTGCCTTATACTGCTAATACCCTGTTTAGAACGTTCTAACGGAAAACATCGTTGCAATAGCATGAGAGATGTGTTAAGGAAAGCATTGTATTTGTCATCTATGTTATCAGCAATCTAAACATCCTGCCATTCTGGTTCCTTAACGATGTTTAAAAAACTCTCTATTGCCGTTGGATTACCTTCTCCACATAGTTTGCAAATATATATAACATTTGTTTGAGTACAAAAACTTTCTAGTGCCAAAATTTGTACATCATGTTCTGAAAGGCCATTCATCATTTCACCAACAGAATGCCCATCTTCTAATGAAGAATGAATTATATTATCGTCTGTGGCTATGCTACTGTTGCCCTGCACCTTGGTTGAAAAAACATAGTCTGAATCAAATCATATGAAGTTTGGAGATCTTTCAACATCCTTTTTCTTGCAGAATCACATACAAAATTAATACTGAAGCCACTACATATGATGACTACTTGTCATCCAGTGATAGGATAGCACCAGCCAAAGGAGAGAAATGAACGTCTCGAATGTTTATCGTTAGCCTGGAGCCGCCAGAAATTGACTGTTTCCCACCTCTATTGTCGTTTGGCGGCAGCTGTGTGAGTTTCCAGTGTTCATATAATGACGTCAGTAACGGATGCTGACGTGATACTGCCTTGACAGTTATTACGACAGAAAATATAAAATGCTGATGTATTTTGAGATAAATAATATAAGAGGTTAGGATCTACGGCTAGCAACTTGTATTAGAGGGTCTCCTTGGTACAATCTGAATTTCTCAGACTGTGGGAACAAGCTATGACCTATGTACGTGATGTAACACATTAATAACCACTGAAACAAGTAAATAAAATGAAGCATGCAGCATGTAACTTATCTCTTGATGTTTATTGGATTACCCAGTCACATACAGTAATGAACCAAAACATTCCGACAACTGCCAACAGGAAAGTGGGTCACAAATATAGCCTTGTGGGCACGTTGTAATACCGAAAATGCAGATGAACTACCTTCTGCAACATCCAAAATTTTTTTGCCGTTTAATGTCCGTTGATATACTGTACTTCTGATTCTGAATCGGTAAACTTTATTACAGTAACTATATTCTATACGTAATCGATGTAAGGTTTTGAGCACTAGGCTTCTTTTTTGATTTAAATATGGTGTTTGGAAGTGTTGATCACAAAACGTTGCTCCAGAAGTTGAATCATTATGGAATACAGGGAGTATCTCACAATTGATTCCCCTCTTACTTTAACAACAGGAAACAAAATGTCATTATCCACAGTACTGAGGATGTCTACGATGTGGCGTCCGAGTAGGACACGATCAAATTGGAAGTGCCCTAGGGATCAGTGCTTGGGCCACTCCTGTTCCTTATTTATATAATTGATGTGCCCTCTAGTCTTACAGGTGATTCTAAAATATTGACGTTTGCTGATAAAACTATCTTGGAAGTAAAGGATGTTGTGCACAACATTGGTACTGTTTCAAACAGTGCAGTTAATGGCATAAGTTCATGGCTTGTAGAAAATAGAAAGTAAGACTCAGTTTTTACAATTTCCATCACACAATTCAACAAAAGCTGACGTTTTAATTTCACAGAATGGGCACATGTAAAATGGGACAGTTAAAATTTTTAGGTGCTCAGATATACAGTAAACTATGATGGAAAGCCCACATTCAGGATCTTGTTCAAAGGCTTAATGCCGCCATTTTTACTATTCGAACGGTATCTGAAGTAAGCGATCGTTCGACGTGGAAAGCTTTGCTTATGTTCATTCGCTTTTTGCGTATGGTTTTGTGTTTTCGGCTAACTCTTCCCATTCTCAAAGGATAGTTTTGGCTCGCGAACCTCTTGTCGACCCAAGTTTATTAGTGTGGGAAGTCTGACATTGGCCTCTCAATATATATATTTTTTACTGTCGTTTCTCGTTAACAATATCAACTTATTCCCGAAAACTAGCAGCTTTCACTCAATACTAGGCAGAAATCCAGCTGCATTTGGATCGAACTTCCTTGACTCTTGTGCAGATTTCAATGAGCTATCAAAAGAATTCAAAAATCTTAGCATTAATCCACGCGCTTTCAAATCGAAACTAAAGAGTTTGCTCTTGGATCACTCCTTCTATTCTGTCGAGGAGTTCCTTGAAAATATAAGCCGGTTCCTGTGTTACATTGTTGATTGCGTGTACATAAACTTATGGGTTGTCTTTCTTGCGAATTCATACAAAAATTATTTTATCATTTATTACTTTTATGCTGTAATCTCAAATACTGACGCATTCCTTGAGCTTGGAGACTTGCTTCTCAGTTTGGTCCTACGGAACTAGAAGTGTAAAATAAAATAAAACCGTAAAATGTCCAGTGATTGACATTCGCTACACTTAATTTATTTGCCTTTCGAAATTTCCCAGAGTTTTCTAAGACACTGCGTCTGTTCTGATACTAAGCACAGCCAATTTATTTTTATGTCTAATTGTTTCCCTTACGTTTCCAATTCTAAACGCAAGTCTACCCATAAAGGTCACTCAGATGCACAAAAGCGCACTCAAATACTATGTGATCTGCGCCCCACATTTACATCCTCATGTTACATCCTCTACATATCTAAAGGGTACTGTGCATGGCCAATAACGAAAGGCATCATTCCACATGTTGACTGAAATATTGAAGTTTCAATCGCTCTCGCACTCAAGGAAAAAATTCCCAAATTCAGAAAGCTACTTGAGAGGCATCCCATAGTCTCTGGCGTATGTCTTGTGTCATATTCCTTATTTCCTGCCCTCTGAGAAGCAGTTGAGTAATTTTTTGGACTTCCCCTTTTTTAACTAATAACACACAAATTTCCAAGTATAGCGCACGTAGCGTTAGTACTACTACTAGTGCATCCGTTTGGAGAGGTCCCGACTGCACTTTTACGAAGAATATTTCCTTGAACTTTTCTTAGGCTTTAGCTGGTTTCACGAGGTTTGTGGGAGATATTTATGTCAAAATGACTATCGATGTTATGTACTTGAAAAACATTGTGACATCGACAGTCCTACAGCAGATCGTTGATCATGCTAGATACTAGTATATAGCACACAGTCTCGTGTGCACTGTAAAACGTATGAAATGTCCGATTTAAGTTGTGTCAGGCATCGATTTTCCAGTTTCAGATAGCGCTGCAGCTATCACTTCATCGTTTCTCTAAACTGAAAATTAAAACCAAATGTTTGAAATCCGAAACAGGACATGTAACATATTTAGCTGTGCGCGCGTGATGGTGTAGTACATACTATATTCTGAACACATGATGTTGCCCCGCCCCCTCTCTCAAATACGATATTCCAAAGTATTTATTCAACACAGTATGAAGAGTAGATTGTTCTAAATATGTCAAAATTAGACATAGAACATGTATAGAAACCATATCAATTATTTCTGGATATGTGCAGAGGTTGGCCTTTTACCATAATTATTTATTAGCTATGTGGACAAAAAATTTCACAATGGGAAGAAACAAAATTGACGAAAACATATTCTTCAGAACATTTGAATGTGACTAGTCACTAACATCCCAAAACGAGGTTGATTTAGGAAGATCAACATACTATCTTCAAAAAAGTCTCACAAAATTTCTAAAATGCAAAACAAAGCCAGTGACTATAACTGAAAAATATTTTTTAATTTTTAACAAAATAACAAAATAAATAATTTATTACATTTATATGGGTAGGTAAATTTTGCAGTGTTAAAAACCAAATAGTCAGAGATAACGATATAAGAATGTACAGTAAGTTAAACGGAATATTCAAAAAAAACTTCCCGAAACAAACGACAAAACAAATACAAAACCGATCCCTCTGTATAGGAGTGAATTTCAGACTCTTCACCAAAATGATAAAGGCTGAATAAACAGAGATTCTTATGCTACTTAAGGGCGCACTTCATAGAATAGAGACAATAGTGAATGCATAAGAAAACAATGGCATCTGGAAGAAATTTCGTAAGACGTACAAACGAGCCACTTATCGTGGCACCAGCATATCACAAGAATATTCTAATATCAGCCCCAAGGAAGGAGAGATTCAGGAGAGCGACTGTCGATTGACCGACCAGTTCCACTACTACTGATGGATGAATTGTAATGGATGAGTTCTTGTGAATAACCACAATCGGATTATAACAAATTTCCTAGTAAGAGCAATCTTTCTATCTGTAGGTCAACACGGATTGATAAAGCACCGCTCGTGTAATACTCTATTTACGTCCTTTTCATACGACACCCTGAGGATCATGAATGAGAGGAATCAGGTTTACGGAAAGCGTTTGACACAGTTCTACGTTGCAGACTAAAGAAATTCTGAGCTTATGGAAAAGGTTCTCAGATATGTAAGCGGCTGGCAGACTTATTATGTAACAGAAACCAGTACCTTGTTTTCGACGGCGAGAGTTTAAGACAATGGGGTGCCGCTAGACATGTGGCAGAACCTCTTCTCTTCTCTATATATTTAAATGATTTGACGGGCAGGTTGAGCAGCAGTCTGCGACTGTTTGTTGATGACGCTGTAGTGTGTGGAAAAATGTCGTGGTTGAGTGGCTGTAAGAGCATACAAGACGACTTAGAAAAAGTTACTGTTTGTTGAGTACAATAGCAGCTTCTCCTAACTATAGAAAAATGTAAGTTAACGCAGATGAATAAGAAAAGCAATCCAATAATGTTAGAATACAGTAATTTCGATGTGCTGCTTGACACAGTCAATTCTGTGAAATATGTAGGCGATACGTTCTAAAGTGATGTGAAATGGAACGAGCACGTTACGTCGGTTGTGGAGAAGGCGAACTGATAGTTTCGGTTAGTATAGATCATATACAAAAGGACCCATGCGTGAAACACGTGTGTCCACATTCTTGAGGGCAGCCCGGGTGTTTGAGATCCCCACCAGGTGAGATTAAAAGAAGACAACGACGCTATTCCGAGGCATGTTGCTACAAATATTACCGGTAGGTCCAATCAACGCTTGAGTATTAAGGAAATGCTTCACGAACTTAAATGAGAATCCACGGTGGAATGCAGATGCTCTATCGATGAAACACTGTAAAGAAAGTTCAGAGAATCGGCAGTTGCGACAGACTACAGAACATACATTTCGCATAAGGACCACACAAACAGTGGAAGAGAAATCAGGGCTAGTGCAGAAGCATATAAACATTCATTTCCTCTCACTCCGTTGGTTAGTGGAACAGGAAAGTGAATGGCTAGCAGTTGGAGGCACATAGTACTCTCCGCCAGCCACCATGTGGTGGTGGTGAAGAAGAAGAGGAGGATGATGATGATGACGACGATGGTGATGATGATGACAGCACACGTCTTTCAGCCGAGGTTCCGACTTCAAGAAAGTCTTGGCCGCTTTCCAAAGCACATCGTTCAGGGAAGATTTCTCGCGTGGAGTCTTTCCTTCGCAAAGAAAATGGGGCCTCCTCTTGCGTGGGTTAATGACCGCTGGCGACTGGACCACGCCCATCTCTGTGGAAGCTCCTACGGCGGCGGCGGCGGTGGAGGTGGTGGAGGCGGAGGAGGCGGTGGTCCCAGGGACGGCGGAGGCGGATGCGGGGCCGGGCGCGCGTTTCTCACGCCTAACAGCCTCCGGGGGCTGCGCGAATCCGACAGCCGTAAAATAAATATCGCTATCCATTTCTGTTTTTCTTGCGCCCTAGCTCGCCGGGAAAAAGTATTGTTACAGCTAAAGAGACTTTCTTCGCCGACACTGCTGATATAAAAGCGCCATATGAAACTCCGCGCGGAAAATCTCGCCGATACGTCCAGCAGAGGGGCACTGATATTCGTCTTCAGGCAACAGCAGTACTGCGATGTGATTAAATTTATTTGAGAGCTTCACATTTATTGTTCTCCTACTAGTATCGTTTCGTGACACATCGATGTTTCAAAAATAATTTACCTGCTGTGCAAGCAGCAAAGGACTGAACTACAATTTGGAAAATTTCTTTGTTGGTTTTGTTTTGGATAATCAGTTGTCTGGCAGATTTGACTTGATTAACAGAGTCGTTGGACTCCTTATGAGGAGTATCCTGGCAAATTCTCTCGAATAGGCGCCCTAGATCCTCAAAACCTTGAGGTGGTTGAAGGCCTTGCTCATTATGCTCCAAAAATTGTCAATTGGGGGGAGATTCGGCGACTTCACTAGCCAAGGTAAAGTTTAACAAACAAGAAGACAAGCAGTAGAAACCTTTGCCGTGTGTGGGCGGGCATTATCTTGCTGAAATGTAAGCCAATGGAGGGCAACAAAACGGAATGTAGAATATCGTCGTCGAACGATCTGCCATAAGCCTACAGCCGTTGACAACTAAAGGGGTCGCGCTATAAAGGTAATGGCACTGCAGACCATCTGTCCGTTTTGTCAGCCCGTAAGGCGGGCAAGAGTCGGGCTGATATTACACCACTGTCTGGGCCATATCCAGATATTTCTTCGCTTTTCATTGGGCCTCCGTCCGAAGCGTAACTCATTACTGAAGAAAATTATACCCCACTCAATGAGATTATGGGCCGAATACGTTTCTGGAGACGTCCTGGACAGCGGCACGACATCCCTGAGGAGGACGTCCAACAACTCTATCAATCAATACCAATCCGAATAACTGCTTGCATAAGAGCCAGATGTGGGCCAACGCTTTACTGACTTGCTCAATTTGTGAACCTCCTTTTCTTGAGTAAATCATACAATTTTTCTGAGACTGTAATTATTTCTTTGTCTGGACATATTCAGGGTGGTCCATTGATAGTGACCGGGCCAAATATCTCACGAAATAAGCGTCAAATGAATAAACTACAAACAACGAAACTCGTCTAGCTTGAAGGGGGAAACCAGATGGCGCTATGGTTGGGCCGCTAGATGGCGCTGCCATAGGTCAAACGGATATCAACTGCGTTTTGTTAAATAGGAACCCCCATTTTTTAATACATATTCGCGTAGAACGTAAAGAAATGTGAATGTTTTAGTTGGACCACTTTTTTCGCTTTGTGATAGATGGCGCTTAAATATTCACAAACGTATGGCTCACAATTTTAGACGAACAGCTGGTAACAGGTAGGTTTTTTTAAAATTAATATACAGAACGTAGATACATTTGAACATTTTATTTCGGTTGTTCTAATGTGATACTTGTACCTTTGTGAACTTATCATTTCTGAGAACGCATGCTGTTAAAGCGCGATTACTTGTTAATACCACATTAATGCAATAAAGGCTCAAAATGATGTCCGTCAACCTCAATGCATTAGGCAATACGTGTAACGACATTGCTCTCAACAGCTAGTAGTTCGCCTTCCGTAATATTCGCACATGTATTGACAATGCGCTGACGCATGTTGTCAGGCGTTTTTGGAGGATCACGATAGCAAATATCCTTCAACTTTCCCCACAGATCGAAATCCGGGGATGTCAGATCCGGTGAACGTGCGGGCCATGGCTTGGTGCTTCGACGACCGATCCACCTGTCATGAAATATGCTATTCAATACCGCTTCAACCGCACGCGAGCTATGTGCCGGACATTCATCATGTTGGAAGTACATCGCCATTCTGTCATGCAGTGAAACATCTTGTAGTAACATCGGTAGAACATTACGTAGGAAATCAGCATACATTGCACCATTTAGACTGCCATCGATAAAATGGGGGCCAATTATCCTTCTTCCCATAATGCCGCACCATACATTAACCCGCCAAGATCGCTGATGTTCCACTTATCGCAGCCATCGTGGATTTTCCGTTGCCCAATAGTGCATATATGCCGGTTTACGATACCGCTGTTGGTGAATGACGCTTCGTCACCAAATAGAACACGTGCAAAAAATCTGTCATCGTCCCGTAATTTGTCTTGTGCCCAGTGGCAAAACTGTACACGACGTTCAAAGTCATCGCCATGAAATTCCCGGTGCATAGAAATATGGTGCGTGTGCAAACGATGTTGATCTAGCATTCTCAACACCGACGATTCTCGATTCTCGATTCTCGCGCAGTTTGTGTGCTACTGATGTGCGGATTAGCTAAAACACCTACTTGGGCATAATCATTTGTTACAGGTCGTGGTTGACGTTTCACATGTGGCTGAACACTTCCTGTTTCCTTAAATAACGTAACTAGTCGGCGAACGGTCCGGACACTTGTATGATGTCGTCCAGGATAGCGAGCAGCATACATAGCATACGCCCGTTGAGCATTTTGATCACAATAGACATACATCAACATGATATCGACCTTTTCCGCAGTTGGTAAACGGTCCATTTTAACAAGGGTAATGTATCACGAAGCAAATACCGTCCGCACTGGCGGAAGGTTACGTGATATCACGTACTTATAAGTTTGTGACTATTACAGCGCCATCTAACAGAAAACGAAAAAAGTGGTCCAACTAAAACATGCATATTTCTTTACGTACTACACGAATATGCAGTAAAAATGGGGGGTCCTATTAAAAAAAACACACAGTTGATATCCGTTTGACCTATTGCAGCGCCATCTAGCGGGCCAACCATAGCACCATCTGGTTTCCCCCTTCAAGCTAGACAAGTCTCATTTTTTGTAGTTTTTTGGTTTGACGCTTATTTCGTGAGATATTTGGCCCGGTCACGATCAATGGACCACACTGTATATAAAATTATCTGGTTACCGTCCCATTCGGATTACTCCTTCGTGGTGCTTTTCTTTTTTTGTCTGTGTTAGAGTGTATTTTGGTCCAGCGTTCAGGCTTACTCTCAACGTATATTTCATGTTCAGCAGACTGTTTACCACACTCACCAGGTTCCGTAATTCATTGTTACAGAGGACGGCAATATGATCAGTGGATCTTATCACTGATATGCTTACTTACTGAATTTTAACCACATTTTGAAACCATTCTCCGCGCGGCCGCTACGGTCGCAGGTTCGAATCCTGCCTCGGGCATGGATGTGTGTAATGTCCTTAGGTTAGTTGGGTTTAAGTAGTTCTAAGTTCTAGGGGGCTGCTGACCTCAGATGTTAAGTCTCATAGTGCTCAGAACCATTTGAACCAACTCTGAAACCATTCCCTTTCTTCAGTATATAATTTGAACAGCAGATGAGAAAGACTGCACTCCAGGCAAACGCACTTTTCAATAGCACAACTTGTCTCTTGGCATTTCATTCTTACTGTTCCCTCGTGGTTCTTAGACGTAGTATACTTTAACTTCTTTATCAACAATGTATACGTGTGTTTAATGGAATTTTAATTTGATTACCTAAACGTGGATGAGAACCGGAGTGATCGGAAATTTTGGGTGAACAATTTAGAAAAATTAGAGCAAGTTCCTAACAGGATAAACTGAAATAACTCTCATCCAAAATCACCTTCGAATTACACACTAAATCGACACGTCGTATTCACCAGACCCAAAGAACAGCGACTTGATCAAAATTTCAAATGAATCTTTTCGCACCTATATGTTAACGATAAGTTACCTATTTCAGGTTTCAGCTAGACGTCCCTTAATGTTTTAGCAAATCGATATACAAATGATCTCCTTCTTCTTCTCCTTGTAATGGCTATGTTTTTTCTTTGCTACCATTCTTTGGGACTTAGTTACTTCCAGAAGATCTTTAACTATTTTCTTTCTTCCTGTGGCACACCTTTTCTTTTCCCGAAATTTGTTTCCCAATACGTTTATTAAAAACTTATTGTGTCTCAGTAAATGTCCAATAATATTTGTTTTTCTCTTTTTAGATAGTTTATATGGGCTTTATGTGTTCACTGATCCGTTTCAAAAGTTTTTCACTGTTTTTTCCTGCTATTATGGCCTCTCTATTTCCTCCCTGTTTTCTGTCTAAAACTAAGCATATCTTTTTCATGTTCTAGATTTATTTCGATTTCTTTCGGTTTTTATTGTGGATGTGAGAATTATTAAGCATACCAAATTAGGCTGGTTGTTCTGTAATCGGAGCAGCCTGTACTGTCCGATATTCTTATGAATGAGTAATGTCTTGCTTACTAAAAATCATCGTGAATAGAACCGTAATGATAACAATAGTTTACAATTTTGAAAAAAATTCATCTTTCGTTCTTTTCTCTATAATATCACCAGAGCTCATTTGAGTCTGAACTTTCTTGAGTCTCAGTGACTTCAGTGCTGGTCCAGTTTCTGTTTTGAACTGCTAGCACTTGTCTTTTTTCGGTGTACTCTTCTTCCTTAGAGTTGTCTTCCACTAGATAATGTTCTTTAAAATATTCGTTCTAAAATTTCCCCACTGTCTATAAAATGTTGAAAAGGTCTAAATGTTATTATCTAGATCAGCGGTGGGATAAACTTTTGCCACATAACGTCGACATTTCGTACCAGCAAGATTCGTACTGAGCAGAAGACTGTTCATCGTTCTCCAACTTCCAATGAATGCTAATCCGTCTGAAGTCACATACACGTCAACTGAATTTGGCCCTGTGTTCTATCACAAAGAAACCGCACGATGTAAGTTTAACTATTGGACTTCAGATCGACGGGTGAGGGGATGAATTTCATTAAATTTTTCTGTTATCTTGTTCTTACAAGGTAAATGACGTGAATGACTAGAGGAGGTGGAATACCCTGCTGGCGTACACATAGGGGGAAAAGCTTAACGGACTAAATTGATTTGAAATTGACATTTATTAATAAAGTGGTGCTTATTCATCAACTTCAGTAAGCGTATAACCACGTATAAAACCTTAACGCTATGGTTCCATCAGGGGAATTGTTTGTCATTATGTTAATCATCATTATTCCACGAGGACTAGATTAACTAAGAAGTCCAGCATGAATGCTCTTGTGTTCACACACAAAGATTCAAACATTCACAGAATATCCGAAGGCAAAATTCACTATTTTGTAGCAAGAGTTGTATCGTCAAAACGGGCTTGTGATTCACAAGAAGAAGGAGCACGTAACGTAGTCGGGCTCATGATGGTTGAGGTGAATCGTGACCGGACAAAGAACGAGATCCAGTAAAACGATGGGGAACTTGACATTTGCAAGAACCCTATAATGCTTCCGGCAAATTATTTTAAGAAATTACAGCAAACTATTAGCAAGAGGAACTGAACGAACTCCCGTTCAAAATCACCTTACAAGTGCTAACAGAAGCGGCACGCTATATTCACCAGACCCCAGCAATGTGACTACTAACTCTTCAAGGAATCCCACCTACCGCGCTTCCGTGAACAGGGATAGAAAGAAACCTGGAAGGGGCGAACTGGCCAACCGAAAAGACGAATTTTTCAGCTTGCCAGGCATCTCCTCCAGTCAGAAGGAATGGAGAACAACGCCTGGTTCTGTTGCTCAATATTTTCCATCAGTTCAACATCTAAAATTCGAAAAGCTCTTGCTTGCGTGCGGGTAAGAGGGAAACACTGTGTATTAAGAAAACAGTGACAGACAGACACGCGCGAAACTGCTATACCACGCCAGCCTCGAAAAATGAAACTCAGTGGCCGTTCCCAGGCCACGTTATAAATCTGAATCAAGAAAATCTACCTGAAATTACTAATGTGCTTGAGTTTTCAATTACACCCACATTCATACAATCTAGTAGTCATTCATCTTTAGGAAAGGCTGCTAAATTTAAGCAGAGAGCTGAATATCGAACGTAATAAAAATGAAGATAAAAATCAATCACTGCGGTTCCCAGCGTGATCTTCCCTCCCTGCCGTGATAAAATAGTGATAAAAACACGCAGTGGAAAGACACTTTGCAGAACTCGATAAAACTATAAAATCATATGGGGATGGACTGACTGCCGCCTTCCTCTTACACCTGTTGGCTATTCCATCTGCGCCTAGCAGCACGTTTTTCTGTTTATCTCTTAGCATAAATAATCTTGTCCTTGTCTTAAAGTATAATTTCGTAATTATTCTGAATGCTTTACCACACGTTCCATTTTAATGTCTGTTTCAGTATGTTTACATATATACGAGTGTCATTCATAGTCTTGTTTTTTAGCCTCGTTGTACTTTTATGTGCGGGTGTTCTTTATGACGTTATAGCTCTCTTACTCTTTACTGTGATCTTTTCATGTGTTTAATCCTTTCTTGAATCAAGTTTATTCCACTGTCTGTTATCCATGGTTTCCTATATTCTATTTCTTTTCCGGTACTTCGTCTACTATTTGTCTTACAAGTTCATTTACTTATTGTCTCGCTACTATTGGCAAGGGGTTTGTTTTTGTGGCATATTTCCGTCTTGCTAAAGGTTCTTTGTGCTTTTTAATATTCCATAGTTATGCGTAACTCTTCTTATTTCTTTTAGATCTTAAATTACACTTTACTACGACTGGAAAATGCTCTGTGTCCACATGCAACGCTGGGTAGCTACGGATAGAGCTTATTTAATTTCCATAGCTTTCTTCACAGATATGAAATAAATTTGGTAGGTGTTATTATCACCTGGAGCATCCTGTATCTACCTCCTTCCTATTTTACACGCTCTGACCATAATGTTTCTTATAAACTACATTCTTCTCAAAACTCAAGTAGACGGTCTCATCTTTTATTAGTATGCCCAATTCAAATGTCGATGCTCTTCTTCTCTCAAGATCACTCCGTGTCACGGCATTGAAATCTCCCATTATGATCATATTATCTTTGTCACTTGTTCACTCTTATATTTATTAACACTTCTGCGTTTTCATAGATTTCTTAACACTACTCTTCATCATGTACATAGGTTGGAACATAATATCTGTACTCTCCATTGTTTCTGTACTTAGTAAATAATATGGTGATGCCCTTTCATATCGATATTTTTCTGCCATGCATTTCGTCTTGATCATGCCAGTAGTTATTCAGTCACAACAGAGGTTGACAGCCCTTGTCGTTTGCAGTGGGCTGATCTACAGGTGCAAGACGTGTAGGAATACCAAGAAAAGATGGTTGGATTTTTAAAAGACTGACTTGGTCTATGGCCTAGACAATGATGTAAGAAGAAGAAGAAGAAGAAGAAGAAGGAAGTAGGAAGGGTGCGTGTGATATGCTATGCGGATAGAGAGAGAGAGAAAGACTGAGAATACTTTGAGGGGTCGCCAGTGTGCACTGTGTGTTTGTCCGACACCCCACTTTCCTGACTTTGTCGACCCTGGTAGCCAGCAACACTGGGGTAATTCTGACTCTACTTAGAAAATAATATTTTTCTCAAACAGCCATCGTTGTGGTGAGACGTGACGATAAACGCCAGATGTTCAACGCTCACCACGAAGAGCATGCTACACACAGATATATCAGAATGACGATATTGGCTGCTACGCGACGCCCGACTACCCCCCTTCTTACGTGCTCACCACAATAAAGCGGCATAAGGGGTTCTCAGCTCGACAATGCCACCGCTGAGCTGCTACCGCGCCGTGTGATGGAAGGCAGACACGTCGCCTTACCAACTTTATCGGCTCTCGCTGAAGCCCCATCAGATTTCTCGCCTTGCACCTCGACTCCTCATCCCCCTGGCCAACCCCAGCCCGGCACAGTGACGGATGGCGGCAGCGGCGGCGGCGGCGGCGGCGGCGGCGGCGGCGTATCTGGCGACCGGATCTGGCGCGATGTATGGCCGCACTCCACTCCATGCGGCTGATTTATAAGCGGCGCGCGCGTTTCCCCTCGCTCCATCACGACTCTCGGTTGCGCCCACCTCTGCGTCTCGGCGATTGCAGATTTCTCTTGCCCGCAGACGACGTACTTCTCTCTGTCCTTGTAGCATGTTACTCCTTTGCAACATTCACTACTTTCATTTCCATAAGTTCGTACCGATTTTGTTTTGCCTGTTGGTATTCCAGTTACTATGAGATTATTTATCGATTGCCGTTTTTTATTTGTGGTTTGTAATATTTCTGGCTTAGTCAGGCGTCATATTAGGCTCCAAGAAGCTGTTCCCAGGGGAGTGGAGATGCAAGGAGTATATAAGTGACGAAATGTGGTGTGAGCTACCTGTGACAGACGTTAGATTCGGTACCATTCCCGTGAGAAAGACCGCCTGCATAATGCTAGTGCTCTGTGATTGGCTCCTGTGTTCGGAACAAGGGCGTCAAAACGTTAAAGCATAGTTATTATTATTAGTTAAACTACTCATTGGAACACTTTTTAATATAAATATCTCTCAACAGCTGACTATCAATCAGTTATTTTAGAATTATTAAAAACAATTTAAATCAAAAAACAAAACAAAAAAAAACTGACGAAATTGCAGACGAAGCACTTCGGAAGCTTTCGGGTCACGCCTTTTCTGGTATGGCGCGCGAAGTGTTTCTGGCTGTTCGACACTCTGGATTAGGCAGTCGAGAAGAACAGACATGTTGTCGTCGTAGGATGTGTTTGCCAGTATTCAGTATTAAAAGATTCACTAGGGTAGTCATGAGGCACAGACACGAGCCACAAATAGTGTAAAGATACATTTTCGTAAACATTGTGTTTGATCATATACTTTGCTGTATCAGAAGGTGTTGTATTAAGATCATGTAGTCTTCTCCTGTCGCTATGTTAAAATACACGAGTGGCAACCCAAAGAAGTGATACATTATTTCAGAACAGAACCTCGCTGAAATTCAGTTTCAGCCTCAAGATACAGAACCTACGACCTGCGTGCTGTTTTCTGCGCTGCGGACATCAACTTGAAGACAGCAGGTTAGTGAACTACAATAGAACCTTCGTATTCCACACAGTGCAATGGAAACAACTAGGCGCCTCACGCGTACTGCATGCACAGAACAAGTGTGCTCAGTGACACGTCATCTGCAGTAATGCAGAGGAGGTAAAGGAGGATGATCGTTATCAACACCAGCAATCAATTCATTCTTCCTTTCTTGCCGTAAGTTCACTGTCTGAGTGTACTTATCGTCATTTTTTCATTTATAAGTAGTCAATGGAATTGCGAACAGCAGAAAATGCAGTGACTGTGGGGGAAACCGGAACATTTCAGACGTATTTTTCTGTTTGAGTTCAACAGAGGGATGACAGCAGCGGAGGCAGCCAGAAAATTTTTTGTCGTGTATGGATTAATGCTACTGGACAGAGCACGACGAGAAAATGGTTTTCTCTTTTTAGGGACGATCGTTTTGACCTTAGTGATTCTCCACGTCCAGGGAGACCTTCGGTGCCTGATGGTCACTTAAATGCATTAATGCACAATGATGCATGTCAAAGTACTCAAGAACTGTCAAATGTGATGAACTGTGATCATTCCACTATCGTGAGACATTTGAATGTAATGAGGAATGCTAAGAAGTCGGGTGTATGGGTACCCCATGCTCTAAGTCAAAACCACAAGAATCAGCGGCTGGCCATCTACATCTACATCTACATGGATACTCTGCAAATCACATTTAAGTGCCTGGCAGAGGGTCCATCGAACCACCTTCACAATTCTCTATTATTCCAATCTCATATAGCTCACGGAAAGAATGAACACCTGTATCTTTCCGCACGAGCTCTGATTTCCCTTACTTTATCGTGGTGATAGTTTCTCCCTATGTACGTCGGTGTCAACAAAATATTTTCGCATTTGGAGGAGAAATTTGGTGATCGGAATTTCCTTGAGAAGACTCCGTCGCAACGAGGAACGCCTTTCTTTTAATGATGTTCAGTCCAAATCCTGGATCATTTCTGTGACACTCTTCCCAATATTTCGCGATTATACGAAACGTGCTGCCCTTCTTTGAACTTTTTCAATGTGCTCTGTCAGACCTATCTGGTAAGGATCTCACACCGCGCAGCAGTATTCTTATAGAGGACCGACAGATCTGTTACATTTTCTAAATGTCGTGCCAATAATACGCAGTCCTAGGTTAACCTTCCCCACAACATTTTCTGTGTGTTCCTTGCAATTTAAGTTGTTCGTAAGTGTAATACCTAGGTATTTCGTTCAATTTACGGCTTTCAGATTAGACTGATTTATCGTGTAACCGAAGTTTAACGAATTCACTTTAGCACTCATGTGGATGAACTTTGCCCGCCGGTGTGGCCGAGCGGTTCTAGGCCCTTCAGTCTGGAACCGCGCCACCGCTACGGTCGCAGGTTCGAATCCTGCCTCGGGCATGGATGGTGTGATGTCCTTAGGTTAGTTAGGTTTAAGTAGTTCTAAGTTCTAGGTGACTGATGACTTCAGAAGTTAAATCACATAGTGCTCAGAGCCAATTGAACCATTCATCTGCTAACCACCTAAGACGGCATCTGTGTTTGCTCCTCATCAATTGGCTTTTGAACAACACCGATCATTCCTATCCTGCATAGTTACTAGACGAGAAATATTCACTTTGTGCTAACATAAGGAAAAGAAACGAATGGTTGAGCCCAATCCAAGCAGAAACTCGCCGTGCAAAGTCTTGCGTGCATCCACAAAACGTAATTTTATGCTTATGGTGGAACAACGATGGTGTGGAGTATTACAGATTGCTTGCCCCGGTGTAACGATTACTGCTGATATTTATTGTCAACAACTGAGACGTCTTGCTGAGGCATTCCAAGAACAACGAACAGGAAGACTGCGTGAAGTGATGTTACGCCACGATAACTTCTACCTGCATTCTGCTACACTGACAAAAAACACTATGCGGGAGTTAAGTTGGGAAGTCGTTCTGCACCCACTTTATTCACGTGATCTTGGGCCCCCAGATTTTCAACTTTTCCGCGCTCTATCGGTTAACCTTCAAGGAACTTCCTTTCTGGATGAAAAATCTTTCTAGGCATGGCTCTATGAGTTCTTCGCCTCAAAATCAGGTGATTTCTAAAGTCAAACAGTCGAGAAGGTACCCCAGCGTTGGTAGGTAATATACACTCCTGGAAATGGAAAAAAGAACACATTGACACCGGTGTGTCAGACCCACCATACTTGCTCTGGACACTGCGAGAGGGCTGTACAAGCAATGATCACACGCACGGCACAGCGGACACACCAGGAATCGCGATGTTGGCCGTCGAATGGCGCTAGCTGCGCAGCATTTGTGCACCGCCGCCGTCAGTGTCAGCCAGTTTGCCGTGGCATACGGAGCTCCATCGCAGTCTTTAACACTGGTAGCATGCCGCGACAGCGTGGACGTGAACCGTATGTGCAGTTGACGGACTTTGAGCGAGGGCGTATAGTGGGAATGCGGGTGGCCGGGTGGACGTACCGCCGAATTGCTCAACACGTGGGGCGTGAGGTCTCCACAGTACATCGATGTTGTCGCCAGTGTTCGGCGGAAGGTGCACGTGCCCGTCGACCTGGGACCGGACCGCAGCAACGCACGGATGCACGCCAAGACCGTAGGATCCTACGCAGTGCCGTAGGGGACCGCACCGCCACTTCCCAGCAAATTAGGGACACTGTTGCTCCTGGGGTATCGGCGAGGACCATTCGCAACCGTCTCCATGAAGCTGGGCTACGGTCCCGCACACCGTTAGGCCGTCTTCCGCTCACGCCCCAACATCGTGCAGCCCGCCTCCAGTGGTGTCGCGACAGGCGTGAATGGAGGGACGAATGGAGACGTGTCGTCTTCAGCGATGAGAGTCGCTTCTGCCTTGGTACCAATGATGGTCGTATGCGTGTTTGGCGATGTGCAGGTGAGCGCCACAATCAGGACTGCATACGACCGAGGCACACAGGGCCAACACCCGGCATCATGGTGTGGGGAGCGATCTCCTACACTGGCCGTACACCACTGGTGATCGTCGATGGGACACTGAATAGTGCACGGTACATCCAAACCGTCATCGAACCCATCGTTCTACCATTCCTAGACCGGCAAGGGAACCTGCTGTTCCAACAGGACAATGCACGTCCGCATGTATCCCGTGCCACCCAACGTGCTCTAGAAGGTGTAAGTCAACTACCCTGGCCAGCAAGATCTCCGGATCTGTCCCCCATTGAGCATGTTTGGGACTGGATGAAGCGTCGTCTCACGCGGTCTGCACGTCCAGCACGAACGCTGGTCCAACTGAGGCGCCAGGTGGAAATGGCATGGCAAGCCGTTCCACAGGACTACATCCAGCATCTCTACGATCGTCTCCATGGGAGAATAGCAGCCTGCATTGCTGCGAAAGGTGGATATACACTGTACTAGTGCCGCCATTGTGCATGCTCTGTTGCCTGTGTCTATGTGCCTGTGGTTCTGTCGGTGTGATCATGTGACGTATCTGACCCCAGGAATGTGTCAATAAAGTTTCCCCTTCCTGGGACAATGAATTCACGGTGTTCTTATTTCAATTTCCAGGAGTGTATTATTGATGGCTAATGTCCCTGTTATGTGTATCTGTTGTGTTTATTAAACCCAGGGAAAAACGCTACGAACTTATGCAACAACCAGATATTTGATTGGGTGATAATCTGCAAAATAAATACCTACTAGTGGAGCCCCTTAAATTTTTATTTACTCATGCGAGTGACGGGCTCGTACCCTGTGATCTCTGCCTAAGCTGGGTTTCGAACTGCAGCGGTCTGAGCATGCACGCTGCTGCTATCATGCGGTAGTCACACAAGGAAAGAAAGCCACAAAATTAGAACGGAAGTGTACATATCTACACTGGTATTGATGCTTGTGTGACTCGGATAATGGCAACTCGTGCCGTGCGGTCTCGGCATCTTGTCACGGTTCGCGCGGCTCCACCCCGTCGGAGGTTCGAGTCCTCCCTGGGGCATGGGTGTATGTATTGTCCTTAGCGTAAGTTAGTTTAAGTTGGTTTAATTAGTGTGTAAGCATAGGGACCGATGACCTCAGCGGTTTGGTCCCATAGAACCTTACCACGCATCAATCGCAAATCGTAAAATTTATTTTGCTTTATTTTCAGCCATAGACTGCTCATTATTACCTCCCTCGTGCTTAACAATGGCATAATGTGCAACAGAAATGCATAAGAAGTTTGTACTATATTAGCCATACCCCTGACTACGTGTGATTCGTAAAATCATATGTCGTAAGCAAGACAGACACTATAGACTTAAAATTCTTTGTTCAGTTATGCCACTTGTACTGAATGTGCGAGTACCCCTTTCGTAAAGAGTGATATTAACAGGTGCAACGGTACCTGTTCGTCAGTTTAAAAACACATTTTAGAGCGATGATATCTGAAATTAAATATTGCCTACAAACATTTATGTTATCACTCACTGTACTCAGTGACACGGAGGCACATAGTGCAAACGAAAAAATATACTTCTCTGAGCATGACATGAATGTCGAATTTCCAGAGATATAATCTGCACATCTGAGTACGACATGACTAAGCGTCAGTACTTTTGTATCGCTAACTGTCGTATCAGTAACGAATCTATACGATAATTTCGTAAGAAATATCAGCGCAACGGTATCGAATACAGTTGAGGACAATAATAACATTTCCTTATTTGATTTAAAAGAGTAAAAATACTTGCTGGAACGCAGTGCACAAGAAACACAATTGTAGTGATATAAAAATTACATAAAAAGCATAACATATAATTAAACCTGTAGATTTTCAGCTGCATTCACCGTTGATGTTAAAAATCTGTCCATTATCTTGGAAAAATGGTTCGAGCACTGATATTAAACACAGAATGAATCATCAGAACATTGCATAATTTCCGTATTTAGCTTTGTATTCCAAGTCTTTTTTGGTCAAGAAAGGCTTTTAAGTATAAACCACTAATAACTTGCGTTAACGTTGATGTACACCAACGGAAAAAAAA
Organism: Schistocerca americana; assembly: GCF_021461395.2. Classification (NCBI taxonomy): domain Eukaryota; kingdom Metazoa; phylum Arthropoda; class Insecta; order Orthoptera; family Acrididae; genus Schistocerca; species Schistocerca americana. Next base: position 645,984,175 of record NC_060122.1, on the reverse strand, counting down.
ATCACAACACAATGCAGGAGTTGTACGACATAAACTAGAAATGGTAGGCCTGTTTCTAGTTATGAAAGATGATGTCTATTAAAACTTCGCGCCAGTCGCCTAAATGTTGCTAGTAGCGCCACTATGAGGACGCAAATCAGATTTGCTTTACGAGTAAATACAAGCTGCATCGGTCGTGAGTGTCAGTTATCTTTGAGATAGGACATAGTGAGTTGATATTGGTCAAAAATGTCTTTAAGACGACAAAGAAACCACTGTACATGATTGCTGACAGCGGTGGTAAAGAGAGTGTGCAGTGCCAAGAAGATCAGGCTTTGCACGGCCACGTGGCACCTCTGAGAGGAAAGACTATCCTGCCATCGTGCTCGCTATCGTATTACATAGAAGTGTTACAAGGACAGCTCCGAGCCAGACGCCCCGCACCGTGCATTCCACTGAACTCAGGCGACTGCCAACGACTTCATTGGTGTCAAGCGAGAGGTGATTGGAGGACAGGGTGCAGATCTGTTGTTTCCAGTTGAAAGTTAATTCTGTCTAGGTGCCAGTGATGGCCGTGTGCTGGACAGAAGACCATTTGAGGCCCTACAACAAACCTGTTAGCTGCTAGACGCACTGTACCTACTCTAGGAGTTATGGTCTTGGTTACGATTTTGTATGACCGCAGGAACACTGTCGTGGTTATTACACCCATAGTCCTAATTTGTACATCAGGTTGGTGATTCCTCCTCTTGTGCTGCCCTTCATGAATAGCATTACAGGGGGCGTTTCGAAACAGGATAACCCTCATCCACACATTGCTGTTTTAGCCTAAGATGCGCTACAAATTATCGACATGTTGTGTCCTGCTCGATCACCAGATTTGTCTTCAATCGATCAGATACGGGGCGTCATCGGACCACTACTCCACCGTCATCCACAACCAGCCTTAACCGTCCCTATATTGACCGCTGAAGTGCAACAGGCATGGAACTCCATCCCACAATCTGACATCAGACACTTGTACAACACAATAATGTTTATAGGAGATAGCCGTATGGATAGATTCATATATAAATACACTCCTGGAAATTGAAATAAGAACACCGTGAATTCATTGTCCCAGGAAGGGGAAACTTTATTGACACATTCCTGGGGTCAGATACATCACATGATCACACTGACAGAACCACAGGCACATAGACACAGGCAACAGAGCATGCACAATGTCGGCACTAGTACAGTGTATATCCACCTTTCGCAGCAATGCAGGCTGCTATTCTCCCATGGAGACGATCGTAGAGATGCTGGATGTAGTCCTGTGGAACGGCTTGCCATGCCATTTCCACCTGGCGCCTCAGTTGGACCAGCGTTCGTGCTGGACGTGCAGACCGCGTGAGACGACGCTTCATCCAGTCCCAAACATGCTCAATGGGGGACAGATCCGGAGATCTTGCTGGCCAGGGTAGTTGACTTACACCTTCTAGAGCACGTTGGGTGGCACAGGATACATGCGGACGTGCATTGTCCTGTTGGAACAGCAAGTTCCCTTGCCGGTCTAGGAATGGTAGAACGATGGGTTCGATGACGGTTTGGATGTACCGTGCACTATTCAGTGTCCCCTCGACGATCACCAGTGGTGTACGGCCAGTGTAGGAGATCGCTCCCCACACCATGATGCCGGGTGTTGGCCCTGTGTGCCTCGGTCGTATGCAGTCCTGATTGTGGCGCTCACCTGCACGGCACCAAACACGCATACGACCATCATTGGCACCAAGGCAGAAGCGACTCTCATCGCTGAAGACGACACGTCTCCATTCGTCCCTCCATTCACGCCTGTCGCGACACCACTGGAGGCGGGCTGCACGATGTTGGGGCGTGAGCGGAAGACGGCCTAACGGTGCGCGGGACCGTAGCCCAGCTTCATGGAGACGGTTGCGAATGGTCCTCGCCGATACCCCAGGAGCAACAGTGTCCCTAATTTGCTGGGAAGTGGCGGTGCGGTCCCCTACGGCACTGCGTAGGATCCTACGGTATTGGCGTGCATCCGTGCGTCGCTGCGGTCCGGTCCCAGGTCGACGGGCACGTGCACCTTCCGCCGACCACTGGCGACAACATCGATGTACTGTGGAGACCTCACGCCCCACGTGTTGAGCAATTCGGCGGTACGTCCACCCGGCCTCCCGCATGCCCACTATACGCCCTCGCTCAAAGTCCGTCAACTGCGCATACGGTTCACGTCCACGCTGTCGCGGCATGCTACCAGTGTTAAAGACTGCGATGGAGCTCCGTATGCCACGGCAAACTGGCTGACACTGACGGCGGCGGTGCACAAATGCTGCGCAGCTAGCGCCATTCGACGGCCAACACCGCGGTTCCTGGTGTGTCCGCTGTGCCGTGCGTGTGATCATTGCTTGTACAGCCCTCTCGCAGTGTCCGGAGCAAGTATGGTGGGTCTGACACACCGGTGTCAATGTGTTCTTTTTTCCATTTCCAGGAGTGTATATCAATATCGAGAGTGGCAAGGGGGTTAGGTAACCCCCACATCTGGTGATACGTTAACCCTATAACTGATAAGCAGTAGGTTATCAAAGCTGCTTCAAGCACAAATAACGATCTTATATTGAGGTCACTTACAAGGACTTCGAGTGTTAGGTTACATACTTGAGCGATTTGTAATCGAGGTAACTCCCCTACATCCTCTCTTTTTGTGGTGTCACCACCAGACACCACACTTGCTAGGTGGTAGCCTTTAAATTGGCCGCGGTCCGTTAGTATATGTCGGACCCGCGTGTCGCCACTATCAGTGACTGCAGACCGAGCGCCGCCACACGGCAGGTATAGTCTAGAGAGACTACCTAGCACTCGCCCCAGTTGTACAGCCGACTGTGCTAGCGATGGTTCACTGACAAAATACGCTCTCATTTGCCGAGACGATAGTTAGCATAGCCTTCAGCTACGTCATTTGCTACGACCTAGCAAGGCGCCATTACCAGTTACCATTGATGATGTAAAACATGACTTTGCTAGCGATGGTTCACCGAATACAGACGCTCTCAATGGCAGAGACGACAGTTTAGCATAGCCTTCAGCTACGTCATTTGCTACGACCTAGCAAGGCGCCATATTCAGTTACTATAAGTACAGATAATATTGTGACTCATGTACCGTCAAGAGCGACGTTCATCATTAATGGAGTAAAGTTAAGTATCAATTACGTCCGCTTTCTGAATTCTAATTCCTTGTCATGTTCCAGACCTCACGTCAATATAGTTCTTCCCTCTTCACGCCGGCCTGCGTGAGTTAAAATGCGTGCATTTCGGCCTCCTCTAGTAACACGGTGTTGGCTCTTCTGCCAACACAACACTTTTCTCCTGAGGAACCACTGGCAATAGATCAGGGTCATCCAGGGGAATCCCACGCACCTTAGGCAACTGTACAGGTTATATTTGGGGTCATTGATGTGAATCCTCGCCCTGCCCATGCACCATGGACAAGTGGGCCTATATCTCAATACTGATCACATGGCATAAAGAAAGTTGGTGGTAACCCTTGTTCCAATGGGAGCACGTTAAAATGGTGGAAAATAAGATGTAGTCACCCAAACTCCTCCTTATCATCCTTTATTACTAGGTCAGTAATGTAGTGACCTTCATTCAAGATCTGGGAACAGGTTCAGGTATGCTAAAAATGATGATTCTGTAGTGACAGGTTCTGGAATAATAACAACGATATAACAGATTAACTACTAGTTTAATAAGAACGATTTCGTTTTTTGTTACACATTATTTAAAACAATTACGTTGTTTGATAACAATTTATTTTACAATACTTTTTATTATACACATAGCGTATTTTCATAAAGAGTTTATTTTATTTACAAGTATATTTGTTATTCACACAGCGTTTCTTTCTTTACAAACGCCTTTTTTGTTACATATACAATAAATATTAATTTTTTGCCTATTTATACATGTATATCGTGGGGCTTATTTACAAAGTATTTTTTTCCTGAAGGCTTATGACTCTTAGGTACAAGAGGAACTTAAATATTATGTTTCCCATTATTTTTGTACAATTTTTAATCATTTTTTTCTGATTGCCTTCATCATTTAACATGCAGTATTTACATTTAATCAATGCTTTTGCTTCTTTGTATAGCGTATACATGAGAAATGGAGACTATCAGCATTAAGTGAAGGAAAACTACACACACACACACACACACACACACACACACATACACACACACACACAACTATGAGAAGCAGTTCATCCAATTATTCTGCACACTACACACACTCACAGATACACATCCACTATTTACAAATAAAATACAGAGCCACACACAATCACACCTGTGAATAGCATGATTGTGTGACAGTGCCGATCCTGTACCCACAGATGAACCATTTGTCATCATAACGCAACAGCTTTACTTTCAGTTGCAGTGCAGTATATACCGCATGACTTTTCGATCGAAAGACTGTCTGGTGCACCATATATGGAGTGGCACTAACACTCTCGACCAGACACCTTTTGTAATCTTCGATCATTAATATCTTTGAGGCTGCTTGACACATACGCTTAACCAGTGTCTGCATGACACCTACATCTATACAGTTTGTGTAGATATTCGATCTGAGCCCTACGAACTCCACAATCTGCAAACGATTCGATTCTTTTTACATCAGGCTGGAAACCTTGTTTTGAGGTAATATTCCAATAGGAATGTCGATCATAGATACAGATGTGTCCAATTCCGTGTGACTGCACATAATTACTTCATATTGATCATAGTCTTTGACCCAGTAGATGGCTGTATCCATAACCTATAAAGTAACTTGGGGTCGACAGAGTTTGGCTTCATAAATTCACGCTGGAATTGGTACATGAGGACTTGAGAGAGGTCCAGAACCCATATAGCGTCATAGACAGGCTTCATGCACTGGACAGAAGCCGTCGCCATCTCCACAGTGGGTAGTCCTTCGTTCAAGATGTGACCCAATTCATATTTGGCCTGGCGATGTAAGTTATTGCTCCATAATGCCCATCGCACTGGCAAATTCAATGGATTTCGCAGTGTTCACCAACGTTTTTCTGGTTTTTCCGAATATTTAATGATTTATTAATTTGCAAAAATCTCTTCAATTAGCAACGCTGCTGGAAGGAGGTTCTGCATGTGACACTAAGAAGTTCCATCTCCAACCAGAGACATTTCTGGAGTATTCTGTAGCGCAGAATATATCACTGTGTTTTCCCCAGTGTTGTCATCGGCATGGGGATGGAACAATTACATGTGACTAGGCAGTCCAGACATAGTGACAAGTCACTATTTTTGTCAGACAAATGTATAGGATGTGGTATATGCCAGTTCCACGTCCACAGCATACCCCTCACCAGCATCCTCAGCAGCATTACGTATCATTTCCTTCGGTGTGACAATTTCCTCCTCAGTCAGCCATCAGGACACTCCAATGGTAGGCTTTGTTGATGACGTACTCATAGAGGTTGTTTACAAGCAAGTACAGGATGTAACGTACATCGTCACATGGTCTGTACTACTCCCCACTCACTCGCGGGTTTTTCGCCTTGGTGAGCCTGTGCACACACTGGCAAAGTCCCCACGAAAACTGCATTCAGAGATGATCCGCGTCTCAACATTGACTAACACTTTCACGATAACATGTGTCTTCCTTAACATTGTGCCCTACGAAAGCCGCAGTTCAGAGAAACAGAAAGCAACGAGTATGTGCCCAGCCAAACACTTTAGAATTTCTCGAATATGACTGCGAGCAGATGTATATTGGTAATCAAGTATAATTTAGCCTATTATCAATCATGGTTTGGCCTGCAGGGCTTCTGCCAAACATTCACTGCATGCTCATACTCCACAGGCGTTATGTCACTGCTTCCTAGTTGGACAACGCGGTTATGTCGAGCGATGTGGTTCCGTGGAGTCTCTCCGTCGAATCCAGGTATTTGTATGGAAAGACCACCTTCTTAGTCATAAGCTGATACTTTGCAACATCAGCAGCTACGGTTCTGGTGATATGCATGTCCTCCTGACACTTCGTCTCAGCAAGTCTCTGAAGACAGGTGTGCATGAAGGTAAGCGATATTCTTGGCGTTATTGCCTTGGAGAAAGAAGGACACTGATACTATCATCCTTCAAACCGGAATCACCCAGGTGTTGAACGAGAAAGTAGGCGTCATACCCTCTCAAGTTATAAATAAATTTCCTTTACTTCAAGTCTGTGGTCACAAATTTTTTGTCATCAGACCACCGCTTTCGGTCTATAATGACCATCTTCAGATCTGTTTTATAAAAGCGTTTCCTAATATAATGGAGAAATGATGACGGGTATATGTCCTGACCGTTGATACTACCAGTTGCGTAGATTGTGAGCTACACTGTGAAAGTTCCCCTTTAGACCACAATGGTCTCTACGTGGAGCCCACGACACTCAGCTGTCACGTTTCATTCTCCTGCAAGTTGGTCATGGGAACGATGTTGGAATAAATCCCACCGACCGCTGCGGTCGCAGGTTCTAATGGATGTATGTGATGTCCTTAGGTTAGTTAGGTTGAAGCAGTTCTAAGTTCTAGGGGACTGATGACCTCAGATGTTAAGTCCCACAGTGATCACAGCCATTTGAACCATTTTGAAATCCCACCAACCTCCCACGCAGGTTTTTAGAGCTCAGCGAGCAGCCATCTCACGGGATTATCCCCGATGTAAGATTTGCATTGGTTGCGACTGGATTCACATGAGCACACGAGTTGATATGCTGTACACATGGTACATGGTTCTGTGAAATTAGTATGGGAGGCAGTGGGGTGTGTTTATAAGGCGCCACAGAAGCTAGGGAGCACTCGAAGTTAGCATAAAAGACGAAGAGGTATCGCCCCTTATGGTGGGCGTTCTTAAACTACAAGAACTTGATATCCTCGCTAGGAATTTCCACAATTATCGATTTCTGACTAGGCCAGTCATGAGATGCTTTTCAAGACACTCACTCACAGTATACGAGTTGAGACATCTGCCGCAAAAGTGACTTTTAGAGTGTTTTATACTCAACTAAGAGGAATGTAGGTGGGATGTGCTTTTGATTCACAGTTTTGCTCCTTGCCTCGGAGAATACCAACAAATCTACTTATTTGGGACGCTTAACGACTAATTATTGAAAGTAGGGGTCCACTTCTTTTTGCTTGACTTCTTAGTTCTACGCTGTACGTTCTTAGTCAACTTCTTCTGGTCTGCCGTCATCAACATCCAAGGTGTGTATGTGAATTGAATAATCAGGGTTCTGCCTCTCAAATTTTGGTATGTCCTGGTGTTTTGCAGTCAATGAGACGTCTTGGAAACTTTAATGCCCATGGACATCTCGTATTTAATTGTGCACTGTATTTTCTTGGGCAATTTCTGTCACCAGCAAGAAGCAGCCATGCAAATCAATTTACATTACTCTCGTCTAGATTCTGAACATTAACACAAGCACGTTTAGCAGTAATATCTTTCGTAAGAGGGACAAAACTGGACGCCCCATTAAGTGGATCATAAAATGGGAGTATATATCGAGGTTGAGTACAAGGCTGTGTGTATTATCCGACTCTATGTCCTAAATGTTGGGAAAATAGCCTGGTAAGACACTATTGAAAGAAGTTCTGAATCACTCCGTAACTGAACAAACCTGTGATATCAAGCCAGTTCTCCCGAAATTTGGGCAATGCTCTTCTTCTCGCCAGCAGCATTGTCATCTGCCAGGGGGCTGCTTGAGTGCACAGCATAGAGCTGTGTTGCACTTAATGGCCGGATACTGCTGGTCGTTGACAATTTCGGGGAGCACCCTTTCCAAAACGCCTTGGCAGTCATCGAGGGAAGTGGCAGGATTTCCATAGCCCACATTTGATACCATCTCTGTAAAAGCTCCAGCAACTCCAGCAACCACAGTGTAGTCCAAAATGGCTGCAGGACCTACTTGTTCATAACAGATCAGACAGAGGTACTACTGCTGCTAGACTCAGAGTGGTGTCAAGTGCTGTGTATGCGCATGATGATCGTAAGATGGTGCAGGGTCAGGCTACTTCGGCAAATGGTCTGGTGTCATCATTCTGTACCACATTGATGATGATGATGGACCTGACTATAGTAGTATTTGTGGTCATGGCGACTACATCGTCGACCAGCCAGTAGCCTCCATATCACCAATAACGAAAGAAAAAGCTAATATGTATCATGCATCAATAAAGAATGATATATGCAAGAATCTATAGCAATTTACACAACGTCTAAATTAGTGCCATTCGAATAAATCTGTGAGCACTCGCCATATCTTTATTTTCAGCTATGACTTGACTTGTATATCATGTCCCGTCGATCCATCGCAATATTATCATCGAGTGCATCTAGAAATGAAATTCAGTGACGATTGCGAGATGGTCCAGGGGATGGGAGCATCGACGTACGAGCTGGTTTCATCGGTCAATACCACTTTGCTAATGATGGATCAGGTTGTTGTACTGTATGCAGGTACAGCGAATACTTCATAGACAGACTAGGCTGGGATGACGAATGCAATATCACCTTGTCAGTTCATGGAGAATCTGCTGCTGGCGCATCTCGGAGTCCAATCACATTCTTCACATCTGCTTCAGATGAAGATGACGAAGGAGGAGAAGAAATTAATCATCAGAATGCAGTTATAGTGTGAACATACAAACATAATAAAAAAACAAATCTAAAATACATAGCTGAAGTCAAATCAGGGTTCTTATTTATCCGTGATGAACCTTCAATTCCACTATGGTGTTTCACGTGTACTGCTGATATTGCTGCTAGCAGGTCTGAGACGGGAATGACTTCTAGCAACAAAACCACTTGTGTTTGTAGGCAAAAATCACCTTCCTTTGCTTATTTAAACCAATAGGAAACGAGGATTCATATAACGCCAAACGGTTTTAGGCAGTATGACACCTTATCACAGCGGTATATAGACACTTCGTCTTACACTGTACCCACCGGTGCTCTTAAAGAAAAGGATTTTATCTGAGTGCCCTCATGTGGACGTAGCATCTGCTATTCAAAAAGAAGAAGAATGTATCGACACTTTGAGACCTGCTTTGTGCTGATTACGATACCCACAGCACACCACCCACACATCATATACTCGTACATCTGCCAAAAAATACCATACTTATTTTAGTAATGTTTCTATTGCACGTTCCTGCCAGTGGGAGAGCTGTCCATGTAAGCATCAGGCATCGCTCAGAGTCTGATAGCTATCATGCTATGTACTCCTTCCGCAGTAAGTGCGCAGTCCTCAGTCATATCTGCAGCTATGCCCACTACACACGGTACTCTGGTGGCCTCTGCTTTCTCACCTGTTCCAAGTCGTCAGATAATTTAAATGTTGCGATAAATGTAAGCATATTACGGTTTGCAGCATCTGTCATGTATTATGGTACACTATCTTTTTGCACAAGAAATTTTCACATCTTTGCATATTTTGAATTCATTTTCTCTGTGAGTGCTTCTCTGCACAACAGTTTGATGTTCAAGTGTTCACACTTCCGCACCTGATCTGCTGCCCAGGAGAAAATAAACATGAAGGGCTTGCACCAGCCAAATGTTGTTGGAGGTACTAAACAATCTAAAAACACACTTCTGCTAGTAGCTGTAATTATTAGTTTGCAAATGAAGTAGATACTAACGTAATGTCTGCACTTACATCCATACTTACAGTATAGCCATTATGGTCCCCCTCTGCAGATTACGCCATCTGTACTCAAAAGTTAGTTTCATAACAGCTGTTCACCACCAAAAATATTTCTGAGTCACATACATTACCACAAGCAGGTCTGTCTTTCTCCCACACCAATGTGAAAATGCACTGAATCACTACCTTGAGCTCCTCACTGGAAACGTACCCGTCTCCATTTGATTCCCGTGGTGTTCTGCTACATAATAATTATACATCATAATTCTGGAGAGAACAACTAAAAAAAGGGTTAATGTAAGGAGAAATGATTATCAAACAGACAAACGCCGACAGTGTCATTATATGACCCTTCCCCATGTATATAGCAGTAGAGGGAGTATGGCAGTTTCATCTTGTCATCATGTCTCTAAGATCTACCGTCTTTCCATTACTAAAGCATACATGGTGTCATTACCTCTCTTATATACAGGAAGTTACGTGTTTAGATGTAGATATTGTGATCATTGGTACATTAGTATGTCGCGTCTTCAGTGTGTTAGTTGTTTTTCCTCAGTGTTCAACAGTCTTTCCGCAAACACGTCACATAATATACTATCTGAAGTTTTCTGCACGGTCCTAACTTCACCGCTAAGTGGAAAACGCCTGTCAGTAAAGACTAGCCGTTTGTGTGCATGTGTCCTCACTTCAACACCTGACTTGCTGTCCAGGAGAAAAGAAGCGTTAATGCCTTGGTCTTGCCACAGATACTGGGAGGTATCAACCACCGTAAAATCATATGACTTGTAATAGCTGTATACTAATCGTACAAGGATGAATGAGGCATTGATGGGAAGCTTTTCAACGGGATTATGATTTTACTCTAGAATTTAGTATTTGTGGAAGATTTTAATGTAGAAGAGACTTTTAACCACCATAGGCAAAAGGGCATCATGAATTCGCAATACCAGTCACCTAGCTAGAAGCCGGAATTGCCGTGGCACGCCCTGAGACCTGGGCCCACTAGTGTTCAGCCACCCCACAAAGCCATTTTGCCTAATACAAAACTGGGCGCCCGATTAGCTTGCCCAGATACGCGTAACATTACACAATCCTGCCATGGAACCCAAAGAAACTTTATTTCTTCTGAATTTCAACACACATGACACTAAAGCCAATACTAAAATGCTCAGCCGGCCGTGGTGGCCATGCTGTTCTAGGCACTTCAGTCCGGAACCACGTGACTGCTACGGTCGCAGGTTCGAATCCTGCCTCGGGCATGGATGTGTGTGATGTCCTTACGTTAGTTAGGTTTAAGTAGTTCTGAGTTCTAGGGGACTGATGACCTCAGATGTTAAGTCCCATAATGCTCAGAGAAAGCCACTAAAATGCTCAGTTATATACACACAGTTTCCCTCCCTCATGGGATCTCCACCCCATCCCTGCACTTACATGGGTGAGTGGACTTGACAGTGCCAGACCTATTGTGAGTGGATCCATATCCAGACGTAAGTGCACATCATATGTGGGTGGATCCATACCAAACACTATTCCAGAATCGTTGCACTAGATGAAGCGACCCCATTATCCCAGACTTTGTGCAGGGAGATCGATCCCAAACAATGATAATTGAAATAACATGTAGTGGATCCACGTCAGATAGTATTTCCAGACATCACACATTGTGGATTCACCATGAATAACCTATACCTAGTGGATCCACTGTTTGGATGCTACACCAGATTCTATGTGGTTTGTTCCACACTGAACATTATCCCAGAAGTTTTGCAGTAATGGATCTACCCTGAACATTATCCTAGAATTTACATTGATGCAGCAATGCTACTTCATGCAGGTGGATCCACCCTGAACAATATTCCCTGGTGTATCACATTGTTGAGCACCACAAATAATATTCCTCGATTTAGCACAACGTGGATCCACTACTAATCATACCCCATATCTTACACATGCCTATCCACAAAACCCATCCCAGGACACTGCCAATACACCAATCAGCACCGCTGTTCATCCCCACCAATGTCAGGGGAAGGGTGTGGGGCCTACTGGGAGGCGCCCACACACAAAACAGCGTTACTCAGCTTGTGTGTGAGTGTGTGTGTGTGTGTGTGTGTGTGTTTACAACCTAATAACGTCAACACTCGCCCTCCACAGCAATCCATATACTGAATGTGCTTTAATGTTATAATTTGGCACTTAACGTTATGTGTGTCGACTTTCGGACGAAGTATTGGTTGTAGATACAGTGGCTGGCTTCGCACATTTCATCACAGTTGGACGTAATAAAAGCAATAAGAGCGTATATACACTTGTACTTTTACATATTGCAGAATACGGAAAATCTATTATACTTGTAAAAATGCCATAAATACGGCAAAATTTAATGTAACAATATAGTGCTCACCCAAGTAGTATTCACAACACTACCTCAATTCCCAAGAGTGTGACACTGACTTATGTAAGTTCGTATTTTCATCTTTATTAATAACAGTTGTACATACCGTTACAGATGACGTGCTGTATGCCGTAAAAGAAATCAACAAAAAACGTAGAAAGTACGCCGAAAACAAGAGCAACAACATAGGAACCATGCAGTGTTTAGAAACGAAAAGAGTAGAAAAAGAAGTTTTTTTGGTCATTTAGAATAAAGAAAACCCAGTGATGACGACGAGGAACTGCTACATATGTGAGGTGGTTTACATGGACTAGAAAAAGTTAGAGGCCTACGCTGAAACTTTGTGGAATATATTGCGTAATTAGTTTTGTTGGTTGGTTTGGAGGAGGGGACCAAACAGTGAGGTCATCAGTACCATCGGATTAGGGAAGGATGGGGAAGGAAGTCGGCCGTGCCCTTTCAAGGGAACCATCCTGGCATTTGCCTGAAGCGATTTAGGGGAATCACGGAAAACGTAACGTAATACCCTTTTTCCATCAACAGACGTTTTTCCTGTAGAGATAGAAAATATAAATCATTTTGAGATATTTTTTTATTTTATCGTGACACTCTAATTTATTTAGAAAAAAATTACCTTTAAAGAAAGGAGAGCAGAGTGAACCACCATAATCAGTTAATTAATAGGCTGGCGCTTAAATTTCAAAAATGTTTAGATGTGTGTGAAATCTTATGGGACTCAACTGCTAAGGTCATCAGACCCTAAGCTTACACACTACTTAACCTAAATTATCCTAAGGACAAACACACACACACACCCAAGCCCGAGGGAGGACTCGGACCTCCGCTGGGACCAGCCGCACAGTCAATTACTGTAGCGCCATAGACCGCTCGGCTAATCCCGCGCGGCGCTCGGCTAATCCCGAGCGGCGGCGATTAAATTTGCGGCGTTTTTCCTTAGAGTAATAATTACAACAGATAAACATAAACGAGAGTCTAATGATATGTAATTCATTTTCCGTAACTAATTACAACAGTATGCCAACGCTGGGGTAAGTTTTCGATTCCGTAACTGTAAAAAATGGTTTTTGGCGACAACTCGTCGAGCATTATTAGGAGCGCATTTTCATCCGGAAAGGAAATTTCTTGAAGACTGTTCACTGGAGAGCGGAAAAAATGAAAATTTGAAGGCGCAAGATCAGGCGAATAAGGTGGGTGTGGAATGTCTTCCCGATGCAACTCCTATATAGTGCTTTTCGTCAGTCTATGAGAATTCGGGCAGCCGTAATCGTGGAGTAGCATTACTTCACGCAGTTTTCCTGGTCGTTGTTCTTATATTACGTCTGCGAAATGTCTCAACTGTTGACAGTAAATGTCAGCAGCGATGTTTGCGCCTCGGGGACGCAGTTCGTGGCACATTACACCGTCGTCACTGTTCGACCAGGTGCTTAAAGTATATTTTGTGGATGAGTGCTGGTCCTTGTACGGGAAGCTGCTGCTTTGTTCGTGTTGAACCGTACCTTTCTTTTCCTTTTTGATTAAAACCATTTCTCGTCACCTATAACGATGCAGTGTAGGAATGGTCGGCGTTGTTCACAAGCCAATTGCTGAAGCGCATGCACATATGGCTACCCAGCAGATTTTTTTGATTTTGACTTAGTGCATGCGGTACCCATATACCCGATTTTCAAATCTTCCTTGCAGCATATGCAGACGATCACGGGTCAACACATTTTCCAATTATCGTGCACAATGAAGTGGATCATTGTGGATTAACAAGTTAAAATAATCTTTGTCAAACCCCTAAGGTCTTTCTGAACGTTGAGAGTCACTGACGTGCGAAACGATCCTCCTTGAAACGAAAAAAAAAAAAAAAAAATTCCTGCCAGTGCACTGTCCTGTGAAATTATCCCCAAACACGGCGCAATTGTTTCTGGCTGCCTCCGCTGCTGCCACTCCGCTACTGAACTCGAACATAAGAATATGTCGGGAATGTTTCGATTTTTGCTCGTGGCACTCCATTTCCCAGTGCCCGCCTGCTTAGCTGAGTGGTAGCGTGCTTGCCTGCCATGCAGCGTGTTCGGGTTCGTTTCCCGGTCGGGTTGGAGATTTTTCTCCGCTCGTGGACTGGGTGTTGTCTTCATCATCACTACATCCTCATCATCGGCACGCAAGTCGCCCAATGTGGCGTCGACTGAAATAAGACTTGCACTCGGCGCCTGAACCCGAATGGGGTCTCCCGGCCAATAATGACGTACGATCATTTCGTTTTTTAGAGACCTAAACACTATCACCAAACGACAAAATGACATTATGTAACGTCAGATATCAACAGTGAAGTACAAATAAAAAAGTCAATCAATAAATAAACCCATAGCAGCCGGGATACCAACATGCGTAACTAAAACGCCACAAACTTATGCATTAACCTAATGCAGCGAGGTGACAACAGTCATGGCATACCTCCTAAATTCGCATCGGACATGCTTTTGCCCTGCATAGTCCAGCAGCTCGACGTCGTATGTGCTCTACAAGTCATTGAAAGTCCGCTGCAGTAATACAGAGCCATGCTGCATCTATGGCCGTCCATAATCGCGAAAGTGTTGGTGGTGCAGTATTTTGTTCACGAAGTGACCTCTCTATTATATCCCATAGTTGTTCGATGAGATTCATGTCCGACGATCTGGATGACTAAACATTCGCTCGAATTGCCCAGAATGTTCTTCAAACCAACTGTGAACCATTGTGGTCTTACGACAGGGCCCATTGTCATCCAAACAAACTCCAGCGTTGTTTGGGTCAAATGTTCAATTTTCGGTTTATTTGGACCAGAACACTTAGCCCATTCAGAGTAAAAGCAGCCTACGCCATTGTGGAGCCACCACAAACTCGCACAGTGACTTGTTGACGTCTTGGATCCATGGCTTCTTGGGGTTTGCGCCATACTCGAACCCTACCATCAGCTGATACGTACTGAAACTAAACTGGTCATGCCGCGCGGAGTGGCCGCGCGGTTTAAGGCGCCATGCCACGGATTGCGTGATCCCTCCCACCAGAGGTTCGAGTCCGCCCTCGCGCATGTGTGTGTGTGTGTGTGTGTGTTGTTTTTAGCGTAAGTAGCTTGTAAGTCTAGAGACTGATGACCTCAGCAGTTTGGTCCCTTCGGAATTCACACACGTTTGAACATTTGACCTGGCCACGATTTTCCAGTCGTCTAAGGATCAACAGATATGGTCAGTAGCGCAGGAGAGGTACAGCATGGGATATCCTGCTATTAGCAAGAGTACTCGCATCGGTCGTCTCCTGACAAGCCCATTAACTACAAATTTCTCCGCACTGTCCTAACGGATACTTTCATCGTACTGATACTACTTATATGGATTTCTGCGACTGTTTAACGCAGTGTTGCTTGTCTGTTGGCACGCAAACGCCGCTGCTCTCGGTCGTTATGTGATTTTGGTCGGCTACTGCGTTGTTTGTGGTGAGGGATTAAGCCTGAAATTCATGTCAGACAATATCTTTCTCCAGAATGAGATTTTCACTCTGTAGCAGAGTGTGCGCTGATATGAAACTTCCCGGGAGATTAAAACTGGCCTGCCGCGGTGGCCGTGCGGTTCTGGCGCTGCAGTCCGGAACCGCGCGACCGCTACGGTCGCAGGTTCGAATCCTGTCTCATGCATGGGTGTGTGTGATGTCCTTAGGTTAGTTAGGTTTAAGTACTTCTAAGTTCCAGGGGACTTATGACCTAAGATGTTGAGTCCCATAGTGTTCAGAGCCATTTGAACCATTTGATTAAAACTGTGTGCCGGACCGAGATTAGAACTCTACCAACTAAGCTACCCAAGCACGACTCACGCCCCGTCCTCACAACCTTAGTTCTGACAGTATCTCGTCTCCTACCTTCCAAACTTTACAGAAGCTTTCCTGCGGACCTTGCAGAACTAGCACTCCTGAAAGAGAGTAGAGCACTTGCCCACGAAAGGCAAAGGTCCCGAGTTCTAGTCACGGTCCGGCACACAGTTTTATTCTGCCGGGAAGTTTAATAACTTTCTCGATCAACGGCTTCAGCAGCCGAAGTATAACGAATTCGATATCTTATCCTTCAATATGAACTACGCCCTAGAAACAATGGAGACATGCATTCCCATCTGAGTTACAGAGACAGAAAAGAAAGTGTAAAACGAGATGCGCTGGATCTTGAGCTATTTTTCAAGTGTAAGGTGATGAAGATAGAAGACACCGTCTCAGAGTGGGCTCGCGTTTGAGAGGACTGCGATTCAAGTCCTCGTCTGGTAATCCAGGTGCAGGTTAAACGAGGTTTTCTTACTTCACTTGAGGCTAATGCAGGGCTGGTTCTTTTGAAACTACTCTGTTACAACGGCCTAAGCCATTCCCCAAACTGCGCTTGTGCTGCGTCTCTAGTGAATGCGTTGGCGACAGGATCTCTAGTTAGGCTGATACTCTACTAAAATGCTTTTACCAGTTCATTCATGCAACTAGTACGGTTACCGTCAGTTTTCATGCACGAATCACTAATTACCTCTACATCAAGCGTTCCTTATCTAAACACACAAATAGAACAACAACGTCTCACGTGTGGAAAGTGTTAGGAGTGACAAGTTAGGCGTAGCGAAATAGAAGAAGAAAACGTTGAAATCAAAAAACTTTGTCAGAGAATATACAGTTATGTTTGTGGAATACACAGGGGAGTAGCTGATTTTGTAAACTGCATTTCTTCCAGTACATCTTTGCCAAAAGCTTTCAGTATTTTTATCTGGACTGGCTGCAGCCATTCGCAAAAGGCTTTGTTCATTGCAGTCGCAGTGTTCCACATCTATAATGGATCAAAACTATATCTATTCTCGTTTGGTCCTTTGGCTTCGTTATTTCGGATTCACTTCCCACTCAGCCTCTGCTAGATGCGTCTTTGTGCCATTTTTGTAACTAAGTTTCCTGTTGCTTACGTCTGCCATAGGTCTAAAACTTATATAAAATAATAATGTTCTCAAGAACTTAACAACATTCGCAAATTCATAAACTGCGAACAACATTTTTCGTAATTCTTCGGGTTTGAAGTAATTTTTCGTTTTTATATGTGTTATTGTGCTGCAGTCTCAAGAAACAGAAATTTTCCTTCTTACACCGATAGCAAATATTTATGTTACTAAAGCATTTAGTGCATATCGATAATACACGTTAACGTTTATAAAACCCTTAGTTCAAATACATGCATCTATTTTTCGTGTCTGCAATAAGATTGGCAAGTGCTTTGTAAAGGAGAACTATTTTAACATTCCGAATTTTCCCACGCTTTTGAAGGGAACTTACTACAGCTTCTGTGGATGGAAAATTAGCGTACCAGTTCTGTTGTTAGTGTGTACCGTGTAGTTTTGTTTTTATGACAATCTTCACAATTACGAGAACATTCTGGCTGTGGCATTGTGGAAAGAACAATGTACTAATATTATTTGAATCAAATTCTTCCACTTTTTTGAATAGTTTCTTTTGGAATTATTTCATATAAAAATAAATTTATGCATTTACCTAAATTCGTGCCGTTTTTCCCTAAATTGTAGTCAAATGATCTAAACTGCTTGGAAATTTTGAATGCTTTCTTCGTACTGTGTTCCGTAGCGGGTATAAAATTACCAAGTGGCCACATTTTTCTTTCTTTGGGCTGTCTGTATCACATAAAAATCCACTCGTCTCATTCATCTGATTTCGGTTTCAACGACCATTTTCAACTTATCAAAAAAAAAAAAAAAAAAAAAAAAAATGAAAAGAAAGGAAAAAGAAAAAGAAGTTAAATGGACGTATTGCTAAAACAGAAATGGCCAAAAAAACTGGTTGTACGAGACATGGAGGTTTGTGTAATAAATCCCCAAACAAAGGAAAAGTTTTTAAGTTAATTAACTTGAAACGGTGTCCATTTGAACCTGGGACATCATATTTTCTTTTGCGTCAAACCGACGCTCCGCAGTAAGTCAAAGGGAGTCAGAAAACATATACGCACTTGTAATTTTCGGAATTCCACACTCGCATAACTGACAGAACAATTTTTAACAAAACTTTTCTCGCCCGGATCGGCATTCGAGCGTCCATAGCGATGTGTTTCGATTTAAAGTTTCCACAGACAGATATGAAACCCTCCCTTCCACACAGAGGGGAAGAGAAACGAAATGCAAATACTTTGGTAACCAGCGGTGTCGCCGAGCAGTACAACGAAAACTTTTGTTCATCTCTTGGAGGTGGCGCCTCATATGTAAATGAAGCTTCCTCGAAATGGGGAATACGCTGAAAAAAGATTTTCGATTGCAACGCACAACCCGTAGGCGAGCTGTTGACTTTTGCCTGGGGCTGCCACTCGTTGAATACTAATCACGCAATCCTTTTAAAAGCATAATTTTCTTATTTTTTAAAGAATTCGTGGAGCCAAAAACAGAATCTATGTAAGAGCTTATACTACGTGATACTCAGTTCCTATTACCGAAGAGAAATTTTATAATTCTTGTTTTTTACGATTTTCGTTTAGCATTGGCCCCACAACGAATAGGACGAATTTCGATTTCGGTGTAATTTGTCACAAATAGTAGTCATTATTATGTAAGAGTAGTAATGTTTCGCTAATCCAAAGTCCTAGTGGAATTTTCTATACAAAAGGTAAGGAACAGATCACAAAGTCGGTTACGCAGTGTGCATGAGTTAATTTCTATCTGACGACAGTATGAAACGAACAAAAAAATTCCTTAAAAGCCATAAAATCAGCTGCTACATGTAGACATTGAACGCAAATGATAAAAAAAACAGCAACCATGCTTTACATTTTTCATAACACGAGCTTATGTGTCTCGTTAACCACTGTTTTAAGTCCAACTTGGTTTTTTTATATTGTTCGTTATTCATCGATCTGTGTAATTCGACGCTACTATGTTCCAGTCTTAATCCTCTGAAGCATAACATAATACAACACTGGCTGTTATCGAATAAAGTAAACCATCTCTTAATTTTCAGAACTAATCATTTACTTTTGGCATATTAAAACCGTGTGTGCCACTGGTAATCGAACCCAGAAGCTTACCTTCCACGTCTTGTCCTCAATAGTTCTGACAGTAAGAATTTCACTCGTAAAAAGGCAAGGTGCCAGGTTGAATTCACTATTCGAAAAACCGTTTTAATCTTTCAGGAAGCTTCATCTCTCTATTTTATTGTCAATATTGCGCAGTTTTGCATGTTTTTATTTTTGAATGTATGTGCAAGTACAGTCCGTGCCAGATAAATTCGAATTACTCATTTTGTCATGCTAGCTTTGACATCGAACTGTGTATCTACTCAGTAACGAGTGATTGATTACCAGATTAAAGTGTAGTAGAGTTTTCATTTAGTTTTCGTTTCTTATTTCCTTTAACTTTTAGAATTCACTACGGTACATGATGTGTTAGGAAGTAGCGTTCTGGGCAAAGGCTCTGTTTTTCTCTTGGACTAATGTGAACGAAGAATGTGTTGCTAACATCATGTCTGGGCTGAGTAGCGAAGGACCCCGAGTCCCGACAGGTAGTCCGGCAGATAGGGAAAACGCCGTGCAGCTTTTGCTATTACTAAGGGGGTTCCTTTCTTGCCGTGTCCATTGCCTCTCTTCAGGCGCCTGAGCTTGAGAGGGAAGGAGACGGCAGTGCGGCATGGACCATGAGATAAGACTGTCACCATTGGACGCCATGTTTCTAAAAAGTTAAGGACCGAAGAATGCAAAGATTGGGACTTTTAGTGGAGATAAAATCGTTCACATTCTCGTGGAAATACGACACCACTTAAGGTTACATGATAAGTTTCTAGCTTGCATTGGTGTGGGAGACGTAAAACTCAACTGTGTGTGTGTGTGTGTGTGTGTGTGTGTGTCTAACTGGAGGGGTGAAAAATTTTGGGCACACGTCCACCTTTCGGTAAGATCGAGTCTGATTGTCCCTTATATGGTAGTCGTAATAGTGGGAGATTAAAATTCGTCAGGGGGCTTTCATTGAGAGCTACGTCTGCTGCCTGCCCAACTATTTGTTGTTGGTGGTTGGGACAGGGGGGAGGGGGGATGGGATGGAGGAAATGGCTGTATTCTGGCTACGCAGATAGCCATAATTACCATTTTAGCGCACTTAGGATTTCGGTTTCTGGAAGTTAACATTTGGCATCCAGACTCGATAGAGGCACTTCATATTGGGTTAGCTAGACATACTTGTCATTATTCTTGCAGGTCTAGATTTCGGCTATAAATAAGCAGCTTCAGTGCATTTGAGCTATAATTCAACGTACTTTTGGCAATATGTGTCACCATATACTCCTGCAGGTGTATAGGCAGGTTAATAAAGTTGTATGTGATGTGAAAGGACGAGGCAGATTGTACAGAGTACACGAATTCAAAATTTGCAGAGATGTGAAATATTTTTCTAAAGATTTCAAGGAGGCTTGAGAAGAACCTGATTATAAAAATACTGCATAAAGATAGTACGTCAGATTATATGATAGATAATGCACACCGTAACAGACATTTATCGCAACTTTTAGATTATCTGACGTCTTGGAGGCGGTGAGAAAACAGAGGTTGCCCAGTATAAGGCAAGGAAATCACATAGAAGCCTCCTAAAAACCACAGTGATAAATCTAAAATTACGTTTGTCTGGGGAAACTAAATGTTCGGGCCCAAAACGACCAATTTCATGCCAAGTATATGGTCAATCGTAGACACTGTCAATAAAGCAATGGATTTTCTCTGAATTTGACCTCAGGATGACAAAATTTAGTTTATGATCATACCAATAACGAATTGAAGATAACCTCTCCTCCCAGATATAAAGAACCCTCCCCCCCTCCCCTCCCGGTACCGAGAACAACATTCACCTGTGCTATTTGAAATCACAAGCTGAGAGTCGCCCTAGGACGTTCACTCAGCCTCTACTGTATGTCAGAACAGGCATCAGACCTATCGCAGACTCAAGCAAGTAGTCTAGAATAAATTTTCGTTCTGAAACAGTGTGTGCGCTGACTCGAACTTCCTGGTAGATTAAATCTGTGTGGACTGGGATTCGAACCTGTACCACCACGTGAAATGCTGTCCAACGTGTGGCAGCTGTTGGGCTAAATGGACCACTTCATAATTGGCTCCCAACTTGGGGCTGCTGCTAGCTAAATAGACCCTACAAGGGTCAAGTGTAACCAGGCCACTGCCATCAGCAGCATGATGTCCACAGAACGGAGTTCAAAAGATGCTCTTTATTTGTGGACGATTTACAGATGTCTGTTCCACATTCAATCCTGCAGAGGTAGCACGCTGCTGCACCTTACTAGAGGAATGTTGGAAACGTGTGCTGAACTAAACAGTTCTAAACGTCCCAGAGGTGATTGCGCGTGTGTGTGTGAATTTTGATCTTAACTATCCTTGGCATTCTTTTTCTTGTCATCTTACGTTATGTGATCATTTTTCACAAACTGTCCCATAGCTGATGTAAAGTCCAAATCAAAACGTGCAAAGAAATCGTAGTAAATTAAGATTTAACAAACGTAGAGTGTAATTGCCTATATTGAACTGCATATGCATAAGAAGCCTCTATGAAAGCCCTTGGCTGTAGGTAAGGGGACACGCCGCGGATGACAAAATTGTGAGGGGAACCAGCCCCCACCAGAAATCATGGAAGGACCGTTCGGACACGTGCAAGGGACCATGCCAGATGGTGAGACTGGACAGAGTTTTGAAAGAAGCCGCCTTGGCGCTGGATGCCCCAAAGTCACATTAAAGACTGTCTCTCCATGCTGTACAGGGATAATGGAAAGTTTTGGCGAGCAGTGTGTCTGGTCGGGGGATGCGTGCCCTTTTTGGCACAGTCCCACAAGTGCGAAATTGTGGACAGAACTGCATAAAAACAGACTTCTACGAAATACACTGGCTGTTAAGGTAGCATTTTAGAAAATGGAATGGAAATAGAAAAGTTACATCTTAGAAAGTGGAATGGAAGTAGAAATATTTAGGAAACCTTTCACGATTGTGAGACGCTAACAATGAAAATATAAAAAACTGTCACTGGTCAGCCTAAATAATTTAAAAGTAGGAATAAGATACATGGCTGAGTTCCACTCTTACTGACCAGCACACGAACGTAGAAAGAGAGAGGGAGAGAGTAGGGAGCAGTTTTGGAGAGCCAAGTATAACGAATTTTTGGCTAATGAGAGTAAACAGTGAGACCAATATCTTCTAACTTCTTAATGAGCGGGACTCACAATGTTTAACATTCAAAAAGCAAAATTATGTGGCACCAGAGAAATACAGGGAACCGTGTCTTCTTCGCCGAAAGTACGTTGCGGAAAGTTACTTCTTATTTCAACGTCTTCACTTGCGAACTTTGCGGCTTGACATCGGATTTCTGTGTCCTGGTAGGCAGACTTCTCTGACTTGTGACACCACATGGAGACTTTACTTCCGACATGATACGTTTTCATCCGGCTGAGCTGAGCTTAGACCAAGATGCAAGTCGCTATAGAGCCAAATACAGACTTTGCAGCCACTTCAGCGACTGTTTCCAGATTATGAGACTCCGCCACAGCTGTCAAAGTTAAGTCATTTTTAACGATATTCAGTAACTCCCAACTTCATTCTGAAGACTTGCTTGCAGTTACAGGTCCAACATGCTTTCACCTCCGGCCATGGATGCAAATGCATGACTTTCTGTAGTGTTTCCTATCTTTAAGTGCTAACTTTCGACAGTCAGTGTACGTTTTCCACGAACGTGACTGTTTTATTCACGTAAGCGTTCATTTTACTTTCACTCCACATCCTTTGTCCAGGTTTTTCTACTATTTCCAGTGATTGTTGCACCATTTATTTCGAATTTACATGTAATGAACTAAGTTACTTGACATCCTTGTTAAATTTAACAGTACAATGAACTCCTTTTCGATGTTTTCGTAATAATCCAGGTGTACAATGTCATATTAGTATATTCAATTAAGGAAATAAAATTCAAAGTACCTCCAACCATACGACAGATTACAAATTGGCGACAATTAGTGTTGCTGGAGGTTCTTGTATATCGAATCTTTAACTAAATACGTTTGTAAGGCCCTGTATATCTGGCATAAGTATGTCGCTGCCTACCAAACCAATGATGAGGGAGTTCGTTCTAGTATGAAATTTAGAAATGCTCTCAATTAAGTCAGTTTGATACACGCAAAAGAAAAGTTTTAACATTCACTGACTATAAATTCACCCCTTGCCCTACAGATAATATCGATGGATGACGCAATACTAGCGATACACCTCATTAAAATTATTTTGTACGTGTAGTGGAAACATTGTGGCTGGTGAGAAAGACGGCATCTTCTGATTGCAGGTCCCGTGGATCCATCAGCTTGCCTGTTTAAGTCTAAGCAGCCGCCAGCACAATGTCACTTCGATCCGCTATCAGTTCTGATAACAGAACAAGTAGCATCGCCGACTGAAGTATTCACGACGAATCTTCACTAAAGTGATTCTTTGGATTTTTTCATCTCACGACCGGGTGTGCTTCGGAGCTCAATACAATTATGTCTGCCTAACTCTATACACTTCTGCGATAGCGCAATGTGATAGCACTTCAGACAAGTGAATAACTTCAGCCAACGTAACTAAAGTATAGCTGTGACTAATAGTTTCCATTTACAGTTGTGAAGAATTCAAGAGGTTGGTCGGTTGATTTGGGGGAAGGGACCAAACAGCAAGGTCATCGGTCCCATCGGATTAGGAAAGGATAGGGAAGGAAGTCGGCCGTGCTCAGTCAAAGGAACCATCTCGTCATTTGCCTGAAGCGCTATAGGGAAATTATGGAAAATCTAAACCAGTGTGACCAGAGGCGAGTTTGAACCGTCGTCTTCTTGAATGCGAGACCAGTGTGCTAACCACTACCCCACCTCGCTCGGTAATTCAAGAGGTCATTGACTCTTATGAACTTCGCATCATTTATTTCGGGTTTCAGTATACTCAACAGGTTCTTAATAAATGACTTCCGTGATCTAAACAAGATACAACAACATTTTAAATTACTTCTTCTTACTGTAGTGAATATTCTCGGCCTCAGAACTGATTCTGTTATGGTGACTGCACCTCATAGAGCTAAGAACCAGGTCCTTTCAAGTGTCAGCAGAGAGGACGTGTCACCTGCAGTTCTACAATGTTGTTGCATGATTCCGGCTAAAACATACAATTGTGTACACAACAGTGAGATCTTCACATTTAAATGACGCTGTCCATCGTCAGATCTCTTGCGGCCCACCATGCCTGGAAGCGGTGACCGACATTCAGTCCCTACACGAGGTAGGGGAGAGAGCACTTACAATGTGTAAGTGCAGGAAGTATTTGAAAGAAAATCTACAGTTCCATCTTCTGCTGTACAAGCAAAGGAAGTCATCTGAAAACCTTTAGTCGGAATTGGAGTGTTGGTGCTAATTTGTTTCTGTGATAATATTTGAAAAAAAAATATTCAAATGTGTGTGAAATCTTATGGGCCTTAACTTCTAAGGTCATCAGTCCCTAAGCTTACACACTACTTAATCTAAATTATCCTAAGGACGAACACACACACCCATGCGCGAGGGGGGGACTCGAACCTCCGCCGGGACAAACCGTACAGTCCATGACTGCAGCGCCTCAGGCCGCTCGGCTAATCCCGCGCGGCATTTGAAACTAGCTACGGTGAACGGTGTATATGCGTATCCAAAAGCATAGTATCGTCGATTATTCATTCGACATATGGTGCTGTGTACCTCTCCATTGTCGTGACCACCAACATACCAACTCAAATTTTTAAGTTCTTTCTCCAATCTGAAGGGCAGAAGGATCTGTTTGACATCGAGCGTCTAGTAGACAATATGTCTTTACTGCTAAATACAAACTGGATGGGACTGCGACGGAGTTTTCCCAATAGTGAATATTTAGGACTTTTTGAGCATTAGGCGTACAACCAAGGGACATAACCCAAAACCCTTGTTTCAGCCTGAGGTTTGAAGTTGTGTTTTTTATAATTCTTAGAGGATATTGTGTTGTGTCTGTAACTTTGTGTAACGCAAATGCGTCGACGATTAACTCGACGTGCACTTACATGTGCCCTACAGCTGTAAGTCACATAATCTACCAAGCCACTGTACGACATTCTGTGGGTTTGATTTTCATTAATGACTTGTTCTTAACGACGACAATTTCGAATTCATACGTATAAGACCTAGTGGCACACGATGTCGAACAAATATCAACCATACTCCGGGTGAAGCCCACTCCCAATCTTGTTTGTGGAGGGACACAGAATTATTTAAAATTGAAATTTAAAACAGTCTTGATCGCAATCTTGTTAAAATCTTTTTTACTGGAGTGAGTGGCCGCTTTCGACTCTATGTAAGAGTCATTTTCAGACTCCAGAGCGGTGGATGGACACTGTTAGACGAGTTCCGTCGACCCTCGACGCTCATGTAACTGCTCAGTTACCTAAACCATAGGTAACGGAAGAAATGCTACATTTGATCTATGAAAGAAGGAAGTACAAAGGGAAATTGAGGAATACAGAAATACAAATCGCTGTGGAAAGAAAGAAATAGGAAGTGCAGGGAAGCTAAGACAAAATGGCTGCATGAAAAAGAGAAGAAATGGAAAAAGAAATAACTGTCGGAAGGACTGACTCTGCATTCAACAAAGTCAAACCAACCTTCGCCGACATTGAAAGCATGGGTGGTAACATTAAGATTGCAATGGGAATTCCATTGTAAAGTGAAGAGGAGAGAGCGAATAGGTGGAAAGAGTACATTGAAGGCTTCTATAACGAGGGAAGGTTTGTCTGAAGTGCTAGAAAAAGAGTCAGGAGTCGATTTAGAAGAGATAGGGGATCCAATACTAGAATCAGAAACTAAGAGAGCCTTGGAAGACTTACGACCAAGTTATGGCAGAACCGATAGATATCATTCTATCAGAATTTCTAAAATCTATGAAGGAAGTGGCAACAGAACGACTAATCACGTTGGTGTGTAGAATATATGCGTCTGGCGACATACCATATGACTTTTGGAAATATATCATCCACGCCATTCCGAACACTGCAAGAGCTGACAAGGGCGAGAATCATCGCACAATCACCTTAACAGCTCATGCATTCAAGTTGCTGACTAGAATAATGTACAGAAGGATGGAAAAGAAAATTTAGGATGTGCTACATGACTATCAGTTTGGCTTTATAAAAGGTAAAGGCACCAGAGAGGCAATTCTAACATTGCGGGTGATAATGAAAGCAAGACAAAAGAAAAATAAAGACACATTCATAGGATTTGTCGACCTGGAAGAAACGTTCGCGAATGTAAAATGGTGCAAGATGCTCTAAATCCTGAGAAAAATAGGGTTAAGCTGTAGGGGAAGAAGTGTAGGTGTATAAGAGCCAAGAGGGAATAATACAAGTGGACGAACAAGAACGAAGTGTTCGGATTAAGAAGTATGTAATACAGGCATGTAGTCTTTTCCCCCGACTGTTCAATCTGTACATCGAAGAAGCAATGATGAAAATAGGAGAAAGGATCAGGAAGGGAATTCAAACTGTCCTGAAGAAGAATTACATGATATGCTGAATAGTATGAACTATCTAATGAGTACAGAATATGGAGTGAGAGTGTACCGAAGAAAGACAAAACTAATGAGAAGTAGCAGGAATGAAAACAGTGAGAACCTTAACGTCAGGATTGATGGTCACAAAGTAGATGAAGTTAAAGAATTCTGCTACCGAGGCAGACCCGTGGTCAAGGGGTAGCGCCTTTGATTCATTATCAAAACGTCTTCGGTCCCGGGTTCGATCCCCGCCACTGCCTAAATTTTGATAAATAATCAGCATTGGCTGCCGAAGACTTCCGGCATAAGAAGTCAGCTTCATTCTGCCAACGGCCTTGTCAAAGAGGGCGGAGGAGCGGTTAGAGGTTCAGGGCACTCTCTTGTCCTAGGGGTGGGAAATTGCTCCTAAAGGCGGAAGAATCAGCAATGATCAATGACATGAGGATGCAGAAGGCAACGGAAACCACTGCATTAAAGACACGTAACTTGTATCCACAGGACATGTGGCCTGTAATTGAAGAAGTGTCATGATGATCTCTCCATTGGCAGAAGATTCCGGTATAGTCCCCCATTCGGATTCGGATCTCCGGGAGGGGACTGCCAAGGGGGAGGTTACCATGAGAAAAAGATTGAATAATCAACGAAAGGATAACGTTCTACGAGTCGGGGCGTGGAATGTCAGAAGCTTGAACGTGGTAGGGAAACTAGAAAATCTGAAAAGGGAAATGCAAAGGCTCAATCTGGATATAGTAGGGGTCAGTGAAGTGAAGTGGAAGGAAGACAAGGATTTCTGGTCAGATGAGTATCGGGTAATATCAACAGCAGCAGAAAATGGTATAACAGGTGTAGGATTCGTTATGTATAGGAAGGTAGGGCAGAGGGTGTTTTACTGTGAACAGTTCAGTGACCGGGTTGTTCTAATCCGGATCGACAGCAGACCAACACCGACAACGATAGTTCATGTATACATGCCGACGTCTCAAGCTGAAGATGATCAGATAGAGAAAGTGTATGAGGATATTGAAAGGGTAATGCAGTATGTAAAGTGGGACGAAAATCTAATAGTCATGGGCGACTGGAATGCAGTTGTAGGGGAAGGAGTAGAAGAAAAGGTTACAGGAGAAATGGGCTTGGGACAAGGAATGAAAGAGGAGAAAGAGTAATTGAGTTCTGTAACAAGTTTCAGCTAGTAATAGCGAATACCCTGTTCAAGAATCACAAGAGGAGGAGGTATACTTGGAAAAGGCCGGGAGATACGGGAAGATTTCAATTAGATTACATCATGGTCAGACAGAGATTCCGAAATCAGATACTGGACTGTAAGGCGTACCCAGGAGCAGATATAGACTCAGACCACAATATAGTAATGATGAAGAGTAGGCTGAAGTTCAAGACATTAGTCAGAAAGAATCAATACGCAAAGAATTGGGATACGGAAGTACTAAGGAATGACGAGATACGTTTGAAGATCTCTAACGCTATAGATACAGCAATAAGGAATAGCGCAGTAGGCAGCACAGTTGAAGTGGAATGGACATCTCTAAAAAGGGCCGTCACAGAAGTTGGGAAGGAAAACATAGGTACAAAGAAGGTAGCTGCGAAGAAACCAAGGGTAACAGAAGAAATACTTCAGTTGATTAATGAAAGGAGGAAGTACAAACATGTTCCGGGAAAATCAGTAATACAGAAATACAAGTCGCTGAGGAATGAAATAAATAGGAAGTGCAGGGAAGCTAAGACGAAATGGCTCCAGGAAAAATGTGAAGAAATCGAAAAAGATATGATTGTTGGAAGGACAGACTCAGCATACAGGAAAGTCAAAACAACATTTGGTGACACTAAAAGCAACGGTGGCAACATTAAAGAGTGCAAAATTCCACTGATAAATGCAGAGGAGAGAGCAGATAGGTGGAAAGAATTCATTGAAAGCCTCTGTGAGGGTGAAGATTTGTCTGATGTGATAGAAGAAGAAACAGGAGTCGATTTAGAAGAGATAGGGGATCCAGTATTAGAATCGGAATTTAAAAGAGCTTTGGAGGACTTACGGTCAAATAAGGCAGAGGGGATAGATAACATTCCATCAGAATTTCTAAAATCTTTGGGGGAAGTGGCAACAAAACGACTATTCACGTTGGTGTGTAGAATATATGAGTCTGGCGATATACCATCTGACTTTCGGAAAAGCATCATCCACACAATTCCGAAGACGGCAACAGCTGACAAGTGCGAGAATTATCGCACAATCAGCTTAACAGCACATGCATCGAAGCTGCTTACAAGAATAATATACAGAAGAATGGAAAAGAAAATTGAGAAAGCGCTAGGTGACGATCAGTTTGGCTTTAGGAAAAGTAAAGGGACGAGAGAGGCAATTCTGACGTTACGGCTAATAATGGAAGCAAGGCTAAAGAAAAATCAAGACACTTTCATAGGATTTGTCGACCTGGAAAAAGCGTTCGACAATATAAAATGGTGCAAGCTATTCGAGATTCTGAAAAAAGTAGGGATAAGCTGTAGGGAGAGACGGGTCATACGCAATATGTGCAACAACCAAGAGGGAATAATAAGAGTGGACGATGAAGAACGAAGTGCTCGTATAAAAAAGGGTGTAATACAAGGCTGTAGCCTTTCGCCTCTACTCTTCAATCTGTACATGGAGGAAGCAATGATGGAAATAAAAGAAAGGTTCAGGAGTGGAATTAAAATACAAGGTGAACGGATATCAATGATACGATTCGCTGATGACATTGCTATCCTGAGTGAAAGTGAAGAAGAATTAAATGATCTGCTGAACGGAATGAACAGTCTAATGAGTAGACAGTATGGTTTGAGAGTAAATCAGAGAAAGACGAAGGTAATGAGAAGTAGTAGAAATGAGAACAGCGAGAAACTTAACATCAGGATTGATGGTCACGAAGTCAATGAAGTTAAGGAATTCTGCTACCTAGGCAGTAAAATAACCAATGAAGGACGGAGCAAGGAGGACATCAAAAGCAGACTCGCTGTGGCAAAAAAGGCATTTCTGTCCAAGAGAAGTCTACTAATATCAAATACCGGCTTTAATTTGAGGAAGACATTTCTGAGGATGTACGTCTGGAGTACAGCATTGTATGGTAGTGAAACATGGACTGTGGGAAAACCGGAACAGAAGAGAATCGATGCATTTGAGATGTGGTGCTATAGACGAATGTTGAAAATTAGGTGGACTGATAAGGTAAGGAATGAGGAGGTTCTACGCAGAATCGGAGAGGAAAGGAATATGTGGAAAACACTGATAAGGAGAAGGGACAGGATGATAGGACATCTGATAAGACATGAGGGAATGACTTCCATGGTACTAGAGGGAGTTGTAGAGGGCAAAAACTGTAGAGGAAGACAGAGATTGGAATACGTCAAGCAAATAATTGAGGATGTAGGTTGCAAGTGCTACTCTGAGATTAAGAGGTTAGCACAGGAAAGGAATTCGTGGCGGGCCGCATCAAACCAGTCAGTAGACTGATGACAAAAAAAAAAAGAAAGGCAGCAAAATAACCAATGACGGTATGACGGACGCAGCAAAGGAGATATCAAAAGGAGTCTAGCACTGGAAGTAAGAGCATTCCTGACCAAGAGAAGTCTACTAGTATCAATCATAGGCCTTTATTCGAGGAAAAATTTTTTAAAAATGTGCTCTGGAGCACAGCATCGTATGATAGTGAAACATGGTCCGCGGGAAACCAGAACAGAGGAGAATCGAAGCATTTGAGATGTGGTGCTACAAGCGAATGTTGAAAATTAGATGGGCTGATAAGGTAAGGAATTAGGAGGTTCTGCGCTAGAATCGGAGAGGAAAGGAATGTGTGGGAAACACTGACAAGGAGAAGGGACAGGATAATGGAACATCTGATAAGGCATCAGGAAACGACTTCCTTGGTACGAGAGGGAGCTGTAGAGGGCAAAAACTGTAGAAGAAGACAGAGATTGGAATACATCCAGCAAATAATTGAGAACGTAGGTTGCAAATGTTACTGTGAGATGAAGATGTAGGCAGAGGAGAGGAATTCTTGGCGGGCAGCATCAGACTACGCAGAAGACTGATGACCCCCCCCCCCCCCCCCCCACACTCACACACAAAAAGGAAAGTGTACAACCGCAACTACACACACGTGCCGGAAGAGGTAAAGGGGCGTCCACCCCATTGTGAACAGCTAACGTCAGATGGAGTGTTAGTGAAGTAATTTGGCCTGAATTACATATTTTAGTCTCGTTTTAATTGGTAATAGTTGCTAGAGCGTAGTATTGGGAGAACTTCTAAACTTTAATTGTGCTCCTTTTTGTAATGACTTACAACGGCGAAGTGAGAGATCCTTAAGTGACAATGAAACAATGTAATTTTTAAAAATAATTCTTTTTTCTGCTACAGTCTTGTTTGTTACTAACATTTATTGACAAACTTTGTTTCTGCTACATGCTGCCATTAAGTGCCTAGCTGTTATTTAGAAGTCAATTCTTTACAGATTCGGTGGCTTGCGAAAGACTTTTTTCTAGTGGTGTCAGATTAACTTAAGAAATACTGTAGTCCGTAAAGGCGTAATATGTCCTTATCTGGCACACAGTGTACGCGAACGGGTACTATACGATGGATTGGCTAGAACATGCCTAATATTATACTATTTCATGAAATTGTTTGAAGTCTCTGACTGGAGTATGAAATTTACAAAATAACACATGCATGAGAAAGTGTGCAGTATCTGTTCTTTTCTCTGTGTGTGAATTGCGGATATATCCCCACTAAAAGGGCAACAGCATACCGGAACATAAATTCAGTTGCTCACAAAGTAAAAAGTTCTTCCGCACTTCACAGAAGGGAGTAATACAACAACTGATTTATAAATAACAGACATATGATGATGGCAAATTTTGCCTAAAGGAGTCGTATCAATGAATATTGAAATACAAATGTTTCTGGAGCTGAAAAGTAGTTATTTTATAAATATATATTCTCAGACCACAACCATCCCCACGCAAGAAGGACTAATTTCATTCTTAGCCACAACAAGCAGAAGAAGGGGGTTGGTTTTTGCCCTACGATTTACACAATGTTGACTGTCCTAGACTGACGGTGAAGTGTTCGCCTGCTGTACGCTAGTGTACAAGGTAGCACAAATTCAGGTAAGAGAAACACCAGTGTGTTTCACACGTTTCTTTACGTTTTTAAGCCGACTTCCGGATTCTCCTTTGTATGGGACCGTATTTACCACACACGCCCTATTCTAGATTCTGTATTTTAATATTTTACTGCTCGTGTCGCTTTACATAATTTTTCACTGATTTTGTCAAGCCCTGTATGCGTCGTCATATCTCGTGTAGTTTCGAATATTTACGAATGCCGTTCACATTCGTATTATATTGTGAAACGTAAATTTAATTTATGCTGTTAAAAGACTTTGGCAGCAGTACCCTCGTTTAAATACGATTGTTCCCTAATGAAATTGAGCATTTACGTGTAGAAAGATATATTTTTGAGCATTTTCTGGCGCTTAAGTGTGTTCTACGTAGAGTGGACCTATTCGGTAATAAACTGTGAGTCACGGAATGTGTATTCTATAACATTTTTCGCACATATATCTTTCAAGCAGTGTGATTAGTGCAATACATCTAACATTTTCTGGTCATTGACCTATGTCTTCTGACTCAGAGTTCCAATTTTTAAGATCGCGACATAAACTTTACCCCTACAAATTCAGCCCTTGCTTTTCGATATTGTGTTTTGCACATATTGTAACGAGCACATGTTTGCTTATGGTTTCTCAATATAACACTGACAAATTATTTTGTATCCTTAAGGACTAATGGCAGTTTGTTTACCTTGTCGCATGTCGAGTCTCGGTTTTATCCTTTCCTAATGTTTACTCTCTACCTTTGAACATGTAATAGTAACAATAGAGCCGTATCTATTTAATTAGGCAAAACACAACACGGTAATGTCTACGGTCATGTAAGAACATTTGACAATGCGTGGCAACGAAATTGGTTTCCTTATTTGAGGCAAGAGGAAAAAATCTGTGAGTGCCATTTCAGAATAATAGACTGGATGAGACAAAATGTGGCTGATATACACATGTGGTTGACACAAATGCTGACAAAAAATGGCAACAACAGGACATAATCAATGTAGAGCAACGAAATTTCGAGTACACATTTGTCTAGGTGACATATGTAAGTGGTTAACAGTGCAAGATGGCAGATTAATGTAAGCATTAGATAAGTCACTGAAAGTGTGAAATGCTGTTACATTAAAAACCGATGTAACAGGCGGAATGCTGAATGCAGTCGTGCTAAAGTGCATGCATTACGCTTTACAGGTGCCGGACATGAGTTAGTGGGATGGAGTTCCATGCCTTTTGCACTTGATCGGTCAATACAGGAACAGTTAATGCTGTTTGTGGATTAGGCTGGAGTGGTCGCCCGATGACGTCACATATGCACTCGACTGGAGACAGAATTGGTGATCGAGCAGATCCAGGCAACATGTTGACACTCTGTAAAGGATGTTGGGTTACAAGAGCGGGAGGTGGGCGAGAGTTACCCTGTTAGAAAACACACACTGAAATGCTCTTCATGAATGGCAGCACAGCTTGACGAATCACCAGACTGATGTACAAGTTTGTATTCAGGGTACGTGGGATAACCACGAGAGTGCTCCTGCTGCCACACTAAATCGCACTCTGGACCATAACTCCAGTTGTAGGCCCAGTGTGTCTAGTAGGCAGACGGTTCGGCTGCAGACCCTCGAGTGGACTCCTCCTAGCCAACACACTGCCATCACTGGCACAGAGGCAGCACCAGCTTTCATTGTAAAACACATCAGACCGCCATCGTGCCCTCCAACGTGCTTTCGCATGATACAACTTAAATCGCAAATGGTGGTTGTTTAGGGAGAGTCGAATGCACGTTACAAAACGTCTGGCTCGGACCTGCCCTTGAAGTAACCGATTTGTAACAGTTCGATGTGTCACTGGGGTGTCAAATGTTGGTCAAATTCCTGCTGCAGACGAAGTACCATGCGCCATAGCCATATGCCGAACACGATGGTCTTCTATCACTAATAATTCATGGCTACCTGGAGCCACTACCTCCTCGGTTGTCGTACGTCCGTCTACAAGCACCAGGGTCTCAACTTCCCTTGCGATTTCCTGCTCTTCCCAGAGAGGCGGTCTCCACTAGTGGTCAGTCACACCTGGTCGACCAGACTACAAGCTTTTGGTCTACCTACCCACTATGTCAAATGATGTATTCTGCTGCCGCTCATTTGCATCATCCTAATTTCCGTCATATTAGTATGAATTTTTACATTGTTGGACCCCTTCAAACGGTGAAACCGACACAGCGAACATTTACTCCTCTTTCTCAACGAGCCGCGCCATTTCGTTATGGTTTCTCTACTGGCGTGCTACGGTACTGTCGCGTGGGGGATGGTGGCAGACTGCTGGCATTTATCAAGAAGCAAACAGAAGACGAATTACGTTACATTATTTTTGCGAGATGATAATGAAGTCTTTATGACTAGCTATCATATTGCATATTAATAAGAAAGTGGGGACGCTACATTTCACATGTAGGAATAGCTGTGGTTGTTTTTTAATAAAAATAAGGTAAATACTTCTTGAATCGCTGGAAAACATTACAGTGACTATGTCCCAACTCGTGTATTAGTGATTGTCTGGGCTTTGCCAGCTTACGTTTCTGTAAATTATTTGATCATTCCTGGGTGATGCTTTTTGTAGGACGAGAGAGTACAAGCGTCGTAGACAATCGTTTACACCATATGCACTCCTAAAATAGAGCATTTACCTCGTCTGTATGCGTAGGTACTGTGAAAAGTTTCCGAAATAAAAACAAACTGTACATATATCTATGTCAATATACATACACTGCGAGCTACCGTACGGTGCGTGGCGGAGGTTGCCCTGTACAACTATTAGTCATTTCACTTTCTTTTCCATTCGCAAACCGCACGAGGGAAAACGATTGACTAAATACTTCCTTTAAGAGCCCTAAATTCTTGTCCTTTATCTTCGTGGTTCTCACGCGAATTGTACGTTGGCGGTGATGTAATCGCTCTGTAATTACCCTCAAATTCAGGTTCTCTACATTTTCTCAGTTATGATCTACGTCTACATCCACATCTACATGGATACTCTGCAGATCACAATTTAAGTGCCTGGCAGAGGGTTCATCGAACCACCTTCACAATTCTCAGTTATTCCAATCTCGTATAGGGCGCGGAGGATTGAACACTTCTATCTCTCCGTACGAGCTCTGATTTCCCTTTATTTTATCGTAGTGATCGTTCCTTCCAATGTAGGTCGGTGTCAACAAAATAGTGTCGCATTCGGAGGAGAAAGTTGGTGACTGGAATTTTGTGAAAAGATTCCGTAACAACGAGAAACGCCTTTCTTTTAATGATTTCCAGCCCAAATCCTGTATTATTTCTGTGACACTGTCTCGCATATTTCGTGATGATACGAAACGTGCTACCTTTCTTTGTACTTTAAAACGCAGTCTTTGGTGTTTGATACAGTTCCCCACAGTCGCTTAATGAAGAAAGTAAGAGCATATGGACTATCAGACCTATTGTGTGATTGGAGTGAAGAGTTCCTAGATAACAGAACGCCGCATGTCATTCTCAATGGAGAGAAGTCTTCCGAAATAAGAGTGATTTAAGGTGTGCCGCAGGGGAGTGTTGTAGGACCGTTGCTATTCACAATATATATAAATGACCTTGTAGATAACATCGGAAGTTCACTGAGGCTTTTTGCGGATGATGCTGTAATATATCGAGAGGTTGTAGCAATGGAAAATTGTACTGAAATGCAGGAGGATCTACAACGAATTGACGCATAGTGCAGGGAATGGCAATTGAATCTCAATGTAGACAAGTGTAATGTGCTGCGAAAACATAGAAAGAAAACTCCTTTATCATTTAGCTACAATATAGCAGGTCAGCAACTAGAAGCAGTTAATTCCATAAATTATCTGGGAGTAGGCATTAGGACTGATTTAAAATGGAATGACCATATAAAATTAATCGTCGGTAAAGCAGACGCCAGACTGAGATTCATTGGAAGAATCCTAAGGAAATGCAATCCGAAAACAAAGGAAGTAGGTTACAGTATACATGTTAGCCCACTGCTTGAATACTGCTCACCGATGTGGGATCCGTACGAGATAGGGTTGATAGAAGAGATAGACAAGATCCAACGGAGAACAGCGCGCTTCGATACAGGATCATGTAGTAATCGTGAAAGCGTTCGGAAATGACAGATAAACTCCAGTGGAAGACTGCAAGAGAGACGCTCAGTAGCTCGGTACGGCCTTTTGTTGAAGTTTCGAGAACATACCTTCACTGCGGAGTTAAGCAATATATTGATCCCTCCTACGTATATCTCGCGAAGAGACTATGAGGATAAAATCAGACATTAGAGCCCACACAGAGGGATACCGAAAATCTTTCTTTCCGCCAACAATACGAGACTGGAATAGAAGGGAGAACCGATAGAGGTACTCAAGGTACCCTCCACCACACAGCGACTGGTGGCTTGCGGAGTATGGATGTAAATGTAGGTGTAGATGTAGCCTTCCTCACAGCATTTTCTACGTGTTCCTTCCAATTTAAGTTGTTCGTAATTTTAATAC
The DNA here is from genome assembly GCF_021461395.2 of Schistocerca americana. Lineage (NCBI taxonomy): Eukaryota > Metazoa > Arthropoda > Insecta > Orthoptera > Acrididae > Schistocerca > Schistocerca americana. The sequence goes on along the minus strand of NC_060122.1, from coordinate 645,947,820 downwards.
CTAGGTATTTAGTTCAATTTACGGCTTTTAGATTAGATTGATTTATCGTGTAACCGAAGTTCAACGAGTACCTTTCAGCACTCCTGTGGATGACCACACACTTTTCGTTATTTAGGGTCAACTGCCACTTTTCGCACCATTCAGATATTTTCTCTAAATCGATTTGCAGTTTGCTTTGATCTTCTGATGACTTTATTAAACGACAGCGTCATCTGCAAACAACCGAAGACGGCTGTTCAGATCGTCTCCCAATGTTTCTCTGAAAGAACGTCGCCTTCCCTCTACTGACTTCCGTAAGAGTTCCCGAAGCATCTAGAAAACATTTGCCTGTTGGTCGAACCCACCGATAACATACCTAGCAGCGTAGTTCAGGTTAGAAGTCGTCCTTTAATTCGCCTTTACTTCGACCTGGTGCAGATCCCAAACACTCTAACAGTATTCAATAATGGGTCGCACCAGTATCCCATATACGGTCCCCTTTATAGATGAACCCCACTTTCCTGAAGTTCTTCCTATGAACAGAAGTCGACCATTCTCCTTCCCTACCACAGTCCTACCATGCTCATTCCATTTCCTATTGCTTAGGAACGTTACGCCTAGATATTTAATCAATGTTGCTATGTCTATCAGCACACTATCAATACTGTATTCGACAATCATGGGTTTGTTTTTCCTACTCATCTGCATTAACTTACATTTCTCTAAATTTAGAGCTAGTAACCATTCATCACACCATTCTTCGAATTTCAACATAATCTTCATGTAAGTCCATACACTTATACTTGCGGTGCTCCCATTTCTTTAAACCGTCCAAAAATGTCGAAAAATAGTTGTTTACGAAGGAATGATGACCTCTTTATTCGACGAAGATTTCAGTCCTCCGAGCTCAATATCTAGATGAGGAAACGAAAAAAAAGGTGAGTAAGGAGGTTGGTCAAGCAATTGAAACCACAATCCGTGAGCAGCCGTGGCATCCGGTGTGCAGTCAGCTTTCTGTCCCTAAATTTTCAATCAATATTGGACAGACACACTATTTGGATATTCTCATAGCCTCTGATATCTGTCTCACATTAACTCGACGGTTCTCTGGCACCATTTGGTGAGCCTGAGCAATGTTATCGTCAGTGATTGCCGTTTTTCGTGGTCCCGAAAGTTCATCGCCACCCAAGCTAGGAAGGCCCAATTATAATCCAACTTCGCGGAATTTCAAGGTCGTAAATGATGGTTCAGTTTTCGTGAACAGCGTCCAACTCATATTCAGTTCTCGTATGCATACTACCCTGCAAAACTGTAAACTAATGACAGATAGATACTTGATTTTTTCCATTTTCACAAAAACAGGACATCAGCTCACTAAAACGACTGTCAAACAACTGCGCCTCCAAAATGGCCGAAATTTTGACGGGTGCCTTACTTGGCAAGCGTAAACAAATTGCCCAACTTTTGTTGACAGGTGCTGGTATGTATATTACCCTTGTGTGCACCGGCCGTTGACAAGATACCGGATGATGAAGACTACATGGGTAAGGCTATACGTAAAGGGTATGCGTAAATGATTTGACGAATAGGGTGGACAGCAGTATGCTGTTTTGCTGATGATGCTGTGGTGTACAGTAAGGTGTCGAAGTTGAGTGACTAGAAGGATACAAGATGACTTACACAAAATTTCTAGCAGATAGCTCTAAATAGCGAAAAATTTAAGTTCATGCAAATTAGGAGGAAAACTTAACACGTAATGTTCGGATATAGTATTAGTAGTGTCCTGCTTGACACCGTCACCTCATTTAAATATCTGGGCGTAAAGTTGCAAAGCTATATGAAATGAAACGAATATGCGAGGACTGTGGTAGGGAAGGCGAATGGTCAACTTCGGTTCATTTGGAGAATTTTAGGGAAGTGTGGTTCGTCTGTAGAGGAGACCACAAACAAAATGATGGTGTGACCTAATCTGGAGCATTACTCGAGTGTCTGGGATCTGTGTCAGGTCGGATTAAAGGAGGACATTGTAACAGTTCAGTGGGGCGGGCTGCTAGATTTGTTACCAGTAGGTTCCAACAATTGATAAATGTTACGGAGATGCGTCGGGAACTCAGATGAGAATCCCTAGAGAGAAGGCGACGTTCTTTTCGAGGAGCGTTGTTGGTGAAAATTTAGAGCTGACTACCGTTCGATTCGGCTGCCGCTAACATACTTTGCGTGACAGGACCACGAAAAAAACATACGAGAAACTTGGGCTCATACGCAGGTGTGTAGAAAGTGTTTTCCCCTCGCTCTATTTGCGTTTGGAACAGGAAAGGAAAAGACTAGTAGCGGTACAGGATACCCTTCGCCATGCACAGAACGGTGACTTGTGAAGTATCTACGTAGCTATAGATGTATATGCAGATTCTGGGCTTATTGGCTGTTGCATTGCTGAGCGCTGGTTAGTACCACTTCGCCTGCTGAGGCAGCGGGAAAGCTATTGTCGGGAGGGAAAGAAGTGGCTGCAGCGGCCGTCAGACCCTCTAGAAAGGCGTGCATTCCCCGTGCACAGGTGCGCTTTACGGCGGCGCCACTTGCCGGGGCGCTCTTCCGCTGTTTTTTACGGCAGCCTAACGTCTTCACCGCGCCGGGCTCTGTGCGCCGGACCGGACGCTCTGACCTTATTGCGCGCACCGGTGGCGCTCTTAGTGCACATGCACACACACACAAACAAACACACACACAAACAAACACACACTTTCCTCGCTGCGCAGTACTCTCATGAGAGCAGTATCTTTTGTGAGCCGACTGCCTTTCTAGGAATTACCCGGCTACGTCGTTTGTTCCTCGAGTTTATTTTACAGAGTCCAGCTGGCGGATGAATTTGGCGCCATACTGTACAACGCTGGACACTAAAACTGTAACTCAAGGAACGATAGGAAACAACGAAATATGCCTATACAGTATAGTAGAAATAACGTGTAAATCAGTTTGTAGGTTATAAGGGGTTGCAAAGAGAGTGAAATTTAGTTCACACTAGCAGCAACAGTGTTCTAACCTGGCTGAGCATTCAGTCTAAATGAGCTTGGATGGAAAATATGGGTACGTTACTAAATGCTGCTTCAGCTCTACGCTAGAATTCATTCCTAGTAGAAGCTAGCGAGTGGTGGCGTGCAAGAAACTCAGCAACCCACGACCAGATGTTTTCACCGGGTGAGAGATCTGAGGTCATGCAAGCCAGGGAAACAGTCGAACGACCCCTTTACGAGATAACTCAGGTCAGCAGTGCAACATACAGTCTTCTGTTATATACAATCCAGCCACATTAACATGAGCACCGTCTGTATTCGAAGTCAACGTGCAATAACCATTTGCAGACGGCAGGGGGAGAGTGGTGTTTAAAGCCTGTCTGGGAGCCGCAAAAATAGTGAAGTCGTCACCGTAGCGTGGGAACGGAGAGATTTATTTGACGTCCAAAAGGCTATAATCATTGGCTTTCGGGCCAAGGGTATAAGCAGTTTCGAAACGCATAGTTAACTGTCCATGTGCCACCGTGGTTAAAGTATACTGTCCATGGCAAAATAACACTATCCAATACTGGCGCCGAAACAACTGTGGTGCACCATGGGTCACAAACGACAGGGGTGAACGACAGCCGCAGAAATGTATGTGGGCGAATAGATGTGTAATTGTTGAGGAACTCACCTGTCAGATGACCCAAGGGGCTACAAACAGTGTCTCCTCAGCGACAGTTCAGCGAACCTTCTTGCGTATGGATTCCTGCAACAGGCGCCTGGTTCATCCGACTATGCTGACTGCTGTTTATCAGCAACGAAGGCTGGAATTTGCACGTCAGTACCTCAATTGGTCATCCACTGAGTGACGGGCAGTGTGTGTTTTCAGATGAATCACGTTTCAGGTTCCATTGGCTGGTGGTCATTGGAGTACAGGGCCATGCAACAGTCGGGGCATTCCCTGAGTGACCTAGTTCTTCTGGAAGCCACAATGGATCAACACCTTGTGGACCATGTTCATATCTACATCCCACTGGTTTCTCATTAACAGGGTGGCATTTACCAACAGGACAATGCAACACGTCACGCAGCTTGCAGTGTACATGCGTGGTTCGAAGAGCACCAGGATGGGTTTAACGTACTTCCCTTGTCACCAAACGTCCCTCCGCCCGGATTTATACCTTTCGAGCCCCGTCGATAGGCCTGTTGTCAGCCGCGTGGGATTAACCGAGCGGTCTAAGGCGCTGCACTCATAGACCGTGCGGCTGGTCCCGGCGGAGGTTCGAGCCCTCCCTCGGGCATGGGTGTGTGTGTTTGTCCTTAGGATAATTTAGGCTAAGTAGCGTGTAAGCTTAGGGACTGATGACCTTAGCAGTTAAGTCCCATAAGATTTCCCACACATTTGAACATTTTTTTGGCCTGTTCTCACCATGGATTCTCAAGCAAGGAACCTAACACATCCGCCACGACGCTGCAGTCGGCATAGCTCCACATCGCTGTTGGTACCTTCCGGAACCTCGTTGACTTTCTTCCCGCAAGTCTTGCAGCGGTCCACGCTGCATTAGGTGGTTATTCTAGCTTATGGCTGGTGGTCACATTACTGTGGACAGTGTATAAGCTGATGTCACGAAGACCCTGAATGTAGGGCACAGATGCCGGCCTTTCCACGTCATAAATGTAACGTCTCTCGTCCAGATTACGAGCTATCCAAACAAGAAGTGATCGAGTTGTGCGCATAACGTCACTGCATACCATCACGACAGGTGCGAAGACCATATGAACATGACGAAAGTAGGCTGACAATGTTATATGTCGTCGGAGCCTTCACACTTGGATATATCCAACGTGATGCTGTACACGTAAGAGAGACTTGGCGTAAAAGACGATGTGGTACCAATACTGTGTTCAGTTCTGCCTTTCGACGCACCACACATACAAATCTTCCTGCTGCCACGTCAAAGGGAGCCGCAACTACAACCACCATGCTGGCAGTAAGTAGTGCTGGAAGTATCATCGATGGGAATGCAGTAATGACTCTGCATCAAGTCTACAAAAGTGAGAGGCGTAGTGTCCTAGAGAACCGTCCTCGCTCTCCCTTTCCCCACCCCTCTCCTCTCTCCTCATATAGGCCAAATCCCATCCCACGCCAGACCCCTTGATTGACGTAACCATGTCACCCTCCCTTGTCCAGTCAGAGCCCAGTACTTTACCAGTCATTAAAACGGAACAGCCAGTCCGTATGTTCCCCAGAGCCGCCATCTTCTTTTATCTACCCGCAATTTTTCATCTACACTCTAAGACATAAAAAACGAGGCATCACGGAGGAATTTTCAGAATGGGAATGTAATCGGTAGATGTGATGTATATGTATAGACAAACAAAGAATTACAATTTCAGAAAAATTGGATGGTTTATTCAAGAGAAAGAGCTTCACAAACTGAGTAACACGTTGGTCCACCTCCAGCCCCTTTTCAAGCAGTTACTCGTCTTGGCAATGACTGATGGAGCTGTTGAATGTTCTTGTGAGAGATACCGTGCCAAATTGTGTACAACTGGTGCACTACAACGTCAAAATCTCGACCTGGTTGGAGTCCCTGACCGCAATGCTCCAAAAGTTCTCAGTTGGGGACAGTTGCGACATTACCGGCCAAGGTAGGGTTTATGAAGATGGTATCTGTTCTTTCAGACATGTCCGAAACAACAGGTACCATCTTCATATAGTTAAGTCTAACCGGCGACTGAACTTCTTCTTTTGTGCTGGATGCAGATGCATTGCCCGAACTCTTACGGGACTCGGTAAAATTGTCTGCCGCGAGTAATGAGTGTAATGGGCAGGGGCTCTACGAATGTAGTGTGTGGATATTAAGTTGGCAATGTGGGTCTCACGGGGAGCGTGCAAGGGACAAATCCCTGGAGCCGCACTATCCCCTGTGCTCTCGGTGGTTCAGACGGGTAGAGCGTCTGCCATGTAAGCAGAGATCCCGAGTTCGAGTCCCGGGCGGGGCACACATTTTCAACTGTCCCCGTTGATGTATATCAACGCCTGTCGACAGATTAGGGTCTTGATTTAATTATCATTTCAAGGTAGGGTTTGGCAAGCGCGAAGATAAGCAACAGAACTTTCGCCGTGAGCGGACGGGTGTTGTCTTGCTGAATTGTGAGCCCAGGACGGGAAGCAGTGGGGAGCAGCAATACGGGGCATATCGCTGTGCTGTGAGGATGCTGCCGATTATAACCGATGGAGTCTTGCTATGAAACCAAAAGGCATCCCACACCATCGGTCCTGGTTGTCTGATTAAATTTTAATGTGCTATAAACATAAAACCGAACAAGGAAAGAACATTCGATACAACTGACTAAGAGAGAGAAAGTCATATATTTTGAAATAAAATAGTTTTGAAAACGAGGGACATATGGTTTTACAATATGCTTATGGGGTCATAGTGACTCCAGCGGTACCAGGAATGCTACAACCTAACAACTAGTACAAAAATAAGTGAGAAATAACATTTTCAGTGATGCAAGTGTTTCATATACAGCTGATCAAAATAACGTTCATCATTTTACTTTCAAAATGTTGCATTCAAGAAATAAACTAACAATATAAGTTTGAGTCACAATGACCACAGTGGTACTCATTGCAAAAACTAAAAATGTATTTTACATTGTTCCAATATAAAACTGAACGAAACGTCATTGTGTGCAATTGACTCACAGCGAGAAAGTCATATATTTAGATAAAGTATAGTTTTGGAGAAAAGGGAGATATTCAGTTGGTGCATTAGTTCATAGCGTTTTTTTTTTCGCATATTGGTATTCCGGCTGCTATGAGTTTACTAACTGATTATCATTTTTTATTTGTGGTTCACTGTTGTTATTCGTGTTTACATGTTATCATTTTGTCACTTGGAGATAGTGAGTGGAGCTGTGGACGTTAGAAAAAGGAGTGTCAAGTGGAGGAATCGGAACATATCCGACATATTATTTTTAAGTGCAATAGAAAGATGACAACAGTAGAGGCAGCCAGAAACGTTTGTACAGTGTTTGAAGATACTCTCATTGGACAGTGCATGGCAAGAATTTGGTTTTCTCGTTTTAAGGAGGAGCCTTTTGACATTACTGGCTCTCCACGTCCAGAAAGAACTCCAAGATTTCACGAAGATCGTTTAAACGCATTAATCAACAATTATCCACGTCAGAGTACACGAGAACTGGCAAATGAACTGTGATAATTCCACAATATTGCGACATTTGCATGCAACAAGGAAGATTTAAAAATCGGATGTATGAGTACCGCATGCTCTAAATTAAAATCACGAAAGTCAGCAGTTACAGGCGACGAGAAATGGTGTCTTTACGTTGACGTAAGGAAAAGAAAGAAATGGTTGAGCCCAAACAAAGCAACAATTTCCCGTACAAAGACCAGAACGCATCCACAAAAGATAATATTAAGTATCTGGTGGAACTGCGACGGCGTGATGTACCACGAATTGCTTCCCCGACGTGTAAGCATCACTGCTGACATTTATGGTCAAAAATTCCTATGTTCCGCAGATGAATTCCAAGAACAACGACCAGGAAGCCTGCACAAAGTGAACCTACTTCACGGTAACGCCCGCCCGCATTCTGTTACATGGTGGGAAGTCATCCCGCACCCACGTTTTTCAACTGATCTTGTGCCCTCAGATTTTCAACTTTTCCGTTCTCTGTCGAACGACCTTCAAACCACTTTCTTCCTGGATGAAACTGCGCTCCGAACATGGCTCGACGAGTTTTTCGCCTCAAAACTGCGTGATTTCCACAGCCGCAGGATCGAAAAGTTATCCCAGCGATGGCAGACTGACGTAAATAATGAGAGGGAATTTATTATTGATGACTATAGTCTCATTTATGTGTATCTGTTATGTGTATTAAAACTTATGGATAACTCTACGAACTTATGCACCAATCCAGTATGTACTATCAATGTACCTACGAGATCATAGTGATCCTAGTGGTACTAGGAGGGCTATGTTCAGTCACGAAGAGTATTTTTCAGCAGTTTTCGTTCAATAATGAATTCAACACCTTTTTCCTCGGCCCATTTAGTTTGAAAAAATCCAGAATTTGTAGCGGAACATCGTGAAATATTCTTGCCTCATCCCCTAGAGTTTCATAGCTTCATGAAGTTACGATGGATAGCGGCGTTGTACGTATCCTTCAAAATGGCATCTGTAACGGAGGCGCCGGCCAGGGTTACCGAGCGGTTCTAGGCGCTATAGTGTGGAACCGCGCGACCGCTACGGTCGCAGGTTCGAATCCTGCCTCGTGCATGGATGTGAGTGATGTCCTTAGGTTAGTTAGGTTTAAGTAGTTCTAAGTTCTAGGGGACTGATGACCACAGAAGTTAAGTCCCATAGTGCTCAGAGCCATTTGAACCATTGTGTAACGGAGGTGCGTTCCAAGCAGCTGAGCTTCTTTTGGCCTAAAAACAAAGTTTCGCAGACATACATAGCCGCTTCCAGAATGTCAAAGCAGACCTGTCAGTGAACAAAAGCACGGAGAATCGTTGGGTGTAGACTCTGTCATCATCGCAGCAAGGTTTAAGTAGTTCTAAGTCTAGGGGACTGATGACCTCAGATGTTAAGTCCCATAGTCCTTAGAGCCATTTGAACCATTTCTGAATGCAGACGAACTTCTCCTTCTCCATGACAACGCAAGGCCTCACACAAGTCTACACACCAGAGAGGGGCTCACAAAACTTCACTGGACTGTTCTTCCTCATCCACCCTACAGCTCGGATGTCGCACCATCCGATTTCTATCTGTTTGGCCCCATGAAAGAGGCACCCTGCGGGAACCAGTACGTGGATGATGGGGATGTTACTGATGCAGCAAGACGTTGGCTCCGAAGTCGACCAGTACAGTGGTACCATGCGGGCGTACAGGCCCTCTCAGTAAGGTGGCGTAAGGCCGTCGCATTGAACGGAGATTTTGCTGAAAAATTTAGCTTTGTAGCCAAAAGAGTGGGACATAATATGCTGTACTGGAATCCTCAATATAAACCAACCGGCTTTTATAAAATAAAACATGTGGTGCGTTACTAAAAATTTTCCTATTTCCTCTTACAGCCGGCCGGTGTGGCCAAGCGGTTAAAGGCGCTACAGTCTGGAACCGCGTGACCTCTACGGTCGCAGGTTCGAGTCCTGCCTCGGGCATGGATGTGTGTGATGTCCTTAGCTTAGTTAGGTTTAAGTAGTTCTAAGTTCTAGGGGACTGATGACCTTAGAAGTTAAGTCCCATAGTGCTCAGAGCCATTTGAACCATTTTTTCCTCTTACAGGCTGAACAGCAATCGGTTCAAAAGTGTTTCAGAAGAGTAACAGTCTCGGTTGCGAAATTATTTAATGTCGATGACGCGTTTCACTTTTTTGGGGCATCATTAGATTGTTTACAAAAACATGAAATAAATCAATTAGGTAAAAATGGAGAAAAAAGGGCATGGTCCTATATTGCACGGCTAGGCTGACAACGTGCACTAAAGTAATAAAAACTTATGTAAAAGTAGCTGTATAAGTGACCCATCAGTCATAAAGTTATGTAAAATAGACACTAAAGTAACCAGATATGTAACCCATCTGTCATGAAACATATAAATCATGAAGTGCACCTAGTGAAAGGAGAGAATCAGCCAAAATAACACAGAGAAAGTACAAACACGTGACGGAAAAATTTTCCACGTTTATCGTATGTTACCTTGTGCACAGCAGCTAGGTCCACCATGGCAGTACAAGATAGGGCCATGCTTACAAAACAGCGGTAAGAGCTGAACACGGCGCTGTGTCACGTTATCTGCCTAGCCGTTCAATATAGGACCATGCCCTTTTCCTCCATTTATATAAAGTTGATTGGTTTCTTGTTTCTGCAGACAATCTGATGATACCCTAATTTCGCAACCGAGACTGTTTTTGTTTTGTTGCATTACTTGTTGAACGCCCCTCGTAGAAATACTTAAAAGTGGAAACTCTCCACAATCACGTACGATGTTCAGTTTGAGTGATCATCCACAAGTAAATGGACATCAGATATTTGCACAGGTTTTTACACAACTCTGCTGTTTCCTAGATTCGGTCATTTTAAATACTGCTACTTGCCAGTGAACGGTGAAGGAATATGAATTGTCGACTGGGAAGCTGTAGGATTCTTCTTGCTAGTTTTCAGTGACTGTGGCATGCAAGGCATGTCTCTTGCAAGTTTCACGGCTGGTCACATATATACGCTCTACAGATCATTTGAGAGGATATTCATAATTGAAAACTATAAAAAATCGGTTTTTCCTCATTTAAAATTTTGTCTTGGATGTCTTCTTTATCGTAGTCTTCATCAGACGTTCGCCAGAAACTTCATTATCGACTTACAAGACGATTCGTGAGAAAGTTTTCCGAAAATCATTCACGGTGGAAGAAGAGTTAGTCAACAAGTAATTTCAACGATGGCCTGACAGGAATTGTGTATGGACGTGCTCGAGCTTGAGACCGGCCCGGCCTGTTACGACTTCTGCATAAAAGCGGACGAAAAGCGTATCGAGTGAGAAGAGCAACGGATGACAGAAGCTGCCAAAGAGGTCCACAGGAACACCATGGCCTCGAAGAAGGTGGAGGAGGATCTCCTTCTGGACCTAAGAAGATTGTCGTATGGTCCAGGAATCGCAGACTAGAGGCATGTTTAATTTAATTACAAAAAATGTAAATCAAATCTTAAAATGCGTTTTTCTCGAAACCACATTTTTCACATTGACAGGAAACATAACATGAGGACGGTACGTAAGATTTTTATCAGAAATTAATACCGAAATTCTAAACCGAATTCTCCATTCACGTACGTAGACGTTATGCGATATCTTCAAAAGTCTATCCTCAGTTCACGCTGTTGTCTCAATTTTTGGACGAACAAAATGACATTTCTATAACTATTTTGTTAGAACTTAATTTAAGTTGTCATATGTATGCTGATGGGAAATATATCGAAAATGACTTACACAAAATTATTTTGTTGTAGGTTCAGTGGGAAGCCTTCAGGTATTCCCTCTGTTGACAATATTCCGACTGCAAGTGGTACTTCCACCTGGTGCAGCGGTAGCGCGGAGCGTCCGATGTGGACATAAAAAGGATTTCTTAGAGACAAAAGTGTGAGGATAAAGCAATATCATCAGATTTAGTATTACCTTAATTTTTTAAAGGATATCACATTGATTTCGCCTGTTATAATTTTCATTTTCTATTGCAATTTCGGCTTTAAGCCATTTTCACTCATATGATTTTGTCATATAGTTCCGGTCTTGGAACTGGCTTAATCCCGAAATTGCAATTGCCAAGTAAAATTCTAGCAGCTGAAAGCGAGAGGAAGCCCCATAAAAATTATAGAAGCTGTGGCCCCCTACTCTCAAGAAATTAATTAACTTTTTATTTTACTTGAAAAACAAAACGCTGAAACAAAACGCGTACAAAGAGGGCTACCCACTTTACTCACCAACCCTTGAATTAAAAACATTTACAGTTCACCAATACAGATAAAATTTTAGAAAGCCTTTCAGAACACCAACTGTTAACTGCTGTATGAGCTACATTTCCATACTGGAAATAACTTCATAGATATAAAATCACCCAAAAGCTGAAATTTAAATCTTGCCATTAGAAGCAACATCCGGAAATATTACTAAGTTCTTCTAAATACAGGGTGTCCCAAAAAGAATAACCCGATTTTAACTTATAATAATATTGAGACAAATGTCACTAGGTAACCGAAACAGCGCTAGATGTAATCGGCATACTCTAGAGTTCCAGAAAAAATCCGCTAGGTGTCGCTACGAGTGCTGACCTGGAAGTGTGCAGTTTCCTCAATGCCGATGTGCCTCAACGTTGGATAGGGCGTACAGGACCACGGGTACAGACCTTACACTCTTGGCCTCCTAGGTACCCTGACTTAACACCATGTGATTTCTTCCCGTGGGGATATGTTAAACAATGTGTTTACATTCCTCCCTTACCCCGTGACATTGATGAACTAAAAACCAGAACATCAGCTGCTGTAGCTTCAGTGACAGAAGACACCTTACGCTCAGTTTGGGATCAATTCGGCTATCGGCTAGATGTCGTGCGTTTGGCCTATGGAAAACATATTGAACATGTATGATGGATTTTTATAAACTTCTGTCTTTTCTGAGTAATTTAGTATGCAGTTTGTTGGTTTTAAGACTTTCTTCCCAATAAATAATTGTATTTAAAAGCGAGTGATTCTTTTTGGGACGCCCTGTACATCGGATGATGGCTTATAATAATTCGTTCGTTGCTAAATACTTTATTAAAGAGTATTTTGTTACTAACAGTAGAAGATTCGTAGTATTTGAGTTTTCAAACGGGAATTACCCTTTTTAGTTGATCTACATTAACATTTTGGTTTATTACGCCATCGTCCGCCCCCAGTAATTGAGTGGTCAGCGCCACGGAGTGTCGTACCAACGGGCCTAGGTTCCATTCCCGGCTGGGTCGGAGATTTTGTCTGCTCAGGGACTGGGTGATGTCCTTATCACCATCATCTCATCCCCATTGACACACAAGTCGCCGAAGTGGCGTCAACTAAAAACACTTGCACCAGGTGACCGGTCTACCCGACGGGAGACCCTAGCCACGCTGCATTTGCATTTACATTTACATTACGGTGTCAGAATGACAGTGTATGAATGCAACATTGATGCGAAATTTGTTGATGTAACTGAGTGTGTGAATCGATTAATGTAATGCAGCAGTGAGTCAGATACAGGGGGTGGACAAAAACATATAAACAACAAAAGCACAACAAATTACTGAAATGTGCCTCACTTTGATTACATCACGTGACACGTTCACCCAATATACCATTAAACACGTTTATCTGCAACTCAAGGTTCAAAATGGTTCAAATGGCTCTGACCACTATGGGACTTAACATCTGTGGTCATCAGTCCCCTAGAACTTAGAACTACTTAAACCTAACTAACCTAAGGACATCACACACATCCATGCCCGAGGGAGGATTCGAACCTGCGACCGTAGCAGTCGCGCGGTTCCGGACTGAGCGCCTAGAACCGCTAGACCACCGCGGCCGGCTGCAACTCAAGGAAAAAATTACTGCTGGCCGTTGTGGCCGAGTGGTTCTAGGCGCTTCAGTCCGAAGCCACGCTGCTGCTATGGTCACAGGTTCGAATCCTGCCTCCAGCATGGATGTGTGTGGTGTCCTTAGGTTAGTTAGGTGTAAGAAGTTCTAAGTCTAGGGGACTGATGACCTCAGAAGTTAAGTCCCATAGTGGTCAGAGCCATTTGAACGAACCATTTGAAGGAATAATTCACAGATATGGTAGTGAAATAATAACTAATTTCTGAATAAAAACGAATCACAAAAAAATTTGTTGACAAAGAGAATTCTTCCGTAACTGTGCTCCAAAAGACTCCTTTAGAGTCTCTATGATGAAGTTCGTTATGCTGGCACTTAGTCCTACATTTCCATGTGTGGGAGATATACCACAGACAAAGTTCCCTCAACTCAGCGGAGTCCCGTTGACGAAGTCCCACTTGGTGGTGATGGCAATGAGTAAAGGAGTTGATCGTTGTCGTCCAGGCGATTTCTTCCCTATGCCGATGCCGGCAGGCTCCGCGGCGCGAGCCTACATAGTCGTCTCGCGGAGTGACACTTCTCTCTGATTGATTCAAACTTAGTTTGGCGGAGGAAGGAAATAGTTCGCCCTGCGTACGTTGATGAGGGCTGCGCATGTACTTTGGAGCGACTGCTCGCCGTTTCACTGGTGTCGCCCTCTGTTGAGCTTTCCGCCTCGCGCGGACTAAAGTGCCGCCGCTGTGATACGTGTTGTGCGGGTAGCTGTTGGCGCCTGTTGCATTTGTCTCCACTGCAACTTCCATGCCTAATACGGTGTAGGACAACCGCTTGCATTCAAAACAGCTTCCCGTCATCCCAGAACGGAAAAGTATAGATTCTGTATGGTTTTCACGAAATCTTAAACCATTCTTCCTAGTTCTGGTAACGATGGTAGAAGTGGATACAAATGACGCACCCTCCTCTACACAGTGAAACCCCAATGCTCAATAATATTGAGGTATGGTGACTGTGGTGACCAGGGTTGATTCGATAATTTACCATGCTCACAAAACCGTGATGCAAACTGTGTGAATAGCGGACCTGTCATCTCGGAACCCAGCCTCACCATTGGGGAACAAACATCGTACCAAAGAGTAGACCTGATCAGCCAAAATGACCACATAATCCTTCTCAGTAATGCGACGTTACAGAGTAACTATGGGGACCATGGATACCGCTATGTGTCTACCCAAATTATCATCGAAGCTAGATGCTGGAAACAGTGTGAAACAAGACTCACCAGACACTTACATTGCTCGATAGTCCAGGTTTTAAGACTTCGGTACCAGTTTTTCCTTTTATGAGCATTTGCATCGCTGATGAATAGGTTTGGAATTCCAGCTCGCCCTGAAATTTCCATGTTATGGAGCTTCCTTCACGTTGATTTGCTGTTGACAGGTCTGGCGAGTGAGACACTCAGTTCTACAGCGACTTTTGCAGTTGTCATCCTCTTATTTTTCGTCAAAATCCTCTTCAATGACCATCTTCCAGGAACACTCAGCACACACTTCAGTCGACGTTGTGACATAGCGGATGATGTTTTTCAGCTTTCATTGCATGCTGTATTAATCTAACATACTATGCCTTTTGAAACAGCAAACAATTCGGCTCCCCTGTTTACAGAAGAACCTGCCATACAAGCACCAACGTTTTGCCTATGTTCGAATACTCTGAGCTCCGACATAATGCACTCACAACTATACAGAACACTGTTCTGACCAAGACTGACACAGCTTACTGAGAACGTTGCACTCGTGCTATTCATGGTCAAACACAACAGTGAAACCCGCAGGCCAGGATAGCTTCTGCATTTACACTGAAGAGCCAAAGAAATTGGTACACCTGCTTAATATCGTGCAGGGCCCCGCGAGCACGCAGAAATGCCGCAACACGATGTGGTATGGACTCGGCTAATATCTGAAATAGTGCTGGAGCGAACCTACACCATGAATCCTGCAGGGCTGTCTATAAATCCATAATAGTATGAAGGGGTGAAAATCTCTTCTGAATAACACTTTTGCAAGGCATTCCACATACGCTCAATAATATTCATGTCTGGAGAGTTTGGTGGTCATCGGAAATGCTTAAGCTCAGAAGAGTGTTCCTGGAGCCACTCTGCAGCAATTCTGGACGTGTGGCGTGTCGCATTGTACTGCTGGAATTGCCCAAGTACTTCCGAATGTACAATGGACGTGAATGGATGCAGATGATCATACAGGAGACTTATGTACGTGTCACCTGTCAGGGTAGTATCTAGATGTGTGAAGGGTCCCATATCACTCCAACTACACACGCCCCACACCATTAAAGAGCCTTCACCAGCTTGAACAGTCCCCTGCTAACATGTCTAATTGATGAGGTTGTCTCCATACACGTACACGTCCATCCGCTCGATGCAATGTGAAACGGGGCTCGTCCGACGAGGGAACATGTTTCCAGTCATCAACAGCCCAATGTCGATGCCGACGGCCCCAGTTGAGGCGTAAAGCTTTCTGTCGTGGAGTCATTAAAGGCACACATGGGTCTTCGGCTCCCAAGTCCTTGTCGACGTAGTTTCGTTGAATGCTTCGCACACTGACACTTGTTGATGGCACAGCATTGAAATCTTCAGCAATTTGCGGAAGGGCTGCACTTCTGTCACATTGAACGATTATCTTCAGTCGTCGTAGGTCCCGTTCTTGCAGGATCTTTTTCAGGCCGCAGCGATGTCGGAGATTTGATGTTTTACCGAATACCTGATATTCACGACACATTCGTGAAATAGTCGCGCGGTAAAATGCCCACTTCATCGCTGCCTCGGAGATCCTGTGCCACATCACTCGTACGCAGACTATAACACCACGTTCAAATTCTTTTAAATGTTCGTAACCTGCCATTGTAGCAGCAGTAACCGATCTAATAACTGCTCCAGGCACCTGTTGTCTTATACGTATAGGCGTTGCCGACCGCAATGCCATCTTCTGCCTGTTTACATATCTCTCCATTTGAATTCGCATGCCTATACCAGTTTCTTTGGCGCTTCAGTGTAAGTTGAAGCATGTATTGCTCGGGGTGTTCCCACATTTTTTGCTATCTCCGTATATGACATGATGTACATAATGTAAAGTCGTCAGTTGACGGATCGTAATAATGTCATTATTTCTTCCCTCAAGACAAGTAATGACAAGATAAGTATGAGTTTATTTCCTTTCCGAGAAGTGCTAGATGTGGATAGTGATTAAAGCAAATTCGGAATTGAAGACTAATGAACGAGTGAATTTACCTGGTTGCCTGCGAAGAACTATAATAGCTGGTTGGCTATAGAATGTCCCATGCCATCACAACCCAGAACGTTCGCAGTTTCTGGGGAAGAGAAACATTTGCGCGGGCTTGTCCCAAGGGATCTTAATTGAGATCTAGTAGCGCGTGGATCTATGTTCAGATGTCCTTACAAAAATATTCAAATTTACTATTGTTAAGACGAAGAGCGCTTCAGAAAATGATTGAGATCTTGCAACAAAAAAAAAAAGGTTCTAAACATTCTGCGTGGTGTCTGTTTGTTCTATATCGTGTCTCCCTACCACTTTCGCGCAACGACGCTCTGGGCGTGTTTCTTAGGGAATTGACTAATTTGAACCTGGGACCTGTTGCTGGTAAGGAGACGCCAGACCTCACATGACATGTAGAATTCAGAAGAGTTCAGTGAGACTAGCGATGATATAACCAAATACTTAATTATTTCAGCGTCAGCTCCAATTCACTCCTTGTAAACGAATCTTAATACTAACTAAATTTAGTGGAAGGGGTTCAAGGCTTTCTTATTTTTAGTTAGCTGGTAAAATAACGTCGAAAAAGCAGTTAAGTTTACCATTGGAAATTTTATTCTACTCACAAAACATTGTTTATAAATTGCACTATTGATAAAAGGAAATGTTTTAATACAGGATGGTAAAAACCAACTGTGTTCAACAAAAATGTGAACGAATATTCCCTGAGTGGGTTTCCAAGTTCTACAATGGATCGAAGGATGACCTATGCCACATCACATCTATAATATAGGTTTAAATTAAGTTTCACAAAAGAGAAAACTATCAAAATGGTCAACAATGACCCTCAATTATCTTTAATTACTTATCTAACTTGTCGTAAATTACAGTGGCTGATGTGGCTTCACAATAACTATATAACAGAAAAATCATCGCGTTTCAGATTTTTACTTCAAGTGGAAAATGTGAACACCATGAGCTTTAATTGACGATCGACACTAGTATTACGCAAAAAGAGGGTGTAACAGATGAGATTTCTGAGTGAAGCTTTACGCGCTGTTATGTGGCATCGCGTGCGTTCATTACCTTGTCGGTGTTCGTCAGGGGGCGGCGTAAAGCACAGCTCCGCTCACCTCGCCGTCTCCAAAAGCAACTCTCTTCTAACTTCTCCTTACTACAATTTACCGAAGTTGGTTTAAAAAAAAAAAAAAACTATCTGCCTGTGTTTTCATCTGACCAATCAGGGTCTCAATGTTAACCTTAAGCTCTGCCTACAAAAATTCTGTCTATCCAATGAGAAACGTTATACTTTTCGTGGTGGGGCAATGTTTTCAAAGTTTGCAACGTAACAGAGACGCGAAAAAGTCTCACGCTAAAACTTGCAGCTGGTGTGGTACTTTTAGCGTTATCGTAAGATCTATACTGTTCTTCTGGAGGGCTCTATCTTTTAACATGGGCTGGGGGATGGTCCTAACGTAACAGAGACGCGAAAAAGTCTCACGCTAAAAGCTTGCGGGTGGTGTGGTCGTAGCGGTTAGCTGGCGACGTGGGTGTCCGTCCCTTATCGTTGGGCCTTCTCGCTTAACACAGTTCTGCTCTCGGCTTCTGTTCGCGTTTCTCCCCTCGGAACTGCTTCTGTCTCACAGTGGGAAGGTATGACATGCATTTAGGCATTCTTGTGTTAGTCTGTGGTATTCCATTTGCTCACTCGTTACTCGTATTACTTTGGTTAATTTAATGTCACGATTTATTCGGAGCTATGTGACATATTACTGGATTTGCTTATCATGTCAGGGTTTTCATGGAAGGTGTTGGATTTTCCTGACACCTTACAATGTGTCTGTCAGTTTCCAGAATTTTAGAGAATTTTGTATCGTTCTTCCGATGGGCTATAAATTCCGAGTGCTGTGCTACGCAGTCGTAACTTGGATTACAGAGTGTTGGTGAACCGTGTAGCACTAAGCGAGCATACCAAAACTGTTGACTGTCGTTGTAATTTCAGTACTTTTTTTTTTATTTTATTTTTTGTCGTCAGTCTACTGACTGGTTTGATGCGGCCCGCCACGAATTCCTTTCCTGTGCTAACCTCTTCATCTCAGAGTAGCACTTGCAACCTACGTCCTCAATTATTTGCTTGACGTATTCCAATCTCTGTCTTCCTCTACAGTTTTTGCCCTCTACAGCTCCTTCTAGTACCATGAAAGTCATTCCATCATGTCTCAGCAGATGTCCTATCATCCTGTCCCTTCTCCTTATCAGTGTTTTCCACATATTCCTTTCCTCTCCGATTCTGCGTAGAACCTCCTCTTTCCTTACCTTATCAGTCCACTTAATTTTCAACATTCGTCTGTAGCACCACATCTCAAATGCTTCGATTCTCTTCTGTTCCGGTTTTCCCACAGTCCATGTTTCACTACCATACAATGCTGTACTCCAGACGTACATCCTCAGAAATTTCTTCCTCAAATTAAGGCCGGTATTTGATATTAGTAGACTTCTCTTGGACAGAAATGCCTTTTTTGCCATAGCGACTCTGCTTTTGATGTCCTCCTTGCTCCGTCCGTCATTGGTTAAGGTAGCAGAATTCCTTAACTTTATTGACTTCGTGACCATCAATCCTGATGTTAAGTTTCCCGCTGTTCTCATTTCTGCTACTTCTCATTACCTTCGTCTTTCTCCGATTTACTCTGAAACCATACTGTGTACTCATTAGACTGTTCATTCCGTTCAGCAGATCATTTAATTCTTCTTCACTTTCACTCAGGATAGCAATGTCATCAGCAAATCTTATCATTGATATCCTTTCACCTTGTATTTTAATTCCACTCCTGAACCTTTCTTTTATTTCCATCATCGCTTCCTCGATGTACAGATTGAAGAGTAGGGGCGAAAGGCTACAGCCTTGTCTTACACCCTTCTTAATACGAGCACTTCGTTCTTGATCGTCCACTCTTATAATTCCCTCTTGGTTGTTGTACATATTGTATATGACCCGTCTCTCCCTATAGCTTACCCCTACTTTTTTCAGAATCTCGAAGAGCTTGCACCATTTTATATTGTCGAACGCTTTTTCCAGGTCAACAAATCCTATGAAAGTGTCTTGATTTTTCTTTAGCCTCGCTTCCATTATTAGCCGTAACGTCAGAATTGCCTCTCTCGTCCCTTTACTTTTCCTAAAGCCAAACTGATCGTCACCTAGCGCATTCTCAATTTTCTTTTCCATTCTTCTGTATATTATTCTTGTAAGCAGCTTCGATGCAAGAGCTGTTAAGCTGATTGTGCGATAATTCTCGCACTTGTCAGCTCTTGCCTTCTTCGGAATTGTGTGGATGATGCTTTTCCGAAAGTCAGATGGTATATCACCAGACTCATATATTCTATACACCAACGAAAATAGTCGTTTTGTTGTCACTTCCCCCAATGATTTTAGAAATTCTGATGGAATGTTATCTATCCCTTCTGCCTTCTGCATTTAACAGTGGAATTCCCGTTGCACTCTTAATGTTACCACCGTTGCTTTTAATGTCACCAAAGGTTGTTTTGACTTTCCTGTATGCTGAGTCTGTCCTTCCGACAATCATATCTTTTTCGATGTCTTCACATTTTTCCTGCAGCCATTTCGTCTTAGCTTCCCTGCACTTCCTATTTATTTCATTCCTCAGCGACTTGTATTTCTGTATTCCTGATTTTCCCGGAACATGTTTGTACTTCCTCCATTCATCAATCAACTGAAGTATTTATTCTGTTACCCATGGTTTCTTCGCAGCTACCTTCTTTGTACCTATGTTTTCCTTCCCAACTTCTGTGATGGCCCTTTTTAGAGATGTCCATTCCTCTTCAACTGTACTACCTTCTGTGCTATTCCTTATTGCTGTATCTATAGCGTTAGAGAACTTCAAACGTATCTCGTCATTCGTCCTCCAAAGCTCTTTTAAATTCCTATTCTAATACTGGATGCCCTATCTCTTCTAAATCGACTCCTGTTTCTTCTTCTATCACATCAGACAAATCTTCACCCTCATAGAGGCTTTCAATGTATTCTTTCCACCTATCTGCTCTCTCCTCTGCATTTAACAGTGGAATTCCCGTTGCACTCTTAATGTTACCACCGTTGCTTTTAATGTCACCAAAGGTTGTTTTGACTTTCCTGTATGCTGAGTCTGTCCTTCCGACAATCGTATCTTTTTCGATGTCTTCACATTTTTCCTGCGGCCATTTCGTCTTAGCTTCCCTGCACTTCCTATTTATTTCATTCCTCAGCGACATGTATTTCTGTATTCCTGATTTTCCCGGAACATGTTTGTACTTCCTCCTTTCATCAATCAACTGAAGTATTTCTTCTGTTACCCATGGTTTCTTCGCAGCTACCTTCTTTGTACCTATGTTTTCCTTCCCAACTTCTGTGATGCCCCATTTTAGAGATGCCCATTCCTCTTCAACTGTACTACCTTCTGTGCTATTCCTTATTGCTGTATCTATAGCGTTAGAGAACTTCAAACGTATCTCGTCATTCGTTAGTACTTCCGTATCCCACTTCTTTGCGTATTGATTCTTCCTGACTAATGTCTTGAACTTCAGCCTACTCTTCATCACTGCTATATTGTGATCTGAGTCTATATCTGCTCCTGGGTACGCCTTACAATCCAGTATCTGATTTCGGAATCTGTGTCTGACCATGATGTAATCTAATTGAAATCTTCCCGTATCTCCCGGCCTTTTCCAAGTATACCTCCTCCTCTTGTGATTCTTGAACAGGGTATTCGCTATTACTAGCTGAAACTTGTTACAGAACTCAATTAGTCTTTCTCCTCTTTCATTCCTTGTCCCAAGCCCATATTCTCCTGTAAACTTTTCTTCTACTCCTTCCCCTACAACTGCATTCCAGTCGCCGATGACTAATAGATTTTCGTCCCCCTTTACATACTGCATTACCCTTTCAATATCCTCATACACTTTCTCTATCTGTTCATCTTCAGCTTGCGACGTCGGCATGTATACCTGAACTATCGTTGTCGGTGTTGGTCTGCTGTCGATTCTGATTAGAACAACCTGGTCATTGAACTGTTCGCAGTAACACGCCCTCGGCCCTACCTTCCTCTACATAACGAATCCTACACCCGTTATACCATTTTCTGCTGCTGTTGATATTACCCGATACTCATCTGACCAGAAATCCTTGTCTTCCTTCCACTTCACTTCACTGACCCCTCCTATATCTAGATTGAGCCTTTGCATTTCCCTTTTCAGATTTTCTAGTTTCCCTACCACGTTCAAGCTTCTGACATTCCACGCCCCGACTCGTAGAACGTTATCCTTTCGTTGATTATTCAATCTTTTTCTCATGGTAACCTCCCCCTTGGCAGTCCCCTCCCGGAGATCCGAATGGGGGACTATTCCGGAATCTTTTGCCAATGGAGAGATCATCATGACACTTCCTCAATTACAGGCGACATGTCCTGTGGATACACGTTGCGTGTCTTTAATGCAGTGGTTTCCATTGCCTTCTGCATCCTCATGTCGTTGATCATTGCTGATTCTTCCGCCTTTAGGGGCAATTTCCCACCCCAGGACAAGAGAGTGCCCTGAACCTCTACCCGCTCCTCCGCCCTCTTTGACAAGGCCGTTGGCAGAATGAGGCTGACTTCTTATGCCGGAAGTCTTCGGACGCCAATGCTGATTATTTATCTAAATTTAGGCAGTGGCGGGGATCTTACCCGGGACCGAATATGTTTTGATTATGAATCAAAGACGCTACCCATAGACCACGGGTAACTGCGCCAGTACTCTCATTAACTTAAAAGCTGCTGAACCTTAGACAGCCGTTGGCGAGTTCTGTACTTAGGCTGGCTACTACTGAGAGGAAGTGAAACATAAGTGAGAATGACGTTATTGACTGTGAGCAAATATGTGCTATTATTGTCAGAACTATGTGATAGGGTGGATGTGGAGCAGGACGTGTATCGTTAAAATGGGAATCTAGCACGGACATCTGAAACAAGGACGGGTTTTATTTAGCACCTTCAGTTACACCTGTTCTAAAGAACCTCCTTTGCAGCGGAAAACGAATCGTTTTGTGCAACCTTCTGACACAGTGCCGACTGTGTGATAAACTGCTGCATAATGTTTAAGGAAGGAGAAATTAGAGTTTAACGTGCCATCGACATTGGGATCATTAGAGTCGAAACAAAAATCGGGTTAGGGAAGGACGAGGAAGGAAATCGCGCGTGCCTGTTCTAAGGAACTATGGAGGCTTTTGGCTTAAACATTGTAGGAAAATAACGGAAAATCAAAATGCAAGGCCAATGTTCGAATCAAAGTGCCATCTCGCCCGGTCTTTTATCATTCTCAATCAAGTTATATGGCGCTTCAGTGCGGGTTGTGGTTCTAATAAAACTCACGGAGATGAGAGATCTATTTCCAATGTAAAAAAAAAGAAAGAAACACGACATCGGCGAATTACATCAATTACTTACGTCCGTTCCTCGAATCGCTCTCGCTGAAACCACTTATATGCCGACCATGATGACGTCTGCCAAGAATTTATCACATATCTCCTACCAGCAATAGCTCATCATTTAGCCAGCGCTTCGTTGAATTTTACGAATGAATCTCCTCCTCCCCGACTTTGTTTAATTCTCGGAAACACGATGGAGATCGACTCGCTCATCGTTCCTAGAGCGGCCTTTCTGCCAGAACGACGCGACTCCCTTCCGTCGTCGGACACGGAGGGTCGCACAAGGAAACAACGTTCCCCGAAACGTCGCAAGCGAAGACGTCGCACCGTTTCCGGCCAAGAGGAGACGTTACAAGTCGAGGAGGACGTACCCGTCGACCTGCACGAGGCCTCAGAACCCGCTACTGCTGACGAAGACGTAATGAGCGCGGAGACATCTACCGGTGTGCCTGCGCCCCGTGCTGACGCTGAACTAAATCATGAACATCTCACAGGCGACACTACACCACGCACAATTACAACATCTTCTGGAGACAAAATGGACGATACACCAGTTTCCGTTTCCACGGCGTGGCACGAGAAGGAGGTCACGGAGCAGGAGCCGTTACGGGACCCTGCGCCGTCACGGCCGCACCACTAATCATACTCTCCCCAGACTCCCCTGCGGCCCAGCGGGATAACGTTCCGCTGCGACGCCCACACCCTTGCGCGGACGGCGGAGTGGACCAGCCTCCAGCAATCCGACACCAGGCCTACCGGATAGCAACCATCAACACCAACAACATCAGTTCCAGGGTGAAAATCCGCCTTCTGCAGGAGATGTTCTGGGCTTCGGATATTGATTTCGCCCTTCTGCAGGAAGTTCACTTGGCTAGTCTCCCGGATATTAATGGCTATACCGCCCACGCCTCCGCGAGTGATCCTATGGGCCGCGGGGTGGCCATCTACGTCCTCCACGGGATTTCTGTGACCGATGTCGCCTTCCTTCCATCAGCTCGGGGCATGGCACTCACTGCCATGGGGACACGCATCATTAATGTCTACGCTCCCTCAGGCACCGACCGACGGCATGAAAGAGCCCAGTTTTATTCCGAGGAAATCGCTCCCCTGTTTTTAGGGCGTTATGACCATTGCCTACTAGGAGGTGACTTTAACTGCGTTCTGCATCCTAAAGATCAGATTCCCCACTATACTACATGCCAGGAGCTACGTATAGTGGTGCGAGACCTCCTGCTTCACGATACCTGGGAAGTACAACACGGCGACCTTTCTGGCCATACCTTTCTTACAAGTCATTCCGCAAGCCGACTAGACAGGATATATGTCTCACACACTCTTAGATCTGCGATACGAGGCGCCGAACGCTGGCCGCTGGCCTTTTCCGACCATTGCTCTTACATCTGTACGGTCCTCCTTCCGCCGCAATTAGTATGGCGCAGCCGTGCGCCATGGAAACTCAATACCTCACACTTGCATGACCTGGCGTGTCGCCAACAAATCACTGAAACGTGGACAGCCTGCGAACGACGCCTTCCCCGCTACCACTCGACATTGACATGGTGGTTGGACTGCGCCAAGCCGGCGATCCGGAGGACACTGATGAGATACGGGAAGGACATAGCCGACTGGCATCGCACCACTGTTGACTTCTATTACGCGATTCTCCGAGATCTGGATGCTCAACCGCCAACCCCGGACAACCAGTTGGAACGGCAAAGAACTAAGGCGAAGATAATTGCGCTGGCACGCCGGAAATTGCAAGGGGTCGTGATACGGACGCGGCGCCACGATCACGCGGATTTAGAAATTCCATCCATGCATGATATAGTGTCCGACAAACGAAGGCGTCGTCGGCAGATCATCAGCACTCTGACCACGCCTCATGGAACGCAGGTGACCACTCAGAATGACATCGTCCGCGCATTCGTCGAGCACTACCGTCGTACTTATAGTGATGACGACGCTGAAACTGCAGCAGACGACTCCATTTTGAATTACGTCACGCGAACCCTCCCCCACACGGAGGCGGATGCTTTGACACTGGCGGTCACGCTAGACGAAGTCAACAACGCAATCGCCAAGGGTGCAGTCAACAGATCGCCCGGCATTGACGGCTTACCGATTGAATTTTACCGTACCTTTCGGGACCTCATGGCCCCACGGTGGACGACTATGTATCAAGAACTGATGGCATCTGTCCGAGCAATCCCACCCGCCTTTGCTGAGGGCATCATTATACCAGTGCACAAACCAGCCCGTGGTTCGATGGTCACGAGTTACAGACCGCTCACCCTCCTCAATGCCGATTACAAGATTTTCGCGCGCTTACTGGCAATGCGGCTCCGAACTACACTCCCTCATATCCTCTCGCCAGAGCAAACGACGCCTGGCGGACAGATTAACATACAGACTGCCACAGGGGAATGCCGCGACTTAATTGCGATAGCGGCGGCTTGCAGGCTCCGGGCAGCGGTCGTCGCTATAGACTTCGACAGCGCCTTCGATAAAGTGCGTCATCGTTTCCTGTTTTCGGTGGCAGCCCGAATGGGCATCCCCCCTCCGTTTCTCGACGTCATCCGGCGTCTTTACGACAGTGCCAGTTCACGTGTCCAAGTCAATGGACGTATAGCAGGGACGGTACCTATCTGCCGTTCGATACGGCAGGGGTGCCCCCTCTCTACCCTCCTGTATGCTATTGCCCTTGAGCCCCTTATTGGGGGCTTGACGACCAAGCTCTCTGGCCTCACCCTACGCCAACACACTTTTCGCTGTCGGGCGTATGCTGATGACCTCCTCCTCCTCATTCGCTCCGGCTCTGAGATTCGGGATGTCCTCGATTACCCGTTATGGGGCTGCCGCTGGCAGTGCCATGAATGTCGCCAAATCTTCTGCAATGCACATTGGACGCGGCCTCCAGGAGGGTGAAGTGGCACCACTGCCGCTTGTGCGGACTTTCCGGTACCTGGGCATTACCTTTACCCCCACGGTCACACGCACGGCGGCAACGAATTTCCGTCGCCTGTTACACGTCATCCGCAACGACGTCCGCCAGAACCTCTTGCGCCGCCAGGACACACTTCAACGGGTTGCGTTTATTAATCTTTATGTGGCATCAAAATTGGTTCACATCGCACAAGTTCTCCCTCTGCCAACTGCAATTGGGCGCAACATTCAGGCCTCTTTTGGCTATTGTCTCACGGCTGGTTCAATGTTTAAAGTTCGTTATGAGACACTTACCCTGCCCTCACGGTATGGTGGCGTCGGGCTCGTCAATGTCCGTATGCGAGCTGCAGCCTTGTCCATGTGTACCATGAGAAAACAGTGGATGGGCCAGGGTACATCTCTAACACGCAGCTTGCTTGAGGTCCTCCTACCTGCTTCCACCTCACCACCGGTGTCTGTCGGCCATATCGTGTCTCATTTGTCCCATATTTCGACCTTTTTTGTCGACTACAGTTACATCCATACCAGTCTCCCAGATACACGCCCACCTAGGACTAAGGATTTTTACGGCCTGTTGCTGTGCTGTGTTCCCCGGAATGTGATGGAGACCAAACACCCCTCCATCCAGTGGCCCATAGTGTGGACTACCGTCCACCAGCCCTTCCTCCCTACGAACGTCCGGGCACTGTGGTATCACATAGTCAACAGGAAATTTGCCACGAAGCAGCGCTTGCACAACATTGGCTTGTCAGAATCCCCTCTTTGTCTCCTTTGCCAGCAAATGGACACTGATGAACACCGTCTGACATGCGCCTCATCGCAAGATGTATGGCGCTTCGTGCAGCAAATCATTGCCTGCTATCTCCGGGTGCCACCAGACACAGTCGAGCCTCGAATGTTTCTATACCCGGAGGACCGACATTTTTCCGCCGCCAAATGTCATGCTATTACGTGGGTCAAAGGGTGGGCGGTCGCTTATCTCTTTAATGAGGGACCTAAATCCCGGCTCGACTTCTGGACCTATTTACGAACAGCCCATGCAGCTCTCGAAAACACGCCACGTTACCGAACATTATTTGCTAATTATCTTTGAGCGGTCTTTGTTAGACCTCCACTGAGTTGGGGGGTGCCTGGCACAGAGGGCACCCACCCCTCCTCCCCCGGCGGTGTCTGATTTTCAACCGCCTACGATCTATTCTACTTCTGACCTCCGCGGATGGGAGAGCGCGTCGCAGATTGCGCAGATTTTATTTCTTTTTGCTTTTCCTTTTCCCTTTCTTTTTCTTTACCCAGAATTTATATTTCTTTTCTCTTTCGCATATGTGTTCCCATAATTTCATGCTATTAGTGGATATTACAAAAACACATGCAAATAAATAAATAACAACGCCTTCCACTACTGTTGATTCCTGTTTCTCCCACTTCCCTAAGCACCACAGGCTCGGTCGTGGTGAGGGGGACACTGTGGCCAGGCCTCGGGTTTCGACCCCTGCCCACTTTGCCCCCCGAGCCCCCACCGGTCCACTACTTCAAAAAAAAAAAAAAAAAAAAAAAAAAAAAAAAAAAAAAAAAAAAAAAAAAAAAAAAAAAAAAAAAAAAAAAGGTCAGCGTGTCGGAATGTCAATGTTAAGGTCCCGGGTTCGATTCCCGGCTGGGTCGGAGATTTTCTCCGCTCAGGGACTGGGTGTTGTGTTGTCCTAATCATCATCATTTCATCCCCATCGACGCGCAGGTCGCCCAAATGGCGTCAAATCGAAAGACCTGCACCAGGCGAACGGTGT
The DNA here is from genome assembly GCF_021461395.2 of Schistocerca americana. Lineage (NCBI taxonomy): Eukaryota > Metazoa > Arthropoda > Insecta > Orthoptera > Acrididae > Schistocerca > Schistocerca americana. The sequence continues at coordinate 645,920,257 of NC_060122.1, read as the reverse complement.
ACCCGACGGGAGGCCTTAGCCACACGACATTTCATTTCATTTCATTGCTGGAAAGAGCTACAGAGGATGAAGAATTGGCGTGGGGGGATAGAATGGAATGTAGATTTAAAATAGGAAGCGTTTGGAAATAATAAGATAAAAGAAGAATCAAAAAAAAAAGTGGTGCTCAGCGTGTTCGGTCATGACATTAGCTACCCTTTGTAATAAAGAAAACTGAGCGAACGGATCAACGAACAAACTGAACGGGTGTCATCGGACGCCCGCCCTGAACAAATTCGACGAGCAATATAGAAGAAAATGGATTTTTTTGTTTTTTTTTTGTTTTTTTTAAATTTTCAACAGTCATTTGCTTTACTATTTATATTACTATTGATATAATGGGAAAATACGTGTAATGGAATGAACTGTTATTAAATTTACAATGTTGTTTGGCAGTCTACTAATTTTTACTGTCACAAATAATGTAATATTCATAACTATCGACTAGTAAACGACCAAACGCATAAGGTGAGACTGAAAACGTATGCTTGGCCGTGTCTTCAAAACTGTTCATATTTAATGGAAAGAGAACGAGAAATCGCTTCTCGGAAGATGCTATTAAAATACACACGATACTGCATAACCAATTATCAGCGCCGATTTTTAAGGAAATATTGCGTTAAGCATGGTTTGCTTCCAAATTATCGTCTGAAAGAGAGGATTTTGACAACGTTAACGAGGTTTGCTTTTCCACGGAAAACGTCAAAAGACCTTGCGTATGCGGAAAAGTAGCATTTATTCAATGCAGCTGGTGCTGTTTAACTTTATGTTTTCCATGTTTTTACGAAAAATACCATCCTGCAACTCGTACTCGTAATGTCGAAAGCGACGATTAATTGTACATCTTTCAAAAGCCGTCTGTGCCGGTCAAAACGTGGAGGTAACAAGTCGTTTCGGGCTCCTTCCAGGTATAAGGGATTTCTCAAATCACGGACAAGCATACATTTTCAGAATCACTTTATGCGTTTGGTCGTTTACCAGTCGATAGTTATGAATATTACATTCTTTCTGATAATAAAAATTAGTACACTGCCAAATAACATTGTAAATTTAATAAAAATTCATCCAATTTCACGTATTTTTCCCGTTATATCAATTGTAATATAAATAGGAAGGCAAATGACTGTGTTGAAAAAAAAAAACTGACGAACGGAATTCGATCCAGCGATCCAGCGGCTTGAACGCCAAACACTTTTTGTAAAAAAAAAAGTTTTGTTCTATATTGTTCTTCGAATTTGTTCAGGGCGGACGTCCGATGACACCCGTTCAGTTTGTTCGTTGATCCGTTTGCTCAGGTCTTTTATTACAAAGCGTAGCTAACGTCATGACCGAACACGCTTTTTTTAAATCTCATTTTGTTTGTTATAGTTCGTTGCAATTGTTCGTGGCGGACGTCCCCTGACGCCCATTGAAGTTCGTTATTGATCCATTTACTCAGTTTTTTTATTACAGAGGGCAGCTAACCCTCTGACCGAACACGCTTAGCTACCGTGCCAGCACCACATGGCTGCTGCCGCTTCATGCTAAAAGTGGCCACGCACAGGTTTATATTTGACGACCGAAATTATCTTGCGATTTTCTCAGTAACGCTTGAGAAGTACGCGCTACTGCTTATACACTACTGGCCATTAAAATTGCTACACCAAGAAGATATGCGCATGATACACGGGTATTCATTGGACAAATATATTATACTAGAACTGACATGTGATTACATTTTCACCCAATTTGGGTGCATAGATCCCGAGAAATCAGTACCCAGAACAACCACCTCTGGCTGTAATAACGGCCTTGATACGCCTGGGCATTGAGTAAAACAGAGCTTGGATGGCGTGTACAGGTACAGCTAGCCATGCAGCTTCAACACGATACCACAGTTCATCAAGAATAGTGACTGGCGTATTGTGACGAACCAGTCGCTCGACCACCATTCACCAGACGTTTTCAATAGGTAAGAGATCTGGAGAATGTGCTGGCCAGGGCAGCAGTCGAACATTTTCTGTATCCAGAAAGGCCCGTACAGGACCTGCAACATGCTGAAATGTAGGGTTCCGCAGGGATCGAATGAAGGGTAGAGCCACGGGTCGTAACACATCTGAAATGTAACATCCACTGTTCAAAGTGCCGCCAATGCGAACATTATCTGACCGAGACGTGTAACCAGTGGCACCCCATACCATCACGCCAGGTGATACGCCAGTATGGCGATGACGAATACACGCTTCCAATGTGTCTGTTCACCGCGATGTAGCCAAACACGGATGCGACCATCATGATGCTGTAAACAGAACCTCGATTCATCTGAAAAAAATGACGTTTTTGCCTTTCGTGCACCCAGGTTCGTCGTTGAGTACACCATCGCTGGCGCTCTTGTCTGTGATGCAGCGTCAAGGGTAACAGCAGCCACGGTCTCCGAGCTGATAGTCCATGCTGCTGCAAACGCCCTCGAACTGTTCGTGCAGATGGTTGTTGTCTTGCAAACGTCCCCATCTGTTGACTCAGGGATCGAGACGTGGCTGCACGATCCGTTAGATCCATGCGGATAAGATGCCTCTCGTCTCGACTGCTAGTGATACGAGGCCGTTGAGATCGAGCATGGCGTTCGGTATTACCCTCCTGAACCCACCGATTCCATATTCTGCTAACAGTCATTGGATCTCGACCAACGCGAGCAGCAATGTCGCGATACGATAAACCGCAATCGCGATAGGCTACAATGCAACCTTTATTAAAGTCGGAAACGTGATGGTACGCATTTCTCCTCGTTACACGAGGCATCACAACGTTTCACCAATCAAAGCCGGTCAGCTGCTGTTTGTATATGAGAAATCGGTTGAAAACTTTCCTCATGTCAGCACGTTGTAGGTGTCGACGCGGACATACAGTTTCTTGCCCTGCAGAAAGTTGTCTATGAGTCCAATGTAACAATCCGCAATAGGGATAGTGCGATGTAGTTTGACGATAAGGTTGGGCCGCCACACCTTATCGTAAGCTTTTTCGATGTCAAGGAATACACCAATCGTGAAGTGTTGCTTGTTGTATCTTTGTTGTATCCGTTCGGTGATCCGTAGATGTAGAAGTTCGGCAGCCCTGTGTGAATGCTCTGAAGAGCTAATCATTTGCATGTGACAGCATCTTCTTCCTGTCGGTTAAATTTCGCGTCTGTAGCACATCATCTTCGTGGTGTAGCAATTTTAACGGCCAGTGGTGTATTTACCCTATCAAGAACTACATGAAACTCTACTAGACGCTGAAGGCGAGTATTGACGGCAGTCTTAAGGCCATCTACCAACGAGACCGGATCAAATATCACTGACTCCTACGAAGATCAACGACGGGCCATCAATTTCTTTGTGTCGAATGACATCCACTTTTTTACACATCAGGCCGCAGATGATAAGCACCACAAAGTGGTTGTAAAACGTCTACCTGCCGAAGTTACGGAGGAAGAACTGAAAGATGCACTGATAGAGAAGGGTTTCCCGGTCATCAACGTCCACCATTTTAAAAATCGAGACGACATCACCAAGAAATTACGACCTCAAGCTGCTTACTGTGCCACGTTGCCGGCCCACAATGAAAACCCTTCTATATACTAAAGTCGTTATTGAAACCTACAACAGACAAGAAGGACCTGTTCAATGTCGCCACTGCCAGCGATTCGAACATACATCTAATTATTGCAGCTTGCCTACTCGCTGCGTTCGATGCGTAGGGCAACACAGATCTTCAGCATGTACTCATCCCAGAGGGGCTCCACCGAAATGTGCGAACTGTGAAAAGGACCACACTGCCACATGGCGTGGCTGCCAGAAGTACCAGGAACTTCTCACGAAATCTTCGCTACATCCCTCTCAACGGAGTACTCTTGTAATACGGAACTCCAACCTGACGACACACCCGCCGCCACACCGTCAGCAAACATCACAGGGAGAGCCGGCGGCCACACGGCAGCCAGTAACACAGCCTCCTCCTGAAGCATGCCCACCTCCACAGCACCTCCAGCTTTATTCATATGCCCACGCAGCACCATCACGACGACCGGAACCGGAAACCAACGTCTCACCTGCGCATTTGATGGAATCCATAGCTCCAGGGCTCTCTGATGTCGCCAAACTTCTCACCGCCGTGCAGCAACAACTAGTGGGGATACTTTCTTTAATCGAAAGTGTACTGAAGGCCTTTGGACACCTTAAGATGGATCGCCCTGGGACTACGAGAGACCTGAAAATCTCTATATGGAACGCCAATGGACTGAAACACAAGAAAACAGAACTCACTGAATTTTTACAACGTCACAAAATCGACATCGCACTTGTATCGGAGACGCGCCTTCGTCCAACAACTGAGCTCAGATTTCGTAACATGTACGTCTATAGAACGGACATACAAGGCCAACGAGGTGGAGGGACAGCAGTTCTGCTTGAAAGGGAACTGCGGCACCATCATGAAACACTACCATACCTCCAACATCCGGAGGCAACAGCAGTAAAGGTTCGATCGGCGACAGGCAACATCACTTTCATCGCGGCGTACAACAGCCCCGGTAAAAACCTGGTGCTAGACGACATACGGAGTATCTTCACCAATTTTGACAAAATCTTGCTAGGAGGTGACCTTAAATGCAAGCACGTCGCGTGGAATTCCCGACGTAAGGACCCTCGTGGACGAACTTTGATTGCCATGGAAAAAGAACTGGGCATCACAGTCCATGGTCTACGAGAGCTCACACGGATTACTTACTTCGATCGGCAAGAAGCGGACGTCCTAGATGTTGCTCTCATCATAAACATTGAGACGAACCTCCAGCTCCGCACCGTCGACGATCTTTCGTCTGACCACCGACCTGTTCTCAGCATAGTGGAAAACGCAATGGCCAACCTTCCGCCCCCCACCTCATAGACCCTGAACTGGGGTCAATGTCGGACATATCTTGACGACAATATCCGCCCGACGCAGGACGCTTCAACACCGGAAGCCATCGACATCGCCGTACAAACTTTGACGGAGAAGATAAAGGTAGTCAAACGGAGGGCAACAACTCACACGGTCTACCCTGTAGTAGCTTTCGACGAGTTCCCGCCTCTACTACAAGAACCGAAGACACAGAGAAACAGGAGCAGGCGACGTTGGCTTCGCTATAGAAACCCGATCGATCGACGAGAAACACAAGCCTTAACACGAAAACTGCACTGGAGAATGGCCGAGTGGCGACAGCAGGTCTGGGAAGATAAGATGGATGAATTCTTACTTCGAACCAAGAACGAATGCCAGGTAGTCAAGAACATACGACACCAGCGGCCACCTAAACGAGCCATCAGATGACCAGACGGCCTCCTGTACGACGAACTCGCCTAGGCAGAGCTGTATGCTACGACTTACCAAGAACAGATGTCTACACCAGCGACCCCAGTGAACGACGTCCGCCTGCAAGAACAGGAAGCCGTCGTTACGGCAGAATGGACTGCTTTTCGTGCTACGCCTGTGCAGAGCCGCCCACAATTCACCACACCAGCAGAGATACGTAAACTTATACGGAAGACTCGGAATAACGCGCCAGGCAACGACTCCATAAGCAACACCGATTTGAAACAGTTGCCTAGGAAGCCAACTGTGCTCCTTACCCGAATTTTCAACAGATGTCTCCTGCAGGGATATTTTCCAACGGCATGGAAGAGGCTCGAATAGTTCCAATCCCAAAGCCGGGTAAAGACCTAGCAGAACCCAGCAGTTACAGGCCAATTAGCCTCTTGCCGACCCTTGGCAAGGCGCTCGAGAGGGTGCTGTTGAGGCTCCATGACACGCTTACTGCGCATGATGTTATACGACCCGAACAATTTGGTTTCAAGGACAAGTTATCTGCCGAACTTCAACTTCTACGGATCACCGAACGGATACAACAAGGATTCAACAAGCAGCACTTCACGATTGATGTATTCCTTGACATCGAAAAAGCTTACGATAAGGTGTGGCGGCTCAACCTTATCGTCAAACTACATCGCACTACCCCTATTACGGATTGTTACATTGGACTCATAGACAACTTTCTGCAGGACAAGAAACTGTATGTCCGCCTCGACGATAAAAACTCCGCAATGAAACTGCTCTCCACAGGAATTCCGCAGGTCTCTGTCATTTCGCCTCTGCTTTTCAACTTATATATAAATGACATCCCAACAGTCCCCCTTGTTATGGCGAGTTTTTATGCGGACGGGACGGCCTTTCTGACGACTGGACCACACTTGTACCAAATAATCGCTAGGATGCAAAGGCAATTTGCTGTTATGTAACACTGGGCGCTACAAAATAAGATAACGATCGATCCGACGAAGACGGCTGCCGTTATGTTCACACGGAGGAAACCAGTTCTGAACGACGGGCTCCAAATAGCTGATCAATTTACCCCATGGTCGCCGGAAGTGAAATACCTCGGTGTCCACTTTGACAAAAAATTGCTCTTTACGCAGCATACTGACGACAAGAAGACGTTCAGGCCAGAAGATGGCCAGGTCATTGATTCCGTTCCTGAAGAGTAAGGATCTCAACCCTAAGACTAAACTAAAATTGTAGAAGGTAACGGTGGAACCCACAATGTTATATGGCTCCACCTCGTCGGGAACTACGTGCGTCTCCAACTATAACAAACACCAAGCGCTGCAAAACATTTGCTACCGATGGATCACAGGATCTCCATGGTGGACAAGAAACGTCGAGATCCGCACCGCACTCCATGAGACCACCATACAAGAGTAGGTCCATGACAAGGCCCTACGAGTTTTCGACAATTAGAATAGGTAGGAACGGTAAACCCTGCAAGATGGTACAAGTATCGAGTACCGAAGTCAATAAGGTTTCAGCCCCCCATAGGCCATCTGTCATAACACGAGGAAGCAGTCACACATAACAGCCTAGACACATCTCACCCTCCACAGGCGATAGATATCACCAAAGACAGCAGGACAAAAGACCCATTGAGTGCCCAAGCCTAACTGAATGTGTAATAAATAAAGTGTTTTCCTTTTATCCTTACATCCCGTCCCAGAAGAATAAGTCATCAAGGATGATCTCTTCAGCGCACACTACACAGTACTTAAAAAAAAAAAAAAAGGACGCAGAGCGCCGATTATCATGCAAGACCTCTGAAATCATGAGGTCAAGGACGGGTCAGCAAGAAATGATAGCCATGGGCGTACACAGATAGTGGGCGCCTGGTGGGATGGGGGAAAGCAAGTGCCAAATGCCCCTTCAACTAGAAAAAATTATCTTCACAATCCGAACCTGCATGGTGCCCCGGTACGCTGATAGACGTACCAGTCAGTGTAATCCTTTAGAAATATTGCACAATTAATGAAAAAAAAAGCTGTAGAAAATCAGAGTATGTAATAGAAAACACGGAACAGTAAAAAGCTTACCCCCAGAAACATTTGTTGTGAAATTCGGAACTATTTCCGCATTTACTGCGAAACTAATGATTTGACCCCCCCCCCTTCCCCTCCCCACATGCCCACCATGTCAGATCGTGGGTACGCTCTAGCTATAAGTTCTGAGAATAGTTCCACGCGGAGACTTGTGCTAAATAGACTTTTTAGTTGAGGAATAAAACTAGAAGTATATGTACGTATACAAGAGTATGCAGCACATGGCAACTAAGGGTAAAATGTCGCTTTCAGTCTTAAATTCGGCCTGTTTTAACTGAGCAGACATTGGCTTAAGAGTCATGTTAACGGTTAGGAGCTCACGCTCGAAACAGGAGAAGGTTCTTTGCTCTTGATTGGTATGCAAGCGACGGAAGGGCTATGTTTCACAGACCTTATGTATTTCTTTGAGATGAACTTTACTTTATGTTTGAAATGAACTTGATTCTACCTTAGAAATTGTCAAGAATAATTGAGTTCTTTATTTATTCTGTTACAATACAAGGACTAAAAACAAAGAGCAAGCACATATGTTTATGAAGTTATCGAATCAGATTCAGTGTACTGGTATTTAACGCAAAGGAAAAATATTAATAAAATGACTTTTTGTTAATAACTGTAGGAACGGAGAGAGCGTTTCTAAACTAGCACCTCAGTACACTGAGGAGGGAAAATATATCACTAACTCACAAAATACGATAGTTCTTAATCATGCTTCTGACACATAAAAATCAGTTATCCTATTATAAATCTCTAAAAAGCATTAATAGAAGGAAACTAATTTCGGAAAGAGGTACTGTTAAATTTCTTGAGTACAATACTGTTCCATGAAATTTATTTAGCCATTTTATTTATATCTGAAGTGAAAAATTTCATTGTGACACGAGACTTATTGAAGTACCTAACATATCCAAACGAAGTTCTAATTGTAAATATTACCTATCTCTCTATCTTACGAAGTATTTGATTTTGAAATTAAAAGCATTCCCGTCTAGAGATGGGAAAAAACGACCGATTATAACTGGCGCCGGCATTTCGATCTTGAATAACCGCTATTATTTGGTATTTGGTTGGTCCCGGCTGTAGCAGATGTTTACATTTTTGATTAATAACTGCATAAAAAGATCGGCATATAAATTTTTCATAGCAATAATGCTCAAACATTTGGAGTTTTACTGAAAGTGTTTTTAAAAACGAGTAATGTTCACTCTTAAAACTTCCATTGGTATGAAATATTGACTTTTTACTGAAACTGGAGAAAGCGATCAGAACTATTTTCATAAAAACACCTACAGTTAGAAATTAGCAATAAATACATAAGATTCAGTAAAGAGTTTTAGAGACAATGTACCGGTTGGCATGCGGCATAGGTCATTACACGGCACGCGAGTACGTGCAGTGTGAGACGTGCCCCCATCTGGAGCGTAGAGTAGTTTCCCGCTGTCGTCCTCGGGCGTTACTTGTATGCTGAATGGTACTTTGGAAGTATTTTGCCAAGTGCGATAGCAGTGAAGTACAATGCTCCATTTGTTTTAGAAGATTAAAAATGGAAGGAGGCACAAAACACTTGCGACATCAGTCAAGGAGAAAATATCCATAGTGTTTGTTGGAAATGAAGCTAAATTTGATGATATGACTCTAATTTTATTGACATGCAATAAACTACATGTCATAACTGAACTCTTGATTTTGTGCTTGCTTCCGGATGAGAAACTAATACCACCCAAAGCTAAAGAAGCAAATTATCAATTTCTAGATTCGCACTATCATCGCGTCCGTCTCTTTCACTTTCGCATTATTTGCGGGAGACAGTGAGACCGGTTTCCGCTGCTGCCTCCGCCCCACATCGATCATGGTATCATACTCCTCACCTTCATTAAAAATTTTCTAGTTTTGTTCGAATTCTCTTTTTATTGCTGAAAGTATTAGCAATAGAAAACCGAAAATCGTTTATTTCAAAAATGGTTCCTTTGAGCTGCTTTAACAGACAGGTTAAACTGGACACGAAAAGAACCGGTGTAACCGAAACCCAATTATTCCAGTGATAACCACCATCCTCATTCCCGACAACGTACTTTTGTTTCAAGAAAGAATTGTTGTAATACAAAACGTGCTATACACGCTACTTTAACGGAAAAGTTGGTTGCTGTGTGTATGATCCCTACATCTTTCTTTAACATGTTACTATGCATACTGCGAATTGGTTTACGATTTCTACGCGTGCTCCTTGACGTACGGTGTGAAGGACTATAATTCAGGAGGGAGACACTTCCGATCCACTTCCGGCCTTACGTATTTAGCGTTTCCGATAGTTCTCTAAATCGCTTTAGATAAATGCTGGGATTGTTCCTTTGAAAGAGTATGGTCTATTTACTTGTTCGATCAACCTGTATTTCAGATTTTGCTCTCCGTCTCTAATGATCTCGTTATTCTTCCTTCCTTCTTCCAATGCGCACTGGGAACCAGAAAAAAGGTTGCACGGTGCTCGTGAGTTCGCACTGTCTGCCCACATGGCGGATGTTGCATCAGAAGCGAGTCAAACTGTGAAGAAGGGGACTGTTCCGTTGACGTTGAGGTAACTGAAAACTGGTCATTGTCTCAAATGAACAAAAATTGGGGAGGGATCATAATCAAGCAAACCAGCTCGCTGTTCACCTGATGTGGTTTAAGGTAACAATTGCACTATACGTTTATGGTCAGACGGTACTTTGAATCATGGTACACACAAATCGAGTCCAGTGAAATAGCCACTCCGACTCCTAAATCTACACTCCTGGAAATGGAAAAAAGAACACATTGACACCGGTGTGTCAGACCCACCATACTTGCTCCGGACACTGCGAGAGGGCTGTACAAGCAATGATCACACGCACGGCACAGCGGACACACCAGGAACCGCGGTGTTGGCCGTCGAATGGCGCTAGCTGCGCAGCATTTGTGCACCGTCGCCGTCAGTGTCAGCCAGTTTGCCGTGGCATACGGAGCTCCATCGCAGTCTTTAACACTGGTAGCATGCCGCGACAGCGTGGACGTGAACCGTATGTGCAGTTGACGGACTTTGAGCGAGGACGTATAGTGGGCATGCGGGAGGCCGGGTGGACGTACCGCCGAATTGCTCAACACGTGGGGCGTGAGGTCTCCACAGTACATCGATGTTGTCGCCAGTGGTCGGCGGAAGGTGCACGTGCCCGTCGACCTGGGACCGGACCGCAGCGACGCACGGGTGCACGCCAAGACCGTAGGATCCTACGCAGTGCCGTAGGGGACCGCACCGCCACTTCCCAGCAAATTAGGGACACTGTTGCTCCTGGGGTGTCGGCGAGGACCATTCGCAACCGTCTCCATGAAGCTGGGCTACGGTCCCGCACACCGTTAGGCCGTCTTCCGCTCATGCCCCAACATCGTGCAGCCCACCTCCAGTGGTGTCACGACAGGCGTGAATGGAGGGACGAATGGAGACGTGTCGTCTTCAGCGATGAGAGTCGCTTCTGCCTTGGTACCAATGATGGTCGTATGCGTGTTTGACGCCGTGCACGTGAGCGCCACAATCAGGACTGCATACGACCGAGGCACACAGGGCCAACACCCGGCATCATGGTGTGGGGAGCGATCTCCTACACTGGCCGTACACCACTGGTGATCGTCGAGGGGACACTGAATAGTGCACGGTACATCCAAACCGTCATCGAACCCATCGTTCTACCATTCCTAGACCGGCAAGGGAACTTGCTGTTCCAACAGGACAATGCACGTCCGCATGTATCCCGTGCCACCCAACGTGCTCTAGAAGGTGTAAGTCAACTACCCTGGCCAGCAAGATCTCCGGATCTGTCCCCCATTGAGCATGTTTGGGACTGGATGAAGCGTCGTCTCACGCGGTCTGCACGTCCAGCACGAACGCTGGTCCAACTGAGGCGCCAGGTGGAAATGGCATGGCAAGCCGTTCCACAGGACTACATCCAGCATCTCTACGATCGTCTCCATGGGAGAATAGCAGCCTGCATTGCTGCGAAAGGTGGATATACACTGTACTAGTGCCGACATTGTGCATGCTCTGTTGCCTGTGTCTATGTGCCTGCGGTTCTGTCAGTGTGATCATGTGATGTATCTGACCCCAGGAATGTGTCAATAAAGTTTCCCCTTCCTGGGACAATGAATTCACGGTGTTCTTATTTCAATTTCCAGGAGTGTAAATAAGACGCCATGTGTGTGTGGCGGATGTACTTTCTGCTCCTCTGTCAGTTCCCACCCTCTTCTGCTCCATTAAATGTATTCCCAATTACGAATATGGACAATCATCAGCTGTAGAATGGTGAAATGCCTGGGCTAGCAGCCCGGAGCGGATTAGGTTGTGGAAAGGGGCCAAAATTAAGTTCCTGGCAGTTGCATTCAACATACAAATTTCATTTGTCAACACACAATATTAGAACAAGAATGGAAAACACTCAAAACTTTAACCGACCTCCTTGATTAACTTTAGATTACTGTGTACTGTTCTTTAGTAACTAGTTATTAGAGGAACTACAAGTTGTACTTGTTTGTACCATATAAATTGCTAATGTCAAGGTAAATTGCATCTTAAAGAAAATGAACGAAATATGACTACTTTTAATGAAGTCATCCTTTATGTAAAATGTTTATAATATATTAATTTTGTGCAATAGCTCATATATTACTGCTGTCCCACATTGTTTGTTTTATGTACGGTGTGTTATATAGAGCCTGAAAATGGCGTTGACTCAACGTCGAAACTTATAGCGACATAAATATGAAATCTTAAGTACAGCTGGAGGAGTTCCATTTTTAATAAAAGGATATAGAAGAGGTTATGATTATTACTAAACTGCAGGAGCATCCAAGGAAAGGCGCCGTAAATAGTATAGCTTATTAAAGATTATAATAAAACAAACAAACCCAGTCCGAACAGGCCCTGAAGGTCCAACGGTACCGACCGGCCGCCCTGTCATCCTCAGACTTCAAGCTTCTCTTGATGTGGATACAGAGGGGCATATGGTCGGCACACCGCTCTTCCGGCTGTTGTTAGTTTTAGTGACAAATGCCGCTACTTTTCAGTGAAGCAGCTCCTCAGCTGGCGTGATAAGGGTTGGGTGCACCACGCTTGCCAACAGCACTCGGCACACCCGGACGGTGACCCATCCAAGTCATAGCCAAGCCCGACAGCGCTTCTCCGGTGATCCGATGGGAACAGGTTTTACCATTGCGGCAAGGCCTCCGGCCAGTTGAACGTTACAGTGCCATGATAGTATTAGGAAAACAAATCTGGAGGAAACTGGAAGTGAATAGCAACTAAATTCTAAGTTCAGGTTGGAATACCTGCCGTAAAGATGGATTAGTCGCCAAAGGTGGTGGCGTACTCATTGCAGTAAAGAACCCCACAATCTGTAGTGAGGTTATCGCAATTACTGAATGTGAATTAACCTGGCTGAAATTTAGCATGAAAGATAGGCAAAAAATAGTATCGAATGCTTTTGTAGATATTCTTGCTCAGGAGCTGTACTGGTGAAGCGCCCTAGAGAGAACGTACAGAATATCGTTAGTAATTTTCTGTTCATGTTACTGTAATGCGGTCTGGCCTCAGTCCGCCAATTATAGACAGGTAGGCTCATACCATCAAAAGTCTGACACAGACAGGAATTCCTGTGACATTAGTCTGATTGTCTTGTTGTGAAGGTAACGTCATAGATCTTCTACCATCATACATTTGTGAATTGAACGAATCAGTTGACTTACAGGCAGATAGCAGTGATCACAAGGCTGCGCGAGTTTTACAAGAAATATCAAGAAAGGTTAGAAGATGTTTTTGCTTAATAGAAGTGACAGGCTGTAAATTGCAGAGTATCTGAGTAGTCAGCGTCAACTGCTCAGTGCTGAGGACGAAGATGTGGCCACAAATGGAAAAAATTCAAAAGCGTCGTTCAGTATGCCTTAGACAAATATGTTCCGAGCAACATCTTAAGGGACCGGAAACTGGTAATTTTTATTGATTGCTCTGTTTTGTAATTTCGTTCTTGGCTTGCAAACGGTCCATAACGTCATATCCACTTTGAAAAATGTCCGTTTACTCAGCACTTCCATTTTCTCTACATTATACCTTATTTTCTGTGGATATTTGTTATACTCTGTGCGACAGTGCTCTAAACAGTTTCGATCAGTCGATACAAGTTCTGTAACAACCTCTTTCCTTAATCATTGTGATGGTATTAAGTCTTTGGGGGTCCGTTTCGCTTTCGAAGAAAGGGATTCGGCGGCGGGTGTTGCGCCATGTGGCTGTGCTCGTTTGAGCAGAGTGCGCCATTACATTACTTTTACGGCCTCTTTGCTGACTCTGTGGTGTGGTGAAGTCGAAGAGACTTTGTGCTGCGTTTTGGCATTGAGAGGAAGGCTGCCATTGTCTGGCGGAGGTCCACGCTATTGTGCAGATACTACAATGCGTGAGGAATCGGGTGAGATCATTATAATTTATTCGCTGTGGTGAAAACCTCGTTTTCGTAGCGATGTTAGCGTGGCACTGTTTATTGAGGTCGTTCCGCGTGAAGCAACCGGAGCGCGTGCTTGGAAGAAGAGCAAATACATTGTCAATAAGTAACTCTTTGGAGCTGGTTATTACATCAAAAAAACTTTACTTTAGTTCGTGATATTGTAACTTCAAGGATTTTACCCTCTCATGGAGAATAAAAGTTAGTTTTTCAATCAGTTAGAATGATGTGTTACCAACACGACTTTTTCATAAATTTAAATCTTGAAATTGTAAGTTCAAATACTAATAAGTGGCTTTAAAGTTACCTTCCTTTATTTACTAGGCTTACACTGCTTCTTAATTTATTTCTGTCGGTTTCATTTTGCCACGAATCTTATTGTTCTTTGCTTTCACTCATCTGAGTAGACCCCTATCACTGACGTCAATTTGCAGTAGGATTTTGAAGCATTTACTGTACTCGAACATTATGAATCACCTTGAAGAAAATGACTTATTGGTACATAACCAACACGTATTAAGAAAATATCTTTCTTTTGCAAGACAGGTAGCTCTTTATTCCCATGAATTAATGAGTGCTGTCGACAAAGGATCTCAGATCGATTCCATATTCCTAGATTTCCAGAAGGCTTTTGATACAGTTCCTCACAGGCGACTATCAACCAAATCGCGTGCATATGGTATATTGTCTCACTTGTGTGACTGGATTCGTGATTTCCTCTCAGAGAGGTCACAGTTCGTAGTGATGGACGGTAAATCATCGAGTAGAACAGAAGTGATATCTGGCGTTCCGGAAGGTAGTGTCACAGGCCCTCTGCTGTTCCTGATTTACATAAATGATCTAGGTGATAATCTGAGCAGCACCATTAGATTGTTTGCAGATGACGCTAGTAAAATCATTAGATCAATTCCAATTACAAAATGATCCAGAGAGAATTTCTGTATGGTACGAAAAGTGGCAATTGTCGCTAAACAAATAAAAGTGCGAGGTCAACTACATGGGTACTAAAATAAATCCGATATGTTTTGGGTATACGATAAATCGCACAACTCTAAGGGCTGTAAATTCGACTAAGTACCTAGGAATTACAATTACGAGCAACTTAAATTGGAAAGACCACATAGATAATATTGTGGAGAAGGCGAAACAAAGACTGCGCTTTGTTGGCAGAACACTTAGAAGATGCGACAAACCCACTAAAGGGACAGTCTACGTTACACTTGTCCGTCCTCTGCTGGAACATTGCTGCGTGGTGTGGGATCCTTACCAGGTAGGATTGACGGAGGACATCGAAAAATTGCAAAGAAGGGCAGCTCGTTTCGTGTTATAGCGCTGTAGGGGTGAGAGCGTCACTGATATGATACGCGAGTTGGGGTGGCAGTCACTGAAACAAAGGCGGTTTTCCTTGCGGCGAGATCTATTTACGAAATTTCAATCACCAACTTTCTCTTCCAAATGCTAAAATATTTTGATGACACCCACCTACGAAGGGATAAATGATCATCATAATAAAATAGAGAAATCAGAGCTCGAACGGAAAGATTTAGGCGTTCCTTTTTCCCATGCACCATTCGAGAGTGGAATGGTAGGGAAGTAGTATGAAAATGGTTCGATGAACCCTCTGCCAGGCACTTAAGTGTGTATTGCAGAGTAACCATGTAGATGTAGATGTAGATGAGTGTGCGACGTTGTTCGGGTGCCATTTCGTTACAAGCTAAGTAAACGACGCACGTGTACTCTGACGGACAAGCACTCGACTACTGAGCTAGTATTGGAAAACAATAATAATAAGTAGTCCTGCTCTGAATGCCATAGACTTCACGTGGCCGCGTGGTTCGAGGCGCCAGGTCACGGATTGCGTGGCCCCTCGCGCCGGAGGGTCGAGTCCTCCCTCGGGCATGGGTGTGTATTGTTCTTAGTGGGAGTTAGTATAAGTAGTAAGTCTAGGGACCGATGATCTCAGCAGTTTGGTCCCTTAGGAATTCATTCACATACACACATACGCACACACACACACACACACACACACACACACACACACACACACAAATACGCTTCACTTGCTGCTGAAGATAGGTCGATGTATGCTGCATTGCTGACTGCTGTTTATTAATTTTGCTTTGGTGAACCATTACTCATGTGCAATAAATATGATGGCCAACCCTCATGTCTTACCTTTCCGCTGAATTTATGAAAGTGCGTATGTTGTGTGACTCTTTTCCACTTAATTTACGAGTCAGGTCGTGTCATCAATTTGGGGCATTAGCACTATACATTCTACATGTTTTGAAATTGTCAGTGCTCGAATAACACTACCAGTCGGGCTGGTCTAAACTTTTAAACATACACGCCCTTCAGCTTCTAAGGCACACTGGTTTTGTTTGCATAGTTTATACGATTGTGTCAGTACCTCGAGAATAAATAAAGGAACTTGATAGGTTTGTGGAATTTTACAACTTGTCTGTTCCCGTTTTCTTAAGTGAGATATTAACTCAATTTCTTGGAGTTGTCTTTTTCTGTAGATACTCTTTAAACTTTTTAGTAACCTTTATATGTTACTTTACATCCCACTAACGACGTTATTTTAATCTCAAGTGGCTTTTTTGCAGCTATCTGGCATGTCTGGGATGCTGATCATCTCCTGAAATATTCCATTACCGGTAGCTAAAGAAATGTTCAAATGTTCCTAGAATTTTTTCCCTGTTGTTAGTTACTATGCCATCAGCCGTATTAACAGATGAAACATGATGTATACGCAATACAAATTTGTCTTTTGGTTTTTTCGTGCTCTTGTTGCGTTCAATTGTCACTCTGTTGTAAAGAACATTTCAGACGTGATCGAGACGCCAGTGAATGTAGAATTACTTTTTAAAAACTGTTGATTTTCCAGCGCCGTCACACAGTATTTCAACTATAAATTATCAGTTTTAGTCGTCACCAGCCACCTTCAGATTATAAGGGTAAGCAATAGTTCATTCGCAAGCACTCTGAAGAAACCATATTCAGTAGAGAATCTAGCAGGTAACGGGTCAGATTCCTACAGAAAGGGTCTTCGGTTGTTTTCCTGTTCCTCGTAGATGCCCGTTGAGGTTTTGTTCCAGGAACTAGTTTCGGAAGTTTGGGGATATTTTTGATGAAAATATTGGAGCTAACCTTCTTCGTACATATATATAGCTTAGCCGACGGGTCTAAGACGCTGCAGTCATGGACTGAGCGGCTGGTCCCGGCAGAGGTTCGAGTCCTCCCTCGGGCATGGGTGTGTGTGTTTGTCCTTAGGATAATTTAGGTTGTGTGTAAGCTTAGGGACTGATGACCTTAGAAGTTAAGTCCCATAAGATTTCACATACATTTGAACATTTTATATATAGCTCAAGACGTAAACAAATACTAGTATCACGGCATATCTGCGATGGGAGTCACTGTGGGCTTCTCAGAATTGCGCTTTATTTTCCCAGGAATATTATTAAATAATCGGTGCAAAAACTGGTCGATGTCCTGCCGCCATGCTTGTCATGAACGGCACCGAAACGTCGTCGAGAACAGGGAGGGAGCCAACACTGCCTCCCTGCCCTCCCTTCGCCTCCGCTCCCCTACTATTCTTCCTACCCCTGCCACCTGCTTTCCTCCCACCACCGCGTGCCGCTCTACAATCAACTTATCACCGTGGCACCTAACCTAATTTCGGCGACGTATTTTCTCCGCTGCCAAATTTCCTGCCGCCGTACGACGGCACACGCTGACGTCTAATCTGACAGCCACCACCGCACCGTCGCAGCTCCCTCGTGACGCCAGAAGCACACTTGGCGATTCTATGTCTAGCAGAGTCATGTGGAAAGTTTACTGTCGTACCTAGATGACATGACGTATTATGGCTGTCTGTCTGTAACGTTATATCATCAAGCATTGTCTTCGTGGAAGAGAGGAAATGAGATACAAATTGGTCCACAATATCATTAGCACATTATTCTCAGAGAACAAAATAATAATTACTCCGTCAACAAAGTGTCTTAATTTCTCTCACTTTCTTCCTCATCAGTTCTGCTCCACATTCCAATACCGATAGCGCACAAATTCTATTCGTTTATAATTTTTGAACATATTCTTCCGGCTTTGTCATAATTTAATTGTTATATATACATGAAACCGTCCTACGCTGGTTGACATACTCTATATGTCAACTGTGAAAAAAATAATTCTGTCAATCGTAGTAACTCACTACATATATCCCCCCACACCACCCCATTCATAAAAATAACAACACTATTATCTACTGGAGCTAATCACCTCATCAACAGTTTTTGTGCTCTTTCTGTTTATTCCTGGGTAATTCGTATTGCATCTAACTTGCACAGTGAATCTCCTGCATTTTGTGGATTCCCTAAAACATATTTTACCTCTGTCGGTCGTTGTTGTTTTTTTTATTATTTCAAGCTCACAGATTTCAAAAATGGTTCAAATGGCTCTAAGCACTATGGGACTTAACATCTGAGGTCATCAGTCCCCTAGACTTAGAACTACTGAAACCTAACTAACCTAAGGACATCACACACACCCACGCCCGAGGCACGATTCGAACCTGCGACCGTAGCAGCAGCGCGGTTCCGGATTGAAGCGCCTAGAACCGCTCGGCCACAACGGACGGTTGACAGATTTCAGGCAGTGTCGGGCTTATTTAGATCATTTCTCGTAGTTATAGAGTAGCTGGTCTTAACGGAGCTAACACTTTGATACGATCCATTCATCAAATGACACTAATTGTAATATTATTTATAAAATTGCTGATGAATCACACAACACAGTGCGGTGTTACATCTTGTTTCCTGTACATTAGCGTTCTGTCTTTGTAGGTAAGGCAATTGTTTTTCTGGAAAAATTACATATATAAAACGTTATAAACAACGTATTGAAAAACATATCTGCAACTCACTCACATACCGGGTATTTTCGTCTCAAAATGATTTATGCCCGCTTGTTTTTCTAGGGAATTACTAATCTTAGATAAAGCCCCTTTCAACACAACAGAAGTGCAGATATTGTATGCATAAACGACTCCTGTGAACTCTTCGCTAGTGGAAGATGGGGATAGGAAACTGATGTAAGTGGAGAAAGCTTGGCTGAGAAAAAAACATTATTAATTACGAGATATTGCTCGACAAGGATGAACGGTTACCTGAAATTGGTTCTGTAGCTCAGTGCGTGGAAGGCAGGTATTTCTTAGAAAAAAAAAGCTCTCACCAGTCATTTTGAAATTTACGTATAGGACGTGTGACTTGTAGAAATGTGTTTCAACACGTTGGGCTTATGATGTGTAACCTACATAACAACAAGGGTTGAACTCTAACATCTGGGAAACAAAACATAACATCTCACAGTGATCTACATCTACATCTACATTTATACTCCGCAAGCCACCCAAAGGTGTGTGGCGGAGGGCATTTTACGTGCCACTGTCATTACCTCCCTTTCCTGTTCCAGTCGCGTATGGTTCGCGGGCAGAACGACTGTCTGAAAGCCTCTGTGCGCGCTCTACTCTCTCTAATTTTACATTCGTGATCTCCTCGGGAGATATAAGTAGGGGGAAGCAATATATTCGATACATCATCCAGAAACGCACCCTCTCGAAACCTGGCGAGCAATCTACACCGCGATGCAGAGCGCCTCTCTTGCAGAGTCTGCCACTTGAGTTTATTAAACATCACCTAACGCTATCACGGTTACCAAATAACCCTGTGACGAAACGCGCCGCTCTTCTGTGGATCTTCTCTATCTCCTCCGTCAAACCGATCTGGTACGGATCCCACACTGATGAGCAATACTCAAGTATAGGTCGAACGAGAGTTTTGTAAGCCACCTCCTTTGTTGATGGACTACATTTTCTAAGCACTCTCCCAATGAATCTCAATCTGGTACCCGCCTTACCAACAATTAATTTTATATGATCATTCCACTTCAAATCGTTCCGCACGCATATTCCCAGATATTTAACAGAAGTAACTGCTACCAGTGTTTGTTCCGCTACCATATAATCATACAATAAAGGATCCTTCTTTCTATGTATTCGCAATACATTACATTTGTCTATGTTAAGGGACAGTTGCCTATCCGCTGCAGATCTTCCTGCATTTCGCTACAATTTTCTAATGCTGCAACTTCTCTGTATACTACAGCATCATCCGCGAAAAGCCGCATGGAACTTCCGACACTATCTACTAGGTCATTTATATATATTGCGAAAAGCAATGGTCCCATAACACTCCACTGTGGCACGCCAGAGGTTACTTTAACGTCTGTAGACGTCTCTCGATTGACAACAACATGCTGTGTTCTGTTTGCTAAAAACTCTTCAATCCAGCCACACAGCTGGTCTGATATTCCGTAGGCTCTTACTTTGTTTATCAGGCAACAGTGCGGAGCTGTATCGAACGCCTTCCGGAAGTCAAGAAAAATAGCATCTACCTGGGAGCCTGTATCTAATATTTCCTGGGTCTCATGAACAAATAAAGCAAGTTGGGTCTCACACGATCGCTGTTTCC
Source organism: Schistocerca americana (assembly GCF_021461395.2). NCBI lineage: Eukaryota > Metazoa > Arthropoda > Insecta > Orthoptera > Acrididae > Schistocerca > Schistocerca americana. The sequence goes on along the minus strand of NC_060122.1, from coordinate 645,899,773 downwards.
GGAATCCATGTTGATTCCTACATAGTAGATTCTGGGTTTCCAGAAACGACATGATACTCGAGCAAAAAACATGTTCTAAAATTCTACAACAGATCGACGTCAGAGATATAGGTCTATAGTTTTGCGCAACTGCTCGACGACCCTTCTTGAAGACTGGGACTACCTGTGCTCTTTTCCAATCATTTGGAACCCTGCGTTCCTCTAGAGACTTGCGGTACACGGCTGTTAGAAGGGGGGCAAGTTCTTTCGCGTACTCTGTGTAGAATCGAATTGGTATCCCGTCAGGTCCAGTGGGCTTTCCTCTATTGAGTGATTCCAGTTGCTTTTCTATTCCTTGGACACTTATTTCGATGTCAGCCATTTTTTCGTTTGTGCGAGGATTTAGAGAAGGAATTGCAGTGCGGTCTTCCTCTGTGAAACAGCTTTGGAAAAAAATGTTTAGTATTTCAGCTTTACGCGTGTCATCCTCTGTTTCAATGCCATCATCATCCCGGAGTGTCTGGATATGCTGTTTCGAGCCACTTACTGATTTAACGTAAGACCAGAACTTCCTAGGATTTTCTGTCAAGTCAGTACATAGAATTTTACTTTCGAATTCACTGAACGCTTCACGCATAGCCCTCCTTACGCTAACTTTGACATCGTTTAGCTTCTGTTTGTCTGAGCGGTTTTGGCTGCGTTTAAACTTGGAGTGAAGCTCTCTTTGCTTTCGCAGTGGTTTCCTAACTTTGTTGTTGTACCACGGTGGGTTTTTCCCGTCCCTCGCAGTTTTACTCGGCACGTACCTGTCTAAAACGCATTTTACGATTGCCTTGAACTTTTTCCATAAACACTCAACATTGTCAGTGTCGGAACAGAAATTTTCGTTTTGATCTGTTAGGTAGTCTGAAATCTGCCTTCTATTACTCTTGCTAAACAGATAAACCTTCCTCCCTTTTTTTATATTCCTATTAACTTCCATATTCAGGGATGCTGCAACGGCCTTATGATCACTGATTCCCTGTTCTGCACTTAAAGAGTCGAAAAGTTCGGGTCTGTTTGTTATCAGTAGGTCCAAGATGTTATCTCCACGAGTCGGTTCTCTGTTTAATTTCTCGAGGTAATTTTCGGATAGTGCACTCAGTATAATGTCACTCGATGCTCTGTCCCTACCACCCGTCCTAAACATCTGAGTGTCCCAGTCTATATCTGGTAAATTGAAATCTCCACCTAAGACTATAACATGCTGAGAAAATTTATGTGAAATGTATTCCAAATTTTCTCTCAGTTGGTCTGCCACTAATGCTGCTGAGTCGGGAGGTCGGTAAAAGGAGCCAATTATTAACCTAGCTCGGTTGTTGAGTGTAGCCTCCACCCATAATAATTCACAGGAACTATCCACTTCTACTTCACTACAGGATAAACTGCTACTAACAGCGACGAACACTCCACCACCGGTTACATGCAATCTATCCTTTCCAAACACCGTCTGTACCTTTGTAAAAATTTCGGCAGAATTTATCTCTGGCTTAAGCCAGCTTTCTGTACCTATAACGATTTCAGCTTCGGTGCTTTCTATCAGCGCTTGAAGTTCTGGTACTTTACCAACGCAGCTTCGACAGTTGACAATTACAATTCCGACTGCTGCTTGGTCCCCGCATGTCCTGACTTTGCCCCGCACCCGTTGAGGCTGTTGCCCTTTCTGTACTTGCCCAAGGCCATCTAACCTAAAAAACCGCCCAGCCCACGCCACACAACCCCTGCTACCCGTGTAGCCGCTTGTTGCATGTAGTGGACTCCTGACCTATCCAGCGGAACCCGAAACCCCACCACCCTATGGCGCAAGTAGAGGAATCTGCAGCCCACACGGTCGCAGAACCGTCTCAGCCTCTGATTCAGACCCTCCACTCGGCTCTGTACCAAAGGTCCGCAGTCAGTCCTGTCGACGATGCTGCAGATGGTGAGCTCTGCTTTCATCCCGCTAGCGAGACTGGCAGTCTTCACCAAATCAGATAGCCGCCGGAAGCCAGAGCGGATTTCCTCCGATCCATAGCGACACACATCATTGGTGCCGACATGAGCGACCACCCTGTACCCTTCATGGCATCCGGAAGGACCCTTTCCACATCTGGAATGACTCCCCCCGGCATGCACACGGAGTGCACATTGGTTTTCTTCCCCTCTCTTGCTGCCATTTCCCTAAGGGGCCCCATTACTCGCCTGACGTTGGAGCTCCCAACTACCAGTAAGCCCACCCTCTGCGACCGCCCAGATCTTGCAGACTGAGGGGCAACCTCTGGAACAGGACAAGCAGCCATGTCAGGCCGAAGATCAGTATCAGCCTGAGACAGAGCCTGAAACCGGTTCGTCAGACAAACTGGAGAGGCCTTCCGTTCAGCCCTCCGGAATGTCTTTCGCCCCCTGCCACACCTTGAGACAACCTCCCACTCTACCACGGGTGAGGGATTAGCCTCAATGCGGGCTGTATCCCGGGCAACCACAGTCGTGGTCCGATCGGGGGATGCGTGGGACGAGCTGGCCGTCCCCGACAAACCCCCATCTGGACCCCCACAGTGATGCCCATTGGCAACAGCCTCAAGCTGTGTGACCGAAGCCAACACTGCCTGAAGTGGGAGCGAAGGGATGCCAACTCAGCCTGCATCCGAACACAGCAGTTGCAGTCCCTATCCATGCTAAAAACTGTTTTGCAAAGAACGTCTGAACTAATCTACAGAGAGCGCAAAACAAATCGACAAAATTTAAACGGTTATTAAAATACAAGATTGCCTAGTAAATGCAGTAATGCTGCTACTTGCGCACTGCTGACACTGCTCGGCGGCGGAAGGAGACTACGCGAATTTACACTATTCAGGTACTAAAACGCGATGCTACAACTCTCAAATACTATAATACGCCCGAAATTTACGAATCAAACAATGCAAGTACCAAAAACACGCAAAGAAATTAAGAATTAAACTATGTAACAAATGAGTGAGCTAGGAGTATACGACTTGCTGCTGCAGCTGCTTATCCAACGGCGGCAGGGAGCACACTGAATGTGACCAACCGACACTGGCCGTTGAAAACAAAAGCAGAAGACAAACGACTACGCGAATTTACACTATTCAGGTACTAAAACGCGATGCTACAACTCTCAAATACTATAATACGCCCGAAATTTACGAATTAAACAATGCAAGTACCAAAAACACGCAAAGAAATTAAGAATTAAACTATGTAACAAATGAGTGAGCTAGGAGTATACGACTTGCTGCTGCAGCTGCTTATCCAACGGCGGCAGGAAACATGTGTGATTCACCAACCATATTATAAATAATAATTATTTTCTATTACTTCACAGTTAGTTTAATTTGATGCATGGGTCATTCATTCAACATGAAACAAGACACTCTAGCCTCCAGTGCATCTAAGTTATAATAATAAAGGAAAGAACCTAATGTGGCAAATATGAAAAAAGGCATGAAGGTCAACTAAAGTAACATTATACTGTGTCGTGTCCCATGGTCGTGCCATAACGTTGTGTGAGGGGCCATGTTGGGTGCCATACAGAAAACAATTTAGCAAGCCCATATTATTAGTGACTTTATGCTTAGGGGATTCCCGCTTTATGCTTAAGGGACTCAGTTTATTCAATTATCTTGCTATCAGGATGGTTACTGCAACCAATTAAAACGTGTTACAGTGTGCATAAAATCCTTAAAAATTGTTAGGAACGTAATAACGGGTATGGGATGTTGTGCAATGGAACATGAACTTTGCCAAGTACGTTCATTCAAGGGAAATGAGCATGAACAAACATGACAATATATTTACCATGAATTACTGAGGTAACAGAAACAACCACTGAATGGCTACTGAGACATTAAGATTATACCAGGACGGTGTGCCTGGCAAACACAATGGACATACGTTGTATCGGATTATAAGTCTGGTTTACAGCGAAAAGAGAGTAATCAAATGTCAGTTTATTGGACAACGATGCATTACGTAGGTGCAAGTGACTCATATTTGGGATCACCTGTGCACTCCATAAGCATTGGCGGAATTGCCCCTCACCGTTTCAACGGCAATATCTATACGCAACACTGACAGACAGTGACAGGGCTACCACCTCAAAGCAGCAGCAGCAGTTAATGAGACATCTACACTTCGCCAGTCATGCAAAAAACAGCGTTCTGTGTGCCAAGTTTTCTGCTCCAATGCTCCAAACAAGCAGAAATGTATAAGCGTGTGTTGTCTCCACTTCGTTTCTCGGCTTTGTCCCACATTTTAATCTCATTGGTTCATCTGTGGTCTGTTATGCAAGGTAGTGGGGGATAGGATCCCATTTCCTTACTGATGAATTTGGTCTTTCCTGCTGCAATTGTTGTCCAGAGAACGATGATTCCTGTGCCAAGTGAATGGCTGAGGGTTTAGAGAGGTACCCCAAGCTGTCTGTTAAAATTTAGCTAACAGGTGTTTTCCAAAAACTCGTCTTAACAGTACGCCTTCCTTTCCACAAGCTACGCAGGTAGCTGGCAGTTTGTGGGGTGCACTCAAGTGTCTTTTTAGATTGTGTGACTCGCCATCCCGTCCAGAAAACAACAACTGTGGAATTCTCAGAAGTTAACAGCGTAGGATCCCAAGAAATACTCTCCACAAGCAAGATTGTTAAAATCCTTGTGGTTAACTGCTGAAGCAATTTTGAAGCACTCCTAAAAAGCAGTGAAGCTCACATAACACTAGGCACAGGAAGATATTTAAAACCAAAAATTGGCAATAGTGAGACTTTTAGGGCAAATTTAAACATTTATGTAAAAGGCGGGCTAATGGAAAATGGAGGTAGTATGTTATTCCCTGTTTGGCTCATTCCTGCTTCGCTTTGCATCAGCAACAGGCCAAAACCACGCTTCTAAACTCCTTGTATCACTGGCATCAAAATGCCATCAACTGCATTTTTGTTGCTGAGTCAGGATCGGGGTCATTCTCAAAATCCGAATAGTGCCGTAGATGCCAATTAGGGAGAACGATCAAATTGACTAATCCAGGCCTTGGGATACACTCCTCCACATTGATCTCTAAATATCTGAGATTTTTAAACGGAAATGTAATGCCAAAATCTAATGGTCTGTGTATTTTAATAAGGGAGAAACCTTTTCAATTTGGCCTCATTTCACTTATGTTCCTCACTTCTAGTTCCATCATTTCCTTGGTCCAGATTTTAAGCTGCTCTACAGTTTTAACCAAGTGCAGTTCACGTTCACAGACCTTTGACTTATTCTCTCCCTTATCTCCTCTATCTGTTCCACTAATTTTTATGTGTCTCATACAACTTCAAGACGGTGACCTCACAAATTTGTAGCTGCAAAGCTGTCATCTGTCCCTGTTTGAGTCCTACATCCGTCAACTTCTCCTCCTATTTCGCCAGCATCACTCTTGTCACCTTTTGCGATTGCCTGATCTCGTCATCTTCTACTTAGTGTCTTATGTCCTATATCATTTCCTTCTGCATGTCACACTAGCCATTCCCTTCGTTGCGTTGGATGAAAGGCGTGCTAGGATCACCTGAACAAGCAACCGAGAGTGTTACAGCGTTGATACTATCACTGATTGCCACAAAAGAGACGGCAGAGGGCGCATCCACTCCCACATTCTGCTAAACTATTTTTTTCTATTTCCTTAAATTTCATTCCTGCTTTCTGCCCCATGAAGTTCTACTTAACCAATCACTTTAACATGTCCTGCACTTGAACTTCCTGTCTGTTGCTTGTCATTGGCCCCCTTTACCACGCGGAATGCATCAACTTCACTTTTCACCGTGACCATTTCACCCCTCCTGCCTTATCACACTTCTCACAAATAAGTACATTTGACAACTTTCATTTACAGTGTTCCTTCGCTTTGCCTTTCTCCTCTTTCTGAAACTTAGCAGTTCATGCTCTATTTCGGTAACTGTCAAGATCAGAGTGGTCGTGAACATTCCCCAGCCTGCAACATTGAATTTTACACATACAGTATTCATAAATCAAGCAACTAACAACCAATAGGATGAACCCTTCCACTGACACACTAAATCTTTTGTGCAGTATCATGAAATACATCAAATAAGATGGCAGCGTGTTGTAGCTCCAAATCTCTACCAGACTTCTCGGTGGCGTTCCCATTTTGCAACTGGTAGTAATTACTGAGTTTCCAGTTTCAAGCAACGCTTACGTTTTTCTAAGAGAAACACTCTATCCATGAATGTTACGTTTCACTTATGTAATCCAAACAGATGCGTCATCGTAGTTTCATCTCTGCTTATCTTGTCCTTTTCAACCAATAGGCAGTCCCAAATTTAACCACGTCATTCCTCACAAACTCCAGCAAGCTGGCAGCCTAGTGTAGACTGATTTCTTGGTGCCCGATCCCCTGTCAGATTGCACTATGCATACCTCCAGATGTATAGACAACCATCCATTTTCTTATTATTACCTCTAAATTCATTATGGATATTCGCTAGTCTTCATCTACGGGTACACCCTTCATTCTCGAAACTGAAACGTATTTATTGCTGTATTACTGAAACTTCATTTTTGTGTACACTAGTTTGTCATGTACGAAACTGATGTTCACATATACATGCCATACCAACACTGTCTCAAACACACACCACCTCAGAACACCCTCCCAAAATTTGCAGCGCTCTATCAGTACCACACAAAACAAACAAGCAGGTCATACACAAAAATCAAACACAAATAAAAGTTGAAAATGATGAAGTTCTTAAATAGTTAACTAAAAAATCTGGCCAATATTTTGAACAGAACATCATTAACCTTTAAACAATATTCGAGTTTTCACTTATTCGTTGACAGTTATGTAATCTAACTCCTCATTACCGTGCACATACCGTGCTAACGATATCCCCACACACTAGGGACAGAAAGTTGGCTGAAACCAGATGTAAACAGTAATGAAATTCTAAACTCAGATTGCAAAGTATACCGCAGAGACAGGCTGGACAGTGAAGGGGGAGGCGTGTTTATAGCGATAAGAAGTGCAATAGTATCGAAGGAAATTGACGGTGATCCGAAAAGTGAAATAATTTGGGTGAAGGTCACGGTTAAAGCAGGCTCAGACATGGTAATTGGATGTCTCTATTGACCACCTGGCTCAGCAGCTGTTGTGGCTGAGCACCTGAAGGATAATTTGGAAAATATTTCGAGTAGATTTCCCCATCATGTTATAGTTCTGGGTGGAGATTTTAATTTGCCGGATATAGACTGGGAGACACAAACGTTCATAACGGGAGACAGAGACAAAGAATCCAGTGAAATTTTTTAAAGTGCTTTATCTGAAAACTACCTTGAGCAGTTATACAGAGAACCGACTCGTGGCGATAGCATATTAGACCTTCTGGTGACAAACAGACCCGAACTATTTGAAACAGTTAACGCAGAACAGGGAATCAGCGATCATAAAGAGGTTACTGCATCGATGATTTCTGCCGTAAATAGAAATATTAAAAAAGGTAAGAAGATTTTTCTGCTTAGCAAAAGTGACAAAAGACAGATTTCAGAGTACCTGATGGCTCAACACAAAAGTTTTGTCTCAAGTACAGATAGTGTTGAGGATCAGTGGATTAAAGTTCAAAACCATCGTACAATATGTGTTAGATGAGTATGTGCCAAGCAAGATCGTAAGAGATGGAAAAGAGCCACCGTGGTACAACAACCGAGTTAGAAAACTGCTGCGGAAGCAAAGGGAACTTCACAGCAAACATAAACATAGCCAAAGCCTTGCAGAAAAACAAAAATTACACGAAGTGAAATGTAGTATGAGGAGGGCTATGCGAGAGACGTTCAATGAATTCGACTTGGCAGAAAATCCTAAGAAATTTTGTTCTTATGTCAAAGCGGTAGGTGGACCAAAACAAAATGTCCAGACACTCTGTGACCAAAATGGTACTGAAACAGAGGATGACAGACTAAAAGTCGAAATACTAAATGTCTCTTTCCAAAGCTGTTTCACAGAGGAAGACTGCACTGTAGTTCCTTCTCTAGATTGTCGCACAGATGACAAAATGGTAGATATCGAAATAGACGACAGATGGATAGAGAAACAATTAAAATCGCTCAAAAGAGGAAAGGTCGCTGGACTTGATGGGATACCAGTTCGATTTTACACAGAGTACGCGAAGGAACTTGACCCTCTTCTTGCAGCGGTGTGCCGTAGGTCTCTAGAAGAGCGCAGCGTTCCAAAGGATTGGAAAAGGGCACAGGTCATCCCCGTTTTCAAGAAGGGACGTCGAACAGATGTGCAGAACTATAGACCTATATCTCTAACGTCTATCAGTTGTAGAATTTTGGAACACGTATTATGTTCGAGTATAATGACTTTTCTGGAGAGTAGAAATCTACTCTGTAGAAATCAGCATGGGTTTCGAAAAAGACGATCGTGTGAAATTCAGCTCGCGCTATTCGTCCACGAGACTCAGAGGGCCATAGACACGGGTTCCCAGGTAGATGCCGTGTTTCTTGACTTCCGCAAGGCGTTCGATACAGTTCCCCACAGTCGTTTAATGAACAAAGTAAGAGCATATGGACTAGCCGACCAATTGTGTGATTGGATTGAAGAGTTCCTAGATAACAGAACGCAGCATGTCATTCTCAATGGAGAGAAGTCTTTCGAAGTAAGAGTGATTTCAGGTGTGCCGCAGGGGAGTGTCGTAGGACCGTTACTATTCACAATATACATAAATGACCTTGTGGATAACATCGGAAGTTCACTGAGGCCTTTTGCGGATGATGTTGTGGTATATCGAGAGGTTGTAACAATGTAAAATTGTACTGTAATGCAGTAGGATCTGCAGCGAATTGAAGCATGGTGCAGAGAATGGCCATTGAATCTCAATGTAGACAAGTGTAATGTGCTGCGAATACATAGAAAGAAAGATCCCTTATCATTTAGCTACAATATAGCAGGTCAGCAACTGGAAGCAGTTAATTCCATAAATTATCTGGGAGTACGCATTAGGAGTGATTTAAAATGCAATGATCATATAAAGTTGATCGTCGGTAAAGCAGATGCCAGACTGAGATTCATTGGAAGAATCCTAAGGAAATGCAATCCGAAAACAAAGGAAGCAGGTTACAGTACGCTTGTTCGCCCACTGTTTGAATACTGCTCAGCAGTGTTGGATCCGTACCAGATAGGGTTGATAGAAGAGATAGAGAAGATCCAACGGAGAGCAGCGCGTTTCGTTACAGGATCATTTAGTAATCGCGAAAGCCTTACGGAGATGATAGATAAACTCCAGTGGAAGACTCTGCAGGAGAGACGCTAAGTAGCTCGGTACGGGCTTTTGTTGAAGTTTCGAGAACATACCTTCACCGAGGAGACAAGCAGTATATTGCTCCCTCCTACGTGTATCTCGCGAAGAGACCATAAGGATAAAATGCAGAGATATTAGAGCCCACACAGAGGCATACCGACAATCCTTCTTTCCACGAACAATACGAGGCTGGAATAGGAGGGAGAACCGATAGAGGTACTCAAGGTACCCTCCGCCACACACTGTCAGGTGGCTTGCGGAGTATGGATGTAGATGTAGAATACAGTCATCAACAACACGGAAATAGAACAAAACGAAAGAACGAGAGAAATGCAATCTAATAAGATCTGAATTTAACTGACACTCCCAGAGAATACTTAACGGCAAGCATACCGATAATGTCCACAAATTAATGCAAGACTGAAGATATCGGATATAGTCAGAAAATAACCTAGAGGAAAGAATCCAGGCAGGTTCCACCTAGTAAATGCGAGACTTCTGACGAGAGCCGAGCGTAGGAACCGAATACTGGATGAAAACTATGCCTGTGATCTGTATCAAATGAACCCTCTCAATTTGCAGGTCGCCTCCCTCCGAATCAATTGTGATGAGCCATACCGTACCCAAAGGAAACGAATGGTAAATTAATGGCCCTGACAAATGAAAAGTGGGTGTCGCCCTTGCCAAAATTTATAATAACGAAACTAATTGAGGTGTTCGTCTAACTACTTAAATTAAAAGTGGTTCCACTTTGACCAACATTCATTGTTATAAAAAAATATGAAAGGAAGGGAAAACATTGTTTATGAATGGCACAGTCACTTGTCCAAACAAAAAGATAAGGGAATTTGGATTACAGAACCCTCACATTATTGAACTGATACTGTGCGGCACAGTATGCGGGAAAGGGAAGGAGAAAGTATTAGGGACTGAACATGAGTTTCACCAGAAAGGATTAAACACGCAGCTCCGAATCAGACAAGGAAACTGCGTCGATAATTTTAAGGGAAAGCTCATGAAGAAACACATCTGCGTGAGTCGTAAGCGAGCCATTGAATACAAAGTAATTCTAAAACAGAGCTCCTCAGCTTTACGATAATACGAATGACACTGACTCGACAATATTACCCCACAATCTCATTGGCAGCGCGAACTTACCGTGATGTTACGGTAAAGAGCTACACTGAAACCTAACTAGTTCCAGAGGTCAAAGTCAAAATCATCTGCAGTCGAAGTTCAAATGGCTCTGAGCACTATATGACACAACATCTTAGGTCATCAGTCCCCTAGACTTAGAACTACTTAAACCTAAGTAACCTAAAGACATCAGACACATCCACGCCCGAGGCAGGATTCGAACCTGCGACCGTAGCAACAGCGTGGTTCAGGACTGGAGCGCCTAGAACCGCTCTGCCACAGCGGCCGGCGCAGTCGAAGTGCAGCAGCAGAAGTGTCCGCAGAAGTCTGGGAGAAGAGTCTGTCCAGGAGTCTGTGCCACAGTCTGTCGAAGAGTCCTCAAAAAGAGATTGACCAAAGTGACACTCCTCCGAGGTCTACACAGATAAGCTAACAATAACTCTATTTCCCAGTCCACTTGTGTTCTCTCCTTCAAAACGTTTGTTTACTCGCTAGCCAACCTTTGAATTCAGCAAGTTTAAATAAAATGTAATCGAATTAAATGAGATATTGCTGAGGGGATTAGATTGTGAAATGAAAAACTGAAGGTCGTAAATGAGTTTTTTTTTTGGGGGGGGGGGGGCAGGTAATAGGTGATGATGGCCAAGATAGAGAGGATATAAAATGTAGACTAGCAATGGCAAGAAAAGCATTGCTGAAGAAAAGAAATTTGTTAGCATCGAATACAGTTTTAACGGTTAGGAAGTTTTTCTTAAGGTAATTGTCTGGAATGTGGCTTGTATAAAAGTAAAACACGGATTACAAATGGTTCCGACAAGAGCAGAACAGAATCTCGTAGAACGTGGTGGTACAGATGAGCACTGAAGATTAGTTGGGTAGATCATATAATCAATGAGGAAGCACTGAACAGAACTGGGAAGAAATGAAGTTCGTAGTCTAAGTTGACTAATGGAAGGATCGGTTGGTGAGATAATATTAGACATGAAGGGATTGCTAATTTAGTGTTGGAGGAAAGTGAGAGGAGTAAAAATTGTAACATTGCACGAAGAGACGAATATAGTAGACAGATTCAAAATGATTTAGGTCGCAGTACTCCTCTGGAAATGACGAGGCTTGCACAGAATCGAGTAGCGTGGAAAGGTGCATCAAACCAGGCTTCGAACTGAAGACAACAACAACAACAACAATAACAATAAGCAAAGAATTAACCGTTTGGTTCAGACTACCATTCTGGAAAAAATGTGGTAGCTCAGACCAACGCGAGCAAAACCACACATCATGCCCTGACTCCCATTTTCTTTACGTTTCTTAGGCGTTGACCAACACCAAAGTGTCTCCCACTCTGTACGACTTGAAGCGGTTCAACGATCTCGGCGTCACGGCAACACAAAGATGTGTCGGCACCTGTTCGAAAAACTGATTGCACATTTCGCGAGTTTGACACTCACACAGTCCTGGCAATGTCATCTCTTTAGTAAGCTCCCAGCAATCAGTTCGTTTATGACTAGCTTATGGCCTGTAGCGAGCAAGAGGCATAGAAAAAAAAAATCAAGTGGCCTAATATCTGAGATTTTAGGGGGGTGGGGGGCAGCAATCGATGGACTATCTCTCCCATTCCAGCGACGTGAGATCCCACGCCCGAAGAAATTTCTTACAATGTTCGAAAAATGGCATGTTGCCCCATCTTGTTGAAAGATCACGACACGAGGACATTGTGGCATAGGATACAGCTTCAACATGTCGACATACGTTGTTGCATTAGCTGTAATTTCTGCAAAGAAGACTGGGCCTATAACCTGTCTTTCAACAATCCACACACACCTTCGTTTTCGAAGAGTTACGTTTGCACTTTGTGTGTGTGTGTGGAGGGGGGGGGGGGGGGAAGCGGGGGGTGAGTCCCCCATATGCGGCAATTGTGCGTGTTTATCGTGTCAGAAGTGTGGAATGCAGCCTCATCCGACAAACAGGCGAGATCTAGAAACGCCTCGTTTTCATCCATTTTTGCAACAATTACCTCTGCTAATGCCTTCCGTCGCGGCCTTTCCTCAGGTTTGATTTTGTGGCGAAACTGTAGTTTGCACGCTTTTAGATGCAACCTTTTATGGACGACATCCTGTCCTGTCGAACGAGGTGACTGTTAACTGCCGACTTACTTGCCGGATTGACTTACGAGGACTTCGCTGGAAACACATTAATTCAACCGTAGTCTCTGCAACTGCTTGTTTGGCGTGATGGCCCGACATCGAAAGGAAACTTCGTTGGCGGAAGCCGTTTGTTCCATTTCTTGATTATTGTGTAAGTGGGAACACCGTCATTTGGACGGAGTTCACACTCAAGTCCGTCCTCTTAACTGAGAGTCATGCAGAGGGCCTGGTTTCGATTTTCGGCCAGATTCGAGATTTTTTCCACTCGGGGACTGTGTATTGTGCTATACTCATCATCATTTCATCATCACCGTCACGTACTTTCATCACTACCTGAAGAGACTAGCAATTCGGCTGCCGAACTTCCCCAGGGACTCGCGGCCGTCAGTGACATACGATCACTTCATTTCAGTCCATACTCACGCCGAGAACGACTTTGTACTAGTGCAACAAACTTTGACTCCGCGAGAAGAAGCACACCTAACACATTCTGCTGTGACATTCACGTGGCTTCTGGACGCACGTTTAGCCGTACAAAGCAGTTACGCACATGCCCACGCAGTACCAGCAGCTGCAAGTAAATACAGAAAAGAATTTCAGTTACCGTACTTGTAGAAGCAAACCACCAATAAATATCTCAACTACGTCCCAAGTTATTACAATTTATATTATTCGTTTAACCTGGATACAATGTATTTATATTTTTGTACGTTCAGATTGCCTGCATCAATCATCGACCTTCAGCAGACCTTCGTGTATTTCGCTACAGTCTTCTAGATTTGCAACCTTCCCGCAGCCAACAAAATCGTCCACGATAAATGTCTTGGAGCTTCTGACGGTATTCACTATATCATTCATTTACATTATAAACAGTAATGGCCCTCTAAAAATGGCTCTGAGCACTATGGGACTTAACTTCTGAGGTCATCAGTCCCCTAGAACTTAGAACTACTTAAACCTATCTAACCTAAGGACATCACACACATCCATGCCCGAGGCAGGATTCGAACCTGCGACCGTAGCGGTCACGCGGTTCCAAACTGAAGCGCTTAGAACCGCACGGCCACACCGGCCGGCCGAATGGCTCTCTTTAACATTCCCTTGGAGTACTCCATAAACTGCCTTTCCATATACTGAATTCGTCCCACCGAGAATACCCTATTTTCTCACTCCTAGAAAGTAAGGTCACATGGACGAATGTGGCACATTCAAGAGCGAACATCTAGAAAAGGACTCACACAAGCAGGAAGTTTCATGCTCTTAAGTTAGTTTATTCGAGGTGATATTTAAAACTTTATGACTAGCCTCGTATACGAAAGGAGAAGAGCAAGGAGAAGAAGAAGAAGAAGAAGAAGAAGAAGAAAAAGAAGGATATTGAAGGAAAGCGTCCAGACATGGCTGCCTAGTAGTGTGGGAGCACTGCTGGGCCATTACACTTGTACTGCAATTTCAGCGAAGACCTCCTCTGGACGCTCGGTCACAGTAGCCGTTGAGTTGCCGGTCGGTTGGCGCCGCACCATTTGTAATCGGCTGAGTTACGATACTAGTAGAAGCAAACCACCAATAAATATCTAAACGACGTCCCAAGTTATTACACTTTATATTATTCGTTTAACCTGGGTACAATGTATTTATATTTTTGTACGTTCAAATTGCCTACACCATTCATCGAACTTCAATAGGCCTTCCTGTATTTCGCTACAGTCTTCTAGTGTTGCAACCTTAACGTAGCCAACAAAATCGTCCACAATAAATGTCTTGGAGCTTCAGACGGTATCCACTATATCGTCCATTTACATTGTACGCAGTAGTGGCCCTATAACGCTTCCTTGGAGTACTCCTTAAATTGCTTTCCATATACTGAATTCGTCCCACCGAGAATAGCCTATTTTCTCTCTCCTAGAAAGTAAGGTCCCTGACAAATGCTCCATCGTCACATGGACGTGTGTGGCACATTCAAGGGTGAACGTCTACAGACGGACTCACACAAGCAGGAAGTTTCATAGTCGTATGTCAGTTTATTCGAGGTGATAATTAAAACTTGATGACCAGCCTCGTATACGAAAGGAGAAGAGCAAGAAGAAGAAGAAGAACAAGAAGAAAAAGAAAAAGAGGGATATTGAAGGAAAGCGTCCCGACATGGCTGTGTAGTGGTGCGGGCCATTACACTTGTACTGCAATTTCAGCGAAGACCTTCTCCGGACGCTCGGTCACAGTAGCCGTTGAGTTGCCGGTCGGTTGGCGCCGCGCCATTTGTAACCGGCTGACAAACGTCGTCCTGCGCACGGACAGACTCCCACCTCCTGTCCGTCCTCGGAGCACAATAGAGAGAGAGCGAGAGAGAGAGAGAGAGAGGGAGAGAGAATGAGAGAGAGAGAGAGGGCATGGACGCCGGGGAGACCCACCGCGTCGTGTGGCGTGAGGAATGAGAATCCTATGCGGCGCGGAGCGGTCCGCAGCTCACCAAATTCATAGAAAGGAGGTCTTACAAACGCCGGGATATCGGAAAAGCGTAAAACGTGAATATAAACGCGTTACTGGGTATTTTACGGCCGGGCTTAGCCGATATCGCGGCGGCTCCCCCAGGACGCAGGGCGGTCACTTTTCTGCTCGGAGGATTTGTTTTTATTTGCATCCGAGGGAGACCGCCGCTGGAGCTGGTCTGAATAAAGAAAAAAGTGCCTTTAGCTTTTTTGTTCTGCCTCGATAAAAACGTCTTGTTGTACGGCCTCCAGCGTATCTAGCCACAAATTCAGTCGTTCCCAATTTTTAGCCTAAAACGTAATGTTCTTCTCGTAAAAGCTTTCACAAAGTCTCTCTGAAAGAGAATACTGAGACATATACATCTCCGGACTTGTTTCGTATCGATTCCATCAAATGGCTCTGCTATAAACTTCTAGGCGCTTCGGTCAGGAACCGCGCGACTGCTACGTTCGCAGATTCGAATCCTGCCTCAGGCATGGATGTGTGTGATGTCTTAGGTTAGTTAGGTTTAAGTAGTTCTAAATTCTAGGGTACTGATAACCTCAGAAGCTAAGTCCCATACTGCTCAGAGCCATTTGAACCATATAAACTTCTAAATCTCATTTTGGTTGAGTCTGGCGATTTACATGCACTGGAACAATGAACTTGGCTTGTATTCCGTACCAGCTCAAGTGTTTCTCCCACTATTTTCTACATGTACATTTTTATTCAGTAACAAAATGTACAACCAGTCTTACAGAACACAGCTCTACGTTGTATTGACTTGGGTCCAGTAAAGGTTCATTTCCCAAAGGTACTCCGTAAGCACTGATGCAAGCATCAAATCGCCATCGCATGGTATCTCAAATGCGATGATTGATACATCCCTGGGCTATCGGGTATGGTTTAAGAGCCTTATACAGTATGAGTCCCAACACTTAAGCGTGTTGTACTAGCTTCTGATACACAGCTTCTCACTACCCGCACAAATAAGAGTCGAGTTGCTGTCACCGAGAACAGGTATCCCATACCACAGTAGGAGTGATGTGGTTAAAAATCGGACGGCCTCTGGAAGTCGCGGGCGGAGAATGGCTTCCATTACAAACATGGGCAGCATGACAGAATACGATGTAATATAATACAGATACCATCTTAGTATATATATAGTTAAGGCTTATCCGCCACTTGACCATCTTCTTCTTCTGTGCGAATGCACAAACAGTGCCCTAACTCTTACGGGAATCGGCAACGCGTCGCGAGTAATGAGTATAATTGGCGGGGGCACTACGAATGTAGTGCGGGTCAATACGTTGAGAATGGGGGTTTCGCGGGAGGCGTGCCAGAGATAAATCCCTACAGTCGTACTATCCTCTGTGTCCTCAGTGGCTGAGATGGATAGATCGTCTGCCATGTAAGCAGGAGATTCCGGGTTCGAGGTCCGGTCGGGGCACACATTTTCATCTGTCCCTGTTGACGTATGTTAACGCCTGTAAGCAGCTAAGAGTGTTCATTTCATTACAATTACATACTACGGAGGCGTGGGGCAGCATATCTTACCGATTAGCTGCACAATAAGCAGATATTATTAATATAGTGCAGAAAAATATTACTGATGACAACAGCTTCTCGCTACAACAAATGTAGTTAAATATATTCGCAATAAAAATGGGAAACTAGGCTAGCACTTGCATTGAAAATTAACTGGTTGATTCCAAGTAATAGGCTAGCAATTAAAATTAAGCGCCTGCAATGAATTGAAGCAAGCTATACGGGACTATCAGCAATGAGATAAAACAGATAATCAGCTACGGTTAATTGCATGCATACATTGATGAGGAAGTATGCAAATATTCTGTCATGGATCCAATGATAGAACTAACATGAATAATAGCACAGTGATAGACCTGGAAAAGGTCAAAGTTAAAATTCAGTAGCTTGCACACAAATTAATCTTGCTATAAAACTTGCGAGCGATATTGGTTCGTTATCACTTGAACGCAATCATTCGGCTCTGGACATAACAAAAACTCATCACACTGAAGCAATGTCGTAAGAGTACAGCTGATTATATTCATTATTTAATGGTTGCCTAACCGTGGGAAAATTGTAGGAAATTAAACAATTCAAAATGTAAGTGAAAATAGTAAATACAAAATTGTTATTAGCTCTAGTCAAGCGAATAATTGACAACAAACAACACACAACAATGTTCTTAAAATGAACTAAAGTAAAATTACGCTAAGGACTCTGGGATTTGTGTTTTATTTGAAGAATGCAAAAAGGAAAGGAATTAGACTTCCCCATGTGGGCAGCTCGCAGATTCAAGATAAGTTACAAATATTAAATAAAAATAATTGTGCGTACAAGCTGCATAACAGAATTAGAGAGCGCTATTGCTTGGATACCAAAATATTGCCGATAACACCGTCCTTCCAATAGTGGAAGATGTATTCCCTGCAGAGCGAAAAAGTCTAATATATGAACATCTCACTCTTATCACAGCCAGGACTCTCACGGAATCTTATTTCAGTACCATCGATTAACTAAAACGTGCTGGAAACAAAACGGTCCCTCAGAAAGCCAGAAACCGCCATGCACCCAGAAGAAACCCCCTGGATTTAACCAGCCGCGGGCAATTAGGACTACTCTGAACTACATCCGAATAGGCCACGGAAGATGTGCGGCCGCTCTCCACAATTGGGTCAAATCTTCATCACCATCGCGTGGTTGTGGTACGGAACGACAGACAGTTGCTCATACTCTGTCACCAAGTTACATCCGTGGCTACAAGGATCCTAACAGAGACGAGTACTGAGATAAAATGTATAAAAGACCTTAATTTTTGTATACAACAGTTGTCATTTGTATTATTTTATGCTGGAGAGTCGACATTTAGTAGTTTTGTAATGTTTGTACACGTATTGCAATACAATAAATAACAATAAGTGGCTAACAGAGTTAGACAATTGCAACCTGCTCAAAAGATGAAACAATTTACACTTTCCAATTACAACGAATGGACATCACCCAAATCATACGAGAGCTGGGCAGTGAATTATAACAAATCAAAGTTCTCTCTCCTGAAGTGTCCACAATTCCCAGATTCCACTTATATGGCAGACTGAATGTTGCTGTCATTGTGATGAAAAAGAATGTCTCTTCACTCATGTAAAAGTGGGGGAACGAAATAGGAACGTCCAACGCGAACCGTCCCGAAATGCACATTACAGTGTTACAGAAGCGATACTGTGCACTGGAAAGTCTTTAAGACTGCAGGGGAAGCGACAGACTTTCTCTCGTGGCCTTGGCAAAGCCGGTAGGCAGCTATCTTTCATCTACGGCTAGAAAGGCAAATTTCATACATAAGTATCCGCAAGGGAACTCTGTGGCGGCCAGCGGTAGCACACCTGTTGCAACGGATTAACACCAGAAGCTGACCATAAAAACAGGACCTTTCCCCGAAAACTTAAAGCTTACCAGGAGGCTAAAGTTACCTGCTTTCGAAACGAAACGATACACATCCGTAGCAATGCACAATGACACCCTTCCAGCAGGAGATCGGAAACCTTAGACTTCCAGCAAAGGAACCAAGTTCAAACAGTAAATTACTGAGCAGCCGTAGTTACGGTGAAACAAAATCGTGAAGCAATAAGTGAAGTCATGTTAAAGTATAACTAATAAGACAATTTTTCTTTCTTTTTTTTTTGGGGGGGGGGGGGGGGGGAGGAGGCAACAGTCTTCTTACTGGTTTGATGTGGCCCGCCATGAATCCCTGTCCTGTGCCACCTTCTTCATGTCAGAGTAGGACTTGCTACCTACGTCCTCAATTATTTGCTGGATGTATTCAAATCTCTGTCTTCGTCTACAGTTTCACCCTCTACAGCTTCCTCTAGTGCCATGGGAAATCATTCCCCCATGTCTTAACAGATGTCCTATCACCCTGTACCTTCTCCTTGTCAGTGTTTTCCACATATTCATTTCCTCTCCGATTATGGCCGGCCGGAGTGGCCGAGCGGTTCTAGGAGCTACAGTCTGGAGCCCCGCGACCGCTACGGTCGCAGGTTCGAATCCTGCCTCGGGCATGGGTGTGTGTGATGTCCTTAGGTTAATTAGGTTTAAGTAGTTCTAAGTTCTAGGGGACTGTTGACCTCAGAAGTTAAGTCCCATAGTGCTCAGAGCCATTTGAACCTCTCCGATTATGCGCAGAACCTCCTCATTCCTTAGCTTATCAGTGCCCCTAATTTTCAAAATTCGCCTGTAGCACCACATCTCAAGTGCATCGATTCTCTTCTGTTCCTGTTTTCCCACAGTCCATGTTTCACTACCATACAATGCTGTGCTCCAGACGTACTTCTCAGAAATTTTTTCCTCAAATTAAGCCCTATCTTTCATACTAGTAAACTTTTCTTTGCCACGACTGTCCTTTTTGCTAGTGCTAGCCTGCTTTGATGTTCTCCTTGCTCCGTACGTCATTGGTTATTTTGCTGCCTAGGTAACTGAATTCCTTAACTTCATCAACTTTGTGAAGATCAATCCTGATGTTAAGTTTCTCGCTGTTCTCATTTCTGCTACTTCTCATTACTTTCGTCTTTCTTCGAATTATTCTAAATCCATGTTCTGTACTCATTAGATTGTTCATTCCATTCAGAATATCATGTAATTATTCTTCACTTTCACTCAGTATAACAATGCGGTCAGAGAATCGTATCACTGATCCTTTCTTTTATTTCCATAATGGCTTCTGCGATGTACAGATTTAACAACAGGGGCAAGGACTGCATGCATGTCTTACACCCCTTTGCATCTGAGCGCTTCGTTCTTGGTCGTCCACTCTTACTATTCCCTCTTGGTTCTTGTTAATATTGTATATTACCCATGTCTCCCTATAGCTTACCGTTACTTTCCTCAGAATTTCGAACATCTTGCACCATTTTACATTGTCGAACGATTTTTCCAGGTCGACAAGTCCTATGAACGTGTCTTAATTTTTCTTCAATCTTGCTTCCATTATCAACCGCAACCTCTCGGGTGCCTTTACCTTTTCTAAAGCCCAACTGATCGTCATTCAGCACAACCTCAATTTTCTTTACCATTCTACAGTGTATTATCCTTATTAACAACATGGATGCATCAGTTATTAAGCTGATTGTGCGATAATTCTCTCACTTGTCAGCTCTTGCAGTCTTCGGAATTGTGTGTATGACATTTTTCGGAAAGTCAGATGGTATGTCGCTAGACTCATACATTCTGCACACCAACGTGAAGAGTCGTTTTGCTGCCACTCCCCTCAATGGTTTTAGAAATTACAATGGAATGTTATCTACCCGTTCTGCCTTATTTGATCTTAAATCCTTCAAAGCTTACTTAAATTCTGAGTCTAGTACTGGTCCCCATCTCTTCTAAATCGACTCGTGTTTCTTCTTCTGTCACATCAGATAAATCTCCCGCCTCATAGAGGTCTTCAATGTATTATGTATCTGTAGCCTTAGAGAACTTCAAGCGTGTCTTGTCATCCCTTAGTACTTCTTTATCTTTCTTGTTTGTGCACCCGTTGTGTAGCGGTAGCGTCTTTGATCAGTAATCAAAGACTGTCCTCTGACCCGGGGTTCAAATGGTTCAAATGGCTCTGAGCACTATGGGACTTAATTGCTGAGGTCATCATTCCCCTAGAACTTTGAACTATTTAAACCTAACTAACCTAAGGATATCACACACATATATTACCGAGGCAGGATTCGAACCTGTGACCGTAGCGATCGCGCGGTTCCAGATTGTCTGACCCGGGGTCCGGATTAATAATCACCATTGGCGGCCGAAGAGGGTAAGGCATAAGAAGTCAAACTCATTCTGCCAACGGCCTTGTCAAAGAGTGTGGAGGAGCGGACAGAGGTTCAGGGCAACCTCTTATTCTTGGGAATTAGCAATGATCAACGGCATGAGGATGCAGAAGGCAGTCCAAATCACTGCATTAAAGACACGTAACGAGTATCCATAGGACATGTGGCCTGTAATTGGAAAAGTGTCATGATGATCTCTCCATTGGCAAAACATTACAGAATAGTCTCCCAATCGGATCTGCAGGAAGAGACTGGCAAGGGGGCGGTGACCATCAGAAAAAGATTGAATAATCAACGGAAGGATAATGTTCTAAAAGTCGGGATGTGGAATGTCAGAAGCTTGAATGTGGTAGGGAAGCTAGTAAATCAGAAAAGGGAAATGCAAAGGCTCAGTCTAGATACAGCAGTGGTCAGCGAAGGGAAATGGAAAGAAGCAAGGATTTCTGTTCAGATGAGTATAGGGTAATATCAACAGCAGCAGCAAATGGTATACCGGGAGTAGGATTCGTTGTGCATAGGAATGTAGGGCATGGAGTGTGTTACAGTGAACAGTTCAAAAAAAATGTTCAAATGTGTGTGAAATCTTATGGGACTCAACTGCTAAGGTCATCAGTCCCTAAGCTTACACACTAATTAACCTAAATTATCCTAATGACGAACACACACACCCATGCCCGAGGGAGGACTCGAACCTCCGCCGGGATCAACCACGCAGTCCATGACTGCAGCGCCTGAGACCGCTCGGCTAATCCCACGCGGCAGTGAACAGTTCAGTGACAGGGTTGTTCTCATCAGAATCGATAGCTAACCAACACTGACAATTACATTTCAGGTATATTTGCCGACGTCACAAGCTGAAGATGAATAGAAAGAGAAAGTATATGAGGATATTGAAAGGGTAATACAGTACCTAAAGGGAGATGAAAATCTAATAATCATGTTGTTGTTGTGGTCTTCAGTCCTGAGACTGGTTTGATGAAGCTCTCTTTGCTACTCTCTCCTGTGCAAGCTCCTTCATCTCCCAGTACCTACTGCAACCTACATCCTTCTGAATCTGCTTAGTGTATTCATCTCTTGGTCTCCCTCTACGATTTTTTCCCTCCACGGTGCCCTCCAGTGCTAAATTTGTGATCCCTTGATGCCTCAAAACATGTCCTACCAACCGATCCCTTCTTCTAGTCAAGTTGTGCCACAAACTTCTCTTCTCCCCAATCCTATTCAGTACCTCCTCATTAGTTACGTGGTCTACCCACCTTATCTTCAGCATTCTTCTGTAGCACCACATTTCGAAAGCTTCTATTCTCATCTTGTCCAAACTAGTTATCGCCCATGTTTCACTTCCATACATGGCTACACTCCATACAAATACTTTCAGAAACGACTTCCTGACACTTAAATCTATACTCGATGTTAACAAATTTCTCTTCTTGAGAAACGCTTTTCTTGCCATTGCCAGTCTACGTTTTATATGCTCTCTACTTCGACCATCATCGGATATTTTACTCCCTAAATAGCAAAACTCCTTTACTACTTTAAGTGTCTCATTTCCTAATCTAATTCCCTCAGCATCACCCGACTTAATTTGACTACATTCCATATCCTCGTTTTGCTTTTGTTGATGTTCATATTATATCGTCCTTTCAAGACACTGTCCATTCCGTTCAACTGCTCTTCCAAGTCCTTTGCTGTTTCTGACAGAATTACAAAGTCATCGGCGAACCTCAAAGTTTTTACTTCTTCTCCATGAATTTTAATACCTACTCCAAATTTTTTCTTTTGTTTCCTTTACTGCTTGCTCAATACACAGATTGAATAACATCGGGGAGAGACTACAACCCTGTCTCACTCCTTTCCCAACCACCGCTTCCCTTTCATGCCCCTCGACTCTTATAACTGCCATCTGGTTTCTGTACAAATTTTAAATAGCCTTTCGCTCCCTGTAGTTTACCCCTGCCACCCTCAGAATTTGAAAGAGACTATTCCAGTTAACATTGTCGAAAGCTTTCTCTAAGTCTACAAATGCTAGAAACGTAGGTTTGCCTTGTCTTAATATTTCTTCTAAGATAAGTCGTATGGTTAGTATTGCCTCACGTGTTCCAACATTTCTACGGAATCCAAACTGATCTTCCGCGAGGTCCACTTCTACCAGTTTTTCCATTCGTCTGTAAAGAATTCGCGTTAGTATTTTGCAGCTGTGACTTATTAAACTGATAGTTCGGTAATTTTCACATCTGTCAACACCTGCTTTCTTTGGGATTGGAATTATGATATTCTTCTTGAAGTCTGAGGGTATTTCGCCTGTCTCATACATCGTGCTCACCAAATGGTAGAGTTTTGTCATGACTGGCTCTCCCGAGGCCATCAGTAGTTCTACTGGAATGTTGTCTACTCCCGGGGCTTTGTTTCGACTCAGGTCTTTCAGTGCTCTGTCAAACTCTTCTCGTAGTATCTTATCTTACATTTCGTCTTCATCTACATCCTCTTCTATTTCCATAATATTGTCCTCAAGCACATCGCCCTCGTATAAACCCTCTATATACTCCTTCCACCTTTCTGCCTTCCCTTCTTTGCTTAGAACTGGGTTGCCATGCGAGCTCTTGATATTCATAAAAGTGGTTCTCTTCTCTCCAAAGGTCTCTTTAATTTTCCTGTAGGTGGTATCTATCTTACCCTTAGTGAGACAAGCCTCTACATCCTTACATTTGTCCTCTAGCCATCCCTGCTTAGCCATTTTGCACTTCCTGTCGATATCATTTTTGAGACATTTGTATTCCTTTTTGCCTACTTCATTTACTGTATTTTTATATTTTTCTCCTTACATCAATTAAATTCAATATTTCTTCTGTTACCCAAGGATTTCTACTAGCCCTCGTCTTTTTACCTACTTGATCGTCTGCTGCCTTCACTACTTCATCCCTCAGAGCTACCCATTCATCTTCTACTGTATTTTTTCCCCCATTCCTGTCAATTGTTCCCTTATGCTCTCCCTGAAACTCTGTACAACCTCTGGTTCTTTCAGTTTATCCAGGTCCCATCTCCTTAAATTCCCACCTTTTTGCAGTTTCTTCAGTTTCGATCTGCAGTTCATAACCAATAGATTGTGGTCAGAA
Organism: Schistocerca americana; assembly: GCF_021461395.2. Classification (NCBI taxonomy): domain Eukaryota; kingdom Metazoa; phylum Arthropoda; class Insecta; order Orthoptera; family Acrididae; genus Schistocerca; species Schistocerca americana. The sequence continues at coordinate 645,875,787 of NC_060122.1, read as the reverse complement.
TCCACATCTGCCCCAGGAAATGTCTTACAATTTAAAATCTGGTTCCTAAATCTCTGTCTTACCATTATATAATCTATCTGATACCTTTTAGTATCTCCAGGATTCTTCCAGGTATACAACCTTCTTTTATGATTCTTGAACCAAGTGTTGGCTATGATTAAGTTATGCTCTGTGCAAAATTCTACAAGGCGGCTTCCTCTTTCATTCCTTCTCCCCACTCCATATTCACCTACTATGTTTCCTTCTCTCACTTTTCCTACTGACGAATTCCAGTCACCCATGACTATTAAATTTTCGTCTCCCTTCACTACCTGAATAATTTCTTTTATCTCGTCATACATTTCATCTATTTCTTCATCATCTGCAGAGCTAGTTGGCATATAAACTTGTACTACTGTAGTAGGCATGGGCTTTGTGTCTATCTTGGCCACAATAAAGCGTTCACTATGCTGTTTGTAGTAGCTAACCCGCACTTCTATTTTTTATTCATTATTAAACCCACTCCTGCATTACCCCTATTTGATTTTGTATTTATAACCCTGTAATCACCTGACCAAAAGTCTTGTTCCTCCTGCCACCGATCTTCACTAATTCCCACTATATCTAACTTTAACCTATGCATTTCCCTTTTTAAATTTTCTAGCCTACCTGCCCGATTAAGGGATCTGACATTCCACTCTCTGATCCGTAGAACACCAGTTTTCTTTCTCCTGATAACGACGTCCTCCTGAGTAATCCCCGCCCGGAGATCCGAATGGGGGACTATTTTACCTCCGGAATATTTTACCCAAGAGGACGCCATCATCATTTAATCATACAGTAAAGCTGCATGTCCTCGGGAAAAATTACGGCTGTAGTTTCCCCTTGCTTTCAGCCGTTCGCAGTACCAGCACAGCATGGCGGTTTTGGTTAATGTTACAAGGCCAGATCAGTCAATCATCCAGACTGTTGCCCCTGCAACTACTGAAAAGGCTGCTGCCCCTCTTCAGGAACCACATGTTTGTCTGGCCTCTCAACAGATACCCCTCCGTTGTGGTCGCACCTACGGTACGGCCATCTGTATCGCTGAGGCACGCAAGCCTCCCCACCAACGGCAAAGTCCATGGTTCATGGGGGGGGGGGGGGGGCTAATAATCATAGGGGACTGAAATGCAGTTGTAGGGGAAGGAGTAGAAGAGAAGGTTACAGGAGAAAATGGGCTTAGGAGAAGGAATGAGAGAGGTGAAACACTGAGTTCTGTAAAAAATTTCAGCTAGTAGTAGCGAATACTCTGTCAAGAATCACAAGAGGAGCCTGCGTCCTTGGAAAAGAACGAGTGATGAAGGAAGATTTCAGTAAGATTACATTATGGTCAGACAGACATTCCGAAGTCAGATACTGATATGTAAGGCGTACACGGGAGCAGATACAGACGCAGATCACAATATAGTAGTGATGCAGAGTAGGCTGAAGTTCAAGAGATTAGTAAGGAACAATCAACACAAAAATACTAATCATATTTTAATAATCAATGTGTCGTTGGAAGCTTATTGGCAAAAGCTATTAATTCAACTACTCAAAATTCTAGTTTCATATAACAGACTGCCACGAAAGCAGCGAGTATTATAATTTAATAATGAATTAGTTTGTAATCAGGTATCATTAAAATATATTTATACCCAACATAATGTCAAACAATAATAACAAAATCATATATGTAACAGACGACATTACGGTAAAAGATATCACCGTCTGAATGCTGAAATAGAGTATACAATTCCTTGTAAGTTCGACACCATACATACAGCCAATGCTTTACAGGTCTTTCTCTTATATGACCAGTTTTTTAAATTGTAAACAGCTTTAAAAACTATCACTCTCATGCACCAACTCACGCAGAATCAACCATTTAGTCCTGTACGTCTTGTGTTGACAGTGTGCATGCAATGTCGCTAATAACTACAGTAAAAGATGCATATTCAAATAATTTACTTTGGACTGGTGATGATTTTTGACGATGATATGCGACGGCAGAGGATAAGAAGACGAGGCAGTTTATGTGAAATTTAAAATTTTCCGGGCGATTTACATATTCGAAGAGATTTCGGGATTGCATCCGGTCGTCGTAAACTCCACTCTACGATATTTCGACCGGACACAGTGCCAGTCAACTTCAGGAAAGCCCTCGAAGACAGTATACAGTCGAGAAGCTACGGCAGCTCAACCCACTTGGTTTCATGGGTGACATAGTAGCGGGACAAAGTTGCACTGTGGTTTGGGCGGTAACTCGGCCAAGTTCATTAGCACCGTATTGTCGATGCTCTTAAGTTGTTCACTACTCACAGTTTTGGACGTTAGCTTTGCATGTGACTTATTAGAAATCACGAGATGTGCTGACCAGTGAATCACACTTATGAATAATATAATTTACTGATAGGAATGGGACTTCGAACATTGTCAGAATTTCTGTAAGTTAATGGTGCATTTTTGTTAAATGGACTTGAGTATGAACTTAAGTGTAGAGTGCAACTGATCTTCGGTGTCTTATAGCCTCATTCAGTATCAAAGTCACTCATTTCTTCTGGTCGTCTGTGAAGTTGGAGTTTGCGATCCTTGTCATTTAAGCTTAGTAGAGCAAAACCAAACGGCTTAACGTCGTGTGTTTGTTTAGTAAGCTTCATGGAGTGAGAGCGCTGCGAAGATATATCTTCGGCGTTAATTAAGGATTTTATTATACAAGGGATGCCCAGAAAGTATTTCACCACATTATTTTCTCAGCCGAAAACAATTCTACGAATGCGAAACGTTACGTATGTATTATCTGAAGTCTCCTGAGTGAGTGCACCAAGTTTCCGTCACTTCCGACAAACAGAGTAGCTGCTGGGCAGTTTCAAAATGGCGTCTGTAGGTGATGCACGTTACAGGCAACGTGCTGTCATTGAAGAAAAAGAAACTGTGGGGAATATTCACAAACACTTGTGCAAAGTCCACGGAGCATCTGCTGTCGACAAAAGCACATTAGTCGCTGCTGCGCGGAATGGCCGCGCGGTTTCAGGCACCATGTCACGGGCTGCGCGGCCCCTCCTGCCGGATGTTCGAGTCCTCCCTCGGCCATGAGTGTGTGTGTTGTTCTTAGCATAAGTTAAATTAAGTAGTGTGTAAGTGTATGGACCGACGACCTCAGCAGTTTGGTCCCTTAGGAATTCACACACATTTGAACATTTAGTTAGTCGCTGGGAACGGAGGGTGAGGTCAACAGAAGGCAGTTCGGCGGAGCTCCACGATTTGCAGCGGTCGGGGAGACCATCCACGGCTGTCAGAAGTGACACACCTGATCTGGCCCCTCGGACTTCCTCTTGTTTGGACCATTAAGGATGCCTCTGATGGAAGAGATTTTTAGGACGATGAGGAGGTGAGTCACACAGTGAAGCACCGACTCCACCACCAGGACAAGAATTGGTACCGACGGGGCATGCACGCCCTTGTTTCGTGCTGGAGGAAGGCCATAGAACGGGATGGAGATTACGTCGAAAAGTAGGGTGTGTAGATAAAACACCATTCTTTCGTGTGTGTAATTCTCGTTATGTTCAATGTTTCTGGGCAACCTACGTAAAATTTTAAGAGAATAAAGTGAAATAGAAATGCAGGCATCCTCGTTCACGATGGAGAAGCACTAACTAGTCTTTATGTGTTTCTAAGGTACATGCTTTCAACAACAGCGAACGCAGGAATCTGCACTGGACGAAAATCGTTGGCGAAAGTTCATCCATACAAACGGCCTTTTCGTGCAGAGTAGATTCTTCTGTTAAGGTAAGACTAACAATGAAGGCATGTGTCTTCGAAACTAGTAAAATATAGTCTTCTAATACTGTGTGTGGTGGAGCCTATAATTTCATTTCCAAATTTAACACAAGTATGACCTCGCAGTCATCGTGGATAAAGTGAAATCTCACTAAGTAACAACGGAAGCAAAATTAGAGATTTTTAACTAATGTAGCAGCATTCCCAAATCCATTCTTCCTGGCCATAATTTACGAATGGAACAAGAATGTGGGAAGTGGCAGTGGCATCCGAATTACCTACATCCCAAAGATGTAGTGCTGGGCCGTTTTCAGAGGTTCACGGTAGGCTCGACAGTCCCTTGGTGTTATTAGAGGGCCGGCCGGAGTGGCCGAGCGTTTCTAAGCGCTACAGTCTGGAACTGCGCGACCGCTACGGTCGCAGCTTCGAATCCTGCCTCGGACATTGAGGTGTGTGATGTCCTTAGGTTAGTTAGGTTTAAGTAGTTCTAAGTTCTAGGTGACTGATGACCTCAGAAGTTAAGTCCCATAGTGCTCAGAGCCGTTTTGTTATTAGAGGCGAGTGAAACGAATAGTGGCATCGGATATCAATGTTTCCACTCCCTCTCTGCCCGTTACTACCGACACAAACTTGGCAGCATACGAAACAGGCAGCCACATGTATGAACCAGTTACATTTTTGAAATGAAAGCTACTGATGTGTCTAATAGAAAAGTTTACAGTCAGCGCGAATTACATATACTGTACATCACACTATGTGCAACCAGAATATGCGCTACACCCCCTGAATATTTATGATGAAAATTTTTCCGTTGTAGGTCTGATCCCGTTTGGTTGGCAGTTCACTGTGTCACATGACGTAAAAACGGCACCGCGCAGTGCTTTTGAAGCTTTGACAAGGGGCATTTACCTGCTGGGATATTTTATGTGCGGCATCCCAGGTACCTAACCCTACCAAATATCAGCCAATCCGAAGAAGCCTAAATAATGGTGCAACGGGTCATTGGAAAATAATAAAAAATTTAACACTGCAACCAAGACTACTTGTTTCTTCATATCACACACTTTAATTGTTGTGCCAACCACGTTATGAACTGGAAAAAGTGTGAATTACGTATTTCGACTAAGGCTCTGAGATACAGACTTCCAGTACGAAAACACCTCACTGTACTTATAACTGTAGCTTCCATTCCAACTCGTTCCTCGATCTTTTTGAGTGTTTCTCTGGGTCTCCAATTAATCCATTGAGGATCTTCGCCTTATGTATGTTTTCTTAGCGAAATTCCATGTACGACTGTAGTCAAATTTAGTGTGATCACAGATGATGTACATCAACAACATGGAAAGAAATGGACAAAATCTGAAGGATAAATTTATCTGGCAATGAATATTAATTGCCTGCTGATGATGGAGATAATAATAATAATAATAAAACCCGTGGAGGCCCGGGAAAAGAATAGGCCTCCGGCATGTTCTGCCAGTCGTAGAAGGCGACGAAAAGAACAAACCACTAATAGGGCTAACCCCCCTTTTAGTGTGATTAGTTGGTTCATGACAGAACTAATGAAGCCTCGGACAAGCGCTGTCATGGTCGGGGACGACGCTTGAACCCTATGCCCGTCCACAATGGTAACGACACTGCTAGCCACACGGAAAATGATTTAAATCCAAATAGAGGTGTTTTGCAGGACATGCTTCCTGCAACCACCCTAGAAGGAAAACAAAGACAGAGGATGAGATGGTCAGATGAAGTTAACCGACACGTCATTTTCTGTTATTACCAAGCAACAAACTTAGGAACCAACACAACTGGATACAGATCACAAGTATACACAACATTTATTACGAGATACCCAGAATTAAAATTTTAACAGAACAACGACTAGCTGACCAGATCCGTGTAATAATAAAAAATAACAGAATACCCCTGTCAGAATTAGAAAACATCAAACAACAAGTACAACAAATACTGGAACAAAGTAATGTACAGTCAGAAGAAGAAGAAAATACAGTAATTGACTCAAACATCCCAGATCAAACAAACCAAGAACAACACACATCAATTAAACAATCAGAGGAAAACGAAATCTTAAGACAGCCACCAGAACAAGCACAAATAGAACACGAAGTGACATACATGTTAGTTATAGAAGAAAAATTTCATCTGACACATATAGAATACAAAGACACAAATACAGACATTAGACCATTCTTGCATAGACCACCAAATAACCCACAAGTCGAAACAACAATAACAACTATCAACATAACCATACACAACAAAATAAACGAAAATACAACTATGGAAGAGTTACAACTACTGGTTTGTATAGGAGCACTCATTACACTAAATATACACACTAGGCAGAGATCAGAACCAACCAACACACAGAAGAAACCCACAAAACCAGCATGGCAACACAGGCTACAGATCAGAATAGAAAAACTGAGAAAAGACATCGGACAGCTAACACAATTTATTAGAAATGAAATATCAGACAAAAAACGAAAAAGGTTTGGTAAAATCTCACAACAAGAAGCAATAGAACAATTAGATGAAAAGAAGCAGAAATTACAAGCATTGGCCAAACGACTTAGAAGATACAAAAAAAGTGAAAATAGAAGGAAACAAAACCAAACCTTCAACACAAACCAAAAGAGATTTTACCAGACAATAGATAACACACACATTAAAATAGACAATCCACCAAACATAACAGACATGGAACACTTCCGGAGCTACATATGGTCAAACCCGGTACAACATAACAGACATGCACGGTGGATACAAGCAGAAACAGACACATACAAGATGATACCACAAGCTAAAACTAAACAAAGATCGCTACACTACACATACATTGATTACCAAAAAGCTTCTGATAGTGTACCCCAATCATGGTTACTACAAATATTGGAAACATACAAAGTAGATCGTAAATTGATACAGTTCCTAAACATAGAAATGAAAAATTGGAAAACCACACTTAATATCCAAACAAATTCAAATAATATCACATCACAGCCAATACAGATTAAGCGTGGAATATACCAAGGTGAGTCATTAAGTCCTTTCTGGTTCTGCCATGCTCTGAGTCCACCATCCAACATGCTAAACAATACAAATTATGGATACAATATTACTGGAACATACCAACACAAAATCACACATTTGCTCTACATGGATGATCTAATACTACTGGCAGCAACAAATCAACAACTCAACCAATTACTAAACATAACAGAAGTATTCAGCAATGATATAAATATGGCTTTTGGAACAGACAAATGTAAGAAAAATTGCATAATCATGGGAAAACACACTAAACAAGAAGATTGCATATTGGATAACCACAGTGACTGCAAAGAAGCGATGGAAAAAACAGATGCCTATAAATATCTAGGATACAGACAAAAAATAGGAACAGATATTACAAATATTAAAGAAGAACTAAAAGAAAAATATAGACAAAGACTAACACAAATACTGAAAACAGAATTGACAGCAAGAAACAAGACAAAAGCTATAAATACTTATGCTATACCAATATTGACATACTCATTTGGAGTAGTGAAATGGAGTAACACAGACCTAGAAGCACTCAGTACACTTACACGATCACAATGCCACAAATATAGAATACATCACATACATTCACCAACAGAAAGATTTACATTAAGCAGAAATGAAGGAGGAAGGGGATTTATCGATATAAAAAACCTACATTATGGACAGGTAGGCAATTTAAGAAAAATCTTCATAGAACGAGCAGAAACTAGCCCAATACAAAAAGCAATCACTCATATAAATACATCGGCTACACCATTGCAATTTCATAACCACTTCTACAACCCTTTAGATCACATAACATCAACAGATACGAAGAAAGTAAATTGGAAAAAGAAAACACTACATGGTAAGCACCCATATCACCTAACACAGCCACACATCGATCAAGACGCATCCAACGCATGGCTAAGAAAAGGCAATATATACAGTGAGACGGAAGGATTCATGATTGCAATACGGGATCAAACAATAAACACCTGATATTACAGCAAGCATATTATTAAAGATCCCAATACCATAACAGATAAATGCAGACTTTGCAAACAACAAATAGAAACAGTAGACCACATCACAAGCGGATGTACAATACTAGCAAATACAGAATACCCCAGAAGACATGACAATGTAGCAAAAATAATACATCAACAACTTGCCATACAACATAAACTAATAAAACAACACGTTCCCACATACAAGTATGCACCACAAAATGTACTGGAGAATGATGAATACAAATTATAATGGAACAGGACCATTATAACAGATAAAACAGCACCACATAACAAACCTGACATCATACTCACCAATAAAAAGAAGAAATTAACACAACTAATCGAAATATCCATACCCAAAACAATAAATATACAGAAGAAAACAGGAGAAAGAATTGAAAAATACATCCAACTGGCTGAGGAAGTCAAGGATATGTGGCATCGGGATAAAGTTGACATTATACCAATTATAGTATCAACTACAGGAGTCATACCACACAATATCCACTAGTACACCAACGCAATACAGCTACATCCAAACGTATATATACAACTACAGAAATCTGTAATTATTGATACATGTTCAGTTACCCGAAAGTTCCTAAATGCACTGTAAAATATGCCGTACAGTTAAAAGGACGTCACGCTTGATCAAGGTCCGCGTCACTTTCCATCTTTAACCAGACGTAACGTCTGAGAAAGGAAAGAAATAATAATAATAATAATTTTGCAGTGAACACATGGTGTGTCGTGGGGCGATCACTCTGTTTTTAAAATAATTGAATAGGTAAGCCTGCGCGGAATGGGGCAGTAATGATGCCGACCGTTGTTAGGCGAGCAGTGGTAGTTTCATCTGGTGACTTCAGTTTTATATTTTATGGAAAGAACGACCATGAGAGCAGTTTTTTATTATTTTTTATTGGTTGTGACAATGATTTTTATCAGATGGTCTGACTCATGTGCCATGATGTCAATATGGTTTTATAATGTTAATCCACATTTCAGGTATGTACTTCTGAAATAATTGTAATGTATATAGTTAACTCATGTAAGCCCTTCCTCAAACCTGTTATGTTATACCTTAACAGATCCGACCACGAGAGCAGTTTTTTATTACTTTTTATTGGTTGTGACAATGATTTTTGTCAGATGGTCTGACTCATGTGCCATGATGTCAATATGGTTTTATAATGTTGATCCACATTTCAGGTATGTAGTTCTGAAATAATTGTAATGTATATAGTTAACTCATGTAAGCCCTTCCTCAAACCTGTTACATCGTACCTTAACAGATCCGATGATGGCACCTTCAGATTGCTGAAACCGGTCATCTAGTAAGCGATATTGAAGCGATCGTAGCTTTTCAATTATTTTAATAATAATAATAATAATAATAATAATAAGATGCTGTTGCAGGTGAAAAAGATGAGGTGATAATACGGAATATTATTACTAATAATATGAAGGTTATGAAAATGATGTTGAAGACGATAAAGATGAATCAGATCCACAAAAGAAACGTGCGCAAAGTGCGGGAATAAACTGTTCCCAATTCAGGCGACTGAGCGTTTCAGAAATTTCTCAACAAAGGGTGCCAATACATTTCCTTTTTGGTAAGAGGGAAATATATCGAGGAGCAGATGAAGAACAAAGCCAGCATCTCTACTCTCAGCTCCGTTAGAGCACCGACAGTAAATCTCATTAGTATGAGCGAGTAATATTTATGCAGCATCCATATGCGGTACCCCTGTACAAGTCGGCTATAACACATTACATACAGCCTTCAGGCGTCTGTCTCGCTACAACTCTGCCACTAGACATCAAACACGAATCTTCCCGTCCGCGGTCAGTAAACATAAGCATACACTGAGGTGCCAAAGTCACGGGATATCTCTTAATATCGTGTCGGACCTCCTTTTCCCGCGAAGTGCAGCAGCTCGACGCGGCATGGGCTCAACAAGTCTTTGGAAGTTCCCCCAGAAATATTGACCCACGCTGCCTGTGTAGCAGTCCATAATTGCGTTAGTGTTGCAGGTGCAGGATTTTATGCACTACGTTACCTCTCGATTACGTCCCATGAATGTTCGATGCGATTCATGATGGGTGGTCTAGGTAGCCAAACCATTTTCTTAAACTGTCCAGAATGTTCTACAAACGAAACGCGAACAATTGTGCTAGATCTCATGACACATCCCCTTCAATAAAGAAAAAATTGTTCAAATGGCTCTGAGCACTATTAGACTTAACTTCTGAGGTCATCAGCCCCCTCGAACTTAGAACTACTTAAACCTAACTAACCTAAGGACATCACACACATCCATGCCAGAGGCAGTATTCGAACCTGCGACGGTAGCGGTCACGCGGTTCCAGCTGTAGCACCATCAATAAACATTCCCACCGTTGTTTTGGAACTTGAAGTTTGTTAATGGCTGCAAATGGTCTCTAAGTATCTGAACATAGTCATTTTAAGTCAATGAGTCACGTAAACACAATCCACAACATTATGGAACCACCACCAGCTTGCGCTGTACCTTGTTGACAACTTGGGTCCTTAGCTTAGTGGAATCAGCGCCACATTCGAACCCTACCATCAGCTATTACCAACTGAAATCTGGTCTGATCTGACCAGGCCATGATTTTCTACACTCCTGGAAATGGAAAAAAGAACACATTGACACCGGTGTGTCAGACCCACCATACTTGCTCCGGACACTGCGAGAGGGCTGTACAAGCAATGATCACACGCACGGCACAGCAGACACACCAGGAACCGCGGTGTTGGCCGTCAAATGGCGCTAGCTGCGCAGCATTTGTGCACCGCCGCCGTCAGCGTCAGCCAGTTTGCCGTGGCATACGGAGCTCCATCGCAGTCTTTAACACTGGTAGCATGCCGCGACAGCGTGGACGTGAACCGTATGTGCAGTTGACGGACTTTGAGCGAGGGCGTATAGTGGGCATGCGGGAGGCCGGGTGGACGTACCGCCGAATTGCTCAACACGTGGGGCGTGAGGTCTCCACAGTACATCGATGTTGTCGCCAGTGGTCGGCGGAAGGTGCACGTGCCCGTCGACCTGGGACCGGACCGCAGCGACGCACGGATGCACGCCAAGACCGTAGGATCCTACGCAGTGCCGTAGGGGACCGCACCGCCACTTCCCAGCAAATTAGGGACACTGTTGCTCCTGGGGTATCGGCGAGGACCATTCGCAACCGTCTCCATGAAGCTGGGCTACGGTCCCGCACACCGTTAGGCCGTCTTCCGCTCACGCCCCAACATCGTTCAGCCCGCCTCCAGTGGTGTCGCGACAGGCGTGAATGGAGGGACGAATGGAGACGTGTCGTCTTCAGCGATGAGAGTCGCTTCTGCCTTGGTGCCAATGATGGTCGTATGCGTGTTTGGCGCCGTGCAGGTGAGCGCCACAATCAGGACTGCATACGACCGAGGCACACAGGGCCAACACCCGGCGTCATGGTGTGGGGAGCGATCTCCTACACTGGCCGTACACCACTGGTGATCGTCGAGGGGACACTGAATAGTGCACGGTACATCCAAACCGTCATCGAACCCATCGTTCTACCATTCCTAGACCGGCAAGGGAACTTGCTGTTCCAACAGGACAATGCACGTCCGCATGTATCCCGTGCCACCCAACGTGCTCTAGAAGGTGTAAGTCAACTACCCTGGCCAGCAAGATCTCCGGATCTGTCCCCCATTGAGCATGTTTGGGACTGGATGAAGCGTCGTCTCACGCGGTCTGCACGTCCAGTACGAACGCTGGTCCAACTGAGGCGCCAGGTGGAAATGGCATGGCAAGCCGTTCCACAGGACTACATCCAGCATCTCTACGATCGTCTCCATGGGAGAATAGCAGCCTGCATTGCTGCGAAAGGTGGATATACACTGTACTAGTGCCGACATTGTGCATGCTCTGTTGCCTGTGTCTATGTGCCTGTGGTTCTGTCAGTGTGATCATGTGATGTATCTGACCCCAGGAATGTGTCAATAAAGTTTCCCCTTCCTCCGACAATGAATTCCCGGTGTTCTTATTTCAATTTCCAGGAGTGTAGTCCTCCATGGCTCAGTCACGACCCCAGGAGAGGCTCTGCAGGCGATGTTGCACTGTTAGCAAGGGCCCTCGCATCGGTCCTCCGCTGCCATAGTCCATTAACGCCAGATTTCGCCACACCGTCTTAACGGATACATTTGTCGTAAGTCCCACATTATATTCTGCGGTTATTTCACGCAGTGTTGCTTCTCTGTTAGTACTGACAGCTTTACACAAATGTCGCTGCTCTCGATTGTTAACTGACGGCTGTCGGCAACTGCCTTGTTCATGGTGAGACGAAATGCCTGAAATTTGATGTTGTAGGCACCGTCAGGACTCGGTGGATCTTGAAATGGAATGTCCCATGCGTCTAACTCCAACTACTGTTCTGCGTTCAAAGTCTCTTAATTACGTTCTTGCAGCCATTATCAAGTCGAAAACCCATTCACTTGAGTCTCCTGCATACAAAAGACATTTCCACCAATGCACTGCCCTTTGGTACCTTGTGTACGAGATACTACAGTCATCAGCATACATGCATATCGTTATCCCACGAGTTTTGTTTCCTCAGTATATTTAGGGACCGACGTGCAGAAAGCACCGCACAACACCAGGGAGCCAGTATCACTCCAGACGGCGCCACAGTAGTCACGGAGCTATTTCCTACACTTGCCACGTGCCATCTGGAAAATGTTCTTGTATGCATCCGACGGGCGTGTACTTAACCAGCCACAGCCCACAGTCAGCCAGTCGCTCTGCGATTTCCAAAACGAGTCGCTCTGCGAGCTCCGACACCAACCATCTCCGTGGGCAGCCAAACCAGCAGCATCGCCATTCGCAGCAAATAAGTCGCCTCGCCGTTGCCTGACACCGACAACAGCATCGTGACTCCAGCGCCCTACGCTCCACGAGCTCACCGAGCAGCCTACTCTCACACGCTGACGACCTCGATGGATGCCGCCTGCCTTACGTCATCAAGCTGCTCAGCTGTCACCAGGTGCTGACATTGCTCACTTCGGATCCCTGTCTCATGAGATCTGACAGTTAAGGAACGCTATGAGGAAATCCTGTTTCAGTGATTACATCTTGACTCTGTTGAATCTTCTTAGTGGTGGATATCTCTCTCTCTCTCTCCGTCCGAACAGGCCTTGGAAGGCCCAACGGCACCGACCGGCCGCCGTGTCATCCTCATCCCACAGGCGTCACTGGATGCGGATATGGAGGGGCATATGGTCAGTACACCGCTCTCAAAGCCGTATGTCAGTTTACGAGAATGGAGCCGCTACTTCTCAATCAAGTAGCTCCTCAGTTTGCCTCACAAGGGCTGAGTGTACCCCACTTGTCAATAGCGCTCGGCAGACCGGATGGCCACCCATCCAAGTGCTAGCCCAGTCCGACAGCGCTTAACTTCGGTGACCTGACGGGAACCGGTGTTACCACTGTGGCAAGGCCGTTGACATTGGCGGATATAGTATAAGCTATTTTTCTTTTTCTCTGTGAGGAACTCTTTATTTTGCTCTTGTTATCAAGCAGTGACTATTTTCCTTTTACTGTTGTTACATGTTAATTGACGTAATAAACTGTTGTACAGCATTGCTGGTGGCACGTCAGTAAGTGTTCTTCCCTTCTAATTACAAACGTAACAGTTTACATCTACTAGTTATTTATGTATCTCTGAGAACGTTTTACGCTGAGCCTGGGCTTTTGTTTCATGCGATTTGTGGCAGCTCGCATGGCTACTGCATAGTTTCTCTTAGAAAGGGCGAAATGAGCAAGCAAAAGCTTCTTTTAATGGAAAATACATATTTTACCGTATCAATAATTTGAGCCTTGCCACGAGAGATTACGTCTTACGCTGAGCCTGGGCTTTTGTTTCGTTCGACTTGTGGCAGCTCGCATGGTTACCGCACAGTCTCTTTTATAACGGAAAGGCTAAAACGAGGTGAGCATGCTAAACAATAATTTTATCTTAGAACTTCTCCATTTGGTCCGTGTTTGTATAGAAAAATAACAATATCAGAAACTGAGTCCACCTTGATGCAAAACACATTGTTATTCGTTTATTTCTTTATTTTCCCAAACTACAAATATCACCGTCATCAGTGGGTTTTTTAAATCTAAAACATGCAGAAAATAGCATGGTCATACAAACAGAGTGGCACATTATTACATTTTTACAATTCGTTTTTTTTAAAATCCAGTTTTCTATTGATACTTTCATACTACCTTATTTATTGTATGTTACAGCATGTCTTTGAGAGTCGCAAACACCGTCAATTACAGTTGTATTTCCCGAAATACTTGATTCTACAAAACATAAACGAACAAAGGAAATACACTGAACTTGAAAAACACGAAACTAACATGTCACTACAACGTCACGAAAGTAACGCGATTGATATCCCATGAAGTGAAACCTTTTACTTCTAAAAACATTACATCCAACACTTTTCGGCACCACAGTAAGTATTAAAAATATTTTAAAAATATTTCTTATGTGGTCGGGCACATTTAAGTCATGTCTAAGGTGATGCGGATGCTGCATCACAATCACTGTTTCAATATTGCTACTGCTACAAATGTATAGTGCTGTATTTCAAAGAAGTTTAGCATTAAAATTGGTTATATTTGAAATATACATAATTTATGTGAAGTTTGGCATTCAATGTTAACTATAAGTATAAAAAATATGGCCTGTTATTGAGAAAAATGCAGTTCTTAATGCGTCATCTAGATGTGAGTCTGTCATCGGCCTTTATTCTTGATGATGCTCGTAGATGAAAATGTCACCTTGTAAAGACATGTCGAGCCAAAGCAAGAATAAATTCTCCAAGTGACACTAACGAGCATGGGATATTTATATCTGTCCACCAGAGTCCTGATGATTTAAAATTTCTATTTCTGCCTGCTCAAGATAGACGATCATATTCGCCATTTACTGCTTCCGTAATTGAATTCAAACCTGAGAAATGTAATAGGGAATTTCTTTTTAAATGTGCAGTCCATATTTTTAGCTTCCTCTGGGAAGCATTTATCGTACTTACCATAGGTGAAATGTTGCGACTTTTACCCTTGCAACTGGAGGTTTGATTCATTTATTTTTGAGGTGATATCTGCCAGTAAGCCTAAATCAAGGTGCCATGGTATCTGTTGAATTTCTTGACAAAATTGCTCGAAGATGATTTAAGAACACGTCTTACCTCATTTACATGACTGCAAATCGTTCCAGAGATTTCTCCTTGCTAAACCAAGATACGTCTGCTTGGATAGTTATGCCACCGTGCTCAGAGTGCGATATATTGAAAAGATTTCTGACTTGTAGAAGATGGTAGTAAGTAATTTACTTCACGAGTTACGACTTTGATAATATAGACAAAGTTCAAAACCCTTGCTCATCAAACTTCCTAGAGGCTGTTACAGTGATAAGTAGGATATTTTGGAAATGAATCATCTTTAGGTGAAAGAGCAAGAATATCGTTATTTTTTCCGGCCATTGATGGCGCCGCATCTGTTGTTTTTGCAACAAGTTTAGAGAGTAAGAAGTTGCTACCCTTTCCAAATTTCAGGAATGCATTTAAAATGTCTTCTCCCTTGGTAAGTTCATGAAGTGATAGCACTTTTACAAACTTTCCAGTAAATGTAAACTAATCAAGAGCCGTTCTTAATAAATAGAAACAACTCTCCAATATCGCAAGCGAAAAATATTCACACGGTTGCGGGTCCTGATATAAATAAGAATCTTAATTTTGAGAAATCTGTTCAACACGTCTAGCAACAGTTTGACGAGTCAGCTAAGGTCCATTCATAGAAGGCATACATACAGATTTATCTTTGTGACCATCTAACAGAAATGTGGTGACACTGTTCACTGCGTCTTTACCTACTTCCCGCCACTGAAAACTTTTTTTCCTTTTCTCTAAAGCATAACAGACTTTGTAAGAGGCCATTGTCATGTTACTATTTTGCTGATCGGGCTTTTTAAATAAAATTTTCTATAATGTTAATTTATATTTTATGTCTGTAGCTTTACGTTTTCATAACTAAGAATTAACAGGAAAGTCACTATTACAGTTAATGTGATTTGTCAAAAAATGACCCTCTGTGTTATTTTTTTTTGGGAGTAAATACAGTGCTGTACGCAATAAACACACGGATATACCTCTGGATTCGACAAAACGATACTGTTTCCGGTATCACTTCGAAACTTGTAAGATCTTTGTCTTTCAGCCATATTGAAAATGATCCGTCACACACGAGCCGTAACTGAAGCTTCATTCGTAAGCTGTCATGTTATACTGGATAGCGCAAAAAATATTGGACAGGAAAAAACTACCGGTACAGTCAACAATGTTCCAAAGGAGCGGACTAATTGTACGCGGACATGGTTTGTTGGAATTGTAGGGACTCTGTCTTCAGTTCCCAAGAACTGAGGCATAATATTTGTTCAGGAGAATAATGAGTACAACATTGAGTGTACAAAAACAGTTTTGTTCTGAAATTTTAAACACTAGAAATAGTTGGTGTAAAAACTGCCTTATGAAGGGCGCCAGGAATACACATCAAGGACACCATGGCGCCAGTGGGCGCCTCCGTGGAGAGTCCTGCTGTAGGCGGAAAAAGTTGTCTTCTAATGGTCAGCGCCAGTGCGCACTTTAAAACTGCAGGTGTTTCTAGTGGTTATAACTTTAAATATTATTTGTTGCGATCCTTCTTACGAGGAACTTCAATACTATAGATTAGCGTTGAAAGCACTGCACTCTTAATCTGGAGGGACTGAATTCAATATCCCATCACTGGAAGTTCTCAGAACTTGCCAGGCAAGGCATAACTTTCACGGAGTACACTACAGAACCAGCATACCATCTTCTGGAAATTGAAATTGCTTGGCTACCATAGTGATTTCCAGTGAGGCTAATACATGAGATGCAACTACTGCCAGCTGCAGTGTAAGAATAATGTTAGCCACTGTCAATAATTATTTCATAGCGGTTACACAGCTGCCGTCAGAATCGTTACATATCTGAGGCTCCTTTCAGTCGTGTTACAAATCGAACATGTGGATTGCATATGTGTCACGTGACAAACCTTAATGTCTGCGTTCTGCTTCTACGTCTGTATCTACACTCTGCAAACCACTGTGAAGTGCATGGCAGAGGGAACGCCCCGTTTCCCTTCCATTCACGTACGGTGTGGGAGAGGATGATTGTTGAAATGACTCAGTGTAAGTAATCTAATATAGTCCTCACAATCCCTACCGGAGCGTTATCTACGGGGTTGTAGTATATTCCTAGAGTGATCATTTAAAGTCGGTTCTTGAAACTTTGTAAGTACGCTTTCTCGGGTTTTTTACGTCTATATTCATGAGTCTATCAATTCAGTTTCTTCAGCATTTCTGTGACACTCTACCACGAATCGAATACACCTGTGAGCAGTCAGTCCTACGTTTCAGGCCCCGAAGAGGCCACTTGCGCTGTCAGGTTTTTGTAGCCTAATTATGTATCATGTAACCATTGCTAAATCAGAACATGTGTCAAAAGCAGGATATTTCTTTCGTAAAAAACTCACAAAAGATGTTCATACTAGCACCTATATTTGGAAATCATTTTTCAAAAATTATAAAAGCATTGCATGTCTACATGACCTACTACACCATTAATTCACTCTGAGGTGACGCTTGGCGTCCCTCTGAAATCTATCTGAAGATATCCCTCTCCCCACAGCCTGAAGGGACTTGAAGTTCAAAAGTGAGGTACATACATGTATTTAACACCAGAATAAAGCTACCTGAGCGCTACCGCTACTTTAATTTATGTTAGTATTAACTTAAAAGCGTTTTCCCTCGCATATTAGACATGTTTCAATGCATGTTAATGTGGTACTAATCATACTTCAGTTCACTGCCATTTCCGCAAACCTGTATGCCACTTTAGCAAATTAATATAACTGATATTTCAACGAAATTTAAAACGACTGACAACTGGTGTGTAAGGCCTACTGACTTAAAGAAATTGTCTCGTTGATTACAAAACTAGTCCTACGTTTCACGGTTCTGTAATACTACCAAAGTCGAGGGTAATTAAATATTATGGTTTATGTATTAGTAATATTAATTCAGTTTATACGTTTCTGTTTTAGTTGCATGTGTAAAAAAGGAAATTTGGTCCAAAAGCATCTGTTTAGTAAATTTTACTTTTAAAAACAGTTGTTTAACTAAATTTTAATATTGCTCAACAGCTTTCTTTGTTATACGTGATACAGTTTTGGAATTATTTGAATGAATAAGTCCTCTATGCAACCCGTTATGGTGTTTAGTTGTTATATATCCTTAATTCATGGTAGAAAAATATGGGGTGTGAGTTAAACTGTTTACAAGTATCGAAACATAAATTTCGCACAGGGATTCTAAAATACAGTATCAGAAGGGTTGCATGGCATCTAAGGAATCAGAAAGCAATTATCAATGCTGCGCTGCTCTTATAAATCAGTGGAATACACTTGGTAAAAATTTTGGTTAAGGTCCAAAGAATTTTGTGTTAGCTGTAGCGAGCGACTTCCCTTCGAAAATGAAATTATGTCACACCTTACTGCATAACGTATTAATAGTTAACAGATGCTGCGTACAACTGAGAATGGATTGCTGCTCGCTGCTTCACAGCTGTAAAGTTTACCGCTGCCCAGCTGATATTTTGCCCTAGGAGCTACTATGTAGACATTCTCCCATTCCATTTAAGAGGATGAAGCAGAATCATCAAACAATCTGTTCGTAAGACGTTAACCACTGTCTGACATTCAATTAGAATACATTGTAGGTGCTTTCACTTGTACAGTATGCGTCGCATTTTTCACTACTAAGCACCCCCCAAGTGTCAGTTTCTAGAGCTAGAAGCTACCACGAAGCTGTAATTATAAAGATAACGTTTTTTGTTCGAAAGAGAAGCTATTTATAATAATCGTTTAGCAGAGTGAAAGAGAACCACTAGAAACGAATTAAGGAGGCGTCAAATCTTGTGCACAAATATCAAGGTTACGTCCACTGTAGAGCTCGACATTGTGCAGTGTGCAGAAAGGGATTTAGCCCCTTGCGACGTGTGTTTTGGAGTGGTCGCCCGTACTCACTGGAAGCGTGATGGAGAAGTGTTTTTTCTACAGGTTGTGAGAACGCGACCTAACATTGAGGTGGTTCCGATGATCCTTGACATTTGTCTCCGACGACTGCGGTAGGTATTTGAGCAATTCGTTTTCGCGTCTACATGTCACCAGCAGCTGTTACCAACTCGTCTCTGTTGTGCAGTTTACGCTTTACATACGTCACATCTAACCAGCACCAGGGACTTACGAATTTCATTGATGTGTCATTTTTACGATTACTTCTAGTCTTCATCGTATCCTATCTGTAACTTAACAAGTCCACATTGTTGTCCTACTCTGTTTACTAACGTGACTTGTGAGCTACTGGATTCATAAAACGCTTTATGAAAAGATCAATGAATAAATAAACCAATTAGCGAAGAAATCAAGCGTAATTTGTGTGTAACGTGAACAATATACACTCCTCGAAATTGAAATAAGAACACCGTGAATTCATTGTCCCAGGAAGGGGAAACTTTATTGACACATTCCTGGGGTCAGATACATCACATGATCACACTGACAGAACCACAGGCACATAGACACAGGCAACAGAGCATGCACAATGTCGGCACTAGTACAGTGTATATCCACCTTTCGCAGCAATGCAGGCTGCTATTCTCCCATGGAGACGATCGTAGAGATGCTGGATGTAGCCCTGTGGAACGGCTTGCCATGCCATTTCCACCTGGCGCCTCAGTTGGACCAGCGTTCGTGCTGGACGTGCAGACCGCGTGAGACGACGCTTCATCCAGTCCCAAACATGCTCAATGGGGGACAGATCCGGAGATCTTGCTGGCCAGGGTAGTTGACTTACACCTTCTGGAGCACGTTGGGTGGCACGGGATACATGCGGACGTGCGTTGTCCTGTTGGAACAGCAAGTTCCCTTGCCGGTCTAGGAATGGTAGAACGATGGGTTCGATGACGGTTTGGATGTACCGTGCACTATTCAGTGTCCCCTCGACGATCACCAGTGGTGTACGGCCAGTGTAGGAGATCGCTCCCCACACCATGACGCCGGGTGTTGGCCCTGTGTGCCTCGGTCGTATGCAGTCCTGATTGTGGCGCTCACCTGCACGGCGCCAAACACGCATACGACCATCATTGGCACCAAGGCAGAAGCGACTCTCATCGCTGAAGACGACACGTCTCGATTCGTCCCTCCATTCACGCCTGTCGCGACACCACTGGAGGCGGGCTGCACGATGTTGGGGCGTGAGCGGAAGACGGCCTAACGGTGTGCGGGACCGTAGCCCAGCTTCATGGAGACGGTTGCGAATGGTCCTCGCCGATACCCCAGGAGCAACAGTGTCCCTAATTTGCTGGGAAGTGGCGGTGCGGTCCCCTACGGCACTGCGTAGGATCTTACGGTCTTGGCGTGCATCCGTGGGTCGCTGCGGTCCGGTCCCAGGTCGACGGGCACGTGCACCTTCCGTCGACCACTGGCGACAACATCGATTTACTGTGGAGACCTCACGCCCCACGTGTTGAGCAATTCGGCGGTACGTCCACCCGGCCTCCCGCATGCCCACTATACGCCCTCGCTCAAAGTCCGTCAACTGCACATACGGTTCACGTCCACGCTGTCGCGGCATGCTACCAGTGTTAAAGACTGCGATGGAGCTCCGCATGCCAAGGCAAACTGGCTGACACTGACGGCGGCGGTGCACAAATGCTGCGCAGCTAGCGCCATTCGACGGCCAACACCGCGGTTCCTGGTGTGTCCGCTGTGCCGTGCGTGTGATCATTGCTTGTACAGCCCTCTCGCAGTGTCCGGAGCAAGTATGGTGGGTCTGACACACCGGTGTCAATGTGTTCTTTTTTCCATTTCCAGGAGTGTAGATACGATATTTTATTTGTACAGGGTGTTCACAATTAAACTTTCGGTGTTTGAGAGGCTGTTCGTGGGACAGTGAAATTTTGTGAAAAAATTTGTAAGGACATTCGGAAGAGAAATAAAGAATAAACCACTAAAAGAAACATATATTAATTCCCACATGAGGGGGTAACATTTATTACTTGTGTACCATGTTTATATTCCAGGCTACAAACGTTGCTCAACGTGACGATCACCTGCAGACGAAGTTTGTACGGATACCATTTCACAGTTATTCGCAGTACTTTTCGAACGGTGGACCGCGGAATGTTCAGCTCCGTGTCGCAGCTCGTACATTGTTTGAAGATCGCACATTCCGTCCGGCATTCCCAGCCATAGCAAAAACAACGTCCTGAAGAATTTGTGGCGCAAATAGCCGTCAGCTTCTTCCAGGGGCAATTCCCAAATCGTCAGTTAATTAGAACTTGCGAATCATGTTCTTCGACACTGGTGCGAAAAGAGGATCTCTCCGTATTCCTTTACTGCGTCTACTCCCACGGTGAACACTAGCACTATTGCTGTTATTTCGATGAAACAGCTTTGCGAGCAAGGCACTGTTCATCTTGTGCAGACGTATGTTGACGCTGCTACCGTAATGCATACTGATAATTGTGTTTCAGCCCTACGTCCCGTAACAACTGCCGCGCCTGACGGCAAGTCATGACATTAACACTACTAACAACACAAATCCTGTAGCGCACAGTCTGAACATCATTCCTATGAAGTGTGGTACCCATACAGTAAACACATTCATGCTCATAAATTAAGGATAATTGCAGAATGTCGTGCCACACAACGTGGCACTACACAAAACTGGCGCTAATAGCATAGGCACATAGGGAACACACACGACACATATCTGTAAGTCCATGGTGTTGTTGGTAAGTTGAGAAAACCGTCCCGAAACACATGTGCTACAAAACGCCACTGTTTCCTGCGCATGTACCCCGACATCAATGTGGGATATGATCAGCAAGCACACGTATACAGGCCGCACAACGGGTTGCCATACTCTGGATCAGATGGTCGAGCAGCTGCTGGGGTATAGCCACCCATTCTTGAACCAGTGCTTGTCGGAGCTCCGGAACTGTCCTGTGGGTTTGAAGACGTGCAGCGATATGCCGATCGAGTGCATCCCAGACGTGCTCGCTCGGGTTTAGATCTGGAGAACAGGCAGGCTACTCCATTCGCCTGATATCTTCTGTTTCAAGATACTCCTCCACGATAGCAGCTTGGTGAGGCCATGCGCTATCATCCATCACGAGGAAGGTGGGACCCACTGCACCCCTGAAAAGGTGGACATACTGGTGCGAAATGACGTCCCGATACACCTGACCTGTTACAGTTTCTCTGTCAAAGACATGCAGAGGTGTACGTGCACCAATCATAATCCCACCCCACACCATCAAATTATCACCTTCATACAGATCCCTTTCACGGACATTAAGGGGTTGGTATCTGGTTCCTGGTTCACGCCAGATGAAAACCCGATGAAAATCACTGTTCAGACTTATCCTGGACTCGTCCATGAACATAACCTGGGACCACTGTTCCAATTTCCATGTACTGTGTTCTTGACACCAAGCTTCACGGACTCTCTAGTGACCAGGGGTCAGTGGAATGCACGTTGCAGGTCTCCGGGCGAATAAACCATGACTGTTCAGTCGTGTGCGGACTATGTGTCTGGAGAAAACTATTCCAGCGTCTGCGGTAACGTCCCAAGCAAGGCTACTGCAGTACTCTGTGGCCGTCTGCGGGCACTGATGGTGAGATGTCGGTCTTCTTGTGCTGTTGTTGTTATATCCTAGCCAGTAATGCCACCCGAGCCCGCTGCCAAAAGGTTGGCAGCATCAAAGTCCGGACGCCGTCCGCATAAGCAGCGCCAGTGAGACAGGAAATCGCCGCAAGTCTGCGCGCGCCACCGCTGGCTTCTGGTTTCTTAAGCGCTGGAGTCGCAAGCGCTAGGACAGTTCTGTATTCGCCGCTCAGTTGTATACTCGCCACCGAATTGTGTACTTGCTAGTCAGTTGTGTGTTCATCGCAGCAGAGTTGTTGTTTGTCGTCAGCCGACGCTGACCTAGCCGCTCCGACTCGAACTAGACAGATTTCTGTAGACACGGAGTTCACTACTGTGTTTATGTGTCTTCGTTAATAAAGATAAGTACCGACTTTTATTTAATCAGAGTGTTTGGGTTTTCATCTTTCTGTTCACTGTTCCAGCGGACCGGTCGGCCCGCTATTAAAAGTGTGGCGGTGACTTCGTAAGCCGTTTCTACAGCGAATTGTTTGTCGCTACGAACGCCGCCACAAAAGTTGTAAACTGTGGACGTCCAGCGTTGTAGCGCCTGGATGCGTCTCCTGTCTGCTGGAATCGTTGCCATGATCTTGAGATCACACTTCGTGGCACACGGAATGCCCATGCTACGACCTAATGTGTTTGACCAGCCTCCAGTCGTCCTAGTGTTCTGCCCATCATAACGTCATCAATATGTGTTCTTTGAGCCATTCTCAACACACAGTCACCATTAGCACGTCTGAAAAGGTCTGCACACTTACTCGCTGCATCGTACTCTGACATGAACCAACACACCTCTGCCCATGTTGACTGCTGCCAGCGCCACCGTGCGACGACCGCAGGTCAAATGCACCGCATGGTCATACCCCGAGGTGATTTAAAACCGCAAACCTCCCACCAGAGCGTTGTTTTCACCATGTATCTGCATTATCCATAATTTATGAGCATGAGTGTAGTTTTCCATATATACTGGCTGAAAAAGCGAGGGTTTATCATACCTACCCTGAGCAAGATGTATGAAACAGGCGAAATACCCTCAGACTTCAAGAAGAATATAATAATTCCAATCCCAAAGAAAGCAGGTGTTGACAGATGTGAAAATAAGTCACAGCTGCGAAATACTAACACGAATACTTTACAGGCGAATGGAAAAACTAGTAGAAGCCAACCTCGGGGAAGATCAGTTTGGATTCCGTAGAAACACTGGAAAACGTGAGGCAATACTGACCTCACGACTTATCTTAGAAGAAAGATTAAGGAAAGGCAAACCTACGTTTCTAGCATTTGTAGACTTAGAGAAAGCTTTTGACAAGGTTGACTGGAATACTCTCTTTCAAATTCTAAAGGTGGCAGGG
Organism: Schistocerca americana; assembly: GCF_021461395.2. Taxonomy (NCBI): domain Eukaryota; kingdom Metazoa; phylum Arthropoda; class Insecta; order Orthoptera; family Acrididae; genus Schistocerca; species Schistocerca americana. The sequence continues at coordinate 645,851,744 of NC_060122.1, read as the reverse complement.
GTAAAATACAGGGAGCGAAAGGCTATTTACAATTTGTACAGAAACCAGATGGCAGTTACAAGAGTCGAGGGACATGAAAGGGAAGCAGTGGTTGGGAAGGGAGTAAGACAGGGTTGTAGCCTCTCCCCGATGTTGTTCAATCTGTATATTGAGCAAGCAGTAAAGGAAACAAAAGAAAAATTCGAAGTAGGTATTATAATTCATGGAGAAGAAATAAAAACTTTGAGGTTCGCCGATGACATTGTAATTCTGTCAGAGACAGCAAAGGACTTGGAAGAGCAGTTGAATGGAATGGACAGTGTGTTGAAAGGTGGATATAAGATGAACATCAACAAAAGCAAAACGAGGATAATGGAATGTAGTCTAATTAAGTCGGGTGATGCTGAAGGAATTAGATTAGGAAATGAGACACTTAAAGTAGTGAAGGAGTTTTGCTATTTGGGGAGCAAAATAACTGATGATGGTCGAAGTAGAGAGGATATAAAATGTAGACTGGCAATGGCAAGGAAAGCGTTTCTGAAGAAGAGAAATTTGTTAACATCGAGTATAGATTTAAGTGTCAGGACGCCATTTCTGAAAGTATTTGTATGGAGTGTAGCCATGTATGGAAGTGAAACATGGACGATAAATAGTTTGGACAAGAAGAGAATAGAAGCTTTCGAAATGTGGTGCTACAGAAGAATGCTGAAGATTAGATAGGTAGATCACATAAGTAATGAGGAAGTATTGAATAGGATTGGGGAGAAGAGAAGTTTGTGGCACAACTTGACCAGAAGAAGGGATCGGTTGGTAGGACATGTTCTGAGGCATCAAGGGATCACCAATTTAGTATTGGAGGGCAGCGTGGAGGGTAAAAATCGTAGAGGGAGACCAAGAGATGAATACACTAAGCAGATTCAGAAGGATGTAGGTTGCAGTAGGTACTGGGAGATGAAAAAGCTTGCACAGGATAGAGTAGCATGGAGAGCTGCATCAAACCAGTCTCAGGACTGAAGACCACAACAACAACAACAACCCTGTGTTTGAATTGAAAAGATACCTCTTAGAACAGATTTCAAATTACAAGTTATTTGTGCATTTTTACAAGAAAGGCTTCTTCATTTTAATGTGCAAGGATTATCACATCAATAAATATGTACTGAAGATTCAAAGAGGGAGAAATATTTGTTCACGGCTTGAGTTATTTCACGTGAAGAAAGAATTCTCTGTGACTTTTTGGACCACATCTAGAAGCTCTGTACTATTATGAGGCGATTTAAGGAAAAATGTAGCCGGCGGATAAGACTGACGTTTATCACAGTCGTCAACTCCGCTCTGTGTATCCTAAATTTTCGTGTTCAGAACCTCAGTTGGTAGAAACGGAACTCTTTTAAGGATTACTTTGTTGTCTGTCTGTTTGTTCAACTCCTTTTTCTCAGGAATGGGTAGAGGTATAAATTTGAGATGTGTCAAATACTAGGGTTGTGGTTCATTCACCGGGATAAAAATGGAAGCTTCTAAGTCAATTCAAACAGAAGATACGTCCTCCTCAATTTTTTTCTCCGGAACAGGTAGATGTACCAAGATGAAATACGAGTATATGTTAAATACTAATGTCTACGGTTTCCTGGCGCTGTAAATAATTTATACTTCTAAATGAATGGAGTCATGACGTACGTCCATATATGCCTCACATTTGGACACTCGCTAACTCACTGATCAAAATTTAGAGATGAAATATGCTAAGATGTGGTAGTTGCAGGTGATGATACGACAATTACCTATCACATTGCTGCCATGTGTGATTCGATTTTCTCCTACTACAACTTGAGAACCGGCATGCTGGACGTGAGGGGAAGTACCGGTTGCCCTGCCAATTTTACATGTGGCTCTGCCCTTCAACAGTAATGGTGCTACCCAGCACTTTCGAGACCATTACATTTGATGTCAAAGAGTTAGTGAGAGCTATATATCTACCGTCTGGCGTCAATTACTTCGAGGAGACAGAGCAACGACGACAGTAGCAGTTCAGAGAAAAATGCAAGTATGTTCCGATTTTCAACATTGCAAAAGCTTGTAAATTCATTTGTCTGCTCTTTTCCCTCTCTTCACTTGGTGGTCTTCCACATGTTTTTCTTCTGGCTTCTGATAGTAATTGACTCTGAAAGAGATGGTGCTGGATTCTGAGGGTGAGAAATTATCTCACCAGGAGGCGATCCAACAGTCACTCGGTCAAGTCACTCAAGCGCAAGTAGGCAATTACCTAAGGAACTGTAGAACATATGGGAGGAGAGAAGGGAACATTTTCCTCACACAGTGTCCCGATCAATCCTAGATGTAAGCGCAGCCACGTTAGTTGCAATTTCGGGTAAATCAGAGGAAGATATTTTGGTGTTCATGGACAACGCACACTAGAAGAATGAAACGATTAGAAATTGTTGAATACGGCTCGATTAACGTTAACAGGGGCGTATCTTAAGTGCGATCAAAAGTTGTGGAATGGTCGTTATTTCCAGGATTTGCAGGAATGATCACTGGTGAGCTTTTCGAGGAAAAATACGTCTATGTACTAATGAGAATAGCTAAACGGTATATATCATACAAAAGTGGAGTTCACGGGAAATTCTGTGGGCGGGATTAGAAAACTGAAGTATCGTGTCACGGCTTAACGGACGCCTTTGCTTAAGCGAGGCGGAAGCGGTCTGGGGCAGCGAACAGAGGTGGTGGCTTTCAGTTGCTTCTTAGCTGGCTTGGAGGAAGGAGGATGGGGTCAGGCGTGGGTGCAGCGTGTTTGTTGATTTGGCGCGTCCGTTGTCCGTTACTAACAAGGGAACGCGGATATTCTGCAAACTTGGTACACTTGTAGTACTCCATGAGGACAACAAAATATGTAAGCAGTAGCGCGTACTTCTCAAGCGTTACTGAGAAAATAGCAAGATAATTTCGGTCGTCAAATATGTATATCTGTGCGTGGCCATGTTTTCCATGAAGCGGCTGCAGCCGACTGGTGCCGGCACGGTAGCTCAGCGCGTTCGGTCAGAGCGTTAGCTTCCCTTTCTAATAAGAAAAGTGAGCGAACGGATTAACGAACAAACTGAACGGGAGTCATCCGACGTCCGCCCTGAACAATTCGACGGTCTATATAAAACAAAACTTTTTTTTTAAAAAAAAAGTGGTTGTCGTTCAAGCCGCTGCGTCGAGTTCCGTTCGTCAGTTTTTTTTGTTTTTAACACAGTCATTTTCTTTACTATTTATATTACAATTGATGTAATGGGAAAAAAGCGTGTAATCGGATGAACTTCTATTAAATTTAAAATGTTATTTGGCAGTCTACTAATTTTTATTATCACAAATAATATAATATTCATAACTATCGACTAGTAAACGACCAAACGCATAAAGTAATACTGAAAATGTATGCTTGTCCGTGTCTTCAGAACTGTTCGTATTTAATCAAAAGAGAACGAGAAATTGCTTCTCGGAAGACGCTATTAAAATACACTCGATACTGCATAAACAGGCGAAATACCCTCAGACTTCAAGAAGAATATAATAATTCCAATCCCAAAGAAAGCAGGAGTTGACAGATGTGAAAATTACCGAACTATCAGCTTAATAAGTCACAGCTGCAAAATACTAACACGAATTCTTTACAGACGAATGGAAAAACTAGTAGAAGCCAACCTCGGGGAAGATCAGTTTGGATTCCGTAGAAACACTGGAACACGTGAGGCAATACTGACCTTACGACTTATCTTAGAAGAAAGATTAAGGAAAGGCAAACCTACGTTTCTAGCATTTGTAGACTTAGAGAAAGCTTTTGACAATGTTGACTGGAATACTCTCTTTCAAATTCTAAAGGTGGCAGGGGTAAAATACAGGGAGCGAAAGGCTATTTACAATTTGTACAGAAACCAGATGGCAGTTATAAGAGTCGAGGGACATGAAAGGGAAGCAGTGGTTGGGAAGGGAGTAAGACAGGGTTGTAGCCTCTCCCCGATGTTGTTCAATCTGTATATTGAGCAAGCAGTAAAGGAAACAAAAGAAAAATTCGGAGTAGGTATTAAAATTCATGGAGAAGAAATAAAAACTTTGAGGTTCGCCGATGACATTGTAATTCTGTCAGAGACAGCAAAGGACTTGGAAGAGCAGTTGAATGGAATGGACAGTGTCTTGAAAGGAGGATATAAGATGAACATCAACAAAAGCAAAACAAGGATAATGGAATGTAGTCTAATTAAGTCGGGTGATGCTGAGGGAGTTAGATTAGGAAATGAGGCACTTAAAGTAGTAAAGGAGTTTTGCTATTTGGGGAGCAAAATAACTGATGATGGTCGAAGTAGAGAGGATATAAAATGTAGGCTGGCAATGGCAAGGAAAGCGTTTCTGAAGAAGAGAAATTTGTTAACATCCAGTATAGATTTAAGTGTCAGGAAGTCATTTCTGAAAGTATTCGTATGGAGTGTAGCCATGTATGGAAGTGAAACATGGACGATAAATAGTTTGGACAAGAAGAGAATAGAAGCTTTCGAAATGTGGTGCTACAGAAGAATGCTGAAGATTAGATGGGTAGATCACATAACTAATGAGGAAGTATTGAATAGGATTGGGGAGAAGAGAAGTTTGTGGCACAACTTGACCAGAAGAAGGGATCGGTTGGTAGGACATGTTCTGAGGCATCAAGGGATCACCAATTTAGTATTGGAGGGCAGCGTGGAGGGTAAAAATCGTAGAGGGAGACCAAGAGATGAATACACTAAGCAGATTCAGAAGGATGTAGGTTGCAGTAGGTACTGGGAGATGAAAAAGCTTGCACAGGATAGAGTAGCATGGAGAGCTGCATCAAACCAGTCTCAGGACTGAAGACCACAACAACAACAACAAACTGCATAACTAATTATCAGCGCCAATTTCTAAGGAAATACTGCATTATGCATGGTTTGCTTCCAAATTATCGTCTGAAAGAGAGTTTTTTGAACATGTTAACGAGGTTTGTTTTTTCACGGAAAACGTCAAAAGACCTTGCGTATGCGGAAACATAGCATTTATTCAATGCAGCCGGTGCCGTTTAACTTTATATTTTCCGTGTTTTTACGAAAAATACCATCCTGCAACCTGTACTCGTAATGTCGAAAGCGACGATTAATTGTATATCTTTCGAAAGCCGTCTGTGCCGGTCAAAACTTGGAGGTAATAAGTCGTTTCGGGCTCCTTCCAGGTAAAAGGGATTTCTCAAATCACGGACAAGCATACATTTTCAATATTACTTTATGCGTTTGGTCGTTTATATCCGATTATTTGGTGAGCGTATTTTATCATATTGCTTGGTGATTTGCGAGCATAGTTGTGGGAAATTCGTGATGTTACCCTGTCCGTCAGTTAGCTACCGTTTGAAGTGGTTTTCAGCCAGGTTGTCTTGCGCACTTTGCCTGGTGCTAGCTTGTGCTGAAATCGACTGTCGAAGTGTGGCACGCTGCTGAGTCTCTCGTTTGATAAGCCTACATAATTTAGCCTTGAGGAATCTTTCAATATTAAAACGTGCTAATGTTTAGAAGTTGTCCCTAATGGTTAAGTTTGCTCTGCTGAATTGTTTCCTCTGACTTGGGCCCAATTGATATTTTGCTCGAATAAGCTATTTCCGTTCATGGTTTTCTACAGACTTCCTTACTGTGTTGTTGACTAAGAAGCAGTTGTCATTTAGTGGAAAATGGTTGGGCTCTATTAGCTCACTGTTAAAAAAAAATTACAGGCCCATTTATCGTAAGCTGTAGTCGTGTTGTTTAGAGTGAGAACTAAAGAAAACATGTAGCCTTGTAATTAATATTTGCTTTGTGTTTCCTATGTTTCCATTGGCCTTTTATTTTAAGTTGTCTGTACATTAAAGGATATTTTTCTGTGTGTTAAACACGTGGGAACCCCTTGTTCTTCTAGGTTGCTCATACTGTTGGATTTCCGAAATTGTTCAGGGAATTCGGGCAGATACCTGTTGTCCGGAGCGTTTGCTTACTTGCAACCTTTACTTCACATTTTCTGTTATGATTCAAATCGTCATGTTTGAAGTAAATTTGGCGATGATTTAATATGATTGTATCAACTGATATCTCAAAATGCTTCCAAATTTCTGTTTAACTTGTGAATTTTTAAAAGGCTCCTGCGTTTTTGTTAACTTGTGGAGTTTTAAAAGCTTTTTTTAAAAAAAATCTTTATTCCAACACAGTACACTAATTGTACATCATAACCCAATATCTGAGGTAATTAGTGGGCCTTATAATTAATACATCAACAGTTGAAGCTACATACATTCATTAGTGGCTATTACTATGGACAAGGTTAGTATGTTTAGTATTCTATACTATAAAAAAAGTTGTAATTTCTGCAGCGTTACAGGTGTGCCAGAAGATATAAACCTACTGTTGCTGGCCTGCCCACCGAGCTAATACCAGTGGGCGTGCCCCTGAGACTGGGCAGGGCCAAATTACTTGAACTCGCTGCAGTCCCTATCATGTTAGTAGTTGATAATTGGTGTCTACATTCTGTTCTAAACTACTAGTACCTAACAACTAAAATGTAAGTGCTGTTGTCAGACTGATGTTGACACATCCGCCTCTCTGATCCAGGAGCGCGGCGGATCTCGATTGCACCAGCGATCGGCCATTCCGCACTCGGCGGTACTGGGAAGGTACGTCTCAGACTTAGTCGGTTCTTTTCATTCAGCGACCATTATGGTCCCTTATAAACTCGTTCTAGTTCTTTTATGATACCTCGTTTGCCAAGGCGTTGAGAATCTGAAAGGTATCGTCGCGTATTAGTAAGGAAAAGGTGTCACGGTTGGGTAGTTAAAGTGGTAATCCGGTTGTCACATCGTTGTACATCGGACACTCATAGATCACGTGATCAGGAGAGCCGTCTTCAGCGCCGCAGACACGCGGGTGTAGCCCGTTTCCCAAAACGACGAAAACAAAGTGCACCAGACCCCTTTTCGGCTTAAAATAATGGATCTACAACCTTTCCCTAACGTCAGTCAACAGTTTAAACACCCTCCACCCCATGTCCTCTTCTTCTGATTGCAAATTATTCACCTAACCCTATCCCCATAATCTCCCTAGTCTTTTCAATTTTTCCTTTGGTTACCCAACACCGTGCTGCCCGTTCGCAGATCCTAATGTCTAGAGGACATAGCCACACCAACGCTAGTAAAGCCCCCCCCCCCCCCCCCCCCCGCGCAGGAGTTGTTCTGTACGCCCCAACAGAGACATTCCGCTGCACATTCGTCACAGCGATGCCAAGCATAACCCTTGTGAACCTGTGCGCTCAGACTCCCGCCCCGTATCCTACTATTGAGGTTAATATACTGTTGTGGTAAAGTTTGATTAAGTCGGGAGGCAAATGGAACCTTTTGTGCCCAATGGTAATTAGATTATTTAAAACTTCCAAAGATCGTTGGGCTACGGCATCTATATGGACTGTACAGTTCCATTTTTCGTCTATGATTACTTCTAAATATCGAGTCTCACGGTGCCGAAGAACTGGTGTTCCCTCTGCCCTCACAGTGGGATTCCTAATTAGGCTGCATTTAAGCAGCAAATATGGTGACTTATTCGGTGCGATCATCATTTTGGATTTGTGGCACCAGTCAGCAAGTGATGTCATTGTTAGGTTCTAAGTACTCGCGGCTACGGCCATCGACCAGTAGGAGGAGGTCGTCGGCGTAGGCTATCACGTCTAAGTAAGTTGTAGCTCTTCCACCAAGGGCTCTATATTTATATACCAAAAGAGTGGCCCCAGGAGAGATCCCTGTGGACACCCCTTGGTGATCGTTTTACTTATTTTTCCGCTAGGCGATGATAATCAGACCTCCCTCTCCTCACAATAGCTCCTCAGACAGGCACAGAGCGGTCTTGGATGCCCCTTCTCCCGCAAGCAGGAGAACAGCGAAGGCCAGCACACATTGTCAAAGACGCCACTGATACCCACCATGATGCCCACCACATACTTATGAGGGGCTGAGCTGCAAACATGTGTTACTTAAACAACGATAAACTATCGATTAATCAATAGCATCTGCGCTATAGTCACTATCAGTTGTCTGATTTAACTATCGATAGTCCTATCGTTTATAATGTAACTTTTTTTAATTGGCGCCTAAAAAATTGACGGTTGCTATTACCTCCATAGCGTTTAGAATGCAGAGGGAAAGTAGATTGTATGAAGGTACTGAGTCAACATCAAATGTGGTGGCGCCTTAGCCAGTCTACGTTGTTTATAAACTATGTTGGTAATAGATTGGTCGCCGTGGGGGAGTGATCGTGAGAGAGGGAATTTTCTTGTTTGCCTTCCAATGATGACAACTGACGGTCGTGCGCATCTCGTATCGATCAGATGCTTATGGTAAAACTCACACGTAAATAAGATGGATTCGTGAATGTGCATTATACAAATTGTCATCTTCAAATGTGTGAACTTGCTTACTTGTAACAAGAAATACAAATGTAACAAAGGCTGTTGTAATACAACGCAGTTAGTAGAGGAGAAAATGACATTTAAAAGATTTCCAAGCGTTTGTGATCGTACTGTATAACACACTTTAAAATAAGTACAATTATTATCGTTTTAATTAAGCACACTTGCTGCTGTCCTCTTCTGTTTCTGAGACCTCATTGTACTTATAAGTGTTTTCAGGTGTACATGTTAATGTGTAAGGTGATTCGAAAACACAAAACACTGACGCTATCCTAATACCCATACGTCACTCTTGCTTTTGTAGAAGCACAAGTATCATTCATATGTTGGTTTCCCGTGTTGTGTTCGGTTAGTGGAGCTTTTTCTTTCAAGGACACACCACCTCCCGCAAAACTGAATATAGTAAGAGCAGAACCAGTCGAGTCTCAAGTTTTTTTAATTTGTGTGGTGGCTGTCTCACCCTATTTTGCCCACTGCATCAACTTAACAATACAAGATTGTTTCAAAGCACAAACGTTTTCCAAAATTTTACTGAAAACAAAGGCTATTGTGACTTTCTTTGATAACTGTACACTAGCCAGTGACAAATTGCGCAATGTTCAAAAAAGAGCAAACAAAAAAGACCTGAGACTGACACAACAGGTGGCGACACGATGCAACACCTCATGCCACACGCTCAAAAGAATTTTGGAAGTACGAAGTTAGCTTGAGATTGCGATCAATGAAAGTTCAAAAGTACTGTCTACCTTCACAGCAGAAAATTACTTAGCTATACAAGAGATAATCATTCTTCTTGAACCTTTTGAAGTAGCAACGATAACAATATCAGGGGAGTCATAAATGACTTCTTTCTTAGTTATAGCTCTTAACCGAAGTAGTACTGCAAAATTTTCAGAGTGGGAAAGCACCTTAGTGAAGGACAAAGTTTTCGGGATTCCTTGATTAAATCAGTTAATGAAAGAGTGAAACCATTTAACACACTTACTGTTAATATGCTTGCGACATTATTAGATCCTAAGTTTAAAAAAACTTGTTTCAGGACATTTCAAGAGGCGGAAAATGCTGCACAAGTACTTCAGAAAGTGTATGCTGCTATCATCGCATCAATTACAAGAATACTACCGGAAACAGAAGCATCCACGAGCAGTGCTAAATCGTCTCCTGATACGTCTACCAGTTTGAAATCGGATGATCTACTTCTTTTGCCCAATTAGCAGTAGCGTAACGTCAATGCTATTACACCAGTCAATGATTCAATAATTGACCTACATCAGTCTTTCGAAAAACCTGTCATAGACAAGCATGCTTATATATCAGAATATTGTGCAAAATCTAATAGTATGTTGCGTGTAACGGCCATAAAATTTTTGTGATGTCCAGCGACTTCAGTTCTTGCCGAAAGGGTTTTCTCCAAGGCAGGGTAAATAATTGCTGAAAAACATAACAGGCCAAAGGAGAAGAATTTAAACAACTTACTTGTATCTTTTAATGTTGCATTTTAAAAAACAGACTAAAAGACAAGAATTTAAATACGTCACTTTTTATAAAACAAAATTTGCATATCTTGTATTGTTGTATTTTAAGTAATAAGAATTCCTAAAAAGCTATTTTTCATTTGAAATACCTGCACGAAACAATCGATAGTTCATCGATACAACTGTAGTTTTTAAAAATACTATCGATAATATCGGATGTGCCAGGTATCGATGTTTAACACTACTACAGACCTCCGCCGGCATGGCGACTGCGTCAGACGCTGATCGCCCCGGCCGAAAGCCAAACTGTCTGTCGCTCATCCCGCGCAGTACCCTTTATACCGCCACTATACCAGCTAACAGCCTCTCAAATATTTTCCCCAAGACATCTAGGAGTCGTATTGGCCTATACGTTTTGGCTTCCATAGGATTTTTATCTTTTCCCTTCTTTATGATGACAGCATTTGCCTTCTTCCAGGTTTTTTGAAATTTGACAAGCCTAAGGCATTCGTTATAAAGCTAAGAGGTGCAGTTAGCTGAGGTGGCGAAAAACTGCATCGCCTCCGGTACAATGCCGTCTGGCCCCAAATCCTTCCTTTATGGATTTTACGTGTGCTGCCACTTATACCTCAGAGAAGGGGTACACCACGGTGTTTTTGGTGCAGTCAGCAAGATCATCCCTACGGATCTGCAGTTGCATTTCCGTGTCCTCATGCTCGTCATCATCTGGCAGCAGAATCCGAAGGAGGACCTCAGCAGTCTCCTGCCAGGACTCTATCGCCCAACCGCCGTCCCTGATGGTCGACAGAACTGTGGAAGGTCTAATTTTTTTCCTGATCAGCTTATAGGTGACAGCTCCCCCCCCCCCCCCCCCCACCCCCAAGGGTCAGTAGCTAACTGATGCAGGCACATATTTTTCCCAGCTCTTGATTCTTATGTCCTTTAGTTCCTTCTGGAACAACGCTTTTGCGTCACGATATTTTTGTAGCCAGAACGGTTTTTCCTGCCAAGCGACACTTCGCTGGTAGTACCTCCTCGCCCTTCTTGCAGACTGATGCACACTTCCAAGGTCGACAGTCCATGGGGATTGGGAGGCCGCAACGGCTCTCTTTCTGGTTGGTGCAGCAGCATTCACTGCTCTAACTACTGATCCCAGCAGCATGAGCGGCGTATCTAACCACATTTTCGTCACCTTCTGGCAATGGAGGAACTTCACACTCCCAAATTTTGTTTAACTTGCAAAATTTTAAGGAGTTGCAAAACTTATTTTTAACTTTATTTTATTTGTTTTTGCTCTTTGAGTTGCGAATTTTTGAAAGGTTACAAAATTTCTGCTTAACTTGTGAAATTTTTAAACGCATACAAATTCTGTTTGGTTTTGGAAATTTCAAGGAGTTACTAAATTCTGTTTTACTTTAATTTTATCAGTTGGTTTTTTTAAGAAAAGAAAAGGTGCACAAAGGAAGCTAGTCCTTTCCTTCGGTTTTTGTATCCTTCTGCGGTCAACGTTAATAGTCAGAGGTTGCTTAACCGTTTTCTTAATTAAGTTAAATGTAGGGTAATAAGAACATTGCAATAGAGTTAATATAACGGGTGATCAGAAAGTCAGTATAAATTTGAAGACTTAATAAACCATGAAATAATGTAGATAAAGAGGTAAAAATTGACACAGATGCTTGGAATGACATGGGGTTTTATTAGAACAAAAAAAAACTTCACAAAATGTCCGACAGATGGTGCTGGACAGCGAAACGTCAGTGACTGTGCATGACAATTCTAGAACTGTCGTGGAAACTCCATTGCAGGACGAGAAAGTCACGGTATGGGTTGGATTTACCACATCAACCGTTATCGGGCCTTTTTTCTTCGAGGAAATGCGTGACTCTGGTTTTGTAGCTGATACCGTGACGGGTGAGAGGTACGCCGATATGTTACAGAATCGCATCATCCCCAGTCCGGCTGATAAACACCTGCTGGAACGTAAAATGTTAATGCAGGATGGCGCTCCACTCCATATTGCTAGACGCCTGAAAGATCTCTTGCGCGCGTCTTTTGGTGATGATTGTGTGCTCAGCCGACACTTTCGTCATGCTTGGCCTCCCAGGTCCCCATACCTCAGTCCGTGCGATTATTGGCTTTGGGGCTACCTGAAGACGCAAGTGTATCGTGATCGACTTACATCTATAGGGATGCTGAAAGACAACATCTGACGCCAATGCCTCATCATCACTCCGGACATGCTTTACAGTGCTGTTCACAACGTTATTCCTCGACTACAGCTATTGTTGAGAAATGATGATGGACATATTGAGCATTTCCTGTAAAGTCTTTGCTTTGTCTTACTTTGTTATGCTAATTATTGCTATTCTGATCAGATGAAGCGCCATCTGTCTGACATTTTTTGAACTTTTGTATTTTTTTGGTTCTAATAAAGCCCCATGTCATTCCAAGCATGTGTGTCAATTTGTACCTCTCTGTCTACATTATTCGGTGATTTATTCAGTTTTCAAATTTATACTGACTTTTTGGACACCTGATTTGTTCGTATGTATAATCGTCATAAATGATGTTCGAACCCTTAGGGTCTGCCCCTTGCTTTCAAATCAACCAAAACGAATGTAGCGCGCTGCAGAAGTAAGTATTCATTTTGGTCGACGATAAAGTAGCACGGCATCTAATGCTGCTGCAGCCTATATAAATTCCACGTACCGAAACTATTACAAACTGCCAGGGTATTCAATTAGAGCAGTTCCACTTGGTACACAATTGCCGATCAGCAACTCAAAAGTCTTCCTTAAGCAGCGACGCAGCAGGGAGCTTAAATTGCTTCCCAATTGTCCCGATGCCGGCAGCCTCCATTTCCTCTGCAAAGCGTCGGGAATCCTTTTGGCGCAGCGAGAGGACAGAACGCTGTGCCTGGCGAATAAAGGGTTCGATTAGCTATTCCATTACGCCCGCTGGTCCTCGATCTGTCGCCGCCAGCTGGTGCCACGCCTGGCCGTCGCCAGATAGCCGTCTGTCTGTGTACGTGCGTAGGTGTGTGTGTGCGTGTGTGTGTGTGTGTGTGTGTGTGTGGGTGGGTGGGTGTACACACAGAGACCACGCGTCTCGCACGTGCCGCGCTAATTGGTTTCCGACGACGGACCTCTTTTCAGAGGCGCTGGACGGGAGCGGCCGCTTCAAAGGCGGCGGACGTGAATAATCCGCGAGGAGGCGCCCGCTTAATCAGGCGGACGCAGGTGCTGGCGCCGTAATTAAAAGGAGGCGGGACGACGCCAGGCGCCGCGCCGCTTTGAGGAGCGCCGCTGGCCACTTGGGTGCTGATAAATTCCGCGCTCATCCGCTGCCGCGAAACTGTGCGGACAGCCCGATCCTGAAAGGGGCCCGCACGGGTGGGACCACTCGCGCGGAAAACGAGACGAGGACGTCGACGACCCCGTTTGCTCCGGCGCGAGCTGCTGCTGCCCAGAAACACTCTCCCCCCCCCCCCTCCCTCCCTCTCTCTCTCTCTCTCTCTCTCTCTCTCTCTCTCTCTCTCTCTGTGTGTGTGTGTGTGTCGTTCAGCTTGACTTCTTTATCCTCCACTCTCTCCCACGGACGGGATAAATGTCCAATGCACTGAAACAAAAGACCCCTTTCACTCGCCGGTACGGACATAGTTACAAAGGTCAAATGAACCTTTACACGAAGTTTATAGCAAATATTTTTATGAACATCCTGTTGGCGGAGGGAAAACTCTGTAGCGAGGTCGGAAGAGTTTCCCGAATGAAGCCTTTGTAGACAGCATCGATAAGACGTACTTAGACAAGATTAGCACCTACAAGGCAGTCATCTACAATCCTTACTCATCTCGTATGCAAGATTTTAAAAATTAATGGAAACACAGAGATCTGGAAGAGCGATCTTGGTGGCTTAAGCGCAGATGCGTGGAGTAACTGTGATTCCATACCATCAAGGGATGAAAAACAAAACTGTAATTACTTACAAGTGAACCTATCCGAACTACACACTTCGATTTCGATCGGCTTTGAATATATTGTAGTGCAGAGCGAAATGAGAGACACTTATTATTACATACGTGCCCACACGATCGTTTAGAGGTGAAACAGCCCCTTGAAAAAAAATTGATTTTGATATTTCTGAACGCATACCGTTGAAACGGCGACAGATATAAAAAATAAACCTTCAGATAAAAGTCCTATGGCTTTTTAATGTACGTTACAACGGTTCACAGTCGAAAAAGTCATTATTTCCATAATCCCCTTCCTTACTATTTTCTTTTTCATTTTGACATTTGACTAACAGCAAAACATGTAGCATCGTTAATATCAAATTCAAGCACACACGATGAAGTGATATTCTAATGACACATTTGTAAGAAATAAGCAAGCAATACCTCTGTGTCGCTGTACAAACGCCCTCCTAAGGCCGATTCAGTGCCAGTTGTCATGTTGGATTGTTTAATAAGTTTTTTTTCAGATAAAGAGATAAATATAACCTAAACATGTATTCAAATCTCTATTCTAATATTTATAATGTGAACGTATATTATATATAGTCTTGTATTTGTGTTTTCTTTTTACATATCGTGCACATTTTTGAAGTTGTGAGATTTTCAGATTTCTTTATATTACATTTGAAATTGTTTATAAATTATTGTTCTAATATTATTGTAAATGTGTACAACACTGAGGAAACACAGAATTGTTCGGAGTCAAAAAAATACTGAACATCACACGACATTCAAATTACACAAGTGAAAACAAGTAACAATTATGCTCAAATTGATCACTGAACAAAACTACTTCCAGTTTCACGATGAATATTATGTGCAAAGCCATGAGATCCTCAGACCAGGAACCTTCCCCAACAATATATCAGTCAATCAGAAAACGTATCTGAAAGGACAGCCTCTAACGAAAGATTCAAAATAATTTTTTGCCACTGATATATGGATGACATTATTTGTCAAGTAGATGAGTCCAAGGTTCAAATGGCTCTGAGCACTATGGGACTTAACATCTATGGTCATCAGTCCCCTAGAACTTAGAACTACTTAAACGTAACTAACCTAAGGACAGCACACAACACCCACTCATCACGGGGCAGTGAAAATCCCTGATCCCGCCGGGAATCGAACCCGAGAACCCGGGCGTGGGAAGCGAGAACGCTACCGCACGACCACGAGCTGCGGACTGAGTTCAAGGAAGAAAATGATTAATCACCTATTAACAGGCACATTAGAACACATGATTTTAAAAAAGTCCAAATAAATTCGTTTGTCGTAACGATAATAAAGGAAAAAGGCAAATACGCTTTCAGCGTATAAAGAAAACCAATAGTCACAGACACAATAATGCATTTCACATCCTACCATAGCCATAACCCATTGACAGTTGCGCTAAGGCAACAAAGAATAAACTAGATTCCACTTAAGAAGAGATATTATGCAAATTAAATGCTTACTATCTCACAAAAAGCTGAGAACAATTCGTGTGATACACATGTATACACAGCGTCAATAAAATAAAATTAAAACACAGGTTCAAGACAAACACAGGACATTCGGAATGTAGGGATACTCAAAGGCCACCAGCAAACAAATACACAAAACACATTAACACAGTGACAACACCACACAGAAGCAAAAAGCGTGGTAGAATATGACACGCAAACTAACACAGAGAGCGTACTAAAGAACGAGAGCCTCCATGTAGCCCACAAAACTGTGCAACACTCCCAAACAAAGCTAAGCTAACAACCAACAATCTTATGCCGGCCGGAGTGGCCGTGCGGCTCTAGGCGCTACAGTCTGGAACCGAGCCACCGCTACGGTCGCAGGTTCGAATCCTGCCTCGGGCATGGATGTGTGTGATGTCCTTAGGTTAGTTAGGTTTAATTAGTTCTAAGTTCTAGGCGACTGATGACCTCAGAAGTTAAGTCGCATAGTGCTCAGAGCCATTTGAACCATTTGCAAACAATCCTAAGAAATAATTTTAGTACTTTTAAACAATGAATCTGAGCCGTGCGTGGCTCATGTTCACGCCATCTATTATTTAACATCTTGTTTTTACTGTACGGCCGCCTCGTCATTTTAATTTCAATTACTGTGCGACACTGGATTGCTGTCTTGCCTGCCCGTGAGTGGCAGCAGCAGCGTGTATCGATATCAGCCCTGCCGTATTATCTTTGCTGGACAGCTATTACCTCCCGGACGTCGTGTGTCTTGAGGAGATTTCGGATCTGGAGCAGTTGGATTTGGAACGCGGCAGAAGTGCACTCGGGACGTCGCAGCGGTCGGGGACGGAGCGCCAGGGAGCCGCGGACAGCCAGCACTCGCCGACCGCTCGCGACGCAGGATGAACTGTCCGGCGGACGGAGATGGCAACGGGATCGACCGTTGGTCGGTCGTTAAGTTGGTCCCCTCCTTGGGCGACGTGTTTTTGGTTTTTTGACCGTTTCTGAGCCTCGTCACTGAGTCATCTTGTTCGACGTGGCTCGGTTCCTTCTTGTGCGGAGACGTCGTGGCCAATGGGCAAGAGTTACCGCTGCATGGTTGGGTCCGAGCCAGTGTACCCGTATCACCGTGTATCCCAGTTCACGACGGATCGCGGATGCACATGGTTTGAGTGCCAACAAGCTTGGTTGGTTGTTGGTCGGTCGCCTGGTCAGACGACGTGTGTTTCGTCACCGACCGTCCTTCGGGTTTGTATGTGTGTCCGCCGGTGATATGTTCTAGTTGTTCATCAGTGATTCGTTTTACGAGTATTCGAGTTTCTTGTGGCAGTGTTTCGTGCAACATTGTGCACCCTGTGTGAGTTCGACTGAGCAATGCCTTAAATCAGGGCTTCACAACATACGTGCTCGCGGAGTAAGCTGTGAGCAGCAAGGCGCGAGCACCGAGCAGCGCGAGCACGCTACCCCCACTACCGGACCAGTGCGGAAAGTGGGGAGAGTCACGTGGGGCACACAACAGCTGCCGCCAGTCAATGTAAATCCGCGGCCACCTGCAGGGATATCACTCACGAATTATTACTGCGACAAATGAAACAAATAAAGGAGAATGTACACATGCCACATAATTTTATTAGCTTAGTGTATGCCTCTATATTCGCATTAATTTGTGAACTGTTACACAATAAAAGGTGTCACTGAAGTGTGGGATTCTCGTTTATCTTGTACTTTTTGCCCTTTACAATTGCATCTATGTTCGGAGTAATTGTTCTTGTGCATTTTAGGCGCAGTGTGCAGTTTAAATTTCGATCAGACAATTCGCAGGCGCGTCTTGTTACATTTCATTGCAGAGAACAGTTGTTCACAAACATACGTGGAACCGAACATTGATATTATTGTAGCCGCCAGTATGTGCAAACGAGGAAATCTATCCTGAGGGAAGTGTCTGTAGAATTCCAAAATGTTTTTCTTGTTCTGAAATTTGTCTCTGTATTCTCTGTCACACTGCAGGTCAATAATTTCTTGCTGCAGCTCAGGACGAATCTCTTAAATATTCGCTGCATATGGAGAGAACAGATCAAAATCACTGTCTAGTGCTGTCAGATCTTGAAAGCGCTGATCAACTAAACTATGTGAATAACGTTCACAGTCTTTGTGGACATCTTGCATGGATGATAATTTAGGAAAATGAGCTAGGTTTCCTGTTTCCAGCTGACTCACCCAAAGTGTCAATTTCATTTTAAAAGCTCGTATTCGATCTATGAAATGAGTAATTAGCAGATCTTTACCTTGTAGTAAAATGTTCAAAGCATTCAGATGGCTAGTTAAATCTGCTAAGAACACGAGACCACATTCAAACGTGCGCGCGCATTTCCCCTCCCTCCCCTCCCTCCCTGCTCCGCGACCTTGCACCTGCTCGCGAGCACGTGCCTGAGCAGACGCGAGTACTCGCGCTCAAAACCGGCCAGTTGTTAAGCCCTGCCTTAAATGCTGTAATGCTGTCTGCTTACTGCAGCAGCCAGTTGGTCGGCTGCGCCAGAGCAGCGAGTGAGTGTTTTCGTATCGAGTTGATGCTGTCCGCCACGGCGTGTAGTTCCACAGCCGTTGGCATGTCCATGTATGTCAGAAGTTATTGTGCCTTGGCTTATTAAGAAGCCAATATTTGAAGACGAGTGTTACTGGTCTCTTCGCCTCGCTGGCATTTTGCTTGTAGTGTTTTTGGGCTGGTGGCCGAAATCAAATAGTTGGTTGGTTCGTCGGCTGTCTGTCGGTTGGGTTGCCTTCAGATTTAGAGATCAGGCTGCTTGTCTCGCCTAAACGGGCATTAGTGTTCCAGGCCGACGCTTGGAAACTTCTGAGCGCCGTTCCTTATCTGTTACATAGTACCATATTCTGAATTAATTTTCCTGTCTTGTCCTTTAGACATAACATTGTTATTCCTTATATGGGGCTTTCAGCCGAATTTTACATTAAATCTTTCAAGGCCTTAAGCCGTTCAATTATTGTGTTGATGTGTGGCCTTAAGCTGAGTATTAATATCTCTTAAATAAATGTCCTTGTTTTGCCATTAAGGCATGAGATTGTTATTATTTATTTTATATGAAATGTTTTAAGATAAGACCTTCCGCCTTTCGACTGAAACTCTTCTTGTTGCATAATATGCGACCTCCAGCCTAGTTCCATTAAAATTAAATTTTTAAGGCCTTCAGCCGATTAGATTGAAGATTTAGAAAATATTCTTGGGTGAAACCTCCAGAAGAACATTGTATTTCAATTTTGCTTGGGCCTTGTGTCCTGGATTTTGAATGTGGCCTTCAGTCGATCTAAAGTTAATCAAAGAAGGTCGATTAAAGTTTTGAGCGTTTTACATCCTTGTTGCAGTATTGTGAGTTGATTAATAAAGTTGTATGTTGAGTGCAACTGACAGGAACTTATTTTGGCCCCTTTCCGCAATCTAATCCGCTCTGTCCTGCTAGCTCAGGCATTTCAGAATCTATTGTACTCGCTAGCCTTAGCCAAGTATACAGTGGTCGGCTACGCGCTTACATTATACTCTTTACCGCTACTGAGCTTCAGCATAACGGGCTTCTCACGGCACCCATAGTTTCCACCATCTTCCTCCTTTTTATCTACAACATATTTTATATAATTTTGTACGTCCAGGAAAATTTAACCACGATCCCATGCCTTCCAATCCAAATTAAATTCCATTTTCCACTTAACTTTTGATCAACAAATAAAGTTGGGTGACAGTTTTTTCCCATGTCCAACGTCACTCAAATTATACAGATTCTTCAGATTGAAAGTGTGGTCGTATATCCCTAACCCTTACCCTTGGCACACAACTTCTGTGCACCATGGTACAGCAAACTGCCAAAACAGTTCACCATGCATGAGTCAGTTGTCCCCTTCCATAATTCCGTTCTAATTGCTCTGGTGATCTCACTAAGCATGGAATCGAATCCCTACTACACTGACGAAAAAAAAAACACAACACGAAAAAAAATTGACGTACAGTAATGAAATTTCGGGAATATGTTTATCTAGGTAACAAATTTAAGTGATTAAGATTGCAAGATCACAAGTTAATGTAAGCACGAGATAACCCATTGCAAATGTGAACTTTAATAACCGCTGTAACCTCCAAAATGTTGAATGTAAGCATGCAAACGTGCATGCATTGTGTCGTAAAAGTACCGAAAGTCTGTGGCGTGGAGTTTCATGCCTGTTGCACTTGGTTGGTCAATATGAGTTCCAGCACGGTTAATGGTGTGTGTGGATGACTCTGGAGTTGTCCGATGTTGTCTCACCTGTGCCCGATGGGATACGGACCTGGTGATCGAGCAGGCCAAGACGAAACAACGACATCCTGTAGAGCAGGTTTACTTACAACAGAGGTACGTGGGCAAGCGTTATCCTGTTGGAAAACACTCCACTGAATGCTCTTTGTGAATGGCAACACAACAGGTCGAATCACCGGACTGATGTTCATATTTGCAGACAGATTGTGAGGGGTAACCATGAGAGTGCTCTTGCTGTCATATGAAAGCGAATCCATATGTAAGTCTAGTGAGCGGAGCAAGCAAAAGTTGGTTGCAGGGCCTCAGCTGGCCTCCTTCTAACCAACACACGGCCATCACTCGCACAGGTGGAGAACCAGCTTTCATCAGAAAACACAAAAGACCGCCGGTCGGAGTGGCCATGCGGTTCTAGGAGCTACAGTGTGGAACTGAGCGACTGCTACGGTCGCAGATTCGAATCCTGCCTCTGGCATGGATGTGGGTAATGTCCTTGGGTTAGTTAGGTTTAATTATTTCTAAGTTCTAGGCGACTGATGACCTCAGAAGTTAAGTCACATAGTGCTCAGAGCCATTTGAACCATTTTCGAACCACAAAACACCTCCAGCCTGCCCACTGATGAGCTCTCGCTTGACACAATGGAGTAGTAAATGGCGGTGGGTTAGGGTGAGTGGAATGCATGCTATAGGACATCTGGCTTGGAGCTATCTTTGGAGTAAGCGATTTGTAACAGTTGGCTGTGTCGCTGTGGCGCCTACTGCAGCTCAAAGTGCTACTGCAGATGCTTTACGATGCGCCAGAGCCATACGCCGATCTCTGTGGTCTTCCTTCTCGGTATTGCCACGTGGCCGTCCGGAGACCTATTTTCTTGCGACCGTATATTCTCGTGACCACCGCTGCCAGCAATCATGTACGGTGGCTACATTCCTGTCAAGTCTTCCTGCAGGATTGCAGGAGAAACATCGAGCAAGTCGTAGCCCAATTACATGACCTCGTCAAACTCTGTTAAAAGTTGGCAATACCATCTCTGTCGCCTTAAAGGCGTTCTTGAGGACATCAGCTCACCACGTCCAATGTCAAAAGTTACTAAGCCTCAGCGCCGTTGCAGCGTGTATTTAAAGCAAACCTGATTTGCATCATCATGCGACTGTCGTGAAGTTTCAATAGACATAATATTTCAGATGTAGAAACACGCCTACTAATTTTCGTTTATGCTACATATTTCATTCTTGGTGCTAATTTTTTTTCGTCTGTATATTAAGCAACAACCTTAATAAATCCCTGGCCAGCTTATTTATCAAACAACTTTACCATAAGAATGGTGCATCTCTTACTCCCTTCACGTTGATTCCTGCCTTAACAATATCACTCAAACGCAATTCCTCCCAAATTTAACATTAATTGCCTTCTATCGTCACATTCTAACAACTATCCCAAGTAGAAGAATATCACGTAACCTAGATCTACCTTTCATCACCGCGACTTAAATTCAGACACAGGACTCCGCATATCTCACTGATAATGAAAGATACCCTCTGCATCTATAATAAAATTATTCCATATTAATCGCATGCTAAATTCTGATCTCAGTTATCTATCGTTACTCAATACATGGTAGAACTTCTGTTGGCCGCCACTATCAATAATTCAATTCCAAATTTTTATTTTAAACTTTAATCGTACGGACGCTGCACCTTTGAAAATAGGGAAATGGAACTTGAGTCAGGAATAGAAGCTCTTGAAATGTGGTCCTATAGAAGAATGCTGAAGATTAGATAGATGGATCGCGTAACAAATGATGAAATCCTGATTCGAGTCGGTTAGAGAAAAAATTTATGTCATAATTAGGCAAGACTAGGGAATCGACTGATAAGACACTTATAACAAGATTCGAGAAACAGTCAGCAAGCAATAATGGCGAGAAGTGAGAGGGAGAGAGGGGTAATTTGTGCAGATAGACCAACGGTTGAATACAGTAAACAGGTTGAAATGGATGTGGGCCACAGTGGTTATGCAGAGCTGAAGAGATTCAACATCTACATGCATACTCTGCAAATCACGCTTAATTGCCTGGCAGAGGGTTCATCGAACTACTCTCACAATAATTCTTTGTTACTCCAATCTCGAATAGCGCACAGGAAAAACGAACACCTACATCTTTCCGTTAGAGCTCTAAGTTAATTTATTTTATTACGACGATGATTTCTCCCTATGTGGGTCGGCGTCAACAAAAAATTTTTACATTCGAAGGGGAAAGTTGGTGATTGAAATTTCGTGAGAAGATTCCACAGCAACGGAAAATGCCTTCCTTTTAACTTATGTGGATATGGTGTCTGTTCTTTCGGACATGTCCGAAAGAACAACATTCCACATAACTAAATAATTCTGGCAATACCGACCATGACCTTCTTCTTCTGTGCGGATGCACACATATTCCCCGTACTCTTACGGGACTTGCTAAGAATGTCTTCCACGTGTAATGAGTGTGTTGGGGCGGGACACTACAAATGTAGTGTGTAGACATACAAGGTGAGAACGTGGGTCTCGCGGGAGGCGTGACCGAGATAGTCCCTGCAGTCGCGATATGCTCTGTGCCCTCGGTGGCTCAGATGGACAGCCGGAACGGTAGCTCAGTGTGTTCGGTCAGAGGGTTTAGCTACCCTATGTAGTAAAAAATTGAGTGAACGGATCGATGAACAACCTGAACGAGTGTCACCGGACGCCCGCCAAGAATAAAGTCAACGAACAATATAGAACAAAATGAGATTAAAAAATCAAAATGGATTGAGCGTTCGAGTCCCGGTCGGGGCACACATTTTCACCTGTCCCCGTTGATACATATCAACGCCCGTTAACAGCTGAAGGTATTAATATAATTCTAATTCCTTTCTTCTAATGTTGTACACCCTAAATCCTATATCATGTCAGTGACATTTTCTCCCCGATTTCTCTAAAATACAAAACGTGCTACTCTTCTATGAACTTTGTTGATTTAATCCGTTAATCCTATCTGGTAAGGATGCCACACCGCGCAGCAGTTTTCCACATGATTTAAATATGCTTAATCTCATGTTAGCAAATTGTCGAAGTCTCTGTATCAAGATCCCTGAGTTAATCTCCGAAATAAAGAGTAGCAATTCCAATATTGTATTAGGTACAGAAAGCTGGTTGAAACCAGGCATAAAAAGCGGTGAAATTTTGAACTCGGATTGGACAATGTTTAGGAAGGATAGAACTGATGATATGGGAGGTGGTGTGTTGATTGCAGTTAAAATCTGTTTAATGCAGTTGAGATCGATACTCGGTCGGACTGTGAAATAGTCTATATAAAGCTGTCAATCAGACAAGGATTGACCATTGTATTAGGATGTATTTGTAGACCACCAGCATCCGCAACAAACGTCGCAGAACGTTTCACGGAAAGTCTTGAGTACATAGGAATTAAATATTCAAATTATCCATTAGTTATAGGTGGACACTTCAATCTAACATCCATTGACTGGGAACATTACACGGTTATCACAGGGGGAAGAAGCAAAGCTTAGTCTGAAGTTATTCTAGGAGCGCTCTCAACATACAACCTTGAGCAATTGGTTAGAAAACCAACTCGAGATGTATTAGATATCTTGGCGACAAAGAGACCTGATCTTTTTGAGGAAGTTAATCTAGAAGAAGGTATTAGCGACCATAATGTCGTTGTGGGTTCTATGTCAGTGGAAGCTGCAAAAAAAAACCCAAAGAAACAGCGTAGAGTTTTCTTGTTTGGGAAAGCAAATAAAAGTGTCATTAATGAATATCTTCATAGTTAGCTCCAAGCATTCACCGCGGGAAACAAAGATACTGAGCATCTCTGGTCGGAATTTAAACGTATTGTCCACCATGTGAAGTATGTTCCTAGCAAAAGTACATGGGAGGGGAAGGATCCACCTTGGTACAACAAACATATTAGGAAGTTGCTGAGAAAGCAGAGAATTTTGCACAGTCGTTTTAAACGTAGTCGCTACCCCGCTGACAAACATAAATCATGCGAAATGAAAGCGGCTGCCAGAAGGACAATGAGAGATACTTTTAACGAATTTGAAAGCAATATTTAACTGCAGATTCCAAAAATATCCCCAAAAAATTTTGGTCGTACGTAAAATCTATGAACGCTACAAACAATTCAGCACCTTCTCTTGCTGACAGTACGGGTAATGTAACTGATGATAATAAACAGAAGGCCGAAATTCTAAACCTAGCTTTCAAAAACTCGTTGACGGTAGAGGACTGCAGCACCATTCTCCCCTTTCAATTACCGAACAAACGAAAAGATGGCTGACATAGTGTTTAGTGCATCTGGGATTGTAAAACAGTTAAGATCCTTAGACGCCAGGAAGGCATCTGACCCAGACGGTATCCCCGTAAGATTTTATGTTGACTAAGCTAAAAAATATAGCACCATTCTTATCCATCATCTATCAGAGATCATTGGAACAGTGGAAAGTTCCAAGGAACTGGAAGAAGGCCCAGGTCATAGTAACCTATAAAAAGAGTAGAAAATCGGATGCACATAACTACGTGCCAATTTCACTGACATCGATCTGTTGTAGAATCATAGAACGTATTTTGAGTTTAGACATAATGACCCTTCTAGACTCTGAGAAGCTCATCTGCAGAAACCAGCACGGTTTTAGGAAACAGCGGTCATGCGAGACACAGCTGGCCCACATTGTGCGTGATATACAACAGGCTAGATACCGGCTCCAAGGTTGATGCCATATTTCTCGACTTTCGAAAGGCGTTCGACTCAGCTCCATACTGTCGCTTGCTACAAAAATTGCAAGCTTACGGTCTATCCCATGACATATGCGGTTGGATAGAAAGTTTTCTAACAGACAGGGAGCGGTATGCCGTCCTGAACGGGGTGACTTCAACAGAAACAAGCGTAACTTCAGGTGTGCCCCAGGGCAGCGTAATAGGTCCTCTGCTTTTTACGATTTACATAAACCATCTGGTTGATGGCATTGACAGCGGCCTGAGACTGTTTGCCGATGATGCAGTAGTCTACAGGAAAGTAGTATCACACGAAAGTTGTGAACAAATCAATGCGGATTTGCAGAAAATAAATGCATGGTGTAATGACTGACAATTATCTCTCAACATTAGTAAGTGTAACCTACTGCGTATAACAAGGTGAAAATCCCCATTAATGTACGAGTATAAAATTAATTCCCAGTCTATCGAAGCGGTAACGTCCGTCAAGTATCTGGGTGTGACTATTCGAAATGAACTCGAATGGAATGATCAGATTGCACAAGTAACGGGTAAGGCGAACTCTAGATTGCGGTTTATTGGTAGAATCCTGAAGCGATGCAGTACTTCAACAAAGGAAATAGCTTACAATATGTTAGTTCGTCCAGTCTCGGAGTATTGTTCGTCTGTATGGGACCCTTACCAGTTGGATCTGATTCAAGAGATTGAGAAGGTCCATAGAAGAGCGGCAAGATTCGTGACTGGTACACTTAGGCATCGCGAGAACGTTATATATCTCATAGAAAGTTTGAAGTGGAACACACTTGCAGATAGACGGCGCGCCAAACAGAAGGAGCTGCTCACTAAATTCCGAAATCAGATCTTCACCGAGGATAGAGAGCATATATTATTACCACCAACTTTCAAATCGCGCAATGATCACCATTCAAAAATAAGGGAAATAAGCGCTCGTACTGAGGCGTTCAGACAGTCGCTTTTCCCTCGCGCGATCCGCGAGTGGAACAGACGGTGGGTAATATGACTTAGGTGCGAATTGTGCCCTCCGCCACACACTGCTTGATGGCCAGGAGAGTATATATGTAGATGTAGATAATGATTCACTAGCGGGAACAGCTGTATCATACCAGTCTTCGGACCGAAGACAATAACACTGGGATGAGTGATAAGAGAGTAAAACGGTTACATTACCGTGCACACAAATCTGTAACGTAATCATTCTATAACCTACTGTAAAGACAATGAAAAGCAAATAAGATGTGTTGAAGAGCATGTAAATTAAGTTTTGCAATAATTAAATACGTGAAAGGAACCTGCTCGTACCAAACGAAAAATTACTCATGCTTTTATTCAGTGAAACAGCTTTCGATTGTTACTTGAAGCCACTAATATGAGATTTTCTCAGCTGTTATCTACGTCACGAAATATTTGCATTTTCTGTAAGTCAACATTCGGGAACGACTAACTTTCTAAGTTGCTTTGGTTTTCGGCTCTGCTGACATGGCACATAGTTGTCTGGCGGAGCATGCATATGCAAATCGGAAGTAACGAAATCCGAAAAACACATTCACGGCTGCTGTGTTCAGCAGCGTCGTGTGAGCGACGAAATTAAAACGGGTGTTTGTAACAAAAATTAGTTTACGGCTCTGGGGGCCGAGTTATCAAGTTACGGACCGGGAACTCCATCTGGTGACTCTAATTAGGAACTCCCCTCGTAATTTTCGGAACAGTTCCATTACTACGGACACACGGAGGCTGATGAAATTTCCAGAGTCCGTACCTGTTACAATTAAAACAAATTATACTGGACAGGAAGTTCGTGCCGCTGAATACGGTAGCAGCTCGAAATTTTTGTAAAACGAAGCAACAAACGAACTGATATGCGATTACTTCGTAACGGTACATGTCAATATGAAGTTTCCTGGATTAATCCAAATAACTAAATTAACTATAGTCTTGCTTTATTGGTAACTTACAGAATTATTTTCGGAATATATTGATGTGGATGTCTTCTAGCTGAGATATCTGCACAGCCACTTTTAGGGATACAGCTCGTACTTGCAACAGGTGTTGATTACTGTATGATTAACACATTTGGAAGAATTGGGTGTTCTGTAGCGAAATTTTGCTCAAACGCTTTGAAGCGTTACTTTTCTAAAAAGTTCTGTCTTCATACCAGATAATGCCGGACCCAAAAAGCAAAGGTAGGTGATGCAATGATAAGGCACTAGACTCATATTTGGGATGAGAATGGATCAGATCTTTCCCCGGTAATCTAAGTTTAGATTTTCCGTGTTTTACCTTAATCTCCTAATCAAATGTCTCTGAAAGGGCTTTGCCGATTTCCTTATCTGCCCACCGGTAATCTCTAGCGACCTCATAGGGACGTTAAATCTTATTATTCCTCCTCTTTTAGAAACAACAAAAATCGTAGCATCATGAAGCAATCACAAAGACATCGCGTAATGTACATCACATACGCTGTTGAGCCGAAACATTATGATCACTTGTTTAACAACGTAGTGGACCAGCTAAGGGACGCAGTGCAGCAGCCATTCTGTTGTGGCATGTATTTGACAGGTCTTTGGTAGGTTTTCGGAAAAGTACGGTACCAGATGTCTACGCACAGGTCAGAGAATTCCTATACATTACAAGCCGGTGGTTTGTGGTCACGGGGCCGGCGCCCGACAGCATTCCTGAATTCTATTGGGTTCATATGGCGCCAATTTCATAGCTTAAATATCACTATATGTTCACTAAAATGTCCCTCAGATCACTGTAGTACTGCTCGGGCATTATGGAAAAATCATTTATTCTACTGGTAGGTGCTGCCGTCGTCAGGGAGGGCATCAGCCACGAATGGACTGGAGTGGTCTGCAATAATGTACACTTAGTATAGTCCGTCAGCAGACTCATGAGCTAGCAGCGCTCCTGGTGGAGGAAGTGACCATTTCCGGAAGGCCTTTGAAACTGTTGTACATGCACACTCAGTATCCCTTGACCGTTTCCTGTCCGAAAGTGTTCTGCAGCGCGCTGTAATTTGCGTTGATTCTGCTAGTGCTATTCGTTTCGGTAGTTCTACGTCGCTGTTGGCTCCATCTAGTACAGTGGTTGCCAACCCTCCCCCTCCTCCCACCTTCAACAACAATAGCACCTTACTAAACATTAGAACGAAAACGAATTTTCTTTGAACGCTTTTATTTTTTAAGTGATGGAATATAAATGATATTTAACTTTCTTACGTGTCTCATTAAACCGCTTAATTCTAGCATCATTTTTTTAATATTTATAGAGAGATGAAGTAATTCTCAGTGGACAGCGAGTGTACCTATAACTCCTCCCCGGAACAGAAAGCTAATGATTCACGTTGATGACAGATACTTATAACAAAACGCGGTTCCTTCTGCACCACTTCCTACTGACTTCTGTTTCACTCACACCCGGCAACCCTATTTTAAAAGCAGCCAAGTCAAAGGGTGTACATTGCACCTACTGCTTGTGCACCACTAGCTCCTTAGCCCTGAAGTGATAGAAATTGGAAGGCTTTAGGCTGGGAATGCTTTTCATCCGACCAGTCTAGTAGCCATTACATAATTACAGTTGTGTTGTGATCTCATTTATTGTAACGAAGTGGATAATGAAGCAGTTTCTGATCCATTGTGGAAACCACATACAACCCGGAGAAGGCATTTTCTTAAGATATTTAAGCATATGTGTATCGATTGTACTGTCACAAATGGATGATAAAAAGTATATGCGGATTAGGTGGACTATACGAGGAGGAAGAAAGATGTTCATACATTCGTTTCACAAGCTGTAACTTGCAACACGCTGTCTCACGGGTTAATGCTAGTATTTGAAATAAAAATTGTAATTATTGCTAACTTGCGTAATCAGTATTAATGTTATACGAAATGTTGTTGTTGTTGTGGTCTTCAGTCCTGAGACTGGTTTGATGCAGCTCTCCATGCTACTCTATCCTGTGCAAGCTTTTTCATCTCCCAGTACCTACTGCAACCTACATCCTTCTGAACCTGCTTAGTGTATTCATCTCTTTGTCTCCCTCTACGATTTTTACCCTCCACGCTGCCCTCCAATACTAAATTGGTGATCCCTTGATGCCTCAGAACATGTCCTACCAACCGATCCCTTCTTCTGGTCAAGTTGTGCCACAAACTTCTCTTCTCCCCAATCCTATTCAATACTTCCTCATTAGTTATGTGATCTACCGATCTAATCTTCAGCATTCTTCTGTAGCACCACATTTCGAAAGCTTCTATTCTCTTCTTGTCCAAACTATTTATCGTCCATGTTTCACTTCCATACATGGCTACACCCCATATAAATACTTTCAGAAATGACTTCCTGACACTTAAACCTATACTCGATGTTAACAAATTTCTCTTCTTCAGAAACGCTTTCCTTGCCATTGCCAGTCTACATTTTATATCCTCTCCACTTCGACCATCATCAGTTATTTTGCTCCCCAAATAGCAAAACTCCTTTACTACTTTAAGTGTCTCATTTCCTAATGCAATTCCCTCAGCATCACCCGACTTAATTAGACTACATTCCATTATCCTTGTTTTGCTTTTGTTGATGTTCATCTTATATCCTCCTTTCAAGACACTGTCCATTCCATTCAACTGCTCTTCCAAGTCCTTTGCTGTCTCTGACAGAATTACAATGTCATCGGCGAACCTCAAAGTTTTTATTTCTTCTCCATGAATTTTAATACCTACTCCGAATTTTTCTTTTGTTTCCTTTACTGCTTGCTCCATATACAGATTGAACAACATCGGGGAGAGGCTACAACCCTGTCTTACTCCCTTCCCAACCACTGCTTCCCTTTCATGTCCCTGGACTCTTATAACTGCTATCTGGTTTCTGTACAAATTGTAAATAGCCTTTCGCTCCCTGTATTTTACCCCTGCCACCTTTAGAATTTGAAAGAGAGTATTCCAGTCAACATTGTCGACAGCTTTCTCTAAGTCTACAAGTGCTAGAAACGTAGGTTTGCCTTTCCTTAATCTTTCTTCTAAGATAAGTCGTAAGGTCAGTATTGCCTCACGTGTTCCAGTGTTTCTACGGAATCCAAACTGATCTTCCCCGAGGTTGGCTTCTACTAGTTTTTCCATTCGTCTGTAAAGAATTCGTGTTAGAATTTTGCAGCTGTGACTTATTAAACTGATAGTTCGGTAATTTTCACATCTGTCAACACCTGCTTTCTTTGGGATTGGAATTATTATATTCTTCTAGAAGTCTGAGGGTATTTCGCCTCTTTCATACATCTTGCTCACCAGATGGTGGAGTTTTGTCAGGACTGGCTCTCCCAAGGCCGTCAGTAGTTCCAATGGAATGTTGTCTACTCCAGGGGCCTTGTTTCGACCCAGGTCTTTCAGTGCTCTGTCAAACTCTTCACGCAGTATCGTATCTCCCATTTCATCTTTATTTACATCCTCTTCCATTTCCATAATATTGTCCTCAAGTACATCGCCCTTGTATAGACCCTCTATATACTCCTTCCACCTTTCTGCTTTCCCTTCTTTGCTTAGAACTGGGTTTTCATCTGAGCTCTTGATATTCATACAAGTCGTTCTCTTATCTCCAAAGGTCTCTTTAATTTTCCTGTAGGCAGTATCTATCTTACCCCTAGTGAGATAGGCCTCTACATCCTTACATTTGTCCTCTAGCCATCCCTGCTTAGCCATTTTGCACTTCCTGTCGATCTCATTTTTGAGACGTTTGTATTCCTTTTTGTATGCTTCATTTACTGCATTTTTATATTTTCTCCTTTCATCAATTAAATTCAATATTACTCCTGTTACCTAAGGATTTCTACTAGCCCTCGTCTTTTTACCTACTTGATCCTCTGCTGCCTTCGCTACTTCATCCCTCAAAGCTACCCATTCTTCTTCTACTGTATTTCTTCCCCCCATTCCTGTCAATTGTTCCCTTATGCTCTCCCTGAAACTCTGTACAACCTCTGGTTCTTTCAGTTTATCCAGGTCCCATCTCCTTAAATTCCCACCTTTTTGCAGTTTCTTCAATTTTAATCAACGTTTTATACGAAATAGTGATGGTAATAATTATGATCTTTTTTAAAATAGTTCAGTTTCGAGACCCAAACACTAATGAAACCTTTTTTTTACCCTTAGAATACTTCATTTTACCCTCTGGGAGTAATTACCCTCAGAAACACTAACTAATCTAGTGAGTTCGTGAACTACTTGCACTCAACGATTTCGGAACAAATTAAACTTACCAGAAACATCCGATACAGTTACATGACATGAGGCACTTGACATCATGACCGACTGTTCCGACAGAGATTTGCCATTCTATCAGGGTCATTTCTCTCTCCACGATTTCATCAGTTGATGTGTTGGGGCCTCCAGGGCGCTCGTCATCACCAGCGTAATCGCGGCCTTCTTTGAAACACTTATAACACTGGCAAACCGTTGTTTTACTCACAGCGGACTGGCCACAGTAATATTTAACATTTCTAAAGTCTTGTTGATGTTTATTCCGTTCTTCTGACAAAATTTAGTACAAAATCTCTAATCTAATTTCATACAAAATCGCAGAAACTACCAAAGTAGCTGTAATCTTTTTGGCAGCTGACAGAGGACTAAATATCCAACATGCTAACAATCTAAAGATACATTTCACACAATGACAAAAACACAATATGTGTAATTACAAATTCCTCGTTACATTTCAAATACTTACGCACAGCAAAAATTGTTGCGTCTCAACGCAGCCCGTCAAATAAATCTTCTACCTCTTACTAGAAACACAAAGTAAGAATAAATACAAAATTGTGCATAATGATTGCACAATATAGTGTTCTAAATTCTATGGGAAAATATCCGTCATTATAGGAAGAGGTAGTTGATGACATGAGTTCCTCTGAACAGGTATTCAGTTCAACATTGTAGTCCATACACGAATCCTGACTTCCGTTCGTACGTCAATATATTTTATAATGTTCTGTTTCAGTAGAAGACAATAATTTTTAATGTTCCTTACGGCGTTAACGCATTTATCTAAAATAAATGCATCCAGTACACATCTGTACACTTCGTCGCCACAGAGTTACGGCCCGCGCTGCGGCTTGGCCGATACAACCTTCTGAAACAGCATGCAGAAGCGCCTTGTGACTTAGGTCAGTGGTCAAAATGGGGAATCGCTCCCTAGTTCATGTGTTTGCAGACAGGCTATTCGATTAGTACCACAGGTCCCCTGGAAGTGCAGGTGAATATTCCTGTCAGCATAATATGCCGCCACTGTTCGTTGGGATGAGGGCGTATCCAGGCACGAACACCGAAGTGTTGTACCAACAAACGCAGCTAATCCGACCAGACGACCCGGTTCCATATATTCATGGATCAATGTCGATGATTCCTTGACCACTACAGTTGTCATTGACGATCTCGTTGGGCCGACCTGGGCACACGTAAAGGTCGTCTGCTGTGTTGCCCCAAACTCAACAACGTGCTCAGAGTTGTTCGTTCCTAGGCGCCGTTTGTCCGTATCGCCTACGTCAGTGGATTTCCCAACTTGTGGCCAGTACTGTCGCTAATGTGACTGCCCATTGGTCTCTTCTCCACTACACACAGTTTTCGAACCTCAGCTCGTGTCCACAACTCCGCCAGGTGGAATTCATTCTGCCAATTGGCAGTGATCACAATTTTTTGGCTCATGATCGTATGTGAAATAATGATTCCGGTACACAATTAAATATTCAAGCAAGTCCAAACCAATCATTTCCACGAAAGTTCCTTTCAAATTAAACATCTACACCGTACTCCATCACCTAGTGAAAATAAGGGTGAATATAGGTTTTCTTTTATTTCAACAGGAATCTACGTTTCATAACTGATCTCTTGAGGAGTGCTGAGTAAACGTGTCCCGCAAGCAACTGACAAAGCTAAGGAAGAAACACTGTGATTGATGTTTTGCTGGATTATAGCGTCGGTAATGTGCAAGCACTGGATAGGATATAATTTCGCGATCTACTGCTTTGCTGAAGTGCCTATCGATCTGCGAATGTCTACGAGGATATGCTAAAAAATAATGCCTCCGAATTTTATATTCTGCTCTCAATATCCGTTGAGGCAATATATGATATGCATATCACTCAGTCGAATTTCACGCTTCGCTGATGCAGATTGCAACGCTCTACCAATAGAGGGCTCATAACTGCAGTGTTTAACATGGCACTGAGTGACGCACCTTTGTTGGTGCGTCAGAAACATAGTTCTGTAATCGAGTTTACAACCACAAAAAAACATGCCTCCAATTGAAATCCATACATTACCTCGATAAGTTAGGAAACATCACTTGATAACGGACTATGGAAAGGAAATACATTATAAAATGGCACTTTATTGCCTCTAAGTGGTTATTAAGCTCAAACAATGCTTAGATAAATGTAACCATTAAATATTTTATCCCTCAAAACAGGCACCCTTGGCTATGGCCACTGCCTTGTAAATTCTCGGAATACAATGGGGAAATTTTGTCAGGGGTTTAGTAGCAATTAGTTTCCATTTTTGTTGCAGGACCTATCACAGGTGTATCCCGCCCATGATCCCCATATTTTTGATCTCCTGTCCAATCATCCCATAGTAGCTCGAATGGGGTACAATCAGAGGACTGTTTAGGCTATTTCCTGTTCTGCAAATTTTCCTCAACCTCTAGAAACGTCACATAGTTTTGACACAAGCAGGATGTATGTTTCGATTCGTTGTTTTGCTGCAAGACAAACAATTTCGCAATCAGACTCAAACAAGATGTCTTGATATGTCGCTGCAGAATGGCATGACATTTCTTTCAGTTCCTTTTTTCATCCACTTTTACCAAATCTCATTTTACTTATTCCCTCGAAAAGGCCCCATACCGTCAGAGAACCCCTCAACGCTTCAGAGTTGGAATTACACACCGAGGATCAAGCGTTCATGGGATAAACATTGATGACTTAATAGCATTTGCTATGGAAACAGCATCTTCGTAATGTTAACTATAGCCTCCAGACGGCGTTCTGGGTTACAGTTTAATCTAACACGTTGGGATTTTATTTAATGTTTATAAAACAGGTTTCAATATATACGATATCCACAAGCTACTGAAATTCCTGTTTTTTAGTCGCTTACATTTAAATTTATTTATAGTTTTAAAAATGGGCTCTCAAATCTTAGCGTAAGACATGTAAATTGATTTTGATCGGCTGACGTTGACGTCATGCGGCTGTTGCGTGACCTCTTTCACTCTGTTTCCCCTTGATTGCTCAACCATAAGCAGCAGTTTTGCGACTGGGGTCAGCACAGCTGTTATAAGCATCATGATCGTCAGCCAAATGGGTAACGATACATCATTTTAATGTACACTCTTTTTAATGTTTTGTAACTTCCCTGTGTACATCACCATTTTTAGTTCATATATTCACATTGCATTATCTGAAGTTGATCTACTACTAGAGGCCGAGATCAGCTGCATTTTTAATAAATGACTATGTGACCAAGTCTGCATTTTATTAATTTCTTTTATCGAATGTTACTAAATAATGGTAGGAATAAGGAATAACACCGTTAGATATTAGTAAGGTATCCATTTCTATTTTCATGCCTTGTGTACGAGATTTGTGAGGTAGATTCTAGTAGAAGTATAAGGGGATCTGTACTGTTTCAGAAATATTTGTTAGTGTATTGAGATTGCACGCTCCAAGAGAGTAAAGACCATTTGCTGGGTTATTTATAAGTGAGTTACGTGAATGAAGAGGAGCTCGATGTTTATGAAGAGATATGTACTTTTGCATTTGTGCCATGCTGATGAAACTGCACCTAGGGACCACTGGAAGTGTTTTAATCGGTAGCCGAGAGCGCACATATATACAGGGTGTTACAAAAACGTACGGCCAAACTTTCAGGAAACATTCCTCACACACAAAGAAAGAAAATATGTTACGTGGACATGTCTCCGGAAACGCATACTTTCCATGTTGGAGCTCATTTTATTACTTCTCCTCAAATCACATTAATCATGGAATGGAAACACACAGCAACAGAACGTACCAGCGTGACTTCAAACATTTTGTTACAGGAAATGTTCAAAATGTCCTCCGTTAGCGAGGATACATGCATCCACCCTCCGTCACATGGAATCCCTGATACGCTGATGCAGCCCTGGAGAATGGCGTATTGTATCGCAGCCGTCCACAATACGAGCACGAAGAGTCTCTACGTTTGGTACCGGGGTTGCGTAGACAAGAGCTTTCAAATGCCCCCATAAATGAAAGTCAAGAGGGTTGAGGTCAGGAGAGCGTGGAGGCCATGGAATTGGTCCGCCTCTACCAATCCATTGGTCACCGAATCTGTTGTTGAGAAGCGTACGAACACTTCGACTGAAATGTGCAGAGCTCCATCGTGCATGAACCACATGTTGTGTCGTACTTGCAAAGGCACATGTTCTAGCAGCACAGGTAGAGTATCCTGTATGAAATCATGATAACGTGCTCCATTGAGCGTAGGTGGAAGAACATGGGGCCCAATCAAGACATCAACAACAATGCCTGCCCAACCGTTCACAGAAAATCTGTGTTGATGACGTGATTGCAACACTGCGTGCGGATTCTTGCCAGTCCACACATGTTGATTGTGAAAATTTAGAATTTGATCCCGTTGGAATGAAGCCTCATCCGTAAAGGGAACATTTGCACTGAAATGGGGATTGACGCATTGTTGGATGAACCATTCTCAGAAGTGTACCCGTGGAGGCCAATCAGCTGCTGATAGTGCCTGCACACGCTGTACATGGTACGGAAACAACTGGTTCTCCCGTACCACTCTCCATACAGTGACGTGGTCAACGTTAGCTTGTACAGCAGCAACTTCTCTGACGCAGACATTAGGATTATCGTCAACTGCACGAAGAATTACCTCGTCCATTGCAGGTGTCCTCGTCGTTCTAGGTCTCCCCCAGTCGCTAGTCATAGGCTGGAATGTTCCGTGCTCCCTAAGAAAGCCGATCAATTGCTTCGAACGTCTTCCTGTCGACACACCTTCGTTCTGGAAATCTATCTCTATACAAACGTACCGCTCCACGGCTATTGCCCCGCGGCTTTTGCCCCGTGCTAATCCATACATCAAATGGGCATTTGCCAACTCCGCATTTGTAAACATTGCACTGACTGCAGAACCACGTTCGTGATGAACACTAACCTGTTGATGCTACGTACTGATGTGCTTGATACTAGTACTGTAGAGCAATGAGTCGCATCTCGACACGAGCACCGAAGTGAACATTACCTTCCTTCAATTGGGCCAACTGGCAGTGAATCGAGGAAGTACAGTACATACTGAAGAAACTAAAATGAGCTCTAACATGGAAATTAAGCGTTTCCAGGCACATGTCCTCATGACATCTTTTTTTTATTTGTGTGTGAGGAATGTTTCCAGAAAGTTTGGCTGTATCTTTTTGTAACACCCTGTATATAGGGTGGTCCATTGATAGCGACCGGGCCAAATATCTCACGAAATAAGCTTCAAACGAAAAAACTACAAAGAACGAAACTCGTCTAGCTTGAAGGGGGAAACCAGAGGGCGCTATGGTTGGCCCGCTAGATGGTGCTGTCATAGGTCAAACGGATATCAATTGCGTTTTTTTAAAATAGGAGCCCCCATTTCTTATTACATATTCGTGTAGTACGTAAATAAATGTGAATGTTTTAGTTGGACCACTTTTTTCACTTTGTGATAGATGGCGCTGTAATAGTCACAAACGTATAAGTACGTGGTATCACGTAACATTCCGCCAGTGCAGACGGTATTTGCTTCGTGATACATTACTCGTGTTAAAATGGACCGTTTACCAATTGCCGGAATGGTCGATAGCATGTTGATGTATGGCTACTGTGATCAAAATGCCCACCGGGCGTGTACTATGTATGCTGCTCGGTATCATGAACGACACCATCCAAGTGTCCCGACCGTTCGCCGGATAGCTACGTTATTTAAGAAAACAGGAAGTGTTCAGCCACATGTGAAACATCAGCCACGACCTGCAACAAATAATGATGCCCAAGTAGGTGTTTCAGCTGCTGTCACGGCTAAACCACACATCAGTAGCAGACAAATTGCGCAAGAATCGGGAATCTCAAGAATGTCGGTGTTGAGAATGCTACATCAACATCCACTGCACCCGTACCACATTTCTATGCACCAGGAATTGCATGCCGACGACTTTGAACGTCGTGTACAGTTCTGCCCTTGGCCACAAGAGAAATTACGGGACGATGACAGGTTTTTTTCACGCGTTCTGTTTAGCAACGAAGCGTCATTCACCAACAGCAGTAACGTAAACCGGCATATAATATGCAGTAGTGGGCAACGGAAAATCCACGATGACTGCAACAAGTGGAACATCAGCCACCTTGGCGGGTTAATGTATGGTGCGGCATTATGGGAGGAACGATAATTGGCCCCCATTTAATCCTTGGCAATCTAAATGGTGCAATGTATGCTGATTTCCCACGTAACGTTCTACCGATGTTACTACAAGATATTTCACTGGCGATGTACTTGCAACATGATGGATGTCCGGCACATAGACCGCGTGCGGCTGATGCGGTATTGAAAAGCTTTTTTCATGACAGGTGGATTGGTCGTCGAAGCACCATACCATAGCCCACACGATCATCGGATCTGACGTCCCCGGATTTCTTTCTGTGGGGAAAGTTGAAGGATATTTGCTTTCGTAATCCACCTACAGCGCGTGACAACATGCGTCAGCGCATTGTCAATGCATGTGCGAACATTACGGAAGGCGAATTACTCGCTGTTGAGAGGAATGTCGATACACGTATTGCCAAATGCGTTGAAGTTGACGGACATCATTTTGAGCATTTATTGCATTAATGTAGTATTTACAGGTAATCACGCTGTAACAGCATGCGCTCTCAGAAATGATAAGTTCACAAAGGTACATGTATCACATTGGAACAACCGAAATAAAATGTTCAAACGTAGCTACGTTCTGTATCTTAATTTAAAAAACCTACCTGTTACCAACTGTTCGTCTAAAATTGTGATCCATTTGTTTGTGACTATAACAGTGCCATCTACCACAAAGCGAAAAAAGTGGTCCAACTAAAACATTCATATTTCTTTACGTACTACACGAATATGTAATAAAATGGGGGTTCATATTTAAAAAAACAAAAAAACAAAAAAAAAACGCAGTTGATATCCGTTTGACCTATGGCAGCGCCATCTAGAGGGCCAACCATAGCGCCATCTGGTTTCCCCCTTCAAGCTACACGAGTTTCGTTCTTTATAGTTTCTTCGTTTGAAGCATATTTCGTGAGATATTTGTCCCGGTCACTATCAATGGACCACTCTGTGTATATTTACCAAAAATAGGGGATCCACAAAAAGTGATTTCAGAAAAGGATTTTGTAAATTGATGAATTATGCAGTAGGATGAAAAATTGCAGATAACATCACGGAATTATTATTAGGTACTCTTGGGATGGGCTTTGGGGGTATGTGTACCACCAGACCAAATTTCCGATGGGTCGCTTTCTTCAACAAGAACTTAACTGCTGTTAATATGTCGTAGACTGCATTAGAGTTCATGAAAACTGTCTATGTGGGGATGTGTGTACTAGGCTCGTACAGATTCTACTTGTACTGATTCCATTACGATTTTGTGAAACCTCATATTCTCGGTTCTAAGTTACTTTACATGGATACACATAGTTTCATCTGTTGGGTTAAGAACTGTGATCCATATTAAGTAATCAGGTGCCGGGGTGAATAATTTTACACGTTTTCATACATGGTCGATAATACTTATGCTATTGTACCACACATAGGGTAGGTTATTGTTCTAATGAAAGACCAGACGAATGGGTCGCTGATTGTGGAGTCTGTGGGTCTAATATCCAAGATGTATAAGATGTATGCATATTACACATTGTAAGGTGACACCCTGAGGTGAGCAAAGGGTGTGCATCAGATAGCATTAAGAACCATCGTTACTGAAGACGGTTTGATATGCCTGTCCAGAGGTGTTCACAACGTTCCACTGCTGCCGCCACACATGATGCGGCAAACTAGTATTCGATTGTGGCCCATGAGGTGTACATTGTACTGCAGTGTAAAATTGGTTTGTCAACCTGTAACTTGCCTGTACTGGCATTATTCATTTGATGAGAGTGGTGTGTGAATGAGAGAGAGTAAATGCATTTACGTATCCACATACAGTATGGCTCATTTGTCACAGTATAAATAGTTTTAGTGTAAATGTGTGTGTGTGTGTGTGTGTGTGTGTGAGTGTATGTACATAAATAAATATGTCCACATCGCATTCGTCAATGTTGTGCTCTATGTGCATCTGCAAATATTTGCACAGCATGTGTGTGTGTGTGTGTGTGCGTGTGTGTGTGTGTGTGTGTGTGTGTGGGTGTGGGTGTGTGTGCGTGTGTGTGGGAGGGGGGTGGGTATACAGTTAATGTAAACAGTGCAGAGTTTAAGTTTCACCTGCTGCCAACCAGCCAGTCTGATTAGTTTTTAGTGGAGATAGATCTCAGTAGATGTCGAAAATATTCTCATCTGTTGCTACTGTGCTCTGGGAAACTTTATAAATATTCTGAACCAGCGCTTCTGTGCCCTGGAAAGTTGTAAAAAATATTCTCAACCAGCCCTATTGAAAGTTCTAAATATTGCCCCTCAGTGCTACTGTGGGTGGACCGTGGCAGGTTTTTCTTATTGTTAGTAATTGTAATAGCGTCTAAGTGAAAAGTATCGCTGGATTGAAAATATTAGAAACAAATTGTATCAAGTCATAGTTATTGGTATCTCTGGATCGAAATATTAGAACCGAATTGTATCTCAAATATTAAATTATTTTTGATGAACTAAATTTTATCTGTGAGAACTGAATTAGCGAAAAATTCGTTACATCTTTGTTGTTGTTATTTACAGACAACCTGGCTCAAGTCTATATATAAAGGATGTGCAAAAGACGAATACCAGTAGTTTCAAACATGAGTGCTATTAAGGAGGTGACGTTTAAAATGGAGAATAATCGAATATACGTAATAGTTGCAAGGGATTATGCCTATCATGCAGCACTTATTTTGTTATGGGAGCAGGAAACTGGTGATTGTGTCTGCTTTCAAAGACATATAGCATACATGTCTAAAATTATATCTCCTGTGCTTGAGGAGAAGTACAAAAGTGATATCCGGGTAGAGATACATGCTAACAAAATGTGAAAGAGAAGTATACAGATTCTGAGCCAAAAATTCATTTATTTTTCATGCAACTTAGAGGTAATTTTATATTTTCGTAAGCGGACACAAAATTATTTTCACACATCTTCTTCCTCTTCTTCTTGAGTGCATAGACATCAGGATGCCTATAGAACTAGAGGTCTTGAATAGCATCGAACTTGTAGATTTTAGCATACACACTGAGGGATTTCTTTACTGACTCTTTTATGCTGGACGTTAGTACCATCACCAAACATCTCCAGATTTTTTGTGAATATGTTACAGTTTTTGTGGGATTTAGGAAAATCAGGGTTATTAGAGCAGTTATTCTTTGTCATTCTTCATCACCTATCTGTATTATTTTTTCTTTCAAACTTATAGGCTACGTATCCAACATGTATGGTTTTTCACCACTGACAGCAAATGTTTTCCTTGTCTTAGCATCACTGTGATGGATAATGAAAACAGCAAAGCCGTCGTCATTGTGCAATGTCGCTGACAGTTCATCGAGAGATTCAGTAAATGGTTCAAAGGCTTTTCTCAGTGTTTGACCTCGATCCAAATGTCCTGACCTTAGCAGTAATAACTTCTCTCGAACAGCCTTCCATGCCACGATGAGCCTAAGCGCAGTCGACATCTCATTGTACACTAAATGATCTCCTTCAGATGGTGCACCTTATATACAATCTGTCCAGTTCTATCAAACTTCACAGTTAAGTCATTTACGTTCTTTGCGAGCGGAGTAAGCCTAGCATCTAATTCATTGATCAATCTCATTAGGGTCTGGTATGCATCTCTGGATCCTTAACTTTACGTTTGAGGGACTGAAATTTTCCATCTACAAACAGACAAATTCTTTGCTATCTACGCCCATCCACTCAGGTGGAGTGCCCAGGATGCATGCGAACTTGTCCGTGGCGAAATGTTTACTAACATACCAAACTCTTTTTTACTATATGTGTAGAGACCTGGAATTTGCGTCTATACCTACCGTCATTCAGTTTTCTTGTTTTATGAATGACAAGAAACCAATACTGTGTGATTCTAGAAATCTCCACGTATCTTCACTGATTCATAGAATGTCATGTCAGTTCCTACAAGAGTTTGGTAAATGTGCTTGAAATTCAAAATGTCTTGTTTGACGTTTATAATGAGCTTTTCGTTATCCCTCCCCAACTGTTACGGGGTTCTCGAATACGTTTGTCTCAAATAGACTACGTCAGCACTCATATGACAGCCAAAACACAGATATCGTAGAATTTGATCCCGGTTTTCCACAGTGACATCATCAAATATGAATATGGAGTTTGGCCTTACTTTTTATGACAGGGGGATTTCCGTGCTTAGACTGAATGTCTTGTGTGTTACATCTTCAACACCTTGCAGTATCTCTGGTAGCAGCTGGTACCTGGGCTGAAACAGCATTTTTGATTACACACTTATACGTTCGAAGCGGACTCCATCTGTGTGTGTCAGCAGTAATGTGAGAGCATTTGTCTTGCCACGGCTGGATGGACCTACAATTATGGCCCATATGTTATGAGGCAGGAGTATCCAGTTCTTCTTCTTCTTATACTTCTTCGGGTCTTCTTGACACTATTACGCGACCAGTCACTTAAAACAAAGTCTTCGTGTCGAGGATGCTTCACCCTTCCTGCCATAATAGCGACTACATTGGGTTTCGGTGTGCAGAGGTCTTTTATGGTAAATATATATGCCGCCAACTGAGCTGCAATGCTCACAGGGTATATACACACACAAGTAGGTTGGTCTGTACTTCTGTTTAACAATGACTGAAGACGCTGACTGTGGTTATGAGTGGATTCAGGCAGCTTGGAGCTGCTGCAGTATTCTAGTCATCGCAGTGAAAATATTGGTAGCAATAACATTATTATGAGAGGTGTGAACAAAATAAAATATGGTTTGCTGTAATATACATATTTTTATTCAGCAGCCATAAACTGTATGCATTACGTCAAAAAAATCAGTTTCTTCTTTCTTTATCTTCTCACCTGTACAGAATCTAGCAAACAAATTTTCTTCTATGCACAGAATTCGTGTTTTCCTCTCAGACTGATGAGCATTACTTTAGCTTCTTCTTTTGACATCGTATTGATGCAGTGTTCTAAATCAAATGCATGCACTCTATACATATGGAGATAGTTCACATTGTCTTTACACACAGTTTGAACAGAAGGCAGGCATCTCTTCAGTCTTTCCAACATAAGAGATAGTGCCACCCCATTCTAGCTTCATAAACTGCACTTTAACACTTCTTGATGCATTTTCAATATCTAACAAAACACTCCCATCACTGTTCACTGATGCTTCTTTACCAACTGAACCGCTAGCTGTTAAATTAGGAGCTGGAATGAAAAGCAGTAGAGCAGTGGGAGGAATCGGCAGCTTCTCATTCACAACATCAACGCTCTGTCGTTGCTGTAACACCAGAATGCTCTGAGCTGGCACTTATATGAGAGACCAGTCCTGATCTGCACCATTTGGTGTAGGACCTCCACCACAATTCTTCTGAGAGCCGGGAACTGGCTGGGTGTCTTCATTATACAAGTCAACGAGCAGAATTAATAATAG
The DNA here is from genome assembly GCF_021461395.2 of Schistocerca americana. Taxonomy (NCBI): domain Eukaryota; kingdom Metazoa; phylum Arthropoda; class Insecta; order Orthoptera; family Acrididae; genus Schistocerca; species Schistocerca americana. The sequence continues at coordinate 645,809,459 of NC_060122.1, read as the reverse complement.
CTGCTTGTTGTCCTGCTCCAACGTGCTGGTAAGGTGCACTATTGTACTGCACAGTGCTGCTGTCGCTGCTGCTCCCATGAGGCTGGAGGTCGCTGCAGATCCCGATGAGCCAGCAGAGGCTGCTGCTGGTGTGGACATGCTGGAGGCTGCTCCAGGTCCCAACAAGCCAGAGGTTGCTGCCGGTCCTGATATGTCGGAGATCACTGAACAAAGAAGAAGAAATAATAAGCATCCACCAACAAAGACTTGGAGTTGAACAGAGATATGGTTCAAGTACTTACTTTTACGCTTCTTCTGCGACGTCAGTTGCTGTTGACACCTAATGGTTCTCCCACTGAGTGAGCTGTCGCGCTTGCCTTATATCTCTGACATCATTATCACATGACTGGATGCAGGACTCCCATTGATTCCTGCCAGTATTTCACCCCTGATGTCACAATTTCGAGCAGCAACTGGTGGCTGGTTTGTCAACTAGGCCTGTCGGTCTGCAGCTGTGGAAGAGGACAGACCACTGCAGAATTGCCTGCAGAGGTAGTTAACCATCTATTTCAGAGAAGGAGTTCGGTAGTTCGAGCACTAGCATCTTCACCCCATCGCACTGCATCGCCATTATTTGGTAATGAATATTCTTTTTATGCTCCTCCATTATCTGATTTTTCCAATCACCATGAACAAAGCTATGATCAAAGACTTCGACTGTACGTTTACTTGTAATACAGTTATTAAACTCCTTTCTGCTCAATGTCCTCCCCCCATGAACCATGGACCTTGCCGTTGGTGGGGTGGCTTGCGTGCCTCAGCGATACAGATGGCTGTACCGTAGGTGCAATCACAACGGAGGGGTATCTGTTGAGAGGCCAGACAAACGTGTGGTTCCTGAAGAGGGGCAGCAGCCTTTTCAGTAGTTGCAGGAGCAACAGTCTGGATGATTGACTGATCAGGCCTTGTAACATTAACCAAAACGGCCTTGCTGTGCTGGTACTGCGAACGGCTCAAAGCAAGGGGAAACTACAGCCGTAATTTTTCCCGAGGACATGCAGTTTTACTGTATGATTAAATGATGATGGCGTCCTCTTGGGTAAAATATTCCGGAGGTAAAATAGTCCCCCATTCGGATCTCCGGGCGGGGACTACTCAAGAGGACGTCGTTATCAGGAGAAAGAAAACTGGCATTCTACGGATCGGAGCGTGGAATGTCAGATCCCTTAATCGGGCAGGTAGGTTAGAAAATTTAAAAAGGGAAATGGATAGGTTAAAGTTAGATATAGTGAGAATTAGTGAAGTTCGGTGGCAGGAGGAACAAGACTTTTGGTCAGGTGATTACAGGGTTATAAATACAAAATCAAATAGGGGTAATGCAGGACTAGGTTTAATAATGAATAAAAAAATAGGAATGCGGGTTATCTACTACAAACAGCATAGTGAACGCATTATTGTGGCCAAGATAGACACAAAGCCCATGCCTACTACAGTAGTACAAGTTTATATGCCAACTAGCTCTGCAGATGATGAAGAAATTGATGAAATGTATGACGAGATAAAAGAAATTATTCAGGTAGTGAAGGGAGACGAAAATTTAATAGTCATGGGTGACTGTAATTCGTCAGTAGGAAAAGGGAGAGAAGGAAACATAGTAGGTGAATATGGATTGGGGGGGAAGGAATGAAAGAGGAAGCCGCCTTGTAGAATTTTGCAGAGAGCATAACTTCATCATAGCTAACACTTGGTTCAAGAATCATGAAAGAAGGTTGTATACCTGGAAGAATCCTGGAGATACTAAAAGGTATCAGATAGATTACATAATGGTAAGACAGAGATTTTGGAACCAGGTTTTAAATTGTAAGACAATTCCAGGGGCAGATGTGGATTCTGACCACAATCTATTGGTTATGAACTGCAGATTGAAACTGAAGAAACTGCAAAAAGGCGGGAACTTAAGGAGATGGGACCTGGATAAATTGAAAGAACCAGTGGTTATAGAGTGTTTCAGGGAGAGCATAAGGGAACAACTGACAGGAATGGGGGAAAGAAATACAGTAGAAGAAGAATGGGTAGCTCTGAGGGATGAAGTAGTGAAGGCAGCAGAGGATCAAGTAGGTAAAAAGACGAGGGCTAATAGAAATCCTTGGGTAACAGAAGAAATATTGAATTTAATTGATGAAAGGAGAAAATATAAAAATGCAGTAAATGAAGCAGGCAAAAAGGAATACAAACGTCTCAAAAATGAGATCGACAGGAAGTGCAAAATGGCTAAGCAGGGATGGCTAGAGGACAAATGTAAGGATGTAGAGGCTTGTCTCACTAGGGGTAAGATAGATACTGCCTACAGGAAAATTAAAGAGACCTTTGGAGAGAAGAGAACCACTTGTATGAATATCAAGAACTCAGATGGCAACCCAGTTCTAAGCAAGGAAGGGAAGGCAGAAAGGTGGAAGGAGTATATTGAGGGTTTATACAGGGGCGATGTACTTGAGGACAATATTATGGAAATGGAAGAGGATGTAGATGAAGATGAAATGGGAGATATGATACTGCGTGAAGAGTTTGACAGAGCACTGAAAGACCTGAGTCGAAACAAGGCCCCCAGAGTAGACAACATTCCATTAGAACTACTGATGGCCTTGGGAGAGCCAGTCATGACAAAACTCTACCATCTGGTAAGCAAGATGTATGAGACAGGCGAAATACCCTCAGACTTCAAGAAGAATATAATAATTCCAATCCCAAAGAAAGCAGGTGTTGACAGATGTGAAAATTACCGAACTATCAGTTTAATAAGTCACAGCTGCAAAATACTAACGCGAATTCTTTACAGACGAATGGAAAAACTGGTAGAAGCGGACTTCGGGGAGGATCAGTTTGGATTCCGTAGAAATGTTGGAACACGTGAGGCAATACTATCCTTACGACTTATCTTAGAAAAAAGATTAAGAAAAGGCAAACCTACGTTTCTAGGATTTGTAGACTTAGAGAAAGCTTTTGACAACGTTAACTGCAATACTCTCTTTCAAATTCTGAAGGTGGCAGGGGTAAAATACAGGGAGCGAAAGGCTATTTACAATTTGTACAGAAACCAGATGGCAGTTATAAGAGTCGAGGGGCATGAAAGGGAAGCAGTGGTTGGGAAAGGAGTAGGACAGGGTTGTAGCCTCTCCCCGATGTTATTCAATCTGTATATTGAGCAAGCAGTAAAGGAAACAAAAGAAAAATTCGGAGTAGGTATTAAAATTCATGGAGAAGAAATAAAAACTTTGAGGTTCGCCGATGACATTGTAATTCTGTCAGAGACAGCAAAGGACTTGGAAGAGCAGTTGAACGGAATGGACAGTGTCTTGAAAGGAGGATATAAGATGAACATCAACAAAAGCAAAACGAGGATAATGGAATGTAGTCGAATTAAATCAGGTGATGCTGCGGGGATTAGATTTGGAAATGAGACACTTAAAATAGTAAAGGAGTTTTGCTATTTGGGGAGCAAAATAACTGATGATGGTCGAAGTAGAGAGGATATAAAATGTAGACTGGCAATGGCAAGGAAATCATTTCTGAGGAAGAGAAATTTGTTAACATCGAGTATAGATTTAAGTGTCAGGAAGTCGTTTCTGAAAGTATTTGTATGGAGTGTAGCCATGTATGGAAGTGAAACATGGACGATAACCAGTTTGGACAAGAAGAGAATAGAAGCTTTCGAAATGTGGTGCTACAGAAGAATGCTGAAGATAAGGTGGGTAGATCACGTAACTAATGAGGAGGTATTGAATAGAATTGGGGAGAAGAGAAGTTTGTGGCACAACTTGACTAGAAGAAGGGATCGGTTGGTAGGACATGTTTTGAGGCATCAAGGGATCACAAATTTAGCATTTGAGGGCAGCGTGGAGGGTAAAAATCGTAGAGGGAGACCAAGAGATCAATACACTAAGCAGATTCAGAAGGATGTAGGTTGCAGTAGGTACTGGGAGATGAAGATGCTTGCACAGGATAGAGTAGCATGGAGAGCTGCATCAAACCAGTCTCAGGACTGAAGACCACAACAAACAAACACTACTCAATGTCCACATCTCATCAGTTGTATGCATTGCGCACACACACACACTCACACACAAATACACACACACAACTCACAAGTGGTGGAAGGGAGGGGATGTGGGGTAGAGGAGGGAGGAGGTGGGGAGGGGAAAGGAATGGGGTGGTGATGCCGTCAGTGCCACATGTATCCCCCCCCCCCTACCCTAAAGAGGAGGAGGGAGGACCACAAAAGGACAGCCACCATCTGGATACATTTCGCTACAATGCAGACTGCACCAGGACAAACATTATGCCCCTAGTTGCGTGTTTCGCGCCAAGCCCAGGAACCATTCCCCACATTAGTCATCGTTCATTAACGTATTTCTTTATCGCTGCACCGAGTGAGACGGCGCAGTGGTTAGCACACTGGAATCTGGAAGGACCACGGTTCAATCCCGCGTCCGGCCATCCTGATTTAGGTTTTCCGTGATTTCCCTAAATCGCTCCAGGCAAATGCTGCGATGGTTCCTTTGAAAAGGAACGGCCGATTTCCTTCCCCATCCTTCCCTAATCCGATGAGACCGATGACCTCGCTGTCTGGTCTCCTCCCCCAAAAACAACCCAATCCTTTATCGCTGTACAATGGTTGCGACACGCTACATTTTATAGCACATCACGGTGAAGATTACAAGAAAGCAGGGAATATCTTGCATGTACCTGTAATTATTTCCGTTAGTGGAGAAGATGAAGAGTAACGAGAGTGATCGAATGGCTATTTTATAGTCATTTCCTCTTTAGGCGGCGATCCGTAAAATTAAAAGACGATCAGCTCCTTATTAGAGCAGTTTAAACGAATTCTTGCCCGCACAGGGGCCTCTCTAGTGATACGTAGTGAGAAAAGGAACGAAACAGAAGACATTCTGCTGGTCTCGGTTGCCTAACTCGCCACTTAGTAGTAATATTTTGATCGTAGTAGTTAATCTAAAGAGTGTTTTGAATGTTAATGAGTGCTGATTGAAACGGGCACTATTCGATATTTCTCTGTCAACCCTCCTCCATTTCCTAATAGTGTGACGCTCATACAGCAATTATAAGAGACCACATAAGCTCCCCGGGGTTCAATATTTGTTGTAATCGAATGTATTCCATTTTTCGATATGTGGTGAGCTACATGCCTATCCTTATCAAACATTTTTCTTCACATCGACGTTTTTTGAGACGACAACCGAGTCTGGTCGACCTTCACGAAATTCACTGCTGACAGACGCACGACGACGATAAAAATTCTTTACATCTATTGGAAATAGTCATTTCTGAAGGTTATCCGTTGCCAAAATCTGACGAAGCTGTGCCAGCAATTGTTGTTCAGTTAGGCCTTTAAGAAACAAAATCATCTAATTATAACTTTCAGTTGAAGCTTCTATCTGTCTACTACATTTTTTATTTATCCGCTGATAGTCAACAAACTATTCGGCCTTTCTCCACGTTGCCATTTATTTAGCAATAAAAATTTGAATGTTAATGTCACGTTTTAATAGTGCCATCAGTTGTTAGTTATCACTATTTAAAAGGACCCTCGTGTGATTAATAATGTCAGTAGGCGCAATGTCCACATTTCGAAATCTGAGAACCTTTGCATTCATTTTGATGTGGAATGTGATAACAAAGAAATAAAAGTGTTCAGAAATGTTTCTGATCGATTGGTGGTTGGACAATTCTTCTTTCACATACAAGACTCAAGGTAGGCGTGTATTTTCGTTTGCTGATGTATTGCCTAGCGCTACAACTTACGTCAGAGGAAAGGGAATAGCAGACGATAATTTTTTTAACAAAACGGTATCTCTATCGCATTTCATTCGAACTTTACGGAATCCGTTTATCATCTCCAAGTACAGGGTGACAATTATTGAAGTATATGAAAAAAAGGAAACGCAAATTAGTTACAAACTACGGCGTGCATAAACTTTATTAAGCATATAAACGTCACTACAGATATTCGGATTTAGGTCATAATTTTATGTTCGATATGCCTGCCATCATTGGCGATGATGTGGCTTAGACGAATAACGAATTTCTGCATGACACGCTGAAATGTCGGAATATCGATGCTGTCGATGACCTGCTGAATGACTGTTTTCAGTTCAGAAATGGTTTTGAGGTTACTGCTGTAAACTTTGTCTTGAAAACTGCCCCACAAAGAGGAGTCGCATGTGTTCAGATCCGGAGAATATGGCGGCAAATCGAGGCCCATGTCAGTGGCTTCTGGGTACTCCACAGCCAGAACGCGGTCTCCAAAGTGCTCTTCCAGGACATCAGACACTCTCCTGCTTCGATGGGGTCGAGCTCCGTCTTGCATGATCCACACATTGTCCAAAGCAGGGTCGCTTTAGATAATGCGGGTGAAATTATCTTCCGAAACATTCACGTAGCGTTCGGTATTCACCGTGCCGTGATGGAACATCGCGTGGATCATTCCGTGAGCGGACATTGCACACCACACAGTCACCCGTTGAGGGTGAAGGGTCTTCTCGATCGCGAAATGGGGATTCTCACCCCCCCAAATGCGCCATTTATGTTTATTGACGAATCCATACAATGAAAGTGGGCTTCGTCGCTAAACCAAATCATAATGCACATACTAATTCCCATCACGTCTCACAGCCAACCGCGCGATTTGAACATCCTAACGCAAATCGTTCACAAGTTGTGCCGATTTTATTTCGTATAGTTCAATAATTGTCACCCTGTAGTTTTTTTTTTCTGTATGATCACTTACCTGGCACAGTCCGTCATCGCAAAATTTCTCCCTGTGGGTTTTTGTAAAGGACGATATTTATGTACACCTTCTTCCACCGAATGTATGAGATCTGGGACAGTGTACCTCTGCTGCTAACATCACACAAAATCAATGCGATTTAAGCATGATACTTACAGCAAGTGAATTTATGGCCTCTCTAAAGCAGTGGCTGAACCGTTCGGAGAGCATTACTCGTAACTGCAGCCAGATATTAGGTAGTACCTCTTCCCCTCCGCTTCCCTTCCCCCCTCTCCGCCATACGTCATTAATGTTAACCCTTAACTAAACTTAAGAATGTAAAAGAACCTTCTTTGAAAACTTATTTTTAATATGACGGAAGGTAAATGATATTTAGTTGTTGTAGATATTTTATTTACTAATGGCCTTGTCGCAGTGGTAACACCGGTTCCCGTCAGCTAACCGAAGTTAGGCGCTGTTGGGCTTGGCTAACACTTGGATGGGTGACCGTCCGGTCTTCCGAGCGTTTTTGGCAAGCGGGATGCACCCACCCCTTGTGAGGCAAATTGAGGAGCTACTTGATCGAGAAGTTGTGACTCCAGTCACGAGAGCTGACAACGACCGGGAAAGCAGTGTGCTGACCACATGCTCGTACATCCCCTCATCCAGTGACGCGTGTCGGCGGAGGGTGACACGGCGGTCAGTCAGTACCATGAGGCCTTCCGAGGCCTGTACGGACGGAGTTTAGAATAGGTATTTTATTAAGCCACATATTAATGAGTCGGTGAGACAACTGATGCTGCTTATTTCTAACAACCTTTTTCTTTATGGAATGACAAAGCAATTCTCAGTGCATCTCGACTGCCACCTATAAACCCTTCACAGAAAATAGAGCTGACTGTTCGCATTAAGAGTGGCACTTTTTACAAAACACGCTTCCTCTAAATCACCCCTATTCCAAAAGAAACTTCTCTCACACTATACGTCCCCAGTTAAAATCAACCAACTTCACTTACACTATTTCTCCCCAGTTAAAATCAACCGAATTAAAATCTTTGCATTACACTTACTGTGTGCAAATCCCTTGATTACTAGACTCCTTATTTCTGAAATGGTAGGATCTGGAAGACTTCGGGCTGCCGGCAGTTTGTGTCCGACCATTTCCACTAATAATAATAGTAATGCTGATACATCCAACATCAGTCTATTAGCCATTATTCAGTTATAGTAGCGCTGTACTGTCAGTTATTTCGTTTACTGTTGGGAAGCAGATAATGAAGCAATTTCTGGTTTATTGTGGGAATTACCTAGAACTCGGTGAAAGGATTTTCATGGAATATTTAAACATAAGTGACATACATGTCTCATAAATTCTTCATCTGTGTGCCCATAGTGTCCATAGTTGCTTTGTAATTCTTGAGGGTATTTTTTGTTCTGTCGTTGCAACTACAAAAATGCCTGATTTTCTTCACCAGACGCGTTTCCCTTTATTGAGGTAAAGCATCACCAGTGTCTGTAATTAAGTTATTTACACTTTGAATTGCTTTTAGATCGAAAAACAGTTCGTTAAGAATAAACTGACATGTACTTGCGGTGATTTTCGGTTGATTTCTCGCTTACATCGGGATATGCCATGTGCTAGCACATCGTTGTTTTTCTGCATTAGACAATGATAATTTTGGTCTAATTTTTAGATGCCCTGCAGCACTACGATTTTCTTATGCTTTTCACAACACACTTTTATGCACACCACTGTATTCTGCTTGCTTTTTACTTCAAGTATGTGTTGTGGTTCGTGTTTTGTAGTGTTGCCAATGTGACTTTTCCACTACTTTGTTTTTAACCTACAACATTTTTTTTAATTAGATTATTATATGTATGTAATTCTATTCAATTGTGTTTCTGTGTATTTATGTACTGTGTAAGGGTAGAGAAGAAATAGCGATGAAGTGTTTCTTTTGTTTGTTTATGAAAGGGGCAAACCATGTTGAGTTGACCTGTTTATTTTGTGTTAATGCTTTTTGCATGTGGAAATTTTCTTGGAAAGGGAAGAAGTGTCTGTCTTTACTGATTTCTATGATATTCATATTGTTTTCAATATTGCTTGGTCTATGGTGTTCTTGTTTTAGATGATCCGCAAATGTTGAATGATTTGTACCGTATTTAAATGCCCTGATGTATTCTTCATATCTTGTGTCGCATGTCCTGCCAGTCATTTCAGTGCATATCTTTTTATAATCTCTGCAAGTGAGCTGATAGGTACAAGCAATGTGGTATCTATCCTGCACTACCCAACTCTTCTGAACAGTGATGGGCGCCATATTGAGCCCTTCTTGGAGCAGTAAGTGTACCGGTATGTAATCATATGATGTACCATAGCAGCACATTAAAAGTGTTTCAGTTGAATTGGTTCTGCATTATTTCTCTTCACAACGTCCCTGAATCTACTGCTACCAAGATTGGTCCTCGTATGACAATTAGTTTCCGTGTTACAGTGTGTTAAATAGGGAAAGTTTAATTATAACCACCCGGTATTTTGATGCAGCTCTCCACAGGAGTCCATCCTTTGCGAACCTCCTCATCTCTGCATTACAGCTGCGGCCTACGGTCATATGAATCAGGTTGCTATAACGAAGCCTTGGTCTCCCTCTACAATTTTAACACCCCCCCCCCCCCCCTCCCACATCGTCCCAGACTACCCTCCATTACCAAACTGACGGTTCCTTGATGTCTCAGGATGTCTCTTATCAACCGAACCCTTCTCTTTGTCAACTTGTGTCGTATTTTTTTCTCACAATTCGATTCAGTACTTTATTAGCTACACCCATGTAACTTCAGCATTATTCTGTAGCACCCCATTTGAAACGATTATATTGCCCTGTTATCAGAGCTACTGGCCGCGTTTTACTTTCGTGTCGTCTATACACCTTCAGAAGATACTTCCTAAACCTTAAATTTATATTCAGTGTCAACAAATGTTTATTTTTCAGAAACGTTTTTGTTTTTCAGAAACCTTTTCTTGCTATTAAAAGTCTGCATTATACATCCTTGCTACTTCTGCCATCATGAGTTGGCAAAAATAACGTACTAATTTTAGTATCTCATTTGCCATTCTGTTTACCTCGGCATCACCTGATTCAATTAGTACGTTGTATTACCCTTGTTTGGTACTGTTATCGATGTCAATCTCGTAGCCTCTTTTCAAGATGTCCCGTTCACAAGACCTTCTAAGTCATTTGCCGTCACTGACAGAACTACCGTGTCGTTGGCAACCGTCAAAGTGTTCTTCCCCGAGCATAAATTCCTTTTTCCAAATATCTCTTTGATTTCATTAGAACATTTCGCGAAGTTACCACGGGAAGGTGACACTTACACACTCCTATCGCGGATGGGATAGGTAAGGGGGTTAAAGAAAGAGATAGGGAAGAACCCGTCACCATAGAGGGTAAGCTGGCTTGCGGAGTTTAGGTGTAGATGCAGATGTTTCGTTAGGGAAAGGTTTTTGTTAATTTAGTCTGACTATTGGTAGTATAAATCTTCGGAGGTATCGGGGGTTCGTAATCCATAATGATTAGACGACTAGTAACAGCAAATAGTTCCTGTCCCATGTACAACACATTGAAAACTTCTCCCACCAGGTATTCCATCTTTTACTCTTTAATTGGTCGTCAACAATACGTGCAATAGCTGTATAGGTTTCTGACCAAAGTACGAATTCTCTGTGTGATGAGGTCAAGAGAGAATGTCTCGATGTAACAGTACGCATTATCACCTTTAAGAGTTTTACTACTAAGATTGCGTTGCTATCTTTAAGATTTTTGCTACTGACTAAGATGACATTCGGACTGTGGACAAGGTAATTTAAAAAGGCACTTAGCAGATTAACACTTTTATTGACTTTGTCTTGGAAAATGGACATTAAATCTGAATACAAAAGTATGGTGAATAACCACTTTTGTCCCGTACGAATTTTTTATCAGGGGAAAAACTGATGGACCAAAATGATCAGCATGTTGGAGACTCTGTGCGTTAATGGATTGAATACGAAGATCAGATGGAATATTATCCATGCAGGCACTGGACATGATCGTTTAAATAAGTTCTGGCTGAGTGTTCTGATGCATTGGCAGAAGTTCCTAAAGAAAAATTACAGTTAAGATGGGACTAGCTAAGCTAGAGCATGGTTAATTAAAGCTTCGATGGTTAGTAACAGGTTGAACCTGTGTAGAATCTCAGTTTCCTGATATAGCCGACTGGCCACTTCCGTAAGCTTGGCTGTAAGTCAAATTGTGTGTTATGCACATATAGAACGAACCTGAACAATACCAAATATTATCTATTCCTGAAACCACAGATGATAAAAAAAATTACAGCGTGGCCTAACCCCCTCGCTAACCTCACTTACATGTTCTCTTACCATCTTAGCTTGCAGACTGCCACAGCTTCGCGTTGTAGTAATCTGTGAAGTGTTTCATTTCCTTCTGCTGCGTCCCAGAACGATCCGATTTGTACAATACCCAATACCTATTGCCACGAGCAATATCAAAATTGCTCTCTATGACTTCCCACTGCTATTTGACTGAACTCTACAACTCTGCACAGCTATCTTACTGTATTCTACAACATCAAAATTACTCTCCAAAACACACACCAATATGGTCTCCATCGCGCTCCAAGGCTGTTTGAATCCTGTGAAACCACACGGCAATAGGACTGTCAGCCAACGAAAATCAATACTTCGCAGTCCTCTCTAAGTAATCCACCGTCATGTTTCTTTGCGTGGTGCACTAGCCAAATAAAAGCCCGAGAGAAACGAGTAGGAATACACCTTTTTCGGGCCCTTGCAAAAGAGGGAGCTACCAGATCGCTCTCAAGGCATTTCTTGAGGAATCTGAAGGCTACTGAAACGTCTCACCTAAAAATTTGGCGGGAAAGCTGGTGTTTCCTCTCGTCTGCTCCTAACGCGTCACGTACTTCACAAGGGAATGTGCCGTTTTTCGTTTCGATCGCCTTTTAGTGCGTCCATTTTGGCTCTGTCCCGTGAAAGCTTAAGGACTCTCCATGGCCTGCAGCAGCAAGGCAAGGTGAAGATCATACAAAGACCAAGCTAAACATATACGAAGGTAATCTCAGAAGTAAGGTCTCCTATTTATTTTATATGTAGATAGATCTGTTTATTTCTATAATGGTTTACTGTAGTTTACAACTTGAAAATTTAGCTATTTTTCGACATAATCACCATTTCTGTCGATGCATATTTGTAGACGCTGTGGCAGTTTTTGCATGCCCATGTCATATCAGCTCGCCACCAAGCCGTTCAGAAAGTTATGAACCTCTTCTTTCATCTCGTCGTCGGAGCTGAATCGCTTTCCGGCCAAATGTTCTTTTAACCTAGAGAACAAGCGATAGTCATTGGGTGCCAAGTCAGGACTATAGGGTGGGTGAGTGATTATGTTCCACTGAAACTGTTGCAGGAGAGCAATGGTTTGCCGAGCGATGTGTGGGCGAGCGTTGTCATGGAGAATGTGTACGCCCTTGCTCAACATTCCTCTTCTCCGGTTCTGAATCGCCCGTTTGAGTTTTTTCAGAGTCTTGCAGTACCTGTCAGCATTAATTGTGGTCCGAGTGGGCATAAAGTCGACCAACAATACCCATTTCCGACCCCAAAAAATGGTTGTCGCGACTTTACCGGCTGACTATGTTTATTTGAATTTCCGCGACTTTGGCGAAGAAGAATGCCGCCGCTGGCGTGATTGTTGCTTGGTCTCAGGTGTAAAGTGGTATGCCCAGGTTTCGTCACCCGTGACAATTGAGTCCAAGGCGGTGAAGAAATGTGCGGGAAGCATCAACTCGTTGCCGCATGTGGTTCTCTGTCCGCATTAAAATTCTGTAAGCGGTGCTTCGGGAAGTCTCAGCCACCAACGTGCAGAGATCACCCAGGGTGATCCACCGATATTCACGCATCCTTTCCTCAACCTTCAACATTGTCTCATCAGAAACTGACGGTCTCCCGCTCCTTTGTTCGTGGTGAATTTCGGTCCGACCAGCTGCAAACTCTCTACACCACTTTACGAACATTTTTGACGTCCATGCACGACTCACCATACACTTCCGTCAATTGGCGATGGATTTCAATCGGCGCAGTGCCCTTTGCGTTCAAAAGCCGAATAACTGCGCGCAATTCGCACCTGGCGGTAACATCCAACGGGAGCTCCTTTCTCAACGGCTGTCAAGCCAAGACTGAGCGCCTCAGCGCGGCGTGCGCATGTTTACACACAGCGCGTGAAGCACTCTTCATGACACGTATGAATGCAGAGTCTCGCGGCGATAACATTGAATGAAATGTTCTCGGGTTTCCAACAGCGTCAATTGCTTAAAACTACACGAGCTTTCGGCCAAGCACTCCTTGGCTACTTGACAAGGGTCAATGAGTGTTTGGCCGAAAGTTCGTGTAGTTTTAAGCAATTGACGCTGTTGGAAACCCGAGGACATTTTATTCACTCTTCATAACAGTGTGACCAACTGCCACACAAACAGAGTTCTGTACTTATAAAAAATAGGAGACCTTACTTTTGGGATTACCCTCGTAACATATGTTTTCATGCAAGGAAGTGAGCACGCAAAGAGTAGAGACCACTGGCATTAAAGGGTACTTAAAAATAAAGTGAAATACAGACCATACAAACACTTCATCTGGGTATCGATATTAGTCATCTGAATTAGAAACACACGAAAAACAATGTTACAGTGAATCAAGTTGACGAGGTCTAAATTTAATGTGACAAGTACAAAATCAACGCACGTCTTCCAATGGAAAGAACTCATCCTCTCTACAGAAGGAACGACGCAGCCAGGTGGTGAAGAAACGCAGGTAGGCTGTGGAGCGCTCCTGCAGCGTAGCGGCGCGCCCACGGCACTTTGAGGACAGGGCGGCACGTCGCGCCAAGATGAAGACAAACGTTTACCGAGACGCGGTGCGTGGGACGAAGCGGGCGTGTCCTTCCCAGCACAGCGGCAATTAGTGGGCCAGCCAAGGCCCCACATTCCTCACGGCGGCGCAATTACGGGCGCGTCCTGCGCTTTGTGTGTTTATTCTGCCACCCGCCCTCTCCCCGTAGTCTGCGACCACTTTGCGTCCTGTGTGTCCAGCAATCAGAGGCACAATTTCCGTCTCACAGACGCCCGGTTTATATTCTGTAACAACATTATCTTGCTCCTCCCCTTTCTAGATTCCCCAACTTGTTTGTCCAGGGTCATTCTATGTACACCTTGTACAAACGTAGGAGCATGATCCAGTGCTTCGCTGTTACGCGGTAGACCACAGATACAGCAAGTAAGCGTTTCAAGCTAAATTGTCCTAATAATTTGATAGCAGTCGTTCAGAAACCTGGCAATGCAGCAGAATAATTGCACAGCTCACTTCACACAATGACCCAACAGTCCTAACAGATTTCCACAGATCTGGCACTGTTAAACTTTTACTTTTGGCCCTAAATTGTTTGTGATTTCGAAAAAGGAAAATGTCATAATGCATAGTTTAGTGGTTCACGAGTGTCACGTGGTTGTTCTCAACAAAATTGCTTTGATTTGGTAAGGAATATTTTATCTGTCCGTGGAATGAGAGGGTTCTGTCGTAGAATCTTCACCACCACCGTGTACTACAGGGATCACAGAACCAGAAACATAGAGACAACGCAGACCATTCGTCCACCTTCTGTAATCGTATCTTATGTCTCACAGCCACTCATAGAACTGCACCAGCTCATGCCTAGTGATACTGGCACTTCGGTCACAATTTCCCGTAAGAGAGGAAAGTCCATTGTACATGTTCAAGTAAGGCGATTATCCAAAGGTGGAGAAAATATTCGGGTAAAGACTCGCATTCAAGAAGGAAATTAAATAGTACACCGTCAGTGAAACGCAGTAAGTCTCTGACAGACTAGGATCAGCAAAGGTCCAAAATATTGCTCTTTTCGTTGACCATGGGTGACGCCCACTGTCTGGCAGCCCATGAGATGCATCTACCTTATTTACTAATAACACGGAGAGCCATCACAGATGTCTATGAACGAAAGAAGTGGCACCCGACCATAATATTCAGGTCTTCGTATATCCATAATTAAAACGGATGACTTGTGACGTCAGCTGGTATATTATATGTTAAAAATGACGTAGTTCCTCCAGCTGTATTAAGGCGTTGGTTTTATTGGCAACTAGTTTCGAGGGTATTACATCATCTTCAGTCCCATACTTGTTGACAGTAAGCGTATGTGTCTAACACTAGTAGTCAGTGGTGAGAAAGCCGTGCTCCATGCGGAAGGCAGGTAGTAACTGAGTTGCCAATAAAACCAACACCTTAATACAGCTGGAGGAATTATGTCATTTTTTAACATAATATTTAGGAGTGATCACACGTGAAGTGCTCACCAACATGATCTGTTACCCAACTGGCCTCAGGAGGCAGTTGTCGAATGCATCTGCTGATAGAAATCTGATTGTATTCATCACACATTCTGAAACAGGTAACTGGTGATACGGTACGGCTTCGAACAGCAACACTGTCTGCACGTTTCGCTACAATTGCCATTATCAATAAATCATCCTCACGGTAGAGCAGTTCGAGTGTGTGGCTAATCAGGGCCGTCTTCACTGGGAAGGAAGTAAATGAAGGGTGATTAGGTTTAACGTCCCGTCGACATCTAGGTCATTAGAGAAGGAGCACAATTTGGGATTGCGTCAAAGATGGGGCAGAAATCGGCCGTGTCCTCTCAGATGAACCATACCAGAATTTGCCTGGAGCGATTTAGGGAAGTCATGGAAAATTTAAATCTGGATGGGCAGACATGGGTTCGAACGATCGTCCTCCCGAGTGCGAGTTCTCTGCACCAACTCACTCAGTTCTTCACTCGGCTGCGGTGGTTGAGAGAGCGAATTGACTTTGCTTAAGTCGACGGAAGTTGCGGAAGATGACCACTTGTAACTCATCTAATGACATCATAGCCGTCTGCTGAGTTTGTTTGACAGCACGGATTTTGTGCGGCTGAGGCCACTCTCGCATAGACTGCGAAGTTGCAGAGCGGCCAGGTGTGATACACGTCCTCTACTTACTGCTACACTTAGTGTTGCGTTGCGACATGAATATCCTTAACCGTGTGGTAGGGTCGTGGGCCTGTTAGGTCTCACACTGCGAGTGGTCTCCAGGTTGAAAACGGTTGAGGGAACTACTGGCCGATGGAAGCCTAACCGCGTAAATGGCGTGAAATACGGACCGAAGTGCTCTCACGTCTGCGCTCAGAGTCACAAAACAGAGCTGTGCTCATAATCCAACCTGGAAATATACCCGTATACGCAGGCGTGAAATAGGAATCAAAGTCCGCTCATGTCTGTGCTCAAAGTCACAAAACAGAATTGTGTTCGTAATCCGGCTTGTAAATATACCTGTATGAGCTAACAAAGTTTTAATCATTAATGAGGACTTGAAATTTTGTATCTGTGCAAGATTTCAACATCAAAGGAAGACGAAATTTTATTGTTCAATACCCCACCGACGACGATATCGTTATGGAGAAAAGGGAACCAGTCCTTAAATAGCGACAGCAGTTCACTACTGAATACACCAAGCATGCATACAAAATTAATTTCTATCTGTAACTTTGTTTGCCCGATAACTTCCAAGCTTATGTCTAAGAAAATTTTTATTTTTACATAGTAAGTGTGCCTCAGGAAAGTATTAAATCAACACATTTGTGGATACCTATTCCCTTCCTATGTATTTGCACTTTAATGTACTGTAACTCTTTACAACCAAAAACCACACGTCTTTTATGTATCATTAACGTGTCGGTGCCTTCACACAGTATATTTACGTAGGTCACAAGCTCTAATACAAAAATCATTAAATATGACACGTTTTACGAGATATGTTCTAACATGATTGCCGGCCGCGGTGGTCTAGCGGTTCAGGTGCTCAGTCCGGAACCGCGCGACTGCTACGGTCGCAGGTTCGAATCCTGCCTCGGGCATGGATGTGTGTGATGTCCTTAGGTTAGTTAGGTTTAAGTAGTTCTAAGTTCTAGGGGACTGATGACGACAGATGTTAAGTCCCATAGTGCTCAGAGCCATTTTTTTCTAACATGATTCAGGCACTGTTCAAGTTATGCCGTACTGCCCGCATCTGACAGCTTTTATTGCGTTTTATCTCGCATATGGATTCTTACTGCGATATTTCAGATTGTGATGTCGCAGAACTTGTCCGGCTGCACGCCCAAGTTGGCAATTGCGCGCCACATGAGATCTGATTGTCAGAGGAGGATCTGTGGAACGTACCGAATACGCTTGCTGTTGGAACAGCAGCCGAAGTTGTGTTGGAAATGTTCTTATCACTGTCTCGATTACCTTAAAAAAGTAAAGCACCAATTGGTCATATAAATCGCAAAAGGAATTCACCAAAATGCGCTCACTTATCCCAGTCTGGTGCACCCAGACTTACAACCAACACCACGCCAAAGACGTGTTTGCTATCATAACATTTTGAGGGCTATGAACAGGTCACAATCAAAATTCTTACGCCAAAAAATATTGGACAGTGTTTTCTGACTTGCAACGAGTCTATACCCAAAGCCAAAGGCATATTTGACAGAAACGAGTCCACCATTGCTAAGGCAATAAGTTTCCCACTTCATGCAAGAACAATGTAATTGCCTCCACCTCGCTTGGCAGCTGACTCTGTGTTTTGGCACAGGCCTGAGGACGCTACGTGTTTTAATGCTGATGGTAATACTTCGCTTTCACACAACAAAGTATCCATTCATAAAAGACAGAATGAAATATGCGCAGCTGCATAGTTATGGTCTAAGACATTTAACCTTGCGTGATAGCATCTCTGTAAATCAAATAACTATCTCTGTTCAACTAAGAAAATTTGGAAAGAGAATATGATTCAGAAACTTTTTATTTACGTCAATAATAAAACACAGACAAAGGTTAAAAGTAACTAAATGATGCCATTTAAAAGGTAGTGTTTTGTTCAGGGTACAACGTCTGCTAAATACAGGGTTTGGTATATTTACCCAATGGTCGAATCAAGTCTGTAGAATATCTAGAGGTACGCACATAACATACAGAACTTTATAAATCCACTTGATGGAGTACGCCATTTACCTTTTGCATTATTTATTTACTAGAGTTTGGGTATCGGTCATAAAGTCGACATCTTATTACGTAAGACGTATATATGATGATTAAGCAAAACGGGTAAAACCTAGACCGCAAAGTAGTTGAGAACAGCTCACAATAACGTGACATTAACCTGCCGCAAATAAAGTATAGTTATTCTCCAATATTAAGAAAAATATTGCTAAACAATAGAGAACATACACAAATATTTTCCTCATGTAATGTTATGGCAGTCTCTTATGGTTATACCACGTCTTCCAAACGGATATATATATATATATATATATATATATATATAGTCCATTGATAGTGACCGGGCCAAATATCTCACGAAATAAGCGTCAAACGAAAAAACTACAAAGAACGAAACTTGTCTAGCTTGAAGGGTGAAACCAGATGGCGCTATGGTTGGCCCGCTAGATGGCGCTGCCATAGGTCAAACGGATATCAACTGTGTTTCTTTAAATAGGAACCCCCATTATTATTACATGTTCATGTACTACGTAAATAAATATGAATGGTTTAGTAGGACCACTTTTTTCACTTTGTGATAGATGGCGCTGTAATAGCCACAAACGTATAAGTACGTGGTATCACGTAACATTACGCCAGTGCGGACGGTATTTGCTTCGTTATACGTTACCCGTGTTAAAATGGATCGTTTACCAGTTGCGGAAAAGGTCGATATCGTGTTGATGTATGGCTATTGCGATCAAAATGCCCAACGGGCGTGTGCTATGTATGCTGCTCGGTATCCTGGACGACATCATCCAAGTGTCCGGACCGTTCGGCGGATAGTTATTTATGGAAACAGGAAGTGTTCAGCCACATGTGAAACGTCAACCACGACCTGCAACAAATGATGATGCCCAAGTAGGTGTTTTAGGTGCTGTCGCGGCTAATCCTCACATCAGTAGCAGACAAATTGTGCGAAAATCGGGAATCTCAAAAACGTCCGTGTTGAGAATGCTACATCAACATCGATTGCACCCGTACCATATTTTTAAGCACCAGGAATTGCATGGTGACGACTTTGAACGTCGTGTACAGTTCTGCCACTCAGCACAACAGAAATTACGGGGCGATGACAGATCTTTTGAACGCGTTCTATTTAGCGGCGAAGCGTCATTCACCAACAGCGGTAACATAAACCGGCATAATATGCACTATTGGGCAACGGAAAATCCACGATGGCTGCGACAAGTTAAACATCAGTGACCTTGGCGGGTTAATGTATCGTGCGGCATTATGAGAGGAAGGATAATTGGCCCCCATTTTATCGATGACAATCTAAATGGTGCAATGTATGCTGATTTCCTACGCAATTTTCTACCGATGTTACTACGAGATTTTTCACTGCATGACAGAATGGCGAAGTTCTTCCAACATGATGGATGTCCAGCACATAGCTCGCTTGTGGTTGAAGCGGTATTGAACAGCATATTTCATGACAGGTGGACTGATCGTCTAAGCACGTCCGCACGTTTACCGGAACTGACGTCCCCGGATTTCTTTCTGTGGGGAAAGTTGAAGGATATTTGCTATCTTGATCCACCGACAACGCCTGAAAACATGCGTCAGTGCATTGTCAATACATGTGGGAACATTACGGAAGGCGAACTACTCGCTGTTGAGAGAGATGTCGTTACACGTATTGCCAAATGCATTGAGGTTGATGGATATCATTTTGAGCATTTATTGCATTAATGTGGTATTTACAGGTAATCACGCTCTAATAGTATGCTTTCTCAAAAATGATAAGTTCACAAGGGCACATGTATCACATTGGAACAACCGAAATAAAATGTTCAAACGTACCTATGTTCTGTGTTTTAATTTAAAAAACATACCTGTTACCAACTGTTCGTCTAAAATTGTGATCCATATGTTTGTGACTATTACAGCGCCATCTATTACAAAGCGACAAAAGTGGGCTAACTAAAACATTCATATTTCTTTACGTACTACACGAATATGTAATAAAAAATGGGGTACCTATTTTAAAAAAACGCAGTTTGATATCCGTTTGACCTATGGTAGTGCTATCTAGCGGGCCAACCATAGCGCCATCTGGTTTCCCCCTTCAAGCTAGACAGGTTTATTTCTTTGTAGTTTTTTCGTTTGACGCTTATTTCGTGAGATATTTGGCCCGGTCACGATCAATGGACCACACTGTATACACAACAGTCCGTGGTGTCGTACAGCAACTTCCTGTGCTATTGCGATTAATTCAAACGAGATAAAAAGAGAAACTACATACCACTGTGGAATTATCCGAATGGAACAGAAATCGATAGATGTGATGAAAATGTAGTGATAAACAAATGAATACCATTCCCAAAATATTGATAACTGAATCAAATGAAAGAGCTTCACAAGCTCAGCAAGTCAATAACGCGGTGATTCACTTCTCGCCTTTGTGCAAGCAGCTCTTCTGCTTGGCATTGATTGATAGATTTTTGTATGTCCTCCAGAGGGGACATTCTGACCGATTCTGTCCAAATGGGATATTGCGTTGTACAAAGCCCAGTCTAGTTGGAAGGCTCTGCCCATAACACTACAAACGTCCTCAATCGAGGAGACATCCAGCGACCTTGCTAGTCAAGGTTGGGTTTGACAAGCACGAAGACAAGAAGGAGCAGCTCTCGTCGTATGCAGATGTGCATCATCTTGCTGAAGTGTAAGTTCAGGGCGGGTTGCTGTGAAGAGCAACAAAAGCATCCTACTACAAAAAGGAGTGATACCCCCGACCATCACTGGGCCATATGGCAAGGGATAGTCAGGGGTCTTCAGATGTCTTCACTGGCCATCAGGGCTCAGTTCGAAGTGAGACTCATCACTGGACACAATTCTACTCCACTCAACGATATTCCAGGATGAAGACGTGTCTAGAGATGCACCGGACAGCAGTGGAATAGCAGCCTCACTGTCGCCCACCACACGGCTCGACAACCAGAAGTGATGGTCCGGAGTGCCTTTACTTTTCATAGCGAGACCCCTTTGGTTATCATATGCGGCACTCTTACAACAGAGCAGTACGTCAGCGATTTTCTACTCCCCGTTTCGTTACCTTTCATGGCAAACGATCGTGGGCTTACATTTCAGCAAGATACCGTCCGCCCGCACACGACTAGAGTTTCTACTGTCTCTCTTCGTGCTTGACAAAACCTAACTATGCTATCCAGGCTGCCGGATCTCTCCCCAACTGAGAACGTTTGAGCATTAAGAGCAGGGCCCTCTAACCAGCTAGGGATTTCGAGGATCTAATGCGTCAGTTGCACAGAATGTAGCACGACATCCCTCAGGAGGATACCCAAGGACACCATCAGTCAGTGCCAAGTAGAATAACTGCATACAAGGCCGGAGGTAGACCAACGCGTTATTGACTTGCTCAACTTACGAAGCCCTTCCTGTTGTATAAATTATGCAGTTTTTCTGAACTGGTAACCGTTTTTTTAAGTGGTTCGCATTGATGTGCGTGCGCATTTTCCATTGTCCGTATCCTACAATTCTGCGTATTGACATGTTATTGGAGATGGAAATGGACTTCGTCTGTCGACAATATGTTCCACGATTATTCATTGTCCATTTACATTCTAGCAATAAATTCCAGAGCGAACGTACGACTGCTGGCAGGACAGCGGGAAGCAACTCCTGAACTGGGGGGTGATTTTTTTGTGGAGAGCAATGGAGTATGGTTCGTACGATTTTATATACCGTGCTCGCAGGCGTGTCCAACCTTCTGGCAATTCCCCGTGCATTGCATGTTTGCACACCGTCGTTCTACTCTTCCTACAATGCTGCGACCACATCCGAGCAGTGGTTCTCTATCTACAGAGAACCTGAACTTTAATTGTCGATACGCTGTATATAAGGGTGACGGAGACTAATGAGGTAACAATCTAGAGATGAAATGAAGAAACCTCCTGGCATAAGCTACTTTGAGAAATGTCAGGCTGCTACAGTCCAGCTCCTGGGAACAAAAATCTCAGAAATTGTGAAGCTCGTCGGCTGTTTGCGTGCTGTTTTCGTGAGGAGACTGTGAAATCATCGCCCACGCATCATCACGGAACGTTGAGGACGGAGGATTGCTCACCCTATAAAGGAGAATTTGCAGCGCCATTTGCGGCATATCTGACGGAAGCGTTGAATGCCGGAACAGGCACAAGCATTTCGGAGCATACTCTTCAGCGCATATTGTTGAACTTGGGGATCCGTAGCAGAACACCCCTACGGGTGCCGGCCGGAGTGGCCGAGCGGTTCTAGGCGCTACAGTCTGGAACCGCGTGACCGCTACGGTCTTAGGTTCAAATCCTGCCTCGGGCATGGCTGTGTGTAATGTCCTTAGGTCAGTTAAGTTTAAGTAGTTCTAAGTTCTAGGGGACTGATGACCTCAGAAGTTAAGTCCCATAGTAATCAGAGCCATTTGAACCGTTTTTGATCCCCTACGTGTTCCCATGCTGACCCAACAACATTGCCGAAAACGATTGCACGGGCACCGAACCATCCAGATTAAACCATGGTCTCCTGGTGGCTTGTTACACGGGGTCCGGAATTGTGTACAGATATGTCGTCGTCCTGTTCGAAACATGCACCGGGCCAGAGACGCAGGGCTATGGGGTAATATTACGCTATTGGGGGTATTCAACTAGGCTAGCACGCCAAAGGTGACGATAATCGAAGACGCAATGACATGTGTGGACTACGTGAACTTTACCGCCTACCACCTGCAGCCCTTCATGCTTGACGTCTTCCCCGACGGTGATCAAACTCACTTCATTTTATCCTAATGAATCCATCTGTGAAGTTATCGAGCGTCAGATACGCGAACACAAATCACCGTCTCGTAAATCACGGGAATCATGTGTTCTGTACATATCTGAGCCACACACTTCCGGGAACCCACCGAGGACCAGCACGCTCTGAATCAGATGGTAATTGGCCGCAGTGGCCGAGCGGTTCTAGGCACTTCAGTCCGGAACCGCGCGACCGCTACGGTCGCAGGTTCGAATCCTGCCTCGTGCTTGGATGTGTGTGATGTACTTACGTTAGTTAGGTTTGAGTAGTTATAACTTCTAGGGTACTGATGACCTCAAATGTTAATTCCCATAGTGCTCAGAGCCATTTGAACCATCAGATGGTAAATATGTTTGGTCTCGGGCCTGCCTTATAATTTACACAGCTCTACAAAAAAAATTTTTTTCTTGTTACCAGGTATATTTGAGTGTATACTGGGTATATTTGGTATGCTGAATCTGAAAACGGATTTCTCCAATTAGCACGAATCTAAGAAACTGGAGCTGTTTCTGACATGTAGCGTTTGATCGTTAAATTATAAGTAAATCGGTTGTGAATTCCATAATTCTGTATGCCCATCCATTTTATATTTTGTGATTGCGTATGTACAGTCATGGACAAAACGAGCGAGACCCCTCGCCTTTTCGTTATGCTGATCCGCACAGCTTTAAAATCTGCTACACAGTATAACAGGCAAGGCGACGAAGTGCTACCAACATACTATGCACAGGCGTGAAATTGACGAACTATCCAAACTTTGTCAGACTGTTTTCAATCATATGTAAGACTATACGAGGGTTGGAACTTAAATAGTGGCAACTATTTATTCACAACCGATACAAAAGAGTTACATGTTTTCACTTGTTACTGTCTTTCAAAGTAGTCACCAGTGTTGCGTGGACCCCGTTGCCGTTACTCGCTAATAACAGTATTTTGTTATTTCGATAAACATCCCGAACGATTGTCACATAAGCGGTGACATAAAGGTAGAAAATTCATGTTTTAGTGTCCAGAAAGCTGTATGCGAAATTGCCGGCTTATGCATGTCTGGGGTAATAACAGAGGGCTGTTTGCCTGGATTGTCTGCTAGCATAGTGAAAGGTGTTTGCTACTGCAAGGGAGGTCTGGTTTGTTTTCGGTTCTAATCTCGATGGAGGGAGATAGACTATCAGTAAAGCAATTTTAAGAAATTCTCGTGCCCCCAATACATTTTATTGCTACATTTATTCTGTACCGGCGCCCTGTGGATGTCAATATGAAACTCTTATAGAATTTCATACTTGTTACTGCCTTCCTTTATCCGCCTCTGTCAATAATTGAATTGACCTACGTGTGGCACTGAATGATTTTAAGCAAATTTCGGTATGAATATTCACGCATTGCTAAATTTGCACACTTTCATTTTTATTAGTACAGTTCATACAAATTAGCGTTTCTTCTTTCATTTGTATCTTATAATTACGTGTTGTATTTAACACACTAATCAGCATTAATACAGTCTTACACATGATTGAAAACAGTCTGACAAGGTTCGGATAGTTTGTCAATTTCACGCCTGTGCATAGCATGTTGGTAGCACTTCGTCGCCTTGCCTGCTATGCTGTGTAGCAGACTTCAAAGCTGTGCAGATCAGCATAACGAAAAGGCGAGGGGTCTCGCTCGTTTTGTCCACGACTGTAGAAACGTAATATCTTCTATGTTACACGTTGTAGAGGAGAAGGCGAGATTATGAGACGTGGTAGTAATTTGGGACACCCTCTTGTGTCTCACAATTTCAAGCAGAGTCGGTTGGTCACACCGCCGCATTGGAAGTCAGGGTCGCCCACCGCCTCGTTTGTGCTCAAAACGACAGTCGAGCGAGGAACGAACGTGTGAGAGGACGCGATTTGTGTGATCGCTGTTAACAGTTTTTGTTAGTGAAGAATTTCTCGATCGTTGCATCAAGAAAAAGGTATGTCACGATTAGTTACTACAGTATTGTTAGTTAAATGTAAGTTATAGATCGTCTTGTAATTTATGTTGTCTTGTAAATAATAGAATTCAGCTATCAGTCGTCCTTTTTAAATTTTATTGGCAGATCTAGATTTCAGCTAGAAACTAACCATTCTTAATGCACTATCATTTTTGATCAATGCATGTAATGCCTGTTGGTCGGGCTTCATCGACATGCGTTGATCAAAAATGATAGTGCATTGAGAATGGTTAGTTTCTAGCTGAAATCTAGATTTGACAATAAAATTTAAAAAGGACGACTGATGGCTGAAATCTATTATTTACAAGTCAATATAACAGCCGCGGAGTACAACAGCCTTCTGAATGGAGGGTAACCTGATATACTGTCATATTAGTTCCACCTTATCATATTTATAAAAACATATTTTTGCAAATATAATTTTTGATTTATTTTATTCTTTTCATAGTTCAACATGAGTTCTTCTTGTAGAGGTTGTTTCAACTCTCACTGTATTTGT
The DNA here is from genome assembly GCF_021461395.2 of Schistocerca americana. Classification (NCBI taxonomy): domain Eukaryota; kingdom Metazoa; phylum Arthropoda; class Insecta; order Orthoptera; family Acrididae; genus Schistocerca; species Schistocerca americana. The sequence continues at coordinate 645,784,256 of NC_060122.1, read as the reverse complement.
GGAGAATACGCTCTACAAGAACAACAGAAGAACATCACTGACTTTGTGAAACAGACCTAACTTGCGTATTTTACATAAAACTTGGAGACCAAGATAAACATTGAGCTCCTTATATAATTTGTAAAAGCTGTGTCGAATCTTCATGACAGGTGACCAATGATAGACGAACAGGTTTAAACTTTGGAGTGCCAACAGTGTCGGAGAGCCAAAAAACTACCATAACGATTGTTATCTTGCATTGTCAATGGAAAAGGTTTCAATCGCTACAAGAAGCATAAGTGGGAATATCCCCATTGAAGACCCATCAAGGCGACCTGTGCCACACAGCGATGACATTCCTGTACCAGTGTTCACCAATCTGTCAAAATTACTTCCTTCAGATGAAGATGATTTGTGGGACCTGAACACTAGTATTAGTGAATCCGAATACGAAGGAAGTTCCACAAAATATCAGCTGTTCAGTCAGGAGGAGCTTAACGATTTGATAAGCGACCTCGGTCTTTTTAAGCAGTCTCCTGAAATCTTGGCATCTAGACTAAATGAGAAGAATTGTCTACAACCATGAACTAAAATCACAGCTCACCGGACAAGAGAAGAAGCTCTAGTTCCATACTTCAGTCGAGATGATGCACTTGTTTACTGCAGTGATATCCCTGGTTTACTACTAAAAGTGGGACTACCAAAATATCAAACTCAAGACTATAGGCTTTTTATCGATTGCTTAGCGAGAAACTTAAAATGTGTGTTGCTGCATAATAATAACTGCTATGCAAAAATTCGAAGTGGCCACCCTACAAAACTTCATGAGGGATACGAAAATATCCAGATCATTCTCCATAAACTTCGTTATAGTCAACACCAATGGTCTATCTGTGTTGATTTAAAAATGGTTAACTTTTTACTTCGACAGCAAAGTGGATACAAAACATTCCCTTGCTTTGAAACTTCTTGGCAGATTAAAACTGTGTGCCCGACCGAGTCTCAAACTCGTGACCTTTGCCTTTCGCGGGCAAGTGCTCTACCATCTGAGCTACCGAAGCACGACTCACGCTGGGTCCTCACAGCTTCACTTCTGTCAGTATCTCGTCCCCTACCTTCCAAACTTTACAGAAGCTCTCCTGCGAAACTTGCAGAACCAGCACTCCAGAAAGAAAGGATATTGTGGAGACATGGCCTAGTCACAGCCTGGGGGATGTTTCCAGAATGAGATTTTCACTCTGCAGCGGAGTGTGCGCTGATGTGAAACTCCCTTGCAGATGAAAATTGTGTGCCCGACCGAGACTCGAACTCGGGACCTTTGCCTTTCGCAGGCAAGTGCTCTCGGTCGGGCACACAGTTCCAGGAAGTTTCATTTCAGCGCACACTCCGCTGCAGAGTGAAAATCTCATTCTGGAAACATCCGCCACGCTGTGGCTAAGCCATGTCTCCGCAATATCCTTTCTTTCAGGAGTGCTAGTTCTGCAAGTTTCGCAGGAGAGCTTCTGTAAAGTTTGGAAGGTAGGAAACGAGATACTGGCAGAAGTGAAGCTGTGAGGACCGAGCGTGAGTCGTGCTTCGGTAGCTCAGATGGTAGAGCACTTGCCCGCGAAAGGCAAAGGTCCCGAGTTCGAGCCTCGGTCGGGCACACAGTTTTAATCTGCCAGGAAGTTTCATATCAGCGCACACTCCGCTGCAGAGTGACAATCTCATTCTGGATTCCCTTGCTTTATTTGCATGTGGGACAGCAAAGCGAAGCGTGATAGCTGAGAAAAGGTTTTATTGGCCATCAAGAGATAGCTTTACTGTAGGAGCAGCTAATATCCTAAAGGAATCATTAGTTGACAGGGACAAAATCATTCTTCCACCACTTCGTATCAAACTTGGTCTAACCAAGCAATTTGTGAAAGCATTGGATAAAAATAGTCACTGTTTCAAATATATATGCAAATCATCCCCTGTACTCAGTAATGAAAAATCAAAAGCAGGTATTTTTGATGGTCCCCATATTCGGTAGCTTAAACATGATTTTGACCTCGTTAAAGTTATTAATTGCATCGAAGCATCTGCCTGGAGCAGTTTTGTCTCTGTTGTGAAGAATTTCTTGGGTAACGACAAAACACATAATTATGAGGAATTGGTGCAAGACGTGCTCAGAAACTTCAAAAGCTTGGGGCTGATATGAGCGTCAAGATTCACTACCTCCACAGCCATCTTGATAGATTCCAGACAATCTTCGTGATTACAGCGAGGAACAAGGTAAATAATTTCATCAAGATTTTCAGCTGATGGAAGGACGATTGCAAGGTAGATGGGACAAGCACATGATGGCATTCTACTGCTGGAATCTTCAGCGTGACTGTCCCTGGGATCAACACAAGAGAAAATCACACAGGCAGAGTTTTCCTTATGCTAATTGTAATATTTTTAAAAGTGTTTTTAAAAGACTGTCTTTTTATATCTTTTTCTATTACGTGCCTATTCAACAATGAAATTACATTTTTGGGATCCTTTTCATACGTTTTTCTCATTTTCATTTGACTGTGTTCAGAATGTATCTCAATCAATATTTTCATTTTGTGTTTGTTTGTTTATCTATATATTGTACATTACCACAATAAATAGAGCCAATCTAGCAATATGAGTGACATTTCTAATTCAGGGCCACAAATTTACCCTAAATTCACTGTCAATTAATTGGTAACAAAAACACTGTTGACCAGTGTTACCTCTCAATCAAAAGTTGCCCATGCGTTTTTGCTAGTGCGGTTGAACTGACTGGTCGTCCCAATGTCCGATTCTCAAGTCGTTTATTTACTTTTTTTTTTTAAAGATTCTTCTGTAGAACCAAATCTAAACTGCTTTGATTCTCTTCTGTTCCGGTTGTCCCACAGTGTTTCACTACCATATAAAGCTGTGTTTCAAACGTTCGTTCTCAGAAATTCCTTCTTCAAATTAAGGCAAATATTTGATATTAATAGACTTCTCTTGGCCAAGAATACCCTTTTTGCCAGTGCTAGTCTGCTTCTTATAACCTCCTTGCACCGTCCATTGTGGGTTATTTTGCTGTCTAGGCAGCTTAGTTCCTTATCTTCATCTGCCTCGTGATCACCAATCATGATGTTAAGTTTCTCGCTGTTCTCATTTCTGCTACTTCTCATTACTTTCACCTTTCTTCGATTTACTTTCAGTCCGCATTCTGCACTGATTAGACACTTCACCCTATTCATCAGGTCCTGTAATTGTTTTTCACTTTCAATGAGGACGGCAATATCATCAGCGAATCTTAACACTGAGATCCTTTCACCTTGAATTTTAATTTCACTTTTGAGCCTTCCTTTTATTTCCGTTATTGCTTCATGGATGTATTGATTGAACAGTAGGGGCGAAATACTACATTCCTGTCTTGCACCCCTATAATTCCGATCATTTCCCTCTTGGTTTTCCGCCCTTCGCTCTTTTCTCTTGCGTATATTGTATATTAATTTCTTTCTCTATAGCTTACCCCGTATATTAACCGTTTTTACTTTTAGGGTTTCGAAAATCTTGCACCAGTTTACAATGTCGAAATCTTCTTTCAGGTCGGCAAATCCTATAAACCATGTCTTGATTTTTCTTTAGTCTTCCTTCCACTATCAACTGTGACGTCAGAACTTCCTCTCTGGTGCCTTTATCTTTCCTAAACCAAACTGATCGTCATCTAACATATCTCCAATTTTCTCTTCCATTCTATTCGCAGCTCGTGTTCCAGAGGCTCACGTTGCTTCCTCTGGATCAGGGGGTCCCAGGTTCGATTCCCAGCCACGATGGGCATTTTCTCTGCCTAGGACTGGGTGATTGTGCAGTGCTCATCATTTCATCATCATCATTCGTGACAGGGCTACATTGGACTGCCTAAAAAATTAGACTGTGAAAAAATTGGAACTTTGTGCAGCTCCTGATGATCCCGCAGTTGAGTGCCCCACAAACCAAACATCATGATCATCATAATCTCTTCCATTATTCTCTATATCATTCTTGACAGCAAGTTGGATGCGTGAGCTGCTAAATTGATCGTACGATAATTCTTGCACTCTTCAACTCTTGTAAATTTCGTAACTGTGTGGATGATGTTTTTTTTTCGAAAGTCAGATGTTATACCATCAGTACTATCTATTCTACATACCTACGTGAATAGTCCTTTTTTTTGCGTTTCCTTAACGATTTCAGAGATTGTGATGGGATGTTATCTATCTCTTCTACCTTATTTGACCTTAATTCTCCCGAAGCTCTTTTAAATGCCGATGCTAATACTGGAGCCCCTATCTCTCCTATATCGGTTCCTGTTTCTCTTCCATCATATGAGATAAGCCTTTCCATCTCATAGAGGCTACATTGGACTCAATGCACTCTTCCCGCCTATCTGTCCTCTTCTCTGCATTTAACAGTGGAATTTCCACTGCCCTCTTTCTGTTACCACTCTTGCTTTCAGTTTCACCGAATGTTGTTACAACTTTTCTATATGCTGAGTCTTCTTAGAGAACTGCCCTCTAAACTTCGTAACGAAAATTGTATGTTCTAGGTTTGAAATAATTTCGTCGTTTAACGGAGAACGATATCTTGCAACACACTAAAACTAAAACAGGCTCACCTGGAGTACGGTTGTATTTTTATCTTCGGATCCCTACAAATGACTGGACGTTTTGAAGCGTTAGTGAAACGTATCACTTTCTTTCAGTTTCAATGGCGTAGCTGTCGTTCCAGTTTTTTTTTTCTATATCGACAGATTTGGCTCTCCAATCTAGCGGATGTAATAATCGAATTAATAGCCTGTGCGGAAGTTCGTATGTCGACTATGGCTCCCTCGGTCCAGAGAGTAATTCCATTGCCCTGTGTCTCCGCATTGTCGATTAAAGTCCAGTATCGATTGTCGATGGGCACGTGGGTTTAATTTGTTGGTACGTACAGGATGAATTCGGAAAGTATTCCATTCCAGTAACTGAAATACCTATCGTTCTCGGCCAAACGAATTTCTGTCGGCCTCACATGTCTGTACTTCATTTATTTTTCCGCGGATATCAAAGAGTAATATGAAATACAGTTAGCAAGAGAGACCAGTTTCGCGAATCAGCTTTTTAGAACGGAATACCATACAGATACAGTGAGACAAATTTGAGATCGACGTCCGTACAAAATTTGTATTTACTTGTAATTCAGGTTATTGTAGCTAATTTACTGAATATTTATCACACAGTCAAAATCTCTGTAGTACGAAATTAAATAGAGCCGGGAATGACTAGTACTCTGCAGCATGGATTACTGTTACAAAAGGCCGTTTTGATTCCGGATCGATTGAAACCACGTTCTACTCATCTGAAGATTAATAGTTTTATATGCCATATCGTGTATCATTTCGGGTATGTAAATATTTTGTTGGATTCTGATTCATATCCTGAAATATAATACATAAAGAAATGTTCGTATACTTGCACAGTTTTGTCTGTCTTTCTAACTGCTCTGTTGTTTCCCATCTTCAATGATAAAAGAGACATTTGCTCAGCGTATATTATTCGTTTTGATTTCTTCGTATTCTTATTGCTTTTAGTCGGTCGCGTTACCATATATTAATTATAACTATTCACATCTTCTCCAATACACTTCGGAATAGTTTTCTTAAGTTCAGCATTCTCTTTTGTGTTTTCTTAGTTCTGCCTATCCTTTATCAGCTCACTCATCTCATCCGATACTTTCTTTTTGTTTGCGTTCTTCACACTTACCTATTTTGCTGTTTGTTTGAAACAAAGATAAGTATTTTGTCGCTCACCCCTTGTAGAGCCCCGTTCCGTTACAAATTTCAAAACTGAACAACTGTTGCAGGTCGGAAAACTTTTGGCTCTTAGCCTGTGTCCTAGTCAAATTACGATTGTCCATATTTTTCCAACGACATGATCCCTGTTTTACTTGATACCAGACACAACAAATACATTAATACGTGCGAACGTATTAGGATGAAAGTATGTATTTTCAGTTCTGTGTTATGCGTCCACGCTGACTGCAGTCATAGAGGGTGTAGATTGAACACAGGAAGAACGTAGATACAGAAACCATTGGTATAACAGTTGTAAACTGTCGTAGCTGTATTGGGAAAGTACGAGAGCTCCAACCGATAATAGAAAGCACTGATCCTCAAATCGTTATAGGTACTGAAAGCTGGCTAAAGCCGCATACAAGCTCAACCGAAATTTTTGCGAATAATCTAACGGTGTTCCGAAAGGATAGGCTAAACACGGTTGTCGTTGGGGTATTTGTTGCTGTTAGAATTAGTTTAACTTGTCGCGAAATTGAAGTAGATACTTCCTGTGAGTTAGTACGGGCAGAGGTCATTGTTGGCAACCGGAATAAAAAAATAATAGGGTCCTCTTATCGACCCCCCAATTCAGATGATACAATTGCTGAAAGGTTCAAAGAAAACTTGAGTTTGATTTCAAACACGTACCCGACTCGTACGATAATAGTTGATGATGACGTTAGTTTACCCTCGATTTGATGGCGAAAATACATGTTTAATTCCGGAGGTACGCATAAAATATCGTCAGAAATTGTGCTAAATCCATTCTCTCAAAATTATTTCGAACAGTTAGTTCATGAGCCCAAGCGAATAGTAAACGGTTGTGAAAACTCACTTGACCTCTTAGTAACAAATAACCCTGGCTTAATAACGAGCATCAAAAGGGATGCAGGGATTAGTGAACACAGGGTTGTCGTAGCGAGATTGAATACTGTAATACCCAAATCCCCCAAAAATAAGCGAAAAATATATCTATTCAAAAAAGCAGATAAAAATTCACTTGACGCCTTCCTGAGAGTCAGGCTCCACACATTACAAATCAATAATATAAGTGTACACCAGTGTGGCTTGAATTCAAAGAAATAGTATCGGCAGCAATTGAGAGATTTACACAAAAGACGGACCTGATCCTCCTTGGTACACAAAACGTAATAGAACACTGTTGCAGAAACAGCGAAAGAAACATGCCAAATTTAAACAGACGCAAAATCCCCAAGATTGGCGATCTTTTACAGAAACTCGAAATTTAGCGCGGACTTCAATGCAAGATGCTTATAACAGTTTCCACAACGAAACTTTGTCTCGAAACCTGGCGGAAAATCCAAAGAAATTCTGGTCGTACGTAAAGTATGTTAGCGGCAAGAAACATTCAATACTTTCTCTGCGCGATAGCAATGGAAATAATATCGAACACAGCGCTATCAAAGCAGAGTTACTAAACACAGCCTTTCGAAACGCTTTCACAAAAGAAAACGAAGTAAATATTCCAGAATTAGAATCGAGAACAGCTGCCAACATGAGTAACGTAGAATTAAATATCCTGGGAGAAGTGAAGTAATTTCAATCACTTATAAAAGCAAGTCTTCTGGTCCAGACTGTATATCAAATAGGTTCCTTTCGGAGTATGCTGATGCATTATCTCCATACTTGAGAATCATACACAACCGTTCGCTCGACGAAAGATCCGTACCCAAAGACTGGAATGTTGCACAGGTCACAACAATATTCAAGAAAGGTTCGAGTAATCCACTAAATTACAGGCCCAATCGTTAACTTCGATATACAGCAGAATTTTGGAACATATATTGTGTTCAGACATTATGAATTATCTCTAAGGAAACTGTCTATTGACACAAAGTTAAAGTGTTTACAACATATCGATCCCGTAAAACACAACTAGCTTTTTATCTGAATGAAGTGTTGAGTGCTATTGATAAGGGATTTCAGATCCAGTCCCTATTTCTGGACTTCCGGAAGGCTTTTGACACTGTACCACACAAGCGGTTTGTGGGGAAATGGCGTTCTTATGGAATATCGTCTCAGTTATGTGACTGGATTTGTGATTTCCTGTCAGAGAGGTCACAGTTCGTAGTAACTGACAGAAAGCCATCGAGCAAAGCAGAAGTGATTTCTGGCGTTCCCCAAAGTAGTGTTATAGGCCCTTTCCTGTTACTTATCTATATAAACGATTTGGGAGACGATCTGAGCAGCTGTCTTAGGTTTTGCAGATGACGCTGTCGTTTATCGAATAATAAAGTTATCAGAAGACCAAAACAAATCGCAAAACGATTTAGAAAATAAATCTGAATGGTGCGAAAATTAGCAGTTGACCCTAAATAACGAAATGTGTGAGGTCATCCACATGTGTGCTAAAAGTAATTCGTTAAACTTCGGTTACACGAAAAATCAGTCTAATCTAAAAGCCGTAAATTCAGCTAAATACCTAGGTATTACAATTACGAACAACTTAAATTGGAAGGAACACATAGAAAATGTTGTTGGGAAGGACTGCGTTTTATTGGCAGGGCACTTAGAAAGTGTAACAGATCTACTAAGCAGACTGCCTGCACTACGCTTGTCCGTCCTCTTTTAGAATACTGCTGTGCGGTGTGGAATCCTTACCAGATAGGACTGACGGAGTGCATCGAAAAAGTTCAATGAAAGGCAGCACGTTTTGTATTATCGCGAAATATGGAAGAGAGTGTCACAGAGATGATACAGGGTTTGGGCTGGACATCACTAAAAGAAAGGCGTTTTTTGTTGCGACGGAATCTTCTGACGAAATTCCAGTCACCAACTTCCTCCTCCGAATGCGAGAATATTTTGTTGACACCGATCTACATCAGGAGAAACGATCACCAAGATAAAATAATGGAAAGATACAGGTGTTCGTTCTTTCCTCGCGCTATACGAGGAGTACTAGAGAATTGTGAAGGTGGTTCGATGAACCCCCTGCCACGCACTTAAATGTGATTTGCATAGTATCCATGTAGATGTATGTTGTTTGTATTTCGTTTGGTGACCGTTTCGGGACACTCATCTGGAGCGGCCTGCTCCATGCTAAAAGCTCCTGCTCTCACCAAGGAGTAAGTCTTACAGAAGACCGAAATCGGTCACCAAACGAAATACATACAACGTACATACGATCAATACTATTTTTAGTGAAAAATTTTAACATTTGATATTTGTTTGTTTGTGAGAAGAGTATTGTGTCCCTTCTTCGAAGGAGAAAAGTGTAAGGGGATGTGGTGGAATTCGACAGCGGCAGTGGCGTATCGAGACTACAGTTTATTGTTCCAGTATTGTGCTCCTCGGGTTAGTCGGGATCTCATGATTATCATGCATTGAATCTATGTGTTGATGAGCGTCATATTCAGCGTAGAATCTCAAATAAAGCAAATTCCGCCAGGACACACCTTGAAGGCCCAACTGCACCGACCTGCCGCCATGTCATCCTCAGACCTTAGGCGTCACAGCATGCAGATACGGAGGGGCATGTGGTCAGCACATCAATCGCTCTCTCGGTCGCTGTCAGTTTTCGTGACCGGAGCTGCTCATTCTCAGTCAAGTAGGTCCTTAATTGTCCTCATGACAACAGCACTCGGCAGACCGGACAGTGCTCCATCCAAGTGCTTGCCAAGCCCGACAGCGCTTAACTTCGGTGTTCTGAAGGAATCCGGTGTTGCCAATGCAGCAAGGTCGTTGGTCCTGGAATCTCTAGGGCCCCGCGTAATGTATTATGCGCCTGGTTGTGCAGGATCGTACAGCCTCATAACATGCCTTTAGCCAGGAAACAGGTTTGTTTGCACTAAGACAAGTAGCCACGGGGACAGTGGGGTGACGTCTGGAGCACCAATGCTGTCAGCACGTGTATGGAGTGCCGGCCGAAGTGGCCGTGCGGTTAAAGGCGCTGCAGTCTGGAACCGCGAGACCACTACGGTCGCAGGTTCGGATCCTGCCTCGGGCATGGATGTTTGTGATGTCCTTAGGTTAGTTAGGTTTACCTAGTTCTAAGTTCTAGGGGACTAATGACCTCAGCAGTTGAGTCCCATAGTGCTCAGGGCCATTTGAACCACGTGTATGGAGTCTCTGAGCAGAACTTACGTCGCCATAGTCACATGGGCACAGAACCTAGCGCGATAGGATGATGTGCCAATGGGCCCACAAGACGATTACCACTAATTTGAGCAGCAGCCGCTATATTTTTCATATGCTAAGGGCAGTGGTTGTTCTGTATCTTCGAGGTCACCATGGACAGATCTTTTAGCGCGAAGATACATGTCATATTGTTGCTGTGTTGTCCAGACCTACATCGGTACAGAGTTGTTTAACTGCTGTCGAGGATATTATCTCTCATCCGTTGAAAAATCTAATCATAGGTAGCACAAAGACTGGCAAGCCACCATTCGACAGACACTACGATTGACGTGCTTTGAAACTTCGTACTTGATGCAGCATGGAATGACGTATCTGTATCTATGACGTACCCGTATCGGACATACAAAACTCAGTGCGGCTCAGTGCCCAGCCGGATCAGAGCTATCGTTACAGACCGAGGTGGTAGGTAGTGAATTTCGGCACTCTGTGTAGCCTCAAATCGCCCACAAATTTAACCGTGTGTTCTTCCTGTCATGCTCCATATTTCTCAAAATGTAAATTTTATTTATTTTCTATGTTTGCTGGTTATAGTTATAAATATGAAAACGGAATTTAACCATCACCTGCTTTTATTTGAACCTTAATATTTACCGGTTTCGGTAGTGGACCATCTTCACAGGACACAAAGCAAAAATTGATTGAGTGAATACATACATGATTTTCTTTTCTATCTCATTACGTTAAATGCCGTTACGTTGGGCACAGGTTGTGTTCCTTTCTTGTACCTCTTATGACGTTTCCAATTTTCTATCAGTAAGAAACCTTGCCGCAGTGGTTACACCGGTTCCCGTGAGATCACCGAAGTTATGCGCTGTTAGGCGTGGCCGGCAATTGGGTGGGTGACCATCCAGCCGCCATGCGCTGTTGCCATTTATTGGGGTGCACTCAGCCTCGTGATGCTAATTGAGGAGCTACTCGACCGAATAGTAGCGGCTTCGGTCAAGAATACCATCATAACGACTGGGAGAGTAGCGTGCTAACCCCACGCCTCTCCTATCCGCATCCTCTTCTGAGGATGACACGACGGTCGGATGGTCCCGGAAGGCCACTCGTGGCCTAAGGAGGGAGTGCTTTTATCAGTCAGAAAAGAAGCTGATTTATGTATTCACCTAATCAGTTTTTGTCATGTAGTGTGTGAAGTTGGTCCACTACCGAAACCGATAGATACCAGGGTTCAAAGAAAAAAATCAGACGGTCAGTTACTTAACGGCTATTGAATGTCATCTAACCAAAACCATTAAATACACTCTAAGACAGGAGCGACGAAGTTTCCGGCTCGTGGGCCGTGACCTGCCACGACTGCCAAAGTGATCAACCTTAGTTCACACTTCCACCACGGCCACACGCAAGGAGCGGGAAGATAGGAAAACTGTACTGCATTTAAATGACGGTACAATCACACTGCATGGTACTTGGTTCTATATTTCACATATCTCAACAACATAGGTCACAAACAAAATAAATTTTCAGCTTTGTTTAATTGTTTTTGGCGCCTGAAGATTTTTTATAATTTTTATCTGGTCAAACCTTCGGAATACAGACAGACAATGACAATTTCAATGTGTTTCGCAATCAGGTTGCCACATAATTGTGACTTATTTATTTTTATAATCGAAAAAGATCCTTCACACACGTATGTCGACCGAAATACTGCAACACTTTTGCAACTTCATTATGGAAATTTGGAAACTCTACCTGAGACGTCCAGGACAGTCCTAACGTAAAATGATTGGTCACTGCAACTGGAATCACCTTGCAGGTCAGTCAGTTGCATCAGGCGCTTTCAACTAAAATGGCGCCGGCCAGAGTGGCCGAGCGGTTCTGGGCGCTACAGTCTGGAACCGCGCGACCGCTACGGTCGCAGGTTCGAATCCTGCCTCGGGCACGGATATGTGTGATGTCCTTAGGTTAGTTAGGTTTAACTAGTTCTAAGTTCTAGGGGTCTGATGACCGCAGCAGTTAAGTCCCATAGTGCTCAGAGCCATTTGAACCATTTGAACTAAAATGGCAAACGGTCTGGGGAACAGATGAAAGAATAACAGTGTCCTCAAAATCATTGTAAAAGTAGCCTTGCAGTTCTTTCAAAGCCATAATAAATTCTTGAACTTCGCGTCTTTTTTTTTACGCCAGTGTGCTTATGGAACTGGAATATCTTTGTCAGAATGTGTCCCTCTACAACGCGATTTTCCTTCTAAACGCATCCCCATCAAATCAGAAAGAAGTTACCTTGCAATGTCTTACTCTGGGCGGAGTGAAATGAAGTCCATTTAAAGTCGATGTCTACACTCCTTTCAAGATGTTCTAATTTTCGATCTTCCACTCCTTCGTCCCTCATAAATTCAACAACCGCGAGATTTAAATCGAAAAATAGTCCCAGGTATACCAGGTATACTCCTTGACTTAACCAATTTACTTTGCAGCACTGTAACCATTGAAAACTGTGCAACTGAAAGTGTAATAACAGGGGAGAACCGGCGACCTTGGTGGCCAACGCAGCGCTTGGCAAACACAATGACAGCTAGTACAAACGCTCGCCGTATGCAGGTGGACATCACGTTGCTGAAATGTAAGCCCAGGATGACTTGCCATTAAGGGCAACAAAACGGGGCGAAGAATATCGTCGACTCAATCCTGTGCTGTGGTGTGCAGCTGATGACAACCAAAAGGATCCTGCTATGAAAAGGAATGTCACCACAGATCTGCTTATAGGGCCGTATGGCGGGCGACATTCAGGTTGGTATCCCGCTGCTGCTCCGGGCGTCTATAGACATTTCTACGCTGGTCATTGGTGCTCAGTCACAAGTGGGACTCATTACTGAAGACAGTTCTACTCCTGGCGGGATACCAGCCCCTGTACAGCTCAACACCCAGGGTGCGATGCCATTTCATTTCATAGCAAATCTCCTTTGTTGTTGTTGTGGTCTTCAGTCCTGAGACTGGTTTGATGCAACTTTCCACACTACTCTATCCTGTGCAAGCTTCTTCATCTCCCAGTGCCTACTGCAACCTACATCGTTCTGAATCTGCTTAGGGTATTCATCTCTTGGTCGCCCTCTACGATTTTTACCCTCCACGCTGTCCTCCAGTACTAAATTGGTGATCCCTTGATGCCTCAGAACATGTCCTACTAACCGATCCCTTCTTCTGGTCAAGTTGTGCTACAAACTTCTATTCTCCCCACCTCTATTCAATACCTCCTCATCAGTTATGTGATCTACCCATCTAATCTTCAGCATTCTTTTGCAGCAGCACATTTCGAAAGCTTCTATTCTCTTCTTGTCTAAACTATTTATCGTCCACGTTTCACTTTCATACATGGCTACACTCCTTACAAATACTTTCAGAAACGACTTCCTGACACTTAAATCTATACTCAATGTCAACAAATTTCTCTTCTTCAGAAACGCTTTCCTTGCCATTGCCAGTCTACATTTTATATCCTCTCTACTTCGACCATCATCAGTTATTTTGCTCCCAAAACAGCAAAACTCATTTACTACTTTAAGTGTCTCATGTCATAATCTAATTTTCTCAGCATCACCCGACTTAAGTCGACTACATTCCATTATCCTTGTTTTGCTTTTGTTGATGTTCATCTTATGCCCTCTTTTCAAGACACTGTCCATTCCGTTCAACTGCTCTTCCAAGCCCTTTGCTGTCTCTGACAGAATTACAATGCCATCGGTGAACCTCAAAGTTTTTATTTCTTCTCCATGGATTTTAATACCTACACCGAACTTTTCTTTTGTTTCCTTTACCGCATGCTCAATATACTTATTCAATAGCATCGGGGAGATGCTACAACCCTGTCTCACTCCCTTCCCAACCACTGCTTCCATTTCATGTCCCTCGACTCTTATAACTGCCATCTGCTTTCTGTACAGTTTGTAAATAGCTTTTCGCTCCCTGTATTTTACTCCTGCCACCTTCAGAATTTGAAAGAGAGTATTCCAGTCAACATTGCAAAAGCTTTCTCTAAGTCTACAAATGCTAGAAACGTAGGTTTGCCTTTCCTTAATCTTTCTTCTAAGGTAAGTCGTAGGGTCAGTATTGCCTCAAGTGTTCCAACATTTCTACGGAATCCATACTGATCTTCCCCGAGGTCGGCTTCTACCAGTTCTTCCATTCGTCTGTAAAGAATTCGCGTTAGTATTTTGCAGCTTTGACTTATTAAACTGATAGTTCGGTAATTTTCACATCTGCCAACACCTGCTTTCTTTGGGATTGGAATTATTATATTCTTCTTATAGTCTGAGGGAATTTCGCCTGCCTCATACATCTTGCTCACCAGATGGTAGAGTTTTGTCAGGACTCGCTCTCCCAAGGCCGTCAGTAGTTCTAATGGAATGTTGTCTACTCCCGGCGCCTTGTTTCGACTTAGCTCTTTCAGTGCTCTGTCAAACTCTTCACGCAGTATCATATCTCCCATTTCATCTTCATCTACCTCCTCTTCCATTTCCATAATATTGTCCTCAAGAACATCGCCCCTGTATAGACCCTCTATATACTCCTTCCACCTTTCTGCTTTCCCTTCTTTGCTTAGAACTGGGTTTCCATCTGAGCTCTTGATATTCATGCAAATGGTTCTCTTTTCTCCAAAGGTCTCTTTAATTTTCCTGGAGGCAGTATCTATCTTACCCCTCGTGACATAAGCCACTACATCCTTACATTTGTCTTCTAGCCATTTCTGCTTAGCTATTTTGCACTTCCTGTCGATCTCATTTTTAAGACGTTTGTATTCCTTTTTGCCTGCTTCACTTACTGCATTTTTGTACTTTTTCCTTTCATCAATTAAATTCAATATCTCTTCTGTTACGCGTGGATTTCTACTAACCCTCGTCATTTTACCTACTTGATCCTCTGCTGCTTTCACTACTTAATCCCTCAGAGCTACGCATTGTTCTTCTACTGTACTTCTTTCCCCCATTCCTGTCAATTGTTCCCTTACGCTCTCCCTGAAACTCTGTACAAACTCTGGTTCTTTCAGTTTATCCAGGTCCCATCTCCTTAAATTCCGTTCTTTACAGAATGAAATTTTCACTCTGCGTCAGAGTGTGCGACGATATGAAACTTCCCGGCAGATTAAAACTGTGCGCGGAACCGAGATTGCCTTTGAGGGAAAAGTGCTCTACCAATTGAGCTATCCAAGCACGACTCACTACCTGCCCTCATAGCTGTACTTCCGCAATTGTCGGCGAAAGGCAAACGTCCCGAGTGTCGATCCACCACGCGATTTTAATCTGCCAGGAAGTTTCAGATCACTCTTGGTTGTCATATGTGGCACCCTTACAGGACAGTGGTACGTCGAGTGTATTCTACGCCCGGTTTTGATGCCCATCTTGTGAAGCCATCCTGCGCTTACATTTCAGCAAGATAATGCCCACTCGGACATGGCGAAATTTTCTACAGTTTACCTTCTTGCTTGCCAAACATTGCCTTGACCAGCAAGGTCTCCAGATCTTTCCCCAATAGAAATGTTTGGAACGTAAGGGACAGTGCCCTCTAACCAATTTGGGATTTTGACGGTCCATCGCGCCAATTGCAGGGAATGTGCACGATATTCCGATATTCCTCAGGAGGAGATGCTTCAGTGGCAGGACCAAAGAACTGCTTGTATAAAAGCCGGAGGTGGATCAACGCATTATTGACTTTCTCAATTTATTGACGCTATTTCTCTTGAGCAAGCCATCTAATTTTTCTGAAATTTTAATCATTTGTTTGTCTTTACCAACAACAGATGTACCGATTTCCTACTCGGATAATTTTTTCGTGATGTGTCGTTTTCTTTCTTTTTTTACAATGCATAATTTTATTGACCAATAGGGATTCCATAACGAAAAATTTACATTATGCCTGGGATGCTACTTATAGCTGTAATTGAGTTATGTGTGAAATAAGTCTGAAGCCGGCAATAATGTTACTTATAACCTCTTTTGACATATGAAGTGGCGTAATTAGTAGCGTTTTCGTGCAAAATCACCTGAGATAGGAGGCATTTGGAACAGAAATATGTTTTGCGACATCCATTATCAGTTGGTAAAATATTCAGGATTAGGTGTTTCGTATCTTTCTTGTCAAACAATTTTGATAATCTGTCAGACGAGCTGTCTTGACGTGTGTCAAAATGTCTGCATGTACCGTGGAATCAACACGTAATATCAGGAAAGGATTTGTCTCAAATTGCCAGTTATCATTCACCATCGTACTGACAAAAAGTACAGACAAGAGGAATAATTAGTCTGATGGTGAAGATTTCAGCAGTATTGGCATCTTCTAGATTTAGCTTTACACGTCACAAGGGACACAATACATAAAACTCAAGCATATTTCGTAAGGTATTGTAACATTCAGACTAACTATCAAGTTTGTGGGTTCTTTACTTTTAATTTATGTCGACTAAGACATAGTACATTTATTTTCTTTCACTACTTGATATTGGCTTAACTTTTCTAACAGTTTCAGACTATGATAAATGACATTATTCCGGGCTCTTAGTGAACATGAATGTGTCTCAGAGGAAGAAGATGCGACTTTAAGTGTTATTGTTTTATTATTATTATTATTAGTAGTAGTAGTAGTAGTAGTAGCAGTAGTATTAGTAGTAGTAGTCGTCTACCATCACATCATGGGGTTCTGTAGGGGGTGCGTGAGAACTAATCAAATCACGCTGGGCTTGGATATAGTTAATTTTTTTTTATTGAGTTCAGTCCACAATCGAGATTCTGTGCTCACATCCGGCAAGTGTGGAGTGACCGTCGAAACCGCGGTGGCTGTGCAGATGTGTAGTCCTCTGCGGCTGCCAAGCTCCCCACGCGGTTGTGGAGTATTGAGGTAACTTTTCCAGAACTGAAGGCATCATCTGCGCGACTGAATGTCAAACCTAAGCGCCCGGGTTCGATTCCCGATTGGGTCGGAGATTTTCTCCGGTCAGGGACTGGATGTCGTGTTGTCCTAATCATCATCATTTCATCCCCATCGACGCGCAAGTCGCCGAAGTGGCGTTAAATCGAAAGACTTGAACCAGGCGAACGGTCTACCCGACGGGAGGCCCTAGTCGCACAACATTTTTTTTTTATCTTCAGAGCGGCTGTCAGCACTGGCCAAGCGATTTGAAGGGCGTAAGAGACAACGAAAGGAAATCTAAAAATAAATTAAAGGGATGTTTACTTCACAATTCCTACTAAGTAATGAAGTCTTTCTTAAATGATTGTAGTTTCCGAATATTCTGCGTTAGGCCTACATCAAAAGACGGGAAGTTGCAGATATCTATTCCACAGTGTAGGGTCCTTCTTGCCAGAAGAAGCGAAAATACACCAAGTTATCGATTCAAGATAGTTGCATGAAACTTATGAAGTAGTAGATACTGAGATTACTTTATTATTCACTATGTTTTCACTGTCGGTTGTTGTTTAACATTTCCTGGCACACCCTTTCCGTCTGTCTTTTCGTCATATTTGTTTCTCAGTTCCTCATTGGTGGTCTGATTGTGTTTCTTGCCTGAAATCACTTCATTTATTTGATGAAAGTTGTAGCCACTGTTCCTGAAGAACTGGCCTAGGTGACTCAGCTCGTGGGGCAAATTAACAGCGTCTGATACCATTTTGCTCGATGCACTAATGTTTGTATGGAAGCTGGGGTCAAGGCATCCATTTCGTATGGACGGACGAAGACGTCGAGGAAGGGCAATGTGTTGACTTTTTCTACCTCCTTGGTGAACTGGATATTACCGTTATATCATTAAGGTGTTCCAAGAAATCGTCACGTTTCCGAAGTCGGCGGAACCTAGTAACGAACGTGTCGTCAACGTATTGAAAGAAACAACTAGCATTTAATGGTTTCGTTCTAAAGCTATATTTTCAAAATTGTCCATGAAGAGGTTTGCAACAGCTGTAGCTAATGGTCGTAATACTGGTCGTGGTAAAGAAGATAAGTAGACTTACGAGTTGTTACTAAATAGTTCGACCGCGTCACTTATCATGACCTGGGATGCCAGATCCAAAGAGTCTTTGATAGGCACATTGGTAAACAGCAGCACCACAACAGAACTGACCATAATGTCAATACTTTGCTTACCAAACTATAGAAGCTATGAACAAAGTTTCTAAATCGTGTCGCACACCGAATATTTGCCTAGTATCCGTTGTTTACTATATAGATGATAGCATCTTTCTATTATTACAAGTTATCCCTTCATTTCCAAAAATCTGTCAACGATCTGTGATCTTTATTTTATAACTATTAATTTTGGAAGTACAGTCCTTGAGTCATTACCTTCTGCAAAACACTAAATGTTCGTCTTTCGTGTTCTTTGCCCAAATGCGGTTCAGCGACTACTGCTTGTGTAACCTCAGTAGGTCTAATTTGACTTCTGCAAAAAAGGATTTAGTTTTATAGGTTTACTGCGGTATAGTTTTAGGTGTAACATGCACATCTGCTTCTGTTGTGATTACACAATTTCACATCAATAATTTTAACTTTCATTTAAGAATTTGGCATGTTGTTGTGTATTTTCTATTCTGACAACGTGGCACTGCAAAATGATTCTTTAGGTCTGCTTTAGAAGGACTCTCAGGAGTAAACGTCCGTGGCTTTTCGCACGCTCATTTCTTTCTGCATAAGCAAAACTTTTCTTCGCGGCACTCAGGGACAATGCACGCTTTGTCCTGGAAACATGCGTCGCTTCACGTGCTTATGAATGGGAAGATGAGTGGCAAAAATATTTAAAGTCTGCAGCAAGACCGCGAAAGGACGAGGACCGTTTGCGACTGAATTTTTTTTAGAGGAGTAGTGAGATAGGCGTTGGGCGGCATATCTCTCGCGAAGTGGGCCGCCAGTGCTACCAAAAAGCCCACTGCACTTTACTCCCACAACATATTGCGACGATGGATGAAGGGAAATAGGCAGATTCCCTATTCCTAAAGTTCTGGAAAGCGTACTACACTGAAGATTGTCATTGACGACCGATCTTATGGAACAGGTTTTCAGATATGAGTTGCTGGAAGACTATTTCAGTAATAGATCCAAGTACTTATTTTTGGACGGAGAGTGTTCATCAGAGACTCAAGTACCATCAGGACAGACCGAGAGAAATACGTAAATGATCTGATAGATAGCGTGAGGGGAGTGTATAACAGTGGTACCTTCTTGGAGCAGATTTAAAAACAACTTTCACTGATCAATTTTACAATGAGTTAGTCAGACATCTTAAGGAATTAGGAAAATGATTTTTACCTCTAAACAAAACAGAATTTAAAAATTAGTTCATGATTCAGCAGATCATTCAGGAACGAGAAGATCGCAGGCAGAAAATTATTTAGGAGTTTCAGAAAGCGGCATTCCGAACTGTCCTTAAGCTGCGTGCAACCTATTACCCTTCAAAGAGCACAAGGTCTCAACAAGGAGCAAGAGGGTGTTTTTTTATGCTGCGCTGGAGAAACAAATGGGCAAGTTCTCGTTCCCAACAAGCAGAATAAAGGATTATGGTGAAACTTGAAAATTTCCAGAGCTTTATCTATTAAGGGCACATAGCAGATCAGTCAGCACATTTCTGGTGAAAATGGACGGAGCATCACAATAATGCTTTGCGTCAGTTGTACCAGGGGTAACTCTGCCCCCCCTACTTTTTATTTCCGAGGATTCGTATGGACCCACAGTTCATGATAGATGCTCCAGTCAGAAGTATCTTTGAAGTGCAAGAAAGTGGCTGGATATCTGTTTCCGTATTTTTTTTTTTTTAATCGATGACATCATTTGTGGGAAAAGGTAAAATCTTCAGAAAAAGATCTAGTTCTACTCATCCTGAATGGTCACATTTACTCTTCGAGTTGTCTTACATGCCAAGAAACATCACGTTCATATGCTTAGTTTGCCCCCACATACTATGAATAAGCTCCAGCCATTTGACTGTTCAATCACGAAGCCTTTCAAAACAGCATTCAACACAGAATGTGAGGTCTGGATGTTGGCGCTGAAGATAATTGGTAAGGATATTTTGGGATTGGTTTCCTCTGCTTTCTCCAACAATGCAGGATGAAGCTGCCAAAAGCAGGTTCTAATGCACCGGCGTTTATCCACTAAAGAAGAATACTTTCACAGATACGGTTTTTCTCCCATCACTGAACACCAGAACTGGTCAATGGTGGCCGAGCAATTGGCTCGTCACAATACGCCAGTCACTACTCATGATGAACTGTGGTATCGTGTTGAAGCTGCATGGGCAGCTGTACCTGTACACGCCATCCAAGCTCTGTTTGACTCAATGCCCAGTCATATCAAGGCCGTTATTACGGCCAGAGGTGGTTGTTCTGGGTACTGATTTCTCAGGATCTATGCACCCAATTTGCGTGAAAATGTAATCACATGTCAGTATAATATATTTGTCCAATGTATATCCGTTTATCATCTGCATTTCTTCTTGATGTAGAAATTTTATTGGCCAGTAATGTACGATCAATTCCAATCACAAAATGATCTGGAGAGAATTTCTGTGTGGTGTAAAAAGTGGCAATTGGCACTAAACAAAGAAAAGTGCGAGGTTATCCACATGGGTACTAAAGTAAATCCGATACATTTTGGGTATAACGATAAATCGCACACATCTAAGGACTGTCAATTCGACTAAATACCTAGGAATTACAATTACCAGGAACTTATATTGAAAAGACGACAAAGATAATATTGTGGCGAAGGCGAAACAAAGACTGCGTTTTGTTGGCAGAACACTTAGAAGATGCGGCAAACCCACTGAAGAGACAGCCTACATTACACTTGTCGCTCCTCTGCTGGAATATTGCTGCGCGGTGTTGGATCCTTACCAGGTAGGATTGACGGAGGAAATCGAAAAAGTGCAAAGAAGGGCAGCTTGTTACGTGTTATCGCACAATAGGGGTGAGAGTGTCACTGATATGATACGCGAGTTGGGGTGGCAGTCACTGAAACAAAGGCGGTTTTCTTTGTGGCGAGATCTATTTATGAAATTTCAGTCACCAACTTCCTCTTTCGAAAGCGAAAATATTTTGTTGAAACCCTCCTACGTAGGGAGAAATGATCATAATAATAAAATAAGAGAAATCAGAGCTCGAACGGAAAGATTTAGGTGTTCTTTTTTCCCACGCGCCATTAGAGAGTGGAATGGTAGAGAAGTAGTATGAAAATGGTTCGATGAACCATCTGTCAGGCACTTAAGTGTGAATTGCAGAGATGTAGATGTAGATGCAGGTGGTCCGCAATCATGTTCATGTAGTTCACTGCTGTCTTGATGCCATCGATTACCACCATGGATCCCATGGAAGCCCAACTCAAAGTACCCCATAGCATAATTCTGCCCTCACCAACCTGCATCTATGGCGCGGTGTATGTTTCGTGCAGCTATTCGCATGTATGACGGCGTGTAAGGACGCAGCCATCGACCTAGTGTGAAAAGAAATGCGATTCATTCGACAGGCGACACGTTTCTATTGAGCCACGGTGGAAACTCAGTGATGCTGTGCCCACTGCAATCATAACTGATGACATCGTTATGTAGATGTGATGTGCGATGTGGACCGCCATTACCAACAATGGCCTTTGAACGGTGTGCTCCGAAACACTTGTGCTTGCACCAGCATTGTACTCTGTCGTCAGATCTGCTACAGATTGCTACTTATCCTGGTTTACACAGTGGGGGATCCTCCGACCTGTGCAATAGGTGATGAGTCGTGGTCGTCCAATTCCATACACCCTACTCGTTATTCCACCATACTTCAACAACTTTCCATGGATGCTCACGATAGCAGTACGCCAACAGGCGACCAGCTTCGCCATTTCAGAGAACCTCGTTTCCAGCTGCAGCGCTACAACAGTGTGCCCTCTCTCAAAACCGCTTATATCCGTCTCTCTTCGAGTTACATTCTTTCCCTCTGCGTCACGTGCCACCAGGAGGCATTCAGCCTCAAGATGGCAGTGGTCATAACATTTTGGTTCATCATTGTATTCCATTCCTTTCGAATAGCACCAATGGGGCCACCGACATTTACACTCGCACCCGACAGACTAATCGCCGGCGTGAAACACTGTAGAGAGAATTCATATTTAATTCAGGATATTGGCGCAAACTCTGGCGATAGTGAACACTATCCATCTCCCCCTCTTGACAGCCAATACTGGTAGTGAAAAATTTGCCACTAACGCCATTTGAACCAGCTATCGTCGAGTCGAACACCAACGCACAAGCGTTTGTTGGCGACCGTGGCAGGTGAAGATACTTTTTACGAACTAAACAAATTCACTCAGGTAGAAACGATGTGCAAATTACTTAGGTAAATTTCTTCAGTGCAATACATTTTAATTTTCAGCGCCAAAGTTCAGGTCTAATGTATCTGGTTCCAAAGCGTTGTAGTCTAATTTTCAGTTAAAATATTCATCGGTAACTGATAATTAATCTATCAGGTCTACAAATTTGCTTCGGCTGTTTTGCAATAGACGGCAGTACCGGCAGGTGGTTGGTCAAAGGCATCTGTAAACATAATGCCATAAAAATATTAGTCGATTTGTGATTGCATCATAAGGTTATTCTCGATTAAGTACGTCAACTTACATACTCACTTCTCGCCATTTGCAGGAAGTTTTAATTTTCTGCTTTAATATGAATAAATCTGCGGCTGTGGTTCTTAAAATGCTGGGTAAGACCAATGGTGAGGGAACTTTTACTAGAAGAGCGTGAAGAGAATGTTTTAAACGCCGTAGCAACGGTGATTTTGATATCGAAGACCGGAATGGCGGTGGAAGACAGAACGTTTTGCTAGCCACTGAAACAGACGAAGACAGTCACAGGACATCATTATCGAAAGCAATTGATGCGTTCGTGCCCAGCACTGAAACACAAACGGTCACAATACAGCGACAGACACTAAAGGTAATTTTGCAGGAGGTCAGTGTTCGATCCCATGTTGCAAAACCAGTCAAAATAAACGTCGAATCGCTGTAATGAGAAGTCCTATCCCTCCCGCCGTATTCTCCATACGTTCCTCTCTCTGACTCCCACCTTTTTACGATCAGTGGCATACGGTCTGGCTGACCAGCTCTTCCGAACATATGAAAAAGTGCAAAATTGAATCGATTTTTGGATCCCCACAAAAGACGCCCAGTTCTTCAGCCACGGGATTCCTATGCTATCAGAAAGATGGGAGAATGCAGTGACTAGCGATGAGCAATACTATGAATCATAATTTTGTTGTAGGTTTTTCACAATAGAGCCCCGGACATCGAGAAAAAACGGCGGAAGCAAAGCTGTAGACCTGCTTTGAAACCGATTTGCCAAACGCACATGCATAGTAGCTGCATCGTGGAATTTCTTTATCTTAAACAAACGAAGATCGCAGTTGTGGGTACAGAAAATTCCTCGTAAACAAGGAAGACCTTCCAAATTCTTTTTCAGTGTCTTGCCAATCGTAAAGTTTCCCCTCTGCGATCAAAGTTGCTAACCTCAGTGTTGGTTCTATTTTTGTGTGGACTGATATTTAAAAAATTGTGGTTGTTGGCTAAAATTGTTTTCTGCCGAATCAGTCAATTGGGAGTTATCTGACAAGTAGCAAGCGAATGTCGAGAAACCTCATCGGACAGTTTGATCACAATAGTGTACAGCTTGCCTAGCCAGTCCAAGAGTAATTTCTTACTTTTTTAAAATATTTATTATAGTAGTGTCAGTTGCAAATAGTCACATTTGATCAGATCAAAAATTAAATAAAACATTAATAAATAACTATTTCTGTTGGTGACATACATTGAAGTTATTTCAACTTTAAAAATTCTTAAAATTCTACCTGAATAAGCAAATAATACACTCCTGGAAATTGAAATAAGAACACCGTGAATTCATTGTCCCAGGAAGGGGAAACTTTATTGACACATTCCTGGGGTCAGATACATCACATGATCACACTGACAGAACCACAGGCACATAGACACAGACAACAGAGCATGCACAATGTCGGCACTAGTACAGTGTATATCCACCTTTCGCAGCAATGCAGGCTGCTATTCTCCCATGGAGACGATCGTAGAGATGCTGGATGTAGTCCTGTGGAACGGCTTGCTATGCCATTTCCACCTGGCGCCTCAGTTGGACCAGCGTTCGTGCTGGACGTGCAGACCGCGTGAGACGACGCTTCATCCAGTCCCAAACATGCCCAATGGGGGACAGATCCGGAGATCTTGCTGGCCAGGGTAGTTGACTTACACCTTCTAGAGCACGTTGGGTGGCACGGGATACATGCGGACGTGCATTGTCCTGTTGGAACAGCAAGTTCCCTTGCCGGTCTAGGAATGGTAGAACGATGGGTTCGATGACGGTTTGGATGTACCGTGCACTATTCAGTGTCCCCTCGACGATCACCAGTGGTGTACGGCCAGTGTAGGAGATCGCTCCCCACACCATGATGCCGGGTGTTGGCCCTTTGTGCCTCGGTCGTATGCAGTCCTGATTGTGGCGCTCACCTGCACGGCGCCAAACACGCATACGACCATCATTGGCACCAAGGCAGAAGCGACTCTCATCGCTGAAGACGACACGTCTCCATTCGTCCCTCCATTCACGCCTGTCGCGACACCAATGGAGGCAGGCTGCACGATGTTGGGGCGTGAGCGGAAGACGGCCTAACGGTGTGCGGGACCGTAGCCCAGCTTCATGGAGACGGTTGTGAATGGTCCTCGCCGATACCCCAGGAGCAACAGTGTCCCTAATTTGCTGGGAAGTGGCGGTGCGGTCCCCTACGGCACTGCGTAGGATCCTACGGTCTTGGCGTGCATCCGTGCGTCGCTCCGGTCCGGTCCCAGGTCGACGGGCACGTGCACCTTCCGCCGACCACTGGCGACAACATCGATGTACTGTGGAGGCCTCACGCCCCACGTGTTGAGCAATTCGGCGGTACGTCCACCCGGCCTCCCGCATGCCCACTATACGCCCTCGCTCAAAGTCCGTCAACTCCACATACGGTTCACGTCTACGCAGTCGCGGCATGCTACCAGTGTTAAAGACTGCGATGGAGCTCCGTATGCCACGGCAAACTGGCTGACACTGACGGCGGCGGTGCACAAATGCTGCGCAGCTAGCGCCATTCGACGGCCAACACCGCGGTTCCTGGTGTGTCCGCTGTGCCGTGCGTGTGATCATTGCTTGTACAGCCCTCTCGCAGTGTCCGGAGCAAGTATGGTGGGTCTGACACACCGGTGTCAATGTGTTCTTTTTTCCATTTCCAAGAGTGTATAATTCGACAATATTTCAAATATAAGATTCCCTTAAAATGTTTGAATAGTTTCATTTGAGAATACTGAAGGGCGATCTTTTATAATTGTTAAAAATTATTGAAGACGAACAGCCGGCCAGTGTGGCCGTGCGGTCCTAGGCGCTTCAGTCTGGATCCGCGTGACCGCTACGGTCGCAGGTTCGAATCCTGCCTCGGGCATGGATGTGTGTGATCTCCTTAGGTGTTAGGTTCTAGGGGACTGATGACCACAGATGTTAAGTCCCATAGTGCTCCGAGCCATATGAACCATTTTTGAAGACGGTTGTCTTGAATAAAAAAAATATTTTCTAAAATCTTGGCATTTGAATGATTTTTAACCTGGAATGTGTACCTCATTAATCACAAATTGTGAGAGGTAAAAATTCTTTGAAAAGGACATGGTCATAAGTTATAACATAAAAGGAACAGCATTACAGTACGTTTGTGGTAATGTTCCGCGACACCAAGCATTTCAGTCACACTACGCATCATACAGACACGCATATCACGGGTAACGGGTGGGGGGGGGGGGGGGAGGGGGTGCCGGAGTGGGGGAGAAAAGGGGTAGGGGCAAGTAAAACCACTGATGATTTGTGGTATTAAAATGTAACACAGATATTGCCTTGTCTTTTAGACAATATGTAACACCGAAAATGCTGATAAAATACCTTCTGCACCACAAAAAGTTTTCGCCGTTCAATATCCGTTGATAACTTGTACTGCACTTCTGATCCTGAATTGTAAGCTTTATTACAGAATCTATATTTAATACGTAATCGACGTAATAGTGTATTTATTTCTGACTGTGTATAATTGATTGTAATTATAATCAAAAGATTTTAAATTTCTGGGTAATAGCCAAGGGCACTTTATTTAAATGTATCGATAGCCACGACGAAATGACAGTAGCTGTGCCGTTGTTTATCTTTACGTATGGAGAGTGTCTGTCGCGTTGCGAACAGAGAGGAAGCAGACGAACTTGAGTGATGAAAGAGTGCGGAAGTGTTTGTTGGGCGCTCCTGCAGACGCGGTGTGCAGCTATGCTCGCGCCAGTGTAGGCGCACATAATTCGTTAACCCGCGACTATTGAGAGCACCGTAGGAGTGGACAGGCGGAGGAATCTGCAATTATAACAATTATCTGCCCCATAATTCTCCGTGGCGCTGGAGACGAGTCTGGGTCCTCAAGCAGCAGGAGCAGCAGCAACAACGGCAGCTCAGTATTGTCGTCGGCTACATTCTTCGTCGTCCGCACAGCTGCAACATTGTCACACGCCATAGTATGGTAGAGGCATTACCCACACACATTTGTTTCACAATGTATGACTAACATGAATAATGACCTGCAATAGTTAAAACTTGTAGGGCACCTGTGTTGTTATCGTCCTCAGACATTATTACCAAGCAGGGTGCCTTTCCTCTCCATACTATCACCGAGTGTCGTAAGAATATAAAAATTGATTAACTATTTACTACCAGTTTTGTTTCTTTGGTGATGACCAGTTTCAGGCTAAATTTTATGCCTCAGTAACTGTTCAGAGTTGTATTTCATAAAAGAGGCTTAACAAATTTGCAAATTTGAGCATTTATCTTCATTCACTTAAAGTAACGTAAAATTTCACTGGCAAAACTAATAATTACAGATCCAGCGCAAATTAAGAATGCGCAATTATATTTATTCTGTTCAAATGGCTCTGAGCACTATGCGACTTAAGTTCTGAGGTCATCAGTCGCCTAGAACTTAGAACTAATTAAACCTAACTAACCTAAGGACATCACACACATCCATGCCCGAAGCAGGATTCGAACCTGCGACCGTAGCGGTCACGCGGTTCCAGACTGAAGCGCCTTTAACCGCACGGCCACACCGGCCGGCTATTTATTCTGTATTTAGTTTAGTGAGTGACTTCAGGTGGCTTGGTATGTATTTTATTGTTTTTATATTAAAAGGAAAATCAATTGCTCATTTGCTTAAAGAGAATTCAATTCAGTCTTTCAATAATCAAAAGTAAATTTCTTGCCCTTTCCAAAATTTGCATTACTTACACTGAGGTAATTTCTTTTACATAACCAGGTTTTAGGTATGAGCATTGATTTAACAAGTAACTCCATTTAACTATACTTTAAAAATTATTACTCCAGCATAAGTAACTGCAAACGCAATGCTTTCTATTTCACTTGTTTTCCCGTGAACTACTGTGCTGTGGAAAAGCGTGACAAACTTCTGTTGCCACGCCAGTGATTATTTGCTGAAATTTCGTTGCCATTACTTTTATTAAGGTTCTGAAGATTCATTGTCCTACCGTGCTGTCGATCTCTTAATTATCAAGTTTTTAGTTAATTAGTGTTTTCTTTGTACTATCATTAATTTTTGTATTTAATATGACGTGGTAACTTTTCCCCCTGTGTCGTTTGTGAGCGACTGCAGTATATTCCGCCCATTTCAAAATTATCGTCAGGATTTGGATTAGGTTTAGAATAGATTCTTTCTCCAACTAACCGGTGTTATTTTCCTTCGGTAGCGATACCCTTGCTCACTATAAAACTTCATTAGGCGTATGAGATCACCGTCAGTTATATCGCAGTCCAGTAGGCCGATTAGGAAGGGAGAGATTACAACTCGATGGTGCCACTGCGGTCGGATAGGCGGCTAACAGTCTTGTTAGGGCCAGCAGCTGACTGGTGATCTATCAGATCCCCTGGCATAATAGATTTTAGCCTGTTGAAAGCCAGCATAAGCAACTTTTAGCTATATATGGTACGTTGTGGGTACGGACCTCGGGCACAACTAACGCCCAATTAAATAATAGGTTGTATTCACTTAGATAATCCACATGGAAACGACGGGAGGCTAGATGAATAGATAACTATGCATACAGTCGGAAGTCATAAAGCGCAAAATACATTGTTGTTGATAATTCTTCCGGGTTATATGGCCGTGGACCACGGCCATATAACCCGGAAGAATTATCAATAACAGTACCATCCGGTCGTGAAAGCCTTCATTGTATGGCAAAATACATTAACAGAAACACTGAAGATACACTGATGAGCAATAGCATTATGACCATTGAACAGCGTGAAATTGAATGCCGTCTGATGATGTTGCGCTCACGTGGCGCGTCAAGGAAGGAATATAATTAGCAGAAGAGATGAGCGGGAGCCACATCCACCATATTAACGATAAAATGTAACAATACTGTACCAACAACCGTTATTTTGATATTGTTTTATTAGGCAACTAGTTTCGACCTTCCAGTCGCCTCATTTCTCAGGCCTGTCACGTGAATGACATGAAGTACTATTCGTCCATATATATTAGATCTACAACTTTGCTTCCGCCGTTTTGCAGTAGACGGCATTAGTGGAACGTAGTGGCGCAAGTCGTAGGTCGTAAGTGTGATACAGTAAGCTTAGGCATTTGAGAACATATCGCCATCAAAATATTAGTCGATTTTTGATTGCTTCTTAAAGTTATTATCGGCTGAATATGTCAACTTACGAGCCCAGTTTTCGTCATCTGTGGGAGGTTTTAATTTTCTGCTTTGATATGAAGAAATCTGCGGTTGACGCTCATAAAAGCTGGGTAAGACCAATGATGAGACACCTGTTAGTGGCAGAACTACGGTGATTTTGACGTTGAAGACCGGCATGGTTGTGAAAGAATGAAAGCTTTCGGTACTAGTGCAACCGACGGGATCAATCGCAGGGGAACGTTATCGAAAGCAGTTAATGTGTTTGAGCCGATCACTGAAAGACAAACGAGCACAATACAGCGATAGACATGAAAAGGTGATTTTGCAGCATGACAGTGCTCGACCCCATGTGGCAAAAGCCCCCAAAACATACCTGGGAACGTCGAAATGGGAAGTCCTCCCCCTTCCTCCGTATTCTCCAGACGTTGTTCCCTTTGACTAAACTTTTAGTTCAATGGAACACGACTTGGCTGCTCAGCAATTCCTGTCATATGAACAACTGCATAATTGGACCGATTCTTTGATCTTCTCGAAAGACGCCCAGTTCTTCCGCCGCGGGATTCGTATGCTGCCCGAAAGATGGGAGAAAGCAGTGGCCAGCGATGGCCAATACTTTGAAACGTAAATTTTTGGTAAAATTCTCACAATGAAGCTTCTAACTTTGAGAAGAAACGGCGGAAGCAAAGTTGTATCGCCAGTAAGACAAGGCACCAGTCTTCGCGTCTGGTACCGTAGATATCGTACTTCATGAGAATAAGTGTTCATTTGACAGTTTCTCTCACATGTGCCAAGAGCACTTGTCCCACAAATGCAAGAGTCTCACAGGTCTGAAGACGACGTGACTGGAAGGTCGAAACTTGTTGCGTAATAAAACAATCTTAAAATCACCACTGTTGGCACTGTGTTCTTACATTTCATCGACCAGCCACTGTCACACGCTCCTGAACCGAGGATAGAGTTACATTTGTATCAACCATACGTGCAGCAAATGGGGATATCCACTAACATTAACTGCTTTGGCAAAGAGCGGATTCTTGCGGCCCAGTGCATGGGAACGGTCATCGTGGAAATGGCGAAGCTGGAAGGCTGTTTCCGTGGTATCGCCGTGATCATCTATGAAAAGTGGTCCAACTGCGGTGTTAACTACGAGCAGGCAACAAGGTGTTGGACGTCCACACTACGTCACAGAACGTGGAGGTCGGAGGCACGTCCACTCTGTAAAGAAAAACAGGAGGTGATCTGAGGCAGATCTGACTGCGCGTGCGATGCTGCTGCAGAAAAGTGTCCCTGAGTACACCAGTCAGAACACGTCGTTGAATAATGTGCTCTGCAGCAGACGACACCTACGTATTCCCATGTTGACGCGAAGATATCGTCAATTATGATTCCTACGGGCAAGAGCACACTGAAACTGTCTCAATGGGAATGTGTCACCTGGTCGGCTGAATCACGATTCTTATTACACCAGATCGACTATCGTACCTGCATAAGCTGTAATCCAGGCATCCCTTCATGACTGATGTCTTCCTCGACGGCGACGGCATCTTCCAGCTGGGTAATACACTCCTGGAAATTGAAATAAGAACACCGTGAATTCATTGTTCCAGGAAGGGGAAACTTTATTGACACATTCCTGGGGTCAGATACATCACATGATCACACTGAGAGAACCACAGGCACATAGACACAGGCAACAGAGCATGCACAATGTCGGCACTAGTACAGTGTATATCCACCTTTCGCAGCAATGCAGGCTGCTATTCTCCCACGGAGACGATCGTAGAGATGCTGGATGTAGTCCTATCGAATGGCTTGCCATGCCATTTCCACCTGGCGCCTCAGTTGGACCAGCGTTCGTGCTGGACGTGCAGACCGCGTGAGACGACGCTTCATCCAGTCCCAAACATGCTCAATGGGGGACAGATCCGGAGATCTTGCTGGCCAGGGTAGTTGACTTACACCTTCTAGAGCACGTTGGGTGGCACGGGATACATGCGGACGTGCATTGTCCTGTTGGAACAGCAAGTTCCCTTGCCGGTCTAGGAATGGTAGAACGACGGGTTCGATGACGGTTTGGATGTACCGTGCACTATTCAGTGTCCCCTCGACGATCACCAGTGGTGTACGGCCAGTGTAGGAGATCGCTCCCCACACCATGATGCCGGGTGTTGGCCCTGTGTGCCTCGGTCGTATGCAGTCCTGATTGTGGCGCTCACCTGCACGGCGCCAAACACGCATACGACCATCATTGGCACCAAGGCAGAAGCGACTCTCATCGCTGAAGACGACACGTCTCCATTCGTCCCTCCATTCGCGCCTGTCGCGACACCACTGGAGGCGGGCTGCACGATGTTGGGGCGTGAGCGGAGGACGGCCTAACGGTGTGCGGGACCGTAGCCCAGCTTCATGGAGACGGTTGCGAATGGTCCTCGCCGATACCCCAGGAGCAACAGTGTCCCTAATTTGCTGGGAAGTGGCGGTGCGGTCCCCTACGGCACTGCGTAGGATCCTACGGTCTTGGCGTGCATCCGTGCGTCGCTGCGGTCCGGTCACAGGTCGACGGCCACGTGCACCTTCCGCCGACCACTGGCGACAACATCGATGTACTGTGGAGACCTCACGCCCCACGTGTTGAGCAATTCGGCGGTACGTCCACCCGGCCTCCCGCATGCCCACTATACGCCCTCGCTCAAAGTCCGTCAACTGCACATACGGTTCACGTCCACGCTGTCGCGGCATGCTACCAGTGTTAAAGACTGCGATGGAGCTCCGTATGCCACGGCAAACTGGCTGACACTGACGGCGGCGGTGCACAAGTGCTGCGCAGCTAGCGCCATTCGACGGCCAACACCGCGGTTCCTGGTGTGTCCGCTTTGCCGTGCGTGTGATCATTGCTTGTACAGCCCTCTCGCAGTGTCCGGAGCAAGTATGGTGGGTCTGACACACTGGTGTCAATGTGTTCTTTTTTCCATTTCCAGGAGTGTATTAAGTCACAAGGCCAACTTCGTCCTACAGTGGTTTGAGGAGCTTTTACTTGTTCATCCAGACCGCGTTTTGCCTTAGTTATACGAGGGAAATCCCAAAAGTAAGGTCTCCTATTTTTTTTACAAGTACATAGACCTGTACATTTCTACAATGGTTTACATCATTTTACAGTTTGAACGTTTAGCTATATTTCGACGTAATCACCATTTCTGGCGATACATTTTTATAGACGCTGTGGCAGTTTTTGTATGCCCCAGCTCGCCGCCATGCTCTTCAGAAAGTTACGAACCTCTTCTTTCACCTCGTCGTCGGAGCAGAATCGCTGGGACCACAATTAACGCTGACAGGTACTGTGAGACTCTGAAAAAACTCAAAAGGGGCAATTCAGAACCGGAGGAGAGGAATGTTGAGCAAGGGCGTACACATTCTTCAAGACAACGCCCGCCCACACATCGCTCGGCCAACCGTTGGTCCTCTGCAACAGTTTCAGTGGAACATAATCACCCACCACCCTGACTTGGCGCCCAGTGACTGTCACCTGTTCCCTAGGTTAAAAGAACATTTGGCCAGAAAGCGATTCAGCTCCGACGACGAGGTGAAAGAAGAGGTTCATAACTTTCTGAGCAGCACGGCGACGAGCTGGTATGACATGGACATACTAAAACTGCCACAGCGTCTACAAAAATGCATGGACAGAAATGGTGATTATGTCGAAAAATAGCTAAATGTTCAAGCTGTAAACTGATGTAAACCATTGTAGGAATGGTACCCTCGTAGTTACACGATATTTTCCTTTGCACGTATAGGTTATCATTTGGAAGTACACAATATAGTTTTAAGAAGGTTCATTGAAGTTTTTATAATAAAATGGAAAAGTACTTGCGCATTATGGTGTATCTCATTATTTGTAAGATAAACAGCTTGCTCTGATATCGCAAACTGGTTGATATTTTGTGGTTTTCCATGTGTCACTGTTTCCGAACATTGTAACTGCCATTTGCTGTTTCTAGGATGTCATCGTTTTCCTGACTGTGCCCAACTTTCTCTGGTTTTTCTTTCACTTGTTATTTCTGTGACTGATGTAAGTTGTGTGTGTGTGTGTATGTGTGTGTGTCTATGTGTGTGTATAGTTTTTATTTTGTTATTTATTTTCACACACACACACACACACACACACACACACACACACACACACACAAACAAATACAAACACACACACACACACACACACACACATGGGAGGGAAATAGAATTTGTGACAATCTGTTGGGATTACTATTACAAGATCAATCAGTGTAAATGGTGAGTAGTTAGGCAGTCATACTCACTTGATAATTCTGTTGTATCTTCTTTGAAGCCTCTTATTTCGTACACGCGGCTATTTTCTTATAATGTTAGGAGATGGTTAGGAGGCGTCTTTCATTATTTATTCTAATTTCACGTGTTTCTCTCTTGTAGTGTTGTGGATATTTTCTCACAAATGATCTGCAAAGGTTGAGTGGCTTGCCCCATATTTCCTTGCTCTGATCTTTGCACTAGGTGTCGTATGTTCTGCTGGTCTGTCCTGCATATCCTGTAATATTTCAGGACGTCCAATAAAGATGCCTTGTAACTAAGTTGAAGCGCGTCTTGGTGCACAAGTTAAATAAAAACTCTTAAAGTGGATCACGCAAAAGGCGTTTTTCTTTTGAACCGCAGTAATTTATACAGAACTGCTGCGAAAATGGCTACCACAAGAAACTTGTTACTTTGATGTCTTGGCAAGCAATTTCGCTGGACTCAAACCCACTGGATCTCATATGGTGATCGTTACTGGGCGCTAGCTCCACTCCCGGAAGCCACGGTCCTGAAATTACGAGGCTGCGTCGAGTGTAAGAAGTATTTCGCATAAGACTAGTACAGTTTTAACATTACCATTACATCTTCTGGCACAGTCGCCTCTGGAGAACTTAGAATCCAGACCACGTGCTTCATAGGCCTAAGAAAACTGATTCTCTACACAAAAAAGGAATATTTATCATATTTTGCACCAAACTAGCGTGAGGCTCCTGAGTTGTTTTATACAAATCTAGCGACTGGGCCCGGCTTCGCACGAGTAGCATCTCGTATCTACGGCCAGACAGCTTGTGGCAGCGTATCGTATTCTGTTTGAGTGTCACTGTGTATAGTTATGGATAAATTTCAAGAACTGAATATCGTCACTTTCGTATAACTTACGCGGTGTAAGCAGAACACGGTAGGAGCGTTGTCAGGGGGTGTGAATGTTATGTTTTCCATATTAAATTGCAATTAGAAATGATATCTCATGGCAATTATTGAGGCTCATCGTGATGCAAATAATACGTTAATAACTAATGAAAATATTGTATGCAAGTAACGGCTGTACGTGTGTGTGAGTGATTCAATATGTATCGGGGGCTGGCTGAGGTACCACAAATAAAAGAAAAAAGTTAGAGAAAAACACGCGTGACGTAAATGTTTATCTCGTGTTGCAGCATTCCTCTTGTGATGCTTAATACGTACTGTGATGCACTGTCGAGACTTGATGCCAGACTTCTTCATAGTGCCACACAGAGAATTACGTCCACATCAAGATTTGATTCAAGGAAGGCGGAAATCTGAAAGTGGAGTCATCTTTTGCGCTGCTAAAATAACGTACTGTATGTAAAAGCTGCTGAAGCAGTTTTTCGGAAAAAGGCTTACTTGTAGCACAAAAAATAAAAAAACCATATATTTTCGATTCAGTTGGTTTTCGCTATGCAATTGTTTTCAAACTATTTCAAAGAAACTATTGATTCAAATATTTGATTATTTCAAAGTGTAAGCCCTACATCACCGCCTGACGACGCGATAGTTACATTTTCATTATTGGTCATATTTACTACGATACATCAAAACTGAGTAAGTCACTGCCCGTTGATTGAAGAATCTGCAATGAATTAAGACTGTGAATTGTTACTGCTAATCGGAGGGAAACAGAGCTCCCACTCTGAAACTGTTGTCATATTTCGAAATTCGTGCCTCTAAATCACTGAGAGGTGAATGCTAGGTTAACAGGCAGAGCAGACAAAAGCGACCCAGGCTTGATTAGATCCTAGAACCTTCCGGCTTCCATCCACAGTCTCTACCGCTGCACCACTATACTTCTGCAGTTTTCGATACTGTTGGTAAGTGACAATGAAATCATTTCTACAGCTTAACTTCAATTAATCCTAGTTCATACAATTTGTGGAAATATTTATAAATTATATACAAAAACCATCCTCATTAATCACTGTATCTGTTAGTTAAAACCAGGTGAAAATCCCAGAGAGAGAGAGAGAGAGAGAGAGAGAGAGGTGAGAAGACCCCTGTAGGTTTAGGAAAAGGTTTGTTACTAGGATGACTCGATTTCCACGCATGTATTGTATGTAGCCCTGATCACTGCCTTTTTAGATGTACAGGCAGTCGTTAATTGTTCGCTTGTACAAAAACTCAAAATTAAGTGGCAACATGGTTTCAGTGAAACAGCAAAATGAAAGAGGTAAAGAAGCCTCACGGGCGGCAGCTGCCACTCCTTTGCACTCTGCAGATCCGTGTTGTATGTGATGCGTCACATACAACACCTAGCAGTCCAGGACTTAAAGTGCTACAGCTTTCGCCGCAAGTGCATCCGGAAACTAGACGCTATGCATTGTTGAACTATAGAGTGGCTCTCTTCACGAAGTTGGTCCATCCTAACGACCAAAGGTATATTAACTACATAGCAAGGACAAAGACCGCTGAATACCAAGGTATAAATTTTGCAAAGGTATGAAAGATTTGATTCAAGGAAGGCGGAAATCTGGAATTGGAGTCATCTTTTGCGCTGCTAAAATAACGTACTGTATGTAAAAATTACTGGAAACAAAAGAAAAATTCGGAGTAGGTATTAAAATTCATGGAGAAGAAATAAAAACTTTGAGGTTCGCCGATGACATTGTAATTCTGTCAGAGACAGCAAAGGACTTGGAAGAGCAGTTGAATGGAATGAACAGTGTCTTGAAAGGAGGATATAAGATGAACATCAACAAAAGCAAAACAAGGATAATGGAATGTAGTCTAATTAAGTCGGGTGATGCTGAGGGAATTAGATTAGGAAATGAGGCACTTAAAGTAGTAAAGGAGTTTTGCTATTTGGGGAGCAAAATAACTGATGATGGTCGAAGTAGAGAGGATATAAAATGTAGGCTGGCAATGGCAAGGAAAGCGTTTCTGAAGAAGAGAAATTTGTTAACATCCAGTATTGATTTAAGTGTCAGGAAGTCATTTCTGAAAGTATTCGTATGGAGTGTAGCCATGTATGGAAGTGAAACATGGACGATAAATAGTTTGGACAAGAAGAGAATAGAAGCTTTCGAAATTTGGTGCTACAGAAGAATGCTGAAGATTAGATGGGTAGATCACATAACTAATGAGGAAGTATTGAATAGGATTGGGGAGAAGAGAAGTTTGTGGCACAACTTGACCAGAAGAAGGGATCGGTTGGTAGGACATGTTCTGAGGCATCAAGGGATCACCAATTTAGTATTGGAGGGCAGCGTGGAGGGTAAAAATCGTAGAGGGAGACCAAGAGATGAATACACTAAGCAGATTCAGAAAGATGTAGGTTGCAGTAGGTACTGGGAGATGAAAAAGCTTGCACAGGATAGAGTAGCATGGAGAGCTGCATCAAACCAGTCTCAGGACTGAAGACCACAACAACAACAACATGAAAGATGATGAAATAATTGAAAATGGACTTGACTCTTTTCGTCCCTAAGAGGGAAGCCCGTATTTCAAAAAAAAAAATATTGTATCACTTTCCCCTTTAACAGACTCAAAGATATACATATCTTAACTATCCCTGGCAGGTACACAAGCTGTATCTCATACAGTAGTTCTACAAATATCAACGGTTGCAAACCTGGGAGAAATGGTGCTATAGTTTTACTGTATTGCTATGCTCTTCAGAAGGATGGTGGTGGGGTAACGCGCCTTGTCATGGAGCAGTACACCACGTGAAGCTTCAGGCAATAGCGTCATTATATCTCGTCTGTTTGTACCGTATGCTTCAGGTAGCCTGTAGAACACCTAGCATTTATTTTCGTGTTAATTTCATCTTAGATTAGGGACGGGGAAGGCACCTAGCCACTGTAGTGTTCATTATCGATACCATAAATAGTTAGGAAACAAACAGCGATGTGTTTTAGAGCATAAAAATGGGGTGAGCCAGAAGCAGGAACAGTGTCTCAATGTTATCAGGGTAGGCAACGTTTGGAGAGTAAAGCAACTGGAAGGGTCGGTGAAACGAAATGAAACAGCTCGAGTATCGATACTATTTCAGTGATTACAAGACTGAGAGAAATTTACAAACAACTCAGCGGTATGAGTCCACTTATCAATATGACATTGCATCCCATCTGCCTAGGGTCGATATACTGATTCAGTTGGATAAGGTGTCAGACAGGTATTGTATACTCTGCTGAGGTAAGCTCGCCAACAAATGTAACCAGCCCTTGATATCCTGGAAACTGGCCAAGCGACAATGTTGACGTACTAGCTGGTCCTACAGTTGTTCTGTTGGAGACAGTTCTGGGAAATTTTGCTGGCTGCAGGAGCACCGAAGTAGTGCAAAAAGAGAGCATCACCCCACTCTACACTGTTCCCAAATTTATTCAATATGGCGGAGACAGATATGGAAACGCTGCAATGACGTCATGGCGAGAAATTGAAATTTTGGAGGGAAAATAGGTCAACTCGGCTACCTCCACTAACCTAACCCCCGACACCCCTCCCCTCCACTCCCCCTCTCCCCTCCCACTTCCCGGAAAATGGCAGGAAGTTCAAATTCCAGCATGACAATGCAACACACCACAGCTACCCCCAACTAACCTAAGGAAATGGTGGGGAAAAAAGGTCACCTGGGCTACCTCCACTAACCTAAGTCATCCGACCGTCACCTCTTCCTAGGAACTGGCAGGAAAAGGACTCATTCTGTGCAGTATAGTATGGACATAAGTCATTATTTTGCAGGCAGTGTTTATTCAAACAATTAGAGGCAGTACCTCCATCCAGTGTGTACACTATGAGGTCTGGAGTCCAACTGACCTAGTATACAGTACTGCCACAAGGGCGCCATCACCTCTTCCATGACATCATCCAAGACCGCGGTCTGTAGGGGAAAAATGGCGGGAAAATGACTCAGCCTGCGATGAGATGCTGGACAGGATGGACATAAGTCTTTATTTTGCAGGCAGTCTTTATTTAAACAATTTGAAGCAGCACCGCAATCCAGTATATTCACCATGAGGTCCGGAGTCCAACTGACCTAGTACACTGTACCACAGCCAGAGGGCGCTATCATCCCTCCGATGATGTAACGGAAGATGGCGGTATGGAGGGGAAAAATGGCGAGAAAGGGACTTAGACTGTTCTGGGCTGCTGGAGACATGAAGAAGTGTACTTTATTTATTTTTGGAACAATTTATTTAGGGACAGATTTGAATAGTATATTTATTACACTGACACAAAACACTCGCTCTGATGTGCTTGGGGTCATAGTAAACGGGTTATAGACCTACAAACTACTCATAAATAGTGCAGTACACTGATGTACAACCCGTAATTAGTGAAATAAACGAGTACACAGCATACATACCTGCAAACTACTCGTAAATAATCGAAATAATGCAGTACACTGATGTACAGACAAGCAAACAACTCGTTGTCAGCGTGTTTGCATAGCGTTACACATGTATTATTTTTTGACAATTTACGAGTTGCTTGCATCTCTGTATGCTGTGTACTGCATTATTTCGGTAATTTACGAGTTGTTTGCTTGTCTGTACATCAGTCTACTGCATTATTTACGTGATAAGCCGAGCAGTCTGAGGCGCTGCAGTCATGGGCTGTGAAACTGGTTCCGGCAAAGGTTCAAGTCCTCCCTCGGACATGGGTGTGTGTGTTTGTCCTTAGGATAACTTAGGTTAAGTAGTGTGTAAGCTTAGTGACTGCTGACCTTAGCAGTTAAGTCCCAAAAGATTTCACACATTTCAACATTTTTTTTTTTTTTTGCCTTATTTACGAGTAGTACGCAGGTCTGTAAACTGTGTATTGTGATCCCAAGCACGACAGAGCGAAGGTTTTGTATCAGTGTAATAAATATTGTGTGTCAAATCCGCCCCAAAATAAATTGTTCCAAAAATAAATAAAGTACACTCCTTCCTCTCTCCAGCATCACAGAACAGGCTGTGTCCTTTTCCTGCCAGTTTCTAGGAAGAGGTGGCGGTTGGATGACTTAGGTTAGTTGAGGTAGCGCAAGTGACCTTTTTTTCCCGCCATTTTCTTAGGTTAGTGGAGGTAGCCATTGTGTGTTGCATTGTCCTGCTCGAATTTGAACTTCCCACCATTTTCTGAGGGTGGAGATGGGGTAGGGGGAGGGTAGGGGATGGAGTTTGTGGGGGTCGGGTTAGGCTGGTGGAGGTAGCCCAACTAACCTTTCTTCCCACCAAAATTTGAACTTCCTGCCATGATGTCATTGCACCATTTCCATCTCTATCGCCGCTATCTTGGATCCGTCGTCTTGAATAAATTTGGCAACCTTGGAGAGTGGGGTGGCGCTCTCTTTGCTCCACTACTCCTAAAGTGCATCAAGAGATACGTTCCAGGTGTGTATCAGCATTGCACTGCTCAAAATTGGCACCATGATACCACCCCACCAGAAATAACACATCGAGCGAGATGGCTCAGTTGTTAGCACACTGGAATCTCGTTTGGGAGGACGATGTTTCAGACCCACATCTGGCTATCCTGATTTCGGTTTCGCGATTTTCCTAAATCGCTTCAGGCAAATGTTTGGATGGTTCTTCTGAAAGGGCACTGGTGATTTCCTTCCCCATCATTCCCAAATCCTAGCTTGTCTCTAGTGACCTCACTGTCGATAGGACATTGAACACTAATCTCCTCGTCGAGAGGCAACACATGTGGACGCAGGATGTCCGTGAAGTACCGTTGTGTCATCGGAGTTCCCTTAATCCTTACCAGGCATAATACTGCTTTGCCTCTCCAGAACTTTGGAAGAATGGGTTTTCTCGCAATATTCCCACAGTGCTCCTGCCGAAGGTCATCAGGGGTAGTGCAGTACCGCGATTCATCGCTAATAGGTGCGATTCCATTCGTTACCAGTCCATGCTTCCTAGTTACCATATCACTCCAAACGCACCAGTTTGTGTACAGGCGTAAACGGCAGCCAAAACATGGGACGATAAATCCGTAGCTCGAATGCAGCTAGTCGCCGACGAATGGTGCGGGGTGACACAGGATGTTTCAGGGGTTTCACTACCTGTTCTTGGGTAGTAAGGAAATTTTTGAAGGGGTTAGATGTGCATGGTGCAAAATACTGAGATCCTCCATTGTGGTTGTCAGACGAGGTCAATCGGAACCAAGACGATCAGTATTCCTGCATCATGCAATCCAAAATCGTGCCACTGTCACATACGAATGTCGCACATGTCTGGGTACAACACTGTGCAACGCCACTATGGGACCGCGTTCAAATTCTGTTGAATGCTGCTAACGCTGTCTCACACGAGTAGGAGAAAGTTGGGGGTGGGGGGGGGGGGGGGGGGAGCGGGAAGGTCGGGTAGTGGTTTGAAACAGGGTACCGAGTTTCTGATGTCACTATTTATGCCCTCTGGTGGAGAAACACAGAATTACACTCCATTGGTAAAGTAGGAAATGCGACCAAACTGACGAGTTCTTGCTGTTCAGTTTACTGTGTCTTCGAAGCTAAGTTTGTTTTATGGTATCAACTGAGTAATGTTCTTTTGTTTGTAAAGTGCGATTATTTCATATCCATTACAATTAGAAACGCTATTTGTCCAGAGTTATTACATGATTAGTATGGATTTGGTTCAACAATAGCAATCGTTTGTTTCGTTTTTATAACCTTCACACTCTCGGTAAGACGGGGTCGTTGAGTGGAAGACATCGGGTAGTACCTGGTCAGTCCTTCGACAATGATTCTATGGATGAAGACAATTAAAAGAACTGAAAGTTCAATTGCTTGTGCTATGACGACGTATTTTAAAATACAGAAGCAAGTTGGATTCACCATGGAAAGTGTCTTTACTGGTCCCATAAAAGCAACAGTGGATCAGATGGTGGAGATTGTTACTTTACACGTGAATTTTGTGAATAACACTGTTAGTTACATTGTATTTCAATAAACAATTTTGATACTTTTCCACTGAAAATCTTGTGTGCCTAGATTCCAATAAACTTACCCGTACCTACTGTTATCGCACCAATGGGATAAGACCATCTGATTTTAATTATTCCGTAAGGTAACATCTTACCAGATAAGTACTGAAGCTATGACGTTCTCGCGCGACCGCTACGGTTGCAGGTTCGAATCCTGCCTCGGGCATGGACGTGTGTGATGCCCTTAGGTTAGTTAGGTTTAAGTTGTTCTAAGTTCTAGGGGACTGATGACCTCAGATGTTAAGTCCCATCGTGCTCAGAGCCATTTGAACCATTTTTATGACTTTCTCGGACTAGTATAATGTACTTAATTAAACAATGATTATTTTTACTAATTCTCACAATTTCTGGTTTAAATAGCTTGGCGCGAAAGTGCCTCGGAGTACAGCGACGCGAGTTCAATGTAGCTTCCCGTGCGTAACATCTCCACGCCCTTCGCAGTGACCACTCAACGTCTGACTGTCCGCGATCCTTATACAGATGTTACAAAGATGTCGAATACTTAGAGAGGTGGTAGTACTCATCGAAACAAGAAAGGAATGACACACCCTTTGAAGTACACCCGGTTATTGTTGTACCTGCAGGCACGGATAGAAGACGCGACTCTGTAATGTCCGCACATGGTTGACTGGCGTGGCTTAGAATTTATTCTAGTGCCTAGGGGCCTGGCCCGGGAACGAGCAGACCAAATTATGCTCCCCCTCCCCCCCCTCCCCCCCCCTCCCCCCCCCTCCCTCGGCCAATCCAGCGGCCCTGAGATGTCTGCGTCAGATGTCTGAACACATTGCGAAGAAAGTGTGCTGGTGCGCCATCATGCATGAACCACATTTGTTTTCTTTGCTGTAATGGCACAGCCTCCAGGAAGGTAGGCAATGTGTTAATGAGAAAGTTCAGATAATGCGACTTATTTAACCTTTGAGGTAGCACCACGTACGACCCTATAACTCAATCGCCAAGAAGTGCCTGCCCGCACGTTGATTGAGAATCGGTATTGATGCCCTCTTTCCTGAACTGCTTGGCGATTTACATCTGCCCATACATGGTGGTTACGAAATTTCACAACACCATCTCGTGTGAATCGTGCCTCATCTGTAAATAAAATCTTGGATGTTAACAATGGATTTGCGGCGAAACACTGCGACAGCCGTTGATAGAACCGCCGTCTACCATGATAATCCTGTGGCCTTAGAGCAAGAACACGCTGTATATGATACGGGTACGACAATTGTTCATGAAGTATCCCCAGATGACAGAGTGAGACACTCGTTCTGCTGCTGCTGCTAATCGTCGCACACTGCTCCCTGTGGTTTCTTCCACCGAACGTTGCACGCACTCCATGTGAGGCGTGAGGACTGTGCGCGACCTACCACTGTCTGTCTTTCGAGATGCATGGGTACCTGTGTCCCTCAGACGCTGGACAAGTCTACTGAACAGCTTATCAGATGGCACTCTGCGCCGTGAACATTTTTCAGCGTAGAAGGCACGCGCTCGCAGGCTAGTCCATTCGCTAAACCACAGCAGAATATCAAATCTGCCAGTTCAGTAGTCGAGTAGTAAGCTTCCATTGCTAACAAGTGGTGGAAAAGAGAAAATGTAAATGTACAGTGCCGTTTGTACGGACAAACTGCACAATAACAGTAAACACATAAGTGAATCTGCGTTTGGAAGAAGGTAAAAAACAGTGAGTCGTATCCAGGGATGACCGTACTGTACAACACGACGAAAACTAACGCAGCCTACCACACAACCGACTGCAGACGACCTAAAGGTAGGTAGAGTACTGTGAGTGAGAGGTCATTATACCCAGCTGACACACCTGACGGAGCGCCAATGGACCGACTGTACTAATATCTACAACCAAGAATCGCGCAGCCCTTCCTATAAACACGTGTTTATCAAATGTTCAAATGTTTGTGAATTCCGAAGGGACCAAACTGCTGAGGTCATCGGTCCCTAGACTTACACGCTACTTAAACTTACTTATGCTGAGAACAACACACACACCCATGCCTGAGGGAGGACTCGAACCCCCGGTGGGAGCGGCCACGCAATCCGTGACATGGCGCCACTAACCGCGCGGCCATTCAGCGCGGCTACGTGTTTATCTCGGAAAGTATGTGTTTCTGGACCCCTGTTTACTGCAGTTATTTTTCTTTTTCGATGAGTACTACCACCTGTCAAAGTATTCGACACTTTTCTTGAACACCTCGTATAACCTACCAAGCCTAGTAACAACACTAAACACCAACGAAACTAACTCACTGTGACGGCCGTTCTGCTGTCACGGAAAACTGATTCTACACACATCAAAATAAGCATTGCATCACCTCGGATTCGGAACCTGTCCAGAAAATTGGAATAGAGATCAACGTAAACATCATTTCCGCCCTTTTAATTGTTCATGAAAACCACACATTGCATTTTGTACCATCATACAGCGAGACCTTCAGAGGTTAAAGGCGCTACAGTCTGGAACCGCACGACCGCTACTGTCGCAGGTTCGAATCCTGCCTCGGGCATGGATGTGTGTGATGTCCTTAGGTTAGTTAGGTTTAAGTAGTTCTAAGTTCTAGGGGACTTATGACCACAGCAGTTGAGTCCCATAGTGCTCAGAGCCATTTTTTTGAACCTTCAGAGGTGATGTTCTAGATTGCTGTACATACCGGTGCCTCTAATACCCAGTCGCACGTCCTCTCGCACTGATGCATGCCTGTATTCGTCGTGGCATATTATCCACAATTTATCGAAGCACTGTTGGTCCAGATTTCCCCACTCCTGAACGACGATTCGGCGTAGATTCCTCAGAGTGGTTGGTGGGTAACGTCATCCATAAACAGCCCTTTTCAATCTATCCCAGGCAGACGCTGGCCACTCCAGTCGAGCGATGTCGTTATCCTGAAGGAAGTCATTCACAAAACGTGAACGATTGGGGCGCGAATTGTCGTCCATGAAGATGAATACCTCGCCAATACGCTGCCGATATGGTTGCACTATCGGTCGGAGGATGTCATTCACGTATCCTACAGCCGTTACGGCGCCTTCCATGACCACCAGCGGTGTACGTCGGCCCCACATAATGCCA
This sequence comes from Schistocerca americana, assembly GCF_021461395.2. Classification (NCBI taxonomy): domain Eukaryota; kingdom Metazoa; phylum Arthropoda; class Insecta; order Orthoptera; family Acrididae; genus Schistocerca; species Schistocerca americana. The sequence continues at coordinate 645,740,232 of NC_060122.1, read as the reverse complement.
CCCCAAAACAGCAGGGAACCTCCATCTTGCTGGACTCGCTGTACAGTGTGTCTAAGGCGTTCATTCTGACCGGGTTGCCTCCGAACACTTCTCCGTCGATTGCCTGGTTGAAGGCATATGCGACACTCATCGGTGAAGAGTACGTGATTGCAATCCTGAGCGGTCCTTCCAGCATGTTGTTGGGCCCATCTGCACAGCACTGCATGTTGTCGTGGTTGCAAAGATGGACCTCGCTATGGACGTCGGGAGTGAAGTTCCGCATAATGCAGCCTATTGCGCACAGTTTGAGTCGTAACACAACGTCCTGTGGTTGCACGAAAAGCATTATTCAATACGGTGGCATTGCTGTCAGAATTCCTCCGAGCCATAATCCGAAGGCAGCGGTCATCCACTGCAGAAGCAGCCCTGTCGCGGTCTGAGCGAGGCATGTGATCGACAGTTACTGTCTCTCTATATCTCCTCCATATCCGAACAACATCGTTTTGACACACTCCGAGACGCCTGAACACTTCCCTTGTTGAGAGAGCTTGCTGGCACAAAGTAACAATACAATGCGATCGAACCGCATTGACCGTCTAGTCATGTTTGAACTACAGATACCACGAGCTGTGTACCTTCTTTCTGGTGGAATGACTGGAACTGATCGTCTGTCGCACCCTCTCCGCCTAATAGGCGCTGCTCATGTATGGTTGTTTACATCTCACCTTTTGGGCGGGTTTAGTGAGATCTCTGAACAGTCAAAGGGACCGTGTCTGTGATACAATATCTACAGTCAACGTCTACCTTCAGGTGTTCTGGAAACCGGGGTGATGCAAAACTCTTTTTGATCTGGGTAAAATAAATTATATACCCACCGATGTTGTATACATGTACGAAGTGCAGTTACATCTGACCACGTTTTCTGGGAGATTCACTGTTTTTTTTCCTTTTTTGTCAGAAGTGTATCTTCCGGCCCTCTCTGCACTGAATTCACTTCTCTCCGCGTTCTTACTTCCAAAACGCTATAATCTCAGCTGTACGTGTACGATAGCTGTGAATCAACAGATTAGACCCACCAGTCATGTCTCTACACTGCAGTTATTCGGAAACTGGCAGATATGAGTAGATAAGAGACCTGACTCATAATCATACCCGCAAGTAAAGATGAATATGTTCAATTACATGTTTGTTTGAAGACAACGTGGCAGCCGCAACTAAAGACGAAGCGAAGAACATGCACTCTCTACGGACCAGCGCATTCGTCACGGGACACAGGGCCATTTTAGCCGGGCAGGGGACGGCAGTATTCCCGTCACGTCGAGGCGAGGCGTAAAAGCGACACAGCGCCGCCGCCGCCGCCGCCGCCGCTGCGCCTCCTGCACCGAGGTAGTGCGCGTTTTACTGCTGACTTTACAGTCGCTGCACTGGCGCCCGCTGTCGCCGGACGCGGAAACGAGATGTGTTCTGACAGATTCAACAAGCGTCGCGTCCTCCTCTGCTAAGGCCGGAAAGCGTCATAAAATGTCACGCTGCTTTGCGCTCCTATTGTTCAGCCATTGTCTCAGTGTCTAGTTATCCGACAGAGAGCAATTTATATCTCCAAGGTGGTAATTTAAGGAGATGGAACATGGATAAACTGAAAGATCCAGAGGTTGTGGAGAGTTTCAGAGAGAGCATTAGGGGACGATTGACAAGAATGGGATAAGGAAATACAGTAGAAGAAGAATGGGTAGCTTTGAGGGATGAAATAGTGAAGGCAGCAGAGGATCAAGTAGGTAAAAAGATGAAGGCTAATAGAAATCCTTGGGTAACAGAAGAGATACTGAATTTAATTGATGAAAGGAGAAAACACAAAAATGCAGTAAATGAAGCAGACAAAAAGAAATACAAACGTCTCAAAAATGAGATCGACAGGAAGTGCAAAATGTCTAAGCACGGATGGCTAGATGACAAATGTAAGGGTGTAGAGGCCTATATCACTAGTGGTAAGATAGATAGTGCCTACAGGAAAATTAAAGAGACCTTTGGAGAAAAGAGAACCACTTGCATGAATATCATGAGCTCAGATTGAAACACAGCTCCAAGCAAAGAAGGGAAGGCAGAAAGGTGAAAGGAGTATATAGAGGGTCTATACAAGAGTGATGTTCTTGAGGACAATTTTATGGAAATGGAAGAGGGTATAGATGAAATGGGAGATACGATACTGCGTGAAAAGTTTGACAGAGTACTGAAAGACCTAAGTCGAAACAAGGCCCCGGGAGTGGACAACATTCCATTGGAACTACTGATAGCCTTGGGAGAGCCAGCCATGACAAAACTCTACCATCTGGTGAGCAAGATGTAGGAGACGGGCGAAATACCCTCAGACTCCAAGAAGAATATAATAATTCCAATCCCAAAGAAAGCAGGTGTTGACAGATGTGAAAATTACCGAACTATCAGTTTAATAAGCCACGACTGCAAAATACTAACACGAATTCTTCACAGACCAGTGGAAAGACTGGTAGAAGCCGACCTCGGGGAAGATCAGTTTGGATTCCGTAGAAATGTTGGAACACGTGAGGTAATACTGACCCTACGACTTATCTTAGAAGATAGGTTAAGGCAAGGTAAATGTACGTTTCTAGCATTTGTAGACTTGGAGAAAGCTTTTGACAATGTTGACTGGAAGGTGGCAGGGGTAAAATACAGGGAGCGAAAGGCTATTTACAATTCATACAGAAAGCAGATGGCAGTTATAAGTGTTGAGGGACATGAGAGGGAAGCAGTGGTTGGGAAGGGAGTGAGACAGGGTTGTAGCCTCTCCCCGATGATATTCAATCTGTATATTGAGCAAGCAGTAAAGGAAACTAAAGAAAAGTTTGGAGTAGGTATTAAAATCCATGGAGAAGAAATAAAAACTTTGAGGTTCGCCGATGACATTGTAATTCTGTTAGAGACAGCAAAGGATTTGGAAGAGCAGTTGAACGGAATGGACAGTGTCTTGAAAGGAGGGTACAAGTTGAACATCAACAAAAGCAAAACGAGGATAATGGAATGTAGTCGACTTAAGTCGGGTGATGCTGAGAGAATTAGATTATGAAATGAGACACTTAAAGTAGTAAATGAGTTTTGCTATTTGGGGAGCAAAATAACTGATGATAGTCGAAGTAGAAAGGATATAAAATGTGTACTGGCAATGGCAAGGAAAGCGTTTCTGAAGAAGAGAAATTTGTTAACATCGAGTATTGATTTAAGTGTTAGGAAGTCGTTTCTGAAAGTATTTGTATGGAGTGTAGCCATGTATGGAAGTGAAACATGGACGATAAATAGTATACACAAGAAGAGAATAGAAGCTTTCAAAATGTGGTGCTACAGAAGAATGCAGAAGATCAGATTGGTAGATCACATAACTACTGAGGAGGTATTGAATAAAATTGCGGAGAAGAGGAGTTTGTGGCACAACTTGACTAGAAGAAGGGTACAGTTGGTAGGACATGTTCTGAGGCATCAAGGGATCACCAATTTAGTTCTGGAGGGCGGCGTGGAGGGTCAAAATCGTGAGGGAGACCAAGATATGAATACACAAAGCAGATTCAGAAGGATGTAGACTGCAGTAGGTACTGGGAGAAGCTTGCACAGGATAGAGTAGCATGGAGAGCTGCATCATACTAGTCTCAGGACTGAAGACCACAACAACAACAACAGTCACACTGGCGGCGAACACATTACTCCCAACGATAGACCAGTTTGTTGATGTCACGGGCCGGCCGATGTGACCGAGCGGTTCTAGGCGCTTCAGTCCGGAACCTCGCTGCTGCTACGGTCGCAGGTTCGAATCCTGCCTTGATGTCCTTAGGTTAGTCAGATTTAAGTAGTTCTAAGTCTAGGGGACTGATGACCTCAGATGTTAAGTCCCATAGCGCTTAGAGCCATTTGATTTGATGTCACGGTAGAATGTTCTACTTTGTTGAAGGAGACACAACATCACCTCTGCTTTCATCGTTGTATCACTGTCAAAGTTAAGTCATCGATGACGTTCTTTATGGTTTTTAAACAGAAGCTAATCGGATGTGGCCAACTCGGGGCTACACGGAGGATAATCGATGGCAGTGAAACCAACGCGATCGATTGTGGATGTCGCATCGTTTGCGTTTTGTCCGGCATTGTCATGTTGAAAGTGGGGGGGGGGGGGGGGGGTTCCTCCACCTGTGGGCGAACTTTTCGAATTCACTCTTTCAGTTTTCTGACGGTGTCACACTCACCGCCATAGTTACGATACACACCATGTCTCACGTTTCAATTTAGGAGCCCTCTAGTGGTAAAGGGTTGTAGCTTATGTCGGCGACGCAGAAAAGTCGACTGAGTAATGTGCTTAAGATGTAATACCTCAACCGATATTGAGACCAAAATAACGAATTCGAAAGTGAGTTTTCATTACACCCTCGCATTTGAGAAACAACAAATTCTTTGTGATACTGAGACTGTGTTGAGGCGTTAAAAATGACACTGAGTCTTATTCGTCGATAATAACAAACAGAAATTGGCCGTTAGTGTGACATGTTACAGAACAATCAATCATCACTACTATAGCGTACACGGTTCATACGCGTTTATCAATAATCCAAAGCGTAATATGTAGCAAACACGGTTAGTTGTTAACGACATGAGAGGTGAAGGTGAACAAGGAAGTCTTCATATCTTTCTTGGGTCTGCCATAGTGTAGAGCTAACAGATTATACTCGTGAAGTGCAAACCGTTACAGGAGCTTGGTTTCTACCGAAATCTGTTGCAAAGGTTACGAGAGACCATCAGGACGAAACGTCACCAGAAGCTATTTTAGGGATGTTTTTGTTCCACGACAGCCCCGCAGCTAATTCTAGGCAGCGTACAACCACCCATGCTGCTCCTTTTGTGCAGTCAAATATTGCCTCACCTCCTGTATTATTCTGCCATGGCACCTAGTGACATGTTGCTCTTTCCTCGGATGAGGAACTCACTGCGTGGCCACCGTTTCCAGAACGACAATGGTGTGATTTTTAAGATGGAAAGTGTCCCGAATAGCCAAATTGCGGACCTCTACAAACAATGTCTTCGCGAAATTATCCATCGTCGAAAAAAAATGTGTCAATCTTCAGGTCAATGTGTAGAGTAAGACTAGCTCCAAAAGTAAGTGACGTGGTCGCTGCTTGGTTTTTATCTCTTAAACAACAACAGGTGAAAAAACTGGTTATCTAGCTCCGTGTATGCAGAGCAGAATATTAATTACAGTAGAAGAAATTAAAAAGCTGTTACAGAAGGTTGAATGACATTTCCGTGCCCCTTTTTCTGTATCTGCATGGATTGTGGTTTTACGCGAATCATCACTAAGAATTTATTCTTTTGGGCTTTTACAAGTTTCTTTTTGTACCAAGAGAATAAGACTTAATAGAGAAAAGCTACACAATGACTTTCCGAAATTTTTCCCACGATTCGATGTGCCTAGAACCTCGAAACAAAACTTTTCACTTTCAGGCAACAAAGCAGATATCATAAAAACTGAGATAACAACATGACTCTCGATGTACGTTAGAGAGTTTCAAAATTTGGACCCTCCATAATTTGAACCCTCCGTACTGGTGACAACATTTAACTGATAACATTGGGGCGAATCCTAACTTAGTTTCTGTAATCTTGCCCTAAGATTAAAGCTGACTTTGAGAACTAAGGAACTGTTGCCCCAGAAACTATCTCATGTGAGGTTTGGAACTTAATTGCTTAGGCAAAACAGATTCACTTTTCGAAATTTTACTGTTCTTCAAAGTAGTCACCAGAAGGACTGTTGATACTTTTAAAAATATTGGGAATCCGATATATCGATACTTCAATAAATATCATTATCGACAATAGATATATCGAAGGAAGATTCGAAGTATCGACATATATACGGAATAAATATCGGCATACCGGCCTATAAAAATATCTTCTGTACGCTGAAAATATTCTGCGGATTTTAGAGCTTTATATTTAAATATTGATTTATTATTAGACTTTCTGCATATCAGCAAGCTAGCAGCCTCTTTTTTATCCCCCTTAGAGCAATAAATGAAAGGAAAAAGATGCACATTCACACTTGGCGATGACCACTTTGCTAACAGTGGTAACCGCATGTAAGTGGCACAATGAAAGGTGTCCGACGGGGCCGTCTTTCGGTATCGTCACATCGGATTTGTCAGGACCACTTCATGTCGACTTCCCTTTCTTTTCATTTCTGGAAATTTAATAAGGCAAGTGATGTGCTACTTCTTCACATAGGAAATCTCATTTGCGCCGCCAGCCTCCAATGCAATCGGACGTCTTCATTGAGCCACCTATACTCGCTTCACACAGTCAAAGAGAAAAACTGGACGTGACGAAAGTCAAAAAGTAGTAAGATTCCTTCACAAAGTAGAAGTAAAATTATGTTCTGCTACAATCTTAAAAGAGCAATTTCAAATATTCACCAAAAGTTGCCAAAAAAATACAATATAAAATAAAAATATAAAAATATCGGCACTCGGTGCTGCCCTTTCAATATAGATATATCGATATGTCGGTGCAAGTTTTATAGAACATATATATATACATATATATATTGGAAGGAATACGATATATCGATATTTTTTCAACAGCCCTAGTCACCGGCGTTGTATGAAACACTTTTGTCAGCAAAGCAGTGCCAGTTGAGTTCATAACTTGAGTAATCAGTCTTCTGATATTCAGAGAACAACTTTAGGAAACAGTATCTAAATAATGCGGATACAGGATCGAGGGAGTAGATCAAAGGCTTTTTGTAGCCCTCTACATCGGCGTTAATGCACGACAGATAGTTCTGAGGACAAAAACAATTATAATGCGGTAGGAAACAGTTTTGTTGGTACGATAGAAACAAAACAGTATCTAAAGTTACATAGGAATATTTTTAGAAAAATTCATGGCGAATGCATGTTTCTGTTATCCAGGGGCAATAGAGTGTCACACAACTGCAACGGAAGTTGACAACAAATAATTGGATTGTTGAGACGAGGGATCTGAGATGAGAAGTCAACTGTATGGATACGCCCAGAGCAAATTTTGCGTATAACTATCAATGTATTCTTCCTAGTGGTCATACGTCACCGCTAGTTTTGAGATGTGACGCTTCAACCACTACTTGGACATCGCTCAGAAATTTCGTTTGATCAAAATAACTACCAGAAATATGAAGCAGATTGTATTCTATTGTATGGAATTGGCGACCTAGAAACGACGGAGAGGCTTCGTCCCCGCCGTAGCCCTCAGTGGTTTACAACCCCACAACAGGCTACAGCAGTCCATTCACCCCACCGCCACCCAACACCGAACGGAGGATTATTGTGCGGTTCGGCCCCCAGTGGACCCACCCCAGACCCCCTCTCCCCATACCCCTCTCCCAGCCCCCCCACCCTCCCCCCTACGGGCACTTCTCACACAAGAAGAGTGTAACCCCAACGTTTGCGTGGTAGAGTAATCATGGTGCACCCGTACGTGGAGATAGTGTTTGCCCAGCAATCGCCGACATATAGTGTAACTGAGGCGGAATAAGGGGAATCAGTCGACATTCGCCGAGGCAGACGGAAAACCGCCTTAAAAACCATCCACCGACTGGCCGGCACACCGGAATTCGACACTAATCCGCCGGGCGGATTCATGCCGGGGACTGGCACACCTTCCCTCCCAGAAATAAGTGCGTTAGATCGCACGGCTAACCGGGCGGGCTTCATAGCAGATAGTTGCCTGCTCCTGCAAGACCTCACTACTGCAAGATGCCTGCCACTCACACAGAAGACTGTATCGTACAATATCTGCACCATCAACACTAAGCGAAGTAGTACATTGTTCGGACATTGGCCTTTTATTTGGATTGGGCAAAAATTACAATTTGCTATCTGGCCATTCAGATTTAGGTTTCCTGCGATTTCCCTAAATCACTTAAGGCGAATTCCGGGATAGATCCTTCAAAAGGTCGCGGCTGACTTCCTATTGCTCCTAAATGTAGGCATATGCTCCATCTCTGTAAATCTCAGAGTCGATTCAACGTTAAAACCTAATCATACACACATTTTATGTCAATAGATCGACTGATGTTTCGTAATAAATTGGACTACCCGTACATATGTTCACCTGTCAAAGTTCCATTTGTAATCAAATAATAACTAACACAGAGGTAAAGCAACCATGAAATAATTATTGAGACAATGAGACAATGGAATTTTTCTTCTATCATTAAGTGTTGAGTAAGAATGAAAACGACTTCAGAGAACGTATTGTAAAAGATACTGCAACTGACCTAGCCATGGCTAGAAATTGATATGTTTCATGGAAATAAAGCAACTGTAATTTACTCTGGTCTTACTCTTGCAGGTTTCGCATATTTCTATTTGTTACTGATTTCAAGCGCCAAATTTATTTTAAATTATATTTCATTAACAAACGTAATTTACGTAAATTAGTATCCCAACGCTTACCCATACATCATTACAAGCTACAGCGATCTGTTTAGACGGAGGACCGTTAGTTTTCATTTACTCACCTGTTTCCATTGTGTTTCTGTAAGTGACCTCCGCTCTAGGAGCTGCGGCAGCTCGCAAAATCTATTACTGTAAGAACATGTGGTTGAGGATACCTGTTACTTCTTTCTGAGTTCCACATTGAAGATGCTTACGCCTAGCTAAGAAGGCGCTGTCCTAGTCACATCAGACCCAAACGTAGAAGAAACGAAGTACAGTATATCACTCTTAACTGCGTTTATTATCTATAAATATGAAACTGACCTACTTGTGCATACTAAAATGTTGAGCCCTTGTGTGCGAGCCGAAAAACCAGTCGATGGTTTGTTACAACGAACAATAAGAGCTTGACAGAAAGTAGCCGAAACTGATATATTTACCTAAGCCGACGCATTTGCTGTTTTTGCGCTTCAGCGATGGAATTCGTTGTAACAGCAATACCTTTGCACCAGGGGACCTATACCAAAATTCAGTGGTGAAATGGCGGACCACATTCTCTTAGAGGAATCAAAATATAAAAGTTAAGAGGCCGAAATTTTTCATGTATTCTTAAAAGTTATTCTCTACATTTTTGTTTTTGCTAGTTTGTTTTTAATGGACATGAACTATAGAAGAACGTTCATTTACTCAATACTAAAGCAATAGTTCACAGCCATTCGAAGTAATGAAGATAATTTCTACACTTAAAATACTGGTTACTTTACTATAATGACCATACCACAGCTCTTACGAATATCACATTACATATTACTTTAAACAAAATAATTATAATTGTTAAAACGGGGTAGTTACTGTCTCCATTTCTCCAATTTTACCGAGCGGGGTGGCGCAGTGGTTAGACGCTGGACTCGCATTCGGGAGGACGACGGTTCAATCCCGCGTCCGGCCATCCTGATTTAGGTTTTCCGTGATTTCCCTAAATCACTCCAGGCAAATGCCGGGATGGTTCCTCTGAAAGGGCACGGCCGACTTCCTTCCCAATCCTTCCCTAATCCGATGAGACCGATGACCACGCTGTCTGGTCTCCTTCCCCAAACCAACCAACCAACCAAATCTCCAATTTTTTAAATTACGGGTGTAACAATAGTGAGCCTCATTACAGTGGTTTGAGTTTGTTCGGTGGGTATATAGGAAGACCACAAATCAATGGGCAGATGCTTGAAAGCTTCATTATCAAAGCCCGAGAACGGATGCAGCTTATGAAAGCGAATTCAAACGTAAATAACGATGGAGGAAATGTATGATGTCACATAACGTGGGTCCTTCTGCTTAATTGCAGCAAGCAGCCAGAACATGTTTCACTTGGTGATGTTTTCATATTATCAATGTGAACAGTTCTTACCATACAAAAATAAACAAAGGAAAATAGACAGATATGAAACTGAATTAAGAAGTTCAGCGTTCTGAAAGGAAAGACATGTACATTGAAAATGTACGTGAGGATATCATTGTGAAGAAGATTCGTGAACTTTTATTGAATCAGAGCTCTAGTGGCCCCAAAATATCACCATAACCGCTCGGTCCACAGACCGTAGTGTGTGCTGCACTACAACTGACGAAAGCGCTTCTGGTCTTCATGTGTAAATACTTGGAATGACGTGATGGCTTAATTCGGTCGCGGTAAAATCTGGTACAACATCCACTTTGATTCAATAAAAGTATTGTTGATAGTTCAGATGCCTCGTTCACAAAGAAAACTGTTGAACAAAATAACCATCTCGGAAATCATGTTATCTGCTTCAACAGATCTAGTAATAGGAACAAAATTTCAACTTAATGATAGACAACGAGAACCTTTACCATGTTAAAAATAGTTGCTGCAGTGACATACAAAAGTGTCAGACAAAGCGGTGTCCAACTTTCCTTAAATCAAGTCCTCTTATGACACCAGTGGCTTCGTCGAATACAGAGACTTATTCCGTGCGGCGTCCTCCATCTCCCAGCTTATACATGCAGCTCTCGTGGGCCTCGTGATGAGTTTGGTTTCGAATCAGCGCCACGGCGAACATGACGTCTTTCAGCAGTCTACTGAGCCTGGATGGAGTTACTTTTTTTTCAGTGAAGGAGAAGTAGAAACACGAAGTTGTTACCTCCAATGTTTAATTGATGAAAAACAGCCATTTTGCTGACTAAATCGGAAACCGGAAAAGCTGATTTATAGAAGCCATTTCTGTCAGACAACTGACGACCAGAAAACAGATATTTCATTGTCTAGTAGAACCGCTTCAGATCTTTACACGTAAAAACGACAGCGGAAAACGGTTTCCCAAGTTTGAAGCATTGTTGGACAGGAATAATAATAGACAATAATGGACGACTTGGAGCCCACTACGTAATAGATGTGGAGCTGTATATTTATAACGAAAAGTAATATAGATATTTACCTTATGAGAAAGCAGACTAGGAGAGACAAATAACTTTCATTTGACACGGGTCAAACCCCCCAAGATAATGCTCGATATCAGATTAATAGTAAGGGAGATGCCCTCCTCGGACTCTAATGCATATTTTTCTCGTGTTATTCATGCTGGCTACCGAACTATTGAGGAATTTTTGAGGGATATCGTCCCATTCATCTCTTAAGGTGGTTTGCAGTTCTTGTATCATTCGGGGAGGGCGTGTTCGCTGCCAAACACGTCTGCCAAGAGCATCCAATGCATGTTCTAAAGGGATTTGTTCCGGGAAGTACTTAGGCCATTCCATACGTCCAGTATCTTCACTTCCCATCTCAGCAGTCGGGGACAGTCGCCCATAAACACACAGTCGAGACTTACCGCACCTCTAAACAGATGAACATGATCCAGAATAGCCTCCCGCTAAGGTGTAACGGTGCCTCGCGGAAAGACATGCAGCGGTGTTCGTCCATTGTGCATATTGTGAGCCCACACCACAATGCCCTGGCCGTACCAATGACGCCAGAGTCACTTGCCACAGTGAAGTGGGATTCGTCGGAGAACATCACTCTGGGCCACTGTTGCTGACACCAATCAACATGGCCCCCATACCAACGAAATCTTTCTCGGTGATGGTGTGGTTGAAATGAAATGCATTTAACAGTCTTTAGACTGTAAAAACCAGCATGATTTAGGCGTGGCGAAATGGTTATGGCAGAGATCGTTGCTGTTGCAAGATCTGCAGCGATCTCTCGATGAGTGAGATGACTGTTCCTTTTCGCCACTAGGGCTACGTATCGATCCTCTTGCGGTGTGGTAGTCCGACTACGGCCACCGGCATACTTTCGCGTAGTATTTCCGCTGTCAGAGGCCTTTTTTAATCGAAAGAGGACGCCTTTGGACACACCCTTTGCTGTTGAGACAGTACTGACACTATGATCGGTTTGCAGCCGTGCAACTGCTCGTCCACGGTCATGAGCATTCAAATGATGTGTTACAGACACGTTGCCGTGCCACACGGAATGTTGCACTAATCGATTCCACAACAACCATCGACAAACAACGTATTGCATTTATTGTGGTATGCGTAGAGAGCGTCCGCGCGCAGGCTTCGAAGCAGTTAACTCGTCCCACCCCTACATTTTCTTTTACTATCACTGGCTGGTTGCTCCGACAATAGCCACGGAACAGCCGATAATTGCCGCTTAACAAGTGAAAGCTGTTTGCCAGCAACTGTCAAGCGGTGTATGTATCATCGATGCGAAATCCTAGCGCCGATATTCGCATAAAGCTAACAGAATCTTTGCATTTCGAAGTACTGATTTCATACGCGTAGACAAGTGCAGTATTAGAATGCTTTTCAGTACCATGCATCCCATTCTACAAACTGCTATTCCTGGAGTTGTTACACCGTTTTAATAAAACCAAATAAAAACGTTAATTGAATCACTTGCAATCTGGACATTGAAAATGTCAAGTGCTTAAGTATGCAGTAGGATTTCAAATCTTCAGACGGTCACATTTCGTGGATGCATTTAGCGTGTGCAACACAACAACAGCAGTCGGCAAATGTCCTTAACCACAAACATCATCAGCTACTGTTTGGATCAGTTTAAATTGCCAAGTCTAAATTCGTCCTCATGCTCGTTGTAATTTGTGAACGAAGATACATTCGTCGTTAATAGTTCAGTCATATCCTTAGTATACATATATGCTGTCTGTCCCATAGAGGTTAACACATTGAAGATTAAGGTAAGTGCATTGATCGACGGAGTCAACGATGGAAGAAGAGGACCTGTTTTGAAGTAGGACGCAGACTCTTTAGAGTGACGGTATATCAGCTGTTAACGTTTCTGGAGTTTTTATTGCAGTGAGTGCCCCCACCTGATTCTCTTTATGTTGCGAGCTTATTTCTCACAAGTTTGTCGATTTAAAAGCGATTTCCCTCGTTACATAAATGTGGTCGAACTAAGTTATGCCATTTTATGAAATATTGGGAACCATCGAAAGAAAAGAAACAGGGAAAAAATAACAAGCAAGTAACTGGAAACTGGGAAATTTGTGGTAAGTTCCTATGGGACCAAACTGCTGACGTCATTGCTCCCTAGGCTTACTTACTACTTATTCTAACTTAAACTAACTTACGCTAAGGTCAACACACACACACACACACACACACACACACACACACACACACACACACACCCATGCCCGAGGGAGGATTCAAACTTTCGACAGGGGGGTGGGGGGTGGAGAGAGGGGGGGGGGGCACGAACGGCGTCAAGGCGCCCTATACCAAGCGGCTACCCAGCGCGGCAAGCAAGTACCTTTGACGGTTTGAGACAGTAATAGAATACTGCTAAAATAACTCACGTGTGGAGGACCTATTGAATACTAACATTGAATGATGAAGATAAATGTGCAGATTCATTTTATTCTAACTTCCTTATCTTTTATCCAAGGCAATGAAACTCGGAATTGTCTGAAGGGATCACACACTATGTGATCAAAAGTATCCGGACAACCCCAAAAACATACGTTTTTCATATTAGGTGATTCGTGCTGCCATCTACTGCCACGTACTTCATATCAGCGACCTCAGTAGTCATTAGACATCGTAGAGAGCAGAATGGGGCGCTCCGCGGAACTCACGGACTTCGAACGTGGTCAGGTGATTGGGTGTCACTTGTGTCATACGTTTGTACGCGAGATTTCCACACTCCTAAACATCCCTAGGTCCACTGTTTCCGATGTGATAGTGAAATGGAAACGTGAAGGGACACGTACAGCACAAAAGCGTACAGGCCGACCTCTTCTGTTGAGTGACAGAGATTACCGACACTTGAAGAGAGTCGTAATGTGTGATAGGCAGACACCCATCCAGACCATGACACAGGAATTCCAAACTGCATCAGGATCCACGGCAAGTACTATGACAGTTAGGCGGGAGGTGAGAAAACTTGGATTTCATGGTCGAGCGGCTGCACATAAGCCTCACATCACGCCGGTAAATGCCAAACGACGCCTCGCTTGGTGTAAGGAGCGTAAACATTAGAGGATTGAACAGTGGAAAAGCGTTGTGTGAAGTGACGAATCACGGTACACAATGTGCCGATCCGATGACAGGGTGTGGTATAGCGAATGCCCGGTGTACGTCATCTGCCAGTGTGTGTAGTGCCAATAGTAAAATTCGGAGGTGGTGGTGTTTTGGTGTGGTGTGGTCGTGTTTTTCATGGAAGGGCTTGCACCCCTCGTTGTTTTGCGTGACACTATCACAGCACAGGCCTACATTGATATTTAAGCACCTTCTTGTTTCCCACTGTTGCACAGCAATTCGGGGATGGCTATTGCATCTTTCAACACTAGTGAGCACCTGTTTATAATGCACGGCCTGTGGCGTAGTGGTTCAAAAATGGCTCTGAACACTATGGAACTTAACTTCTGAGGTCATCAGTCCCCTAGGACTTAGAACCACTTGAACCTAACTAACCTAAGGACATCACACACATCCACGCCCGAGGCAGGATTCGAACCTGCGATCGTAGCGGTCGCGAGGCTCCAGACTGTAGCGTCTAGAGCCGCTCGGCCACTCCGGCCGGATGGTGTAGTGGTTACACGACAATAACACCCTGTAATGGACTGGCCTGAACAGAGCCCTGACCTGAATCTTATAGAACATCTTTGGGATGTTTTGGAACACCGATTTTGTGCCAGGCCTGACCGACCGACGTCGATGCCTTTCCTCAGTGCAACACTCCGTGACGAATGGACTGCTATTCCCCAAGAAGCCTTCTAGAACCTGGTTGAACGTATGCCTGCGTGAGTAGAAGCTGTCATTAAGGCTAAGGGGTGGGCCAACACTCTATTGAATTCCAGCATTACTGATGGAGGACATCACGAACTTTTAGGTAATTTTCAGCCAGGTGTCCGGATACTTTTGACCACATAGTGTAAGTGTCAAATATTGTATGCTGGGGGAGTGGCGACATCTGAGACTTAAGTGAATGATACCATGTGCAATGTTAGTGAGAATGAGTGGCAGTGCAATTCAATTCGACTGACATACTATTTTTCTTAATTTGAATTTTCCGCCAATTCGGGAATAAATTGTGCTAGATTATACTGGGAGTCTCTCCTATGGGCCACCAGGTGCATTTTCGTAGATACTTCAGCAGATACTTACAATTTTGTTTTTTCAGCTTGTAGTTGAAGTCAGTCATCGAGTACCACATACGATGCCCAACGCCGACGGAAAGCGTCGGTTTGTTCCCTTTACAGAAAAAATATTTTAAAATCGCATTTTTACGTGCTCATTGAATAGAGCGGTCCCAAATTAGTCTAGTACGTTATTACTTTTATCGATATGTATTAACAGGAACACTAAACCACGAAACATAATCAGTACTCCAGACGCCACTGAGCAGCTTTTCCGCACCACGGTAGCAGTCAGTATGAGCCAGGGCAGTGCTGTGCCTGGTGGAGTGCTGGTCATTCTGTTAGCACACGTCGATAAAACGAATATGGCAGTAGGTTAATTTTGGTCAGATCTGTCGAGTGGTTACGTAAAATTCCACTTTAAAAATCATTTTGTTTGTAACGAGAAACAAACTGACGGTATCCAGCGATGCTAGCGTCACATGAAAGACTTGATGGGCGGTATTTGTTTAGGCTCACTCCAGCTACGCCTTGAAAAAACGAAATTGCAAAGACCTGCCGAAACACTGAAAAAAATGCGCCTGTCGATTCTTAGGGGAAACACATTGTATACCTACTTGCTTTAAAGGAAGACGACACTGAAAGTATCTTTTAAGACTTATATGAGGCCGAAAGACATTTCTTGTGTGTTTCTCTCATCTTACACTATCTCATGGGACTCAATTACTGATTACGTTTGAGATCTATGTTCATGTTTTGTGATTTCGTGAACCTAATAACATATACCTAAACTACGGTAACTCATCAGACATCCCAAAAGCAATATTTCATATGGACTGAGGGTACAGTCCAATAATAATTGTCACGTCCAGAATGAGTGTGTGAAATAGTTCTGCAAAGGATGGTGTAAGATGGCTATTTTTGATGATGTTATTGCGTTGTTAATATTTCCAAACTAAGATGATATATTTGAAGAATTTTGACCAAATGAACAGTTGTTAGGCAACAGTGTCTGTGTCAGCAATGGCAGCACTCTGGAGTCGTAGAATCTTTGACATCAGTACTGGAAAGCCGCGATTTGTAGCAGGAAGGGTTCATTGAGTGTACAGTGCAATGCATGGGCGCACTTTCGGAACAATGTGAGTTGCAGATTTATTACGAGGAGGAATGACTGATGAATCAGAACAATGACTGGGCCGCACGGGATTAGCCCAGCGGTCTCAGGCGCTGCAGTCATGGACTGTGCGGCTGGTCCTGGCAGAGGTTCGAGTCTACCCTCGGGCATGGGTGTGTGTGTTTGTCCTTGGGATAATTTAGGTTAAGTAGTGTGTAAGTTTAGGGACTGATGACCTTAGCAGTTAAGTCCCATAAGATTTCACACACATTTGAACATTTTTGAACATTTGAACAATGACTGGATAGCATGCAGACATAAAAAAGGTTTTGAAATGAAGAACAAGGTATTTTTTTGACGAGATAAACGGTTTATTTTTGTTTTTGTAGACTTGTACTGTTGGTCCACTTCACCATCATCACAGTCGAGTTCTTGATTATTATTCTATTGATTGATCTTCTAAGTTAATTTGCTGTACCATGGAAGTTATTAGATGAAATGAATTTTCATATTAGAGCCTATAATTTTTTTTCTTTGATAAGTTCCTTCCTAACTGAAATATCAATATTTCGAGGTTGAGTCATGTGTTCCATTGGCACTCTGTGTCAAGATTATGAACCCAGTTTCCCTGTAGTTAGTTTTTCGCAGTAATTTTTTAGCTGTTGCGGAGTCTTGCTGTGTTGCTGTTTCTGCGAGTACTTCATTTTGCAGGTTTAGATTCATAATACGTGATTGCTTCGTTTCTTTGCACACCGTAGGTTGTCTTAATTTATCTATATTACCAAGGCCATATAACAGCCCAGAAATTTTTGTGTGTTGCAGATTAGATTCTTATACAGGTTGACATTACAGTTTTTTTTTATACTGTTACGTTTTTTCAAACAGTTTGCACTGGTCAAGTCTACAGAGCGTGAAATTGTTGGCTTGCTTATTTAGATCGGTTGTCACACACACAGGATTCTTTCCAATCTCATGTAAACGATGTGACTTTGAGCTCGTAGCACATTTAAGTTGTCAGTTCACATTCGCAGATTTGTATTTATGATAACAAACACGTAAGTAAGGTCTATTCACTTACACTGGCCTCAAAACTCCATTGCAGAAAATTGAATTTTTACTTATATGGCAGCCGTTATCTTCTTGAATTAACATAGGTCTTTCGCTGTTTTATCCGTTCTAAGCCTTTTCTCGATGAGATATAGATACAATCATGAAGATAAATTAAGCAGATCAGCCAAGGGAAACTCGTGTTTCTTTTCATTTTCACCGTTGAGGAAGGAGAAATATTTCACGACAAAGCCTTTGCAGAGAAGAAGGAAATTGAATATAAATCTGGAATTCATTCAGCGAGGCGTAAAGAAAAGAAGGAGTGGCGCCTGAGAGAGCTGCTGCAGATGACGTTTCAGCGTGGGAGCGAGCTGAGCTGGGGACCCCTAGAGCCGCGACAGCCGCCTGCCGCTGCCGGGACAGAAGGCGCACGGAACTCGGGCTGGGTGCGGACCAAGTGGCCGGAAGGCGGGCATTAAAACCGCTGAATATTTCATGCCCGGTCGGAAGCGTTCTCAGCTCCGGCGCTGGTTGCAGTGCGACCTTCCGGGAAGACCGCAGGGTTCATCTCTGTGACCTACATACGACTCATAGTGTGCTGGCTGGGGTATTCATTGCGAGAGGACCCTCTTTCTTTTTTGGCTGCGGTCTGCCATCCTTTCAAGAAGCCTCTCCGGATGGTGTTGTCCCTGTTGGCAACATAATTTGAGGTTACCTTGAGAGGGAACAGTTGTTCGATTTCATTACAATTAGTTCTTTTGTTGCATTATACGTTTAACATTTTTTTTTAGTTTAAAGAAGTGGACTACCTGTTTATTTAATTCAATTCATAAGTACATACAAGCACTTCATAAGCACATAAAAGCACTTCGTTTCCCTAATCCCACTACGTTGCGTTGGGTTGATTAATTTTGGGGTTTGTATTAAGAGTTCGTCTGCTGGTAGTGCCAAGGCAGAGATATGGTCACCCTGTAGGTCGGATAGTGCCAACCTAAACCTGGAGTAAAGACAAAGATGATGCACCTATTTGCCAGGGTGTAGTCCAGGGTTGGTAACAGGTCGCCCTCCCCTCTATGTAAGGGAACGGCCGTTGAGAGCCGCCATGATATGGTCACTCTTGGGGTAGTGCCTGAACTGAGCAGACGGAATCGAGGGCAATCTCCGTCTTTCCGCCAATTTCATCGTGGCATGAGGTATTATGTTTTACACTCTTACTAATCCGCTCTTTTTCAGGATTGAAATAGTTAGCATGTCGTTGCGGCCATTCATTCATTTTTTTAGAAATTTTGCCTTTACAATTAAAGTTTTCAGTTAGGGTTTATTTTTCAGAGGCGATCATGGGAGCTCGCGTTATCCCTTTACAGTGCTGCAAACACTTGGTGCCTGCAGCACACGACAGCAGCGATAGCTCTAAAAAAATTGCATAGTTTCACTTTTAGAAGCACCATTTTTTTGCCATATTAAAGTAACCTGGGGCCTCACCCCGCCTAGTTAAAACGTGGTCGTAGCGGCTGATGAGTAATTTGGATGACGATTCCGTGTGAAACCTGGTAGGAGATGCGTGTGTGACATACTTAAGGTTCTAAGCGTGTGACGTAAACTTTTTGTAGGCCATCTCATAAATTTTCTTCACGGTTCCTTTTTAACCCCCATTTTCCAGTAGCACGTCCTAACTACTTTGATAAAGAATCGGTTGAGCGTGTGAATGACTGTACATTATGGAAAGCAAGAACGAACAGGGGGGTGATTAAAAGAAATTAGCTGTTGGTATCGGTCACCCACGTGGTGCCGAATTGCACTACCAGCGAGCTACCAGTTCATTCTTGGAAATTAGTTAAGGTGAGGATGCTTACGTGTGCTGTTAATTGATTATTTTCGTGTGCCGTATTTCACAGGATGTTTTATTTTTAAGAACTTGCTTTCTTTTGTGAATATGGGAGATGTTTGTATCTGCTTTGTTCCCCCGTTTTTCCGCCAAAGAGAATTTTTTGGTATTCGGTCCTAGTAGTAATCTTGGGCGCGAATTTCGATCACTGTCCCAGCAGCCGCACCACAAGGGCAGCAACGTAGTCCCATCCTCTTTCCCAGTGCTTAAGTAGAAAAGAGATGCCTGTTAGTTTAAGCACCTTCAGTGCGAGACAAAACTAGAAGATATTTGACTTGACTTTGTTTGCTGCAGTTATTAAATTTGTAAAGTTTTGGGGAATATAGATAATAAATGTAATATTAAGTTTGTAAAATTTCTGGGCTCTAGACAATAAATGACCTATAAACTGGATGTCATGGATTTAGTGGTCATTACAAACCCCAGTCCTGTGTCGCGAGCAATGTCATGAATTTAATTATCATTATAAACCCCAGTCCTGCGTAGAGCGCAATGTTACCAACGAAGTGGTGTCTTTGTAGATCATGATAGAGCGTGACTTTTACTGACTTGCCCACTAGGTTGTTTGAGCCCTCCCCCGCGTTATCCGATGCGCAATATTAACATAATCATCAGGTCATTTAACTAAACGTCAGGCAGGCCCCTTAAATTCAATCCTTCCGAGCAATGTATCAAGCAGACAAGCACGTGTCAATGTGACGACTTGGCCACACACACGTCCGGCACGCTCTAGCATAGATAGAAGGAAACAGAGGAAGAGAGATACAAAAAGGTAGTGGTGCACAACTACACAGAAGGAACCGTTCAACGTTTACAATCGTTTACTTTAACAGAACGAAACTGCGAGTTTGCAGCGCAGTACGTTGTTGCAGAGAATCTTCCTATCAGGTTCGAACTGTGTCCTCAGGTGAAAAAACGTAAAATTTATGTTGGAAACAACCGCTGGACTGTTTCCCCACCATTTTCCTGGAGTCCTAGTCCACCAAAGTATGAAGGAGAGATTATTAGCATAGTTCTTGAATGGTGTACAGGAGTGCTGATCCACAGACAAACACTTCGGAAATCGCCCCTTACTTAGATTGTTTTTGTCGTGGTTCTCCTGCCCAGCATGAAGTGCCAAGACGTCGGAAAACGCCGAAGGTGACACTTATGTATAATGAGGGTAAAAGAACGGACCCGCAAAATTACAGGCCAGTACCCTCATATTGATTTGATGCTGAGATCTTGAGCATATTGTAAGTTCGGATGTAATAAATTTCCTTGAGACAGAAATTCAGCATGGGTTCAGAAAGTATCGCTCCTACAAAAGTTTGCCTTTCTATCGCACGATTTCCTGCGAACCATGGATGTTGTACAACAGGTAGATTCCACATTCCCGGATTTCCGAAAAGCGTTTGACACGGTGCTCCACCGGAGACGATCAAAGAAGATAGAGCGCATACGAGTGTCTCTAAGACTTCTTAAGTTTCTTAAGTAATAGATCCCAGGACGTTGTTCCTGATGGCTTCCGTTCATCATAGTCGAAGTTATCGTCCACAGTGCCCCAGGGAAGTGTGATAGGACCACTTCCGTTCTCTACATACAGTACACAAATGATCTGACAGACAGCCTGAGCAGCAGTCTATGATTGCTGATGACGAGTGAAAATGTCATTGAGCGACTGCAGTAGGAGAGAGCATGATTTAGAAGGAATTTCCATTTGGTGTGGTTAATACCAACTTGCTCTGCATATACAAAGATGTAAGTTAATGCATATGAGTAGGAAAACAATCCTCTAATCTTCGCATACAACATTGGAGGTATGCTGCATGACACAGCCAGATCGACTAAATATGG
The DNA here is from genome assembly GCF_021461395.2 of Schistocerca americana. NCBI lineage: Eukaryota > Metazoa > Arthropoda > Insecta > Orthoptera > Acrididae > Schistocerca > Schistocerca americana. Next base: position 645,719,298 of record NC_060122.1, on the reverse strand, counting down.
AGGCTTAATGTGCGATAGCGATGTGAAATGGAAGGAGCACGGAAAGTTGCTTGTAGGGAAGGTGACTGGTCGGCTTCGATTTCTTAATTCTAGAAAACTGTTACTCATCTATGAAGGAGACCGCGTGTGGAACACTAGTACGACACTTTCTTGAGTATTGGAAGCCCGACCAGGTCGGATTAATGGAAAATCAAGCCTCTGGAAGGCGTATTGCTACATTTGGTACCGGCAGATTCGATCAATGCACGAGTGTTACGGAGCTGCTTCGGGAATTCAAATGGAAATCACTGGAGGTTATTTTCTTTTCGTGAAATTCTGTTGAGAAAATATTTTCACTTCGTCTCTGTCATCTCCTCAGGACTCACGGTCAGTCCAAGAAATATTTGTTTTCCACGCGCGTCTAAGCTTCCTCTTGCAATTTAGCCTCTTGCAATTCTATAAATTCGTCAAGACTGTCCCGTATTTGACCTATCTCAAATGCAAGTCTGTCAGCAGTGTCCCGAGGTTCTTTCACACAGGCTTCCTTTTGATTTCGAAGTTCATTTACACTACCACCTTCATTCTACTTCTTAATCTCTCTCATTTTCATCGTTCGTTTACCTTCCCCATACTGGAGGCTGCCGAGACACGACATTATATTTTATACTCAAGGCTGGCAGACCCGTTTATTGGCCAATACTGAGCACACATTTGCGTATCTGCAATGGTGATTTCATGGTCGGAAGACCAGACATACGATTAAAATTATTACTAGACACTGTGGGAGTGTCCTATGGACATTTTAACCGTAAAGTAGCACAAGTGAAATGCAACTCAGAATCCAAATTAATAGCTGCAGATTTTTATAACAAAGCGGAAAGAGCTGCATTCTGTTCCATCACCAAGTGTGACAGGCAGGTTTTCTAGTAACTAAAACAGCATTAAACACACAGTTTAGCTATTTTATCACAGAGGAATTGCCCACAACATCATATTCATTCTCCTTGAGCTGCTCGTGGAAGGACACATCTTTACCAACTCAGGATCAACACGGTCAGTCAGAATCAGAACTTAAAGAACCTTGAACGGTCCAACACAACGTGGGACTGGTTTACTGCAACAAAAAAAGCACTCCGTCTCAGGCCACGAGTGGCCTACCGGGACCATCCGACCGCCGTGTCATCCTCAAAGGAGGATGCGGATAGGAGGGGCGTGGGGTCAACACACCGCTCTCCCGGTCGTTATGATGGTATTCTTGACCGAACCCGCTACTATTCGGTCGAGTAGTTCCTCAATTGGCATCAAGAGGCTGAGTGCACCCCGAAAAATGGCAACAGCGCACGGCGGCCTGGATGGTCAGCCATCCAAGTGCCGACCACGCCCGACAGTGCTTAACTTCGGTGATCTCACGGGAACCGGTGTATCCACTGCGGCAAGGCCGTTGCCCTTACTACAACAAACTTTACGCAAAATTTTAAGCCTTTTCTCGCTGACGACTCACACAAAATGATGAAAGGAAAATAGTTTATCACTTCGTATATTTTCGCTGTTCGTGCAGTACAAGTGCCGCATGAAGTACGACGTTTTAATTTATTATTTTTTTACTACTAACTATATTAGTGACACATATTATAGACAGTATTTAAGTATACTACTGAACACGAGAAAATCTACATCATTATACGACACTTAGCTCAGGAGATACGAATTCATAAACACTGAGATGCGTGAGAAACTACTGTGTCATGCAAGACGTTTAAATTCATTACTTCGTTGCTACTAACTCTGTTAGCAACGATTTTCACCCACAGTGTCCACGTTTGTTGCTGAATGTACATAACGACTCATATTTCATGAGGTGTGATGTCACGAATATTGATCATACGTGGAAAATTGCCACATCGTGCATGACGTTTTAATGTATTACCTCTTTATCATTAACTCTGTTCGCAGCTCACTTCGCAGACAATATGCACAAATGCCGCAGAAAGTACGTAGAAAAATGTATCATTGTACGCCACATGGTTCAGGATACGACGTCGTGAACACTTATGCGTTAAAAACCGCCGCATCATGCATGGCGTTTTAAATTATTACTTCGTTGTTACTAACTCTGTTCACAACACATTTCGCAGACGTAAGCCACATACACCACTGGATGTGCTTCCAAACTCATGTCATGGTATAACGTATAGTTCAGGAAGTACGAGGTTATAAACATTGAGCTACCTGAAAATGAAACTGCAAGGCCAGATTCACTAGATATACAGGTGAAATATGTGTACGAATACGTGTGAAATGTGTTACATATATGTGAAATATATTTTACATGTGCGTATGTGGACAAAGCTACGCGTAGTAAGAAGCTCCCCCTTAGCCTGTAGAACAACTTCCATCAAAGTTGGTACAAATATTAGTTACTATCTGAAAGAAATACTGTGGGGGTAAGAACAAACAGCCTTGTACTGGAGTGAGCGTGACAACTTGGAGAGGGAATGGGGGAGGAGGAGATTCATAGATACTGAAGGGGATGGAGGAGATGGGCACTGTGGGAGGAGGAGGAGAAGGTGGAGGGCAGAGGTAGAGAAGGGGGCAGTGGACGTAGAGACAGGAGAGGAAAGAGAAGGAGATGGAGAGAAACTGGGGTGGTAGAAATAGGCAGAGAGAGAGAGAGAGAGGAGCTGAGGGGGGGGGGGGGGAGAAGGAGATGATCAGACAGAGGTGGAGCAGTAAGTGGAGAGAGAAAGAATATGGACAGGGAGAGAGGAGAGGAAGAGACAGACCCAGAAAGAGAAGGAAGGTAATGTAGGGTGGGGAGGAGGAGATGTATGGAAGAAGGTTCAAAATGGCTCTGAGCACTATGGGACTCAACTGCTGAGGTCATTAGTCCCCTAGAACTTAGAACTAGTTAAACCTAACTAACCTAAGGACATCACAAACATCCATGCCCGAGGCAGGATTCGAACCTGCGACCGTAGCGGTCTTGCGGTTCCAGACTGCAGCGCCTTTAACCGCGCGGCCACTTCGGCCGGCGATGGAAGAAGGGAGGAGGAAATTAACAAAGAGGAGGAAAAGGTGAAATTATAGAGAGAGAGGAAGATGAACAGAGGAGGAAGGAGGGAGGGCAGAATGACATATGACGGTGGAGGAGATGGACAGAGAAATGGGCACGAGGAGATGACAGACAGCAGGAGGGGGGATGGGAGGGGGGGGGGAGGAGGAGATGGACAGAGAAAGGGGTGAAGGAGGAGATGGACAGAAAGGAGGTAAAGGAGAAGATGGACAGAGAGAGGAGGTGGAGGATTTGGGCTAATAGAAAATTGGAATAAATACATACCCAGCAACATCAGGTACTTGGTTAGTTTTCAATAAAGAAGCATGTCCTATGTGCAACTTGGCAGGATGTGTAGCCAGTTTTAGCTGCCGCTTTCTCTCTCCAGTGATGAAGACAAGTACTATTTTTTGCACGCCTCCAATTTCGTTGGATGATCTCAGGACATGTCTGCTGTGGGAGGGGATCGCTGCTAGACCATAGGATTGATGTAAGTGCATAAGAGGGTATGTAAACATAAGACTACACAGAATTTCCCTACGGATCTCAGGAATATCACAATTAAGGCCAAATTCCACCAAGCTGTCTACCTATCCCACTTAGTTACGAGTGAACATGAGAAATAATCATTGTGGACCTGAGGTCAAGGTTAGCACATACTGTGAGGGGAGCTTGTGGGTAATACGGAATGGCGTTAATACGTGAATCGCTTTCCTAAAGCAGAACTTTCTAAACTTTCTAGTTACCAAAGCAGCGGTGCCATCACTAAATAAAGCCCTAAGAGGCCATAAATAGAAAAGAACGTCAGCCAAATCTTGAATAGTTATTTCGGCTGCCATTCCTTTCCGGTATATAATTCATTGACCAGCCTTCTTACATCTTTATGTAAGGCAGGCTATGTGAGGTATTCCATAATTTTTGTATGGTTTCTTAGATCCCAAACGTTCTCCAAAACAAAGTTTCATGAAAATATTCGAAAACAGATGGAAAAATTTCCCTGGGGAGACAAACTTTTAATTTTACATTACGACGGGTGCGTTGGCAAAGGAGTCGTTTTTTAAGTTAGTGAGGCTCAAGTTGTTCACCAGCCGCAAGCCTCTCTCTAATGCGAGATCCTGATCTTGGTTTTCCCCTTGAATTAGCGAATGGCGATGGTATTTTGGGTAACAGCGTCAAAAGGCCCAAGCTCCATACTTGGTACGTTCTGGGTGTGTGTGACTGACCTAAAAAACAAATCGACTCAAGGCATTCATGATCTTATTATCTGATTCCCTTGAATACTTACCGAAGACTTAAAGTTAGAAATGCGAACAGCCCTATCAGGTTTACGAAGTCTTGAAAGCACCCAGCTTAAAGCCTGGTTATCGGTTTCCAAGGATAATCCTTATGTCCAAGTTAAAACTGAAGTTTTTCCAAATTCGAAAAGATCGTTAGTGCCTCTATCTCATAGGCATAGATCTTTTTTTCTTTGAACCATCAGTCTTGTGACTGGTCTTATTCGACCCGCCACGAATTCCTCTCCTTTGCCAACCTCTTCATCTCAGAGTAGCACTTGCAACCTAAGTCCTCAATTATTTGCTGTATGTGGTCCAATCTCTAGCTTCCTCTATAGTTTTTACCCTCCGCAGCTCCCTGTAGTACCACGGAAACTATTCCCTGACATCTTAAGAGATGTCCCATCATCTTGTCCCTTCTTCTTGCCAGTGTTTTCCACATTTTCCTTCCTTTTCCGATTCCACGCAGAACCTCCACATTCCTTACCTTATCATTCCACCTTATTTTCAACGTTCTTCTGTAGCAGCACATTTCAAATGCGTCGAGTCTCTTGTTTTCTGGTTTTCCAACAGTCCATGTTTCACTATCTTACGATGCTGTGCTCCAAACTGCAGAGAAATCTCTAAAAACACATGTGACTGGTCTCCTGTCACTGTCATACTTCTGGAGGATTACGGCTGCGATTCAAGAACTGAAGGCAGTAGTCTGCACTATAAAAGGACAATCAAACCCTGAATAGCCAAAGAGGGAGCACTGATTAGTGCATGTTTAAGTGCATCAAAGAGTGCCTGCTGGACACAGTGCTAACATCCTTACAGAAATGTACATTTGCTCCCTTATGAAGTTCGTTGTCAAGAATCAATCACAGCTCTAAATCAACAGTAACATTCATTAATACGTGAATAAAGAAGAACTGACTTACTCTATCAGTCAGCCTTAGTGTGAGTCAGAAAGGAGTAAGGTGGTTGTTGTTGCGGTCTTCAGCCCAAAGAATACTCTAACGCAGCTCTCCATGTTACTCTATCCTGTGCTAGCCTCTATGTCTCAGAATCCCTACTGCAAACTACATACTTTTGAATCAGCTTGCTGCATTAATCTATTGTTCCCTCCATACGATTTTTACTCCAAACAGCTTCCTCCAGTAGTAAATGTTTGATCCCTTGATGTCTCTGAATGTGTCCTATCAACCAATCCCTTCCCTTAGTCAAGTTGTACCACAAATTTCTTTTCCCCCAGTTCTGTTCAGTTGTTCCTCATTAGGTATATGGTCCACCCATCTAATCCTCAACACTCTTCCGCAGCACGATATTTCAAAAGCTTCTGTTTTCTTCTTGTCGAAAATGATTATCGTCCACGTCTGACTTCCACACAAGGCGACACTCAAAATAAGTACCTTCAGGAAAGACTGCCTAAACTTTAAATCCGTATTAGATGTTAATAAATTTCTCTTCTTCAGAACCTCTTTCCTTGCTACAGGCAATCTACATTTTATACCATCTCTACTGCCTCCATCATCCAATATTTTACTGCCCAAACAGTAAATCTTATCTATTACTTATAGAGTCTAATCGAAGCCCTTCAGCATCACATGATTTAATCCAGTTACATTCCGTTGCTACTGTCTTGCATTTGTTGATGTTCATCTTATATTCTCTTTCCACAATACTATCAATTCCGCTCAGCTGCTCTTCCAGATACTTCGCTGTTTCTGACAGAATGACAGTGCCATCGGCTAGCCTCAAAAATTTTATTTCTATTCCCTAAACTTTCATTCCTTCACCAAATATTTCTTTGATTTCCTTTCTGCTTGCTAAATGAACACACTGAGTAACATCGGGGATAGACTACAACGCTGTCTCACTGCATTCTCAACCGCTGTTTCCCTTTCATGCTCATCGACTGTTGCAACAGCCGTCTGGTTTCTGTACAACTGTAAACAGCCTTTCCCTTCCTGTATTTCACCCCTGATACCTTCAGAATTTCAGAGAGTGTATTCCAGTAAACATTTTCATAAGCTTTATCTAAGTCTACAAATGCTTTTCTGGACCTATCTTCTAAGATTCGTCATAGGGTCAGTGTTGCCTAGCATGTCCAAACATTTCTCCAGCGACATTCAGTCATAAAAATCTTTGAGCATCTTCCCAGCGATGAAATAAATTTATTAGATATTAAAATTGACTTCAAAAACTAAAAACATATCTGCTTGGAAACTCCTTATGTTTACTAAGCTTACAACTCCTTTACCTTTTCTGGTAGAAATACTACGTCACTAAAAAACTATTCTTCTATCTGAAGTTCTTCTCTATACTTGCATTTACTGTTTCCTCTTGTATAAGTTGAATAGGATAACGTAAGGCTACAATACCACCTCGCTCGACTCTCAACTGCTGCTTCACGTTTTCACGTTCCGCGAGGTAAGTGGTCATAATTTACTGCTTACACAGCTCACAATATATTTATGTATGTCGTTAAATTATCCTGCACGTTCAGTGCAGCCACTGATGTGTGGTAGCGGGAAGCCGTAGTAAGCTCCTAAAGGATAACACAGTCCACGTTTTTGCGGTAAATACCGCATGGGTGGAGCTTGGTAGTAACGAAATCACTGTAAGCGCGCTGTCGAACGCTTATATCCGTGTTGTGAGGATGTTACGCGACAACTCTACAAACAGCTGATCTTCGGTCACGCTCAGCTAATCCGATTCCCTCCATTGCTTTTGGTCGGTCGAGACTTGCTTTAATTGGGAAACGCTTTTTATGGCCGCAGCGGAACGGAACACAAACACCCGCCTGCGCTAACAGCCGGATTATTGCCCCTATAATTTAAGTCCCTTATAACAGCCGAGCAAAATGTTAACACGCTGTAGTGCGGGGAAAAGTGTTACGGACCGTGAGGTTCCGCTTCGGCTCCGCGTTTAGCGTGGAAATAACCATTTGTCTTTTACAGTGGATTTTATGACCCTCTAAAATGAGGGCAGTGTTTTTATATTATAGTTATTTTGTAACGTGTTACCTGTAATAGGCGGGTATAACATTTATCATAATTTCTTGCTGAATATCGTAAACCTTGTTGGGTTAAAATGAAATATTACTGTTGAAACGGAAGCGTTTGTCAAGAACTACAAGCACAGTACTTGTTTCCAGTGACCCCACATTTGCGAAATGTAGTTATTTTGTAACAAAGCTTTTTGTCATTTATTAGTCAATATAACGGTCTTGAGAGAGTCAGCAACTGTTTAGAGAATTACATGTTTCTATCACTCTGGATCATATTCAGATCTAAGTAGTTGCATTGGCTACTACTCAGAACCAACTATCAGAGTATAACGATTTATCTTTTACAATGAATTTCATGGCATACTAAGACGAGGCCAGTGTTTCTATTGAAACTTCCCCTTTGAGTGAAAACAATGACTGTGCTGGTAAACTTGTACATTATTTGATTTTCAGTCAGATGAGCAAAACTGAACGTACTCAGATAGTTTTCTCTTTACTTATTTTGATCATCACTAATCTGACACGCAATATTTTAGCGCAACCCAATCTGACTTTCAGTAATCACTACAAAAGAATAGCCCTGACTAACAATAACCTATACTCTTCATGAATCACATACCTCACAAAAATCTTCGTTACTCGAACTACTGAAATAGAGCGAGCGCCAATACTGCCAGCTAAATAAAGGATTATAACTACTGAAGGCACTAAGTACTGATAGGGATAGTTAGTAAATGAAAGATTTTGATAGAGAACAAACGATGTATTTACCTTAATAGTGTTCAGAAGTCATTATATTCGTGACATCCAGTTTTACAAATTTCCTTTTTCTGATAGACACTCGTCCAGACCGTCAGCTCATATTAACATCTCAAAACTCTTGCATCTCTCTCCCCGCATCCACCACTGCTGGCAGCTCACCTCCAGCTGCTCAAAGCTACGGGCTGTTCACATCCAACGGCCCTACACTACACTACCGAATAGTCCAACAATGAGTCCAACCAGCCTCAGACTGCACACAGCGCAGTCAGCGATTTTAATACAGAGCGCGCTACATGGCGTCACCAACATAAAAACCTAAACAGTCTACTTACCCTATATTTCCTTTCTTTTGTAACGTATTACCAGTAATAGGGATGAATAACATTTAACATTGATATGAGGTTCTGAGAAGACAAGATCACTTAGATCTGAAGATAATTCAGAACTATCGAAACATGTAATCCAATTAAAAATGTACCATTGAGACTGAACGATAAATAAGGATTATCTTAAAGTTATGTGCGTTCTTTCTGACTGTACAAAATGTTCCGAAGTATGGTACAATGAAGATGCAAACATCGGCGCCGCACGGAATTATGTGCTGATATTGGCAGCTGTGTGGGACAACGATAAATATCCAGATAAACTACGAGCATGGGTATTATAACGAGGCCAAGGTTCGACTTCTCAGCATTAGAGACGGTCAGCGGACCCGGTTCAATGGCGTGTTTGCGAGCAGTACCCTGTCTACCGGCAGTATCCGGTACAGAAATAGATATTGTTTCACTGTACTGTCGCCATCGACGGTTACCACAGATGATACTACTAGTTTAAAATAACATGACAAATTGCACGGACATATCAACAGGGCAGAGATAATAAATAACTTACATGCTATACAACATCATTAATGAAATTTCTTTTACCTATACATGCTACAGAACTGTAAGATTGTCTTTTCTTCTTTACTGTTGAAATTAGAAATGGACGTTTTTGGAAGAAGTCACAAAACGTCAGTGCATCACTTAAATATCACATGGCTAGAATGCTCTCTCTGATCTAATGTATCCGACACCCGGACCCGCCTGTATAAAAGGAGGCGGGGAGCGCTGTGTTGTCAGCAGAGAAGCAGTGAAATCAGAATGGCTCGGTCACGAGATGTCAGTGACTTAGAACGTGGACTAAACATTTGATGTCACACGAGTAACAAATCCTGCAGGTTGATTAACTTCTCATAGTTGGGATTCACAGTCACATAATATTTCTTAAAAGCAAACCAGTTTGCAAGATCAGGGGTTTACAGAATAGCATGTGGCTCATGCACAAAATGTTATATTGGACAAACTGGGCGGGCATTTAACGACAGGTTTAAAGTACACGTCAGGCAGACAGAAAACAATACCTCTACCTTTAGCAAACACTGAATTGAGAATAAACATATGGTCAACAACATAGATTCATCCCTTAAAATACTGCATACTGTGCCTAAAAGTAGAATCATGAACATTCTACAAGAAATACAGATTTACTACTGTATTAAAAATCGTCCCAATGACCTACTTAATGATCAAACTGATTTAAAAAATAAAAGATTTTTAGATAATTTCCAGTCCGTTTTATGTACAAATGATAGATTGTAAAATGGCTTACAGGCGCAATACCTTGACGTCTGATGGGAGTTTACCACCCTGACATTTTGTATAGACAAGCGTGTAACGAAGTTTTTTTTTTTTTTAAAAAAAAGTACGTAGATACCTGAAAATTATATTAGTAACTGTGTAACGTCATATCCGCTACCACTTGCAATGTATCTATTCTCTTATTTTATGTGTTTTAAGATCGCCAATTTTTGTGATGTATCTGACCAGTTTTGTCTTAAATCATAAGTAACAAATATTATCAGTAATCCTGGTATATTTTACCGTAAAGAAAAGTTTAAACACTATAACGAGGGAAGAAAAGCATACTCCAATGTATTTTATTTTCGTATGTTTTATAAATGAAATGTAGCCTTGACATTTCATTGTATCCAAAATGTGATTGATTGTATCAATCTACTTCAACAGTAATTCATAGAACTGTAAAGTTATTTTAGACACTTACCGAAAACATTTTAAACAATTTCGATGGAATACACTCCTGGAAATTGAAATAAGAACACCGTGAATTCATTGTCCCAGGAAGGGGAAACTTTATTGACACATTCCTGGGGTCAGATACATCACATGATCACACTGACAGAACCACAGGCACATAGACACAGGCAACAGAGCATGCACAATGTCGGCACTAGTACAGTGTATATCCACCTTTCGCAGCAATGCAGGCTGCTATTCTCCCATGGAGACGATCGTAGAGATGCTGGATGTAGTCCTGTGGAACGGCTTGCCATGCCATTTCCACCTGGCGCCTCAGTTGGACCAGCGTTCGTGCTGGACGTGCAGACCGCGTGAGACAACGCTTCATCCAGTCCCAAACATGCTCAATGGAGGACAGATCCGGAGACCTTGCTGGCCACGGTAGTTGACTTACACCTTCTAGAGCACGTTGGGTGGCACGGGATACATGCGGACGTGCATTGTCCTGTTGGAACAGCAAGTTCCCTTGCCGGTCTAGGAATGGTAGAACGAAGGGTTCGATGACGGTTTAGATGTACCGTGCACTATTCAGTGTCCCCTCGACGATCACCAGTGGTGTACGGCCAGTGTAGGAGATCGCTCCCCACACCATGATGCCGGGTGTTGGCCCTGTGTGCCTCGGTCGTATGCAGTCCTGATTGTGGCGCTCACCTGCACGGCGCCAAACACGCATACGACCATCATTGGCACCAAGGCAGAAGCGACTCTCATCGCTGAAGACGACACGTCTCCATTCGTCCCTCCATTCACGCCTGTCGCGACACCACTGAAGGCGGGCTGCACGATGTTGGGGCGTGAGCGGAAGACGGCCTAACGGTGTGCGGGACCGTAGCCCAGCTTCATGGAGATGGTTGCGAATGGTCCTCGCCGATACCCCAGGAGCAACAGTGTCCCTAATTTGCTGGGAAGTGGCGGTGCGGTCCCCTACGGCACTGCGTAGGATCCTACGGTCTTGGCGTGCATCCGTGCGTCGCTGCGGTCCGGTCCCAGGTCGACGGGCACGTGCACCTTCCGCCGACCACTGGCGACAACATCGATGTACTGTGGAGACCTCACGCCCCACGTGTTGAGCAATTCGGCGGTACGTCCACCCGGCCTCCCGCATGCCCACTATACGCCCTCGCTCAAAGTCCGTCAACTGCACATACGGTTCACGTCGACGCTGTCGCGGCATGCTACCAGTGTTAAAGACTGCGATGGAGCTCCGTATGCCACGGCAAACTGGCTGACACTGACGGCGGCGGTGCACAAATGCTGCGCAGCTAGCGCCATTCGACGGCCAACACCGCGGTTCCTGGTGTGTCCGCTGTGCCGTGCGTGTGATCATTGCTTGCACAGCCCTCTCGCAGTGTCCGGAGCAAGTATGGTGGGGCTGACACACCGGTGTCAATGTGTTCTTTTTTCCATTTCCAGGAGTGTAGTATACATATTTACTCAATCTTGTTTGCTATAATAGAGCCTGGTTGAAGGATGCATCCTGTATTTGTGCGGAGGCATTGTGATGTTTTGTCAGAATTTGTGGTGCTGCACAATGAATTGGATTGCTGGCGAGCGTTTTACACCATTCACATCCGTAAAATTTATACACATACAAAGTAATATATCAGAGCTCTGTGTTCATCTCATTTACGAGCACTTAAGTCAATGTGAGAGCTTATGAACAGATAACACATGTATTATCCCCTATTATGTTGTAAATAAATAATCCCTTCCTATCCTACCGCCCATTACAATCATAGCATATTTAGTAAGCTGTATGATGGCGACAGATGAAAAGACTTTACGATATAAAGTTTATAAGTTGTACTCAACTTGTATGTGTGATAGATTATTAGAACGATGGTAAAATCGACAATTCAGTATATATTTAACAACATATTACGATGTAATAAGTGTCGTACTCATCGGATCTTCTGGGACTCTTACAGTCAAAAGGCTGCATTTTGACGACGACATGTACTCATGTCAGATAGTTTTATATTCTGACAGAATGTAAGTAATGTACATTTATCTCCAATTTTTATAACTGAGCTACTTTCTTCAAAAATGGTTCAAATGGCTCTGAGCACTATGGGGCTCAACTGCTGAGGTCATTAGTCCCCTAGAACTTAGAACTAGTTAAACCGCCGGCCGAAGTGGCCGTGCGGTTAAAGGCGCTGCAGTCTGGAACCGCAAGACCGCTATGGTCACAGGTTCGAATCCTGCCTCGGGCATGGATGTTTGTGATGTCCTTAGGTTAGTTAGGTTTAACTAGTTCTAAGTTCTAGGGGACTAATGACCTCAGCAGATGAGTCCCATAGTGCTCAGAGACATTTGAACTAGTTAAACCTAACTAACCTAAGGACATCACAAACATGCATGCCCGAGGCAGGATTCGAACCTGCGACCGTAGCGGTCTTGCGGTTCCAGACTGCAGCGCCTTTAACCGCACGGCCACTTCGGCTGGCGAACTACTTTCTTAAGGAAGTATTTACTTAATAATGTATATACACCCTGTGCTTCACTTTTGTATTTTTGTGCTTAGGTAACTTTTGCAGTGTTACTTGAAAATGGCCATAACGCCGAAATTGCAGTAGTTACAATAAATATTTTTTACAGCCAACGACGACTATGATGTCTTTTAAGAAATCCTGCTGGGTTTTTTCAACCCCTCTAAAGCTGCACAAGTCGACTGACGTTGTGATCGTGAAATGGAAACGTGAAGGAGCAACAGCGGCTAAACCAATGCCAGGTGGACCCCACGTACTGACGGACAAGGAACAGCGAGCATTGCGAATGGTGGATGGAAAAAAAAATCCAGTGAAATCAGCGGAAAGAATTACTCGTGAGTTCCCAAGTGCTACAAGCAGTTCAGTTAGCACCATGATTGTGCGCAGGGAGTTGAAAAGAGGGCGGTACATGGCACCTCATAAGCCACACATTGCCTTTGTCAGTGCTAAGCGACGTTTGATGGGGTGGAAAGAGCGACGCCACTGGAAAGTGTACGACTGGACACGAATTATTTCGAATCATGGGTCTCAGGCAAATGCCAAAATGGCTCCTTTGCAACGGAGCTACCGATTTCCTTCCCCATCATCATCACGTTCCGAGTTTCTGCTCCGTCTCTAATGACCTTGACATCGACGAACGTTAAACTTGTGACTTAGGAAGTCGGGATGAAGGGTACACTTAGCATGGAAGGTCAATGCCCCTAATCCTTAACACAACAACTAGCAAATCAATAATTAGCAATTTATTCAAAACAAGCTTTTATAAAACAGATAAGAAGCAATTAACATGTGGCTGTGTTTAACAAAATATCAAAATATACTTTCACAACAAGTGACCTAAAAGATGAACAACGGAGATTTCAATGCTTAAGAAACATACACTACTGGCCATTAAAATTGCTACACCAATAAGAAACGCAAATGATAAAAGTGTATTCATTGGACAAAAATACACTCCTGGAAATTGAAATAAGAACACCGTGAATTCATTGTCCCAGGAAGGGGAAACTTTATTGACACATTCCTGGGGTCAGATACATCACATGATCACACTGACAGAACCACAGGCACATAGACACAGGCAACAGAGCATGCACAATGTCGGCACTAGTACAGTGTATATCCACCTTTTGCAGCAATGCAGGCTGCTATTCTCCAATGGAGACGATCGTAGAGATGCTGGATGTAGTCCTGTGGAATGGCTTGCCATGCCATTTCCACCTGGCGCCTCAGTTGGACCAGCGTTCGTGCTGGACGTGCAGACCGCGTGAGACGACGCTTCATCCAGTCCCAAACATGCTCAATAGGGGACAGATCCGGAGATCTTGCTGGCCAGGGTAGTTGACTTACACCTTCTAGAGGACTTTGGGTGGCACGGGATACATGCGGACGTGCATTGTCCTGTTGGAACAGCAAGTTCCCTTGCCGGTCTAGGAATGGTAGAACGATGGGTTCGATGACGGTTTGGATGTATCGTGCACTATTCAGTGTCCCCTCGACGATCACCAGTGGTGTATGGCCAGTGTAGGAGATCGCTCCCCACACCATGATGCCGGGTGTTGGCCCTGTGTGCCTCGGTTGTATGCAGTCCTGATTGTGGCGCTCACCTGCACGGCGCCAAACACGCATACGACCATCATTGGCACCAAGGCAGAAGCGACTCTCATCGCTGAAGACGACACGTCTCCATTCGTCCCTCCATTCACGCCTGTCGCGACACCACTGGAGGCGGGCTGCACGATGTTGGGGCGTGAGCGGAAGACGGCCTAACGGTGTGCGGGACCGTAGCCCAGCTTCATGGAGACGGTTGCGAATGGTCCTCGCCGATACCCCAGGAGCAACAGTGTCCCTAATTTGCTGGGAAGTGGCGGTGCGGTCCCCTACGGCACTGCGTAGGATCCTACGGTCTTGGCGTGCATCCGTGCGTCACTGCGGTCCGGTCCCAGGTCGACGGGCACGTGCACCTTCCGCCGACCACTGGCGACAACATCGATGTACTGTGGAGACCTCACGCCCCACGTGTTGAGCAATTCGGCGGTACGTCCACCCGGCTTCCCGCATGCCCACTATACGCCCTCGCTCAAAGTCCGTCAACTGCACATACGGTTCACGTCCACGTTGTCGCGGCATGCTACCAGTGTTAAAGACTGCGATGGAGCTCCGTATGCCACGGCAAACTGGCTGACACTGACGGCGGCGGTGCACAAATGCTGCGCAGCTAGCGCCATTCGACAGCCAACACCGCGGTTCCTGGTGTGTCCGCTGTGCCGTGCGTGTGATCATTGCTTGTACAGCCCTCTCGCAGTGTCCGGAGCAAGTATGGTGGGTCTGACACAACGGTGTCAATGTGTTCTTTTTTCCATTTCCAGGAGTGTATTATACCAGAACTGACATGAGATTACCTTTTCACGCAATTTGGGTGCATAGATCCTGAGAAATAAGTACCCATAACAACCATCTCTGGCCGTAAGAACGGCCTTGATACGCCTGGGCATTGAATCAAACAGAGCTTGGATGGCGTGTACAAGTACAGCTGCCCATGCCGCTTCAACACGATACCACAGTTCATCAAGAGTAGTGACTGGCGTATTGTGACGAGCCACTTGCTTGGCCACCATTGACCAGACGTTTTCAGTTGGTGAGAAATCTGGAGAATGTGCTGGCCAGGGCAGCAGTCGAACATTTTCTGTATCCAGAGAGTCCGTACAGGACCTGCAAGATGGGGTCGTACATCATCCTGCTGAAATGTAGGGTTTCGCAGGGATCGAATGAAGTGTAGAGCCACCGGTCGTAACACGGATGCGACCATAATGATACTGTAAACAGAACCTGGATTCATCCGAAAAAATGACGTTTTGCCATTCGTGCACCCAGGTTCGTCTTTGAGTACACCATCGCAGGCGCTGCTGTCTGTGATGCAGCGTCAAGCGTAACCGCAGCCATGGTCTCCGAGCTGATAGTCCATGCTGCTGCAAACGACGTCGAACTGTTCGTCCAGATGGTTGTGTTCTTGCAAACGTTCCCATCTGTCGAAACAGGGATCGAGACGTGGCTGCACGATCCGTTACAGCCATGCGGATAAGATGCCTGTCATCTCGACTGCTAGTGATACGAGGCCGTTAGGATCCAGCACGGCGTTCCGTATTACCCTCCTGAACCCAGCGATTCCATATTCTGCTAACAGTCATAGGATCTCGACCAACGCGAGCAGCAATGTCACGATACGGTTAACCACAATCGCGTTAGGCTACAATACGACCTTTATCAAAGTCGGAAACGTGATGGTACGCATTTCTCCTCCATACACGAGACATCACAACAACGTTTCACCAGGCAACGCCGGTCAACTGCTGTTTGTGTATGAGAAATCGGTTGGAAACTTTCCTCACGTCAGCATGTTGTAGGTGTCGCCACCGGCGCCAACCTTGCGTGAATGCTCTGAAAAGCTAATCATTTGCATATCACAGCATTTTCTTACTGTCGGTTAAATTTCGCGTTTGTAGCACGTCATCTTCGTGGTGTAGCAATTTTAATGGGTTAAATTTCGCGTTTGTAGCACGTCATCTTCGTGGTATAGCAATTTTAATGGCCTGTGACTTTAAAAGGTGACTTTAAAACGTGGCACAGATAGTTGTTTTTTTTTAGGCATTGATCTGCAATATGAAAGTAATTTACAAGCACATCAGTTCGTTACGAACCCAAATAACACAAGGAGGACAACAAGTTAATTAAAACAATTGATTCACAAGCAAATTAAAAACCCCCTTTTCTTTACCTTTACATGATAAATGTCTACCAGACTGGCAGTGACGCCAGGCAGCCCTGGGCAAAAGGTGACTTAACTTAAAATGCCGTAATCAGCAGAGCAGCCGTTCAAACAACACCTAAACGCCAGGGCCCAACCGGGAGTCACTTCCCATTAGACGACACGTCACAACTTCTGTGCACCGAAGCGGAACGTGGCGCTGCTCCCACACATCCCAACTCGCAGAAAACTGGAACACAAACAGACCGCATAAAACACGCCAAACACCAAGCAAACATCAATTAATATAAGTTAAGAGATCAATGAACAACATATAAATGAAGAACCAATAAATGCTTTCAATAGAAGTGACTCGAGTTTTACAGCAATATCAATTCTGCAAAACGTTAAAACTAAGAACTGTTCAAAAATACAATTCTGAAGATATAGTATCAGACTTTTACACTCTCACGGTTTACCAAACAATATCTCCACATATGATTAAGGCCGAGAACGTGTACAAAGATGAAATTAAAAAAAAAAAAAAAATCAAGATAATATCTCGTTATTCGAATGTACAACTTCACAACGATAGTAGGTTTTGTGCACTTTAACTTCCTTTGCATAGCACTGCAATGTAGCTGACAATTGTGTAAGCTTGGTAGCAGAAAATTACAACTAGACTATGACCTAATATCTTTCATACCTTACAATTACTACATCATTTGGGAACACTGATTTTTTCAGAGGAAG
Organism: Schistocerca americana; assembly: GCF_021461395.2. Taxonomy (NCBI): domain Eukaryota; kingdom Metazoa; phylum Arthropoda; class Insecta; order Orthoptera; family Acrididae; genus Schistocerca; species Schistocerca americana. The sequence goes on along the minus strand of NC_060122.1, from coordinate 645,702,111 downwards.
TAGTGACTGCTGTTCCCCATGCGGCCACACACCTTGCTGGCTGCTCTTACTTCAGTAACACCTACTTTAGGGCAACCAACCAACAAGTACACTCTCTGCAACGCAAATCATCAACGGAACGAAGGCACCAAAACCACTTACATCTTCGATGGAGAGCGTTGTTCGAGATGATCTCGAGGGATGGGTGTCTCCGAGAAAATAGGCACCAAAGCAATGCGACGAACAGCGCCCGGAGTTGACATCAGTCAAGCCCGCCACAAACTCGCGACCGCCTTGCAAGGTAGACCGCTGCTGGGCGTGCCCTCGTGTTTCCCTCCGTCGTCCACGCGAACACGTCCTTCCACCTCGTAGCGCGTCCGACCTCAACTGTTGCGACCGCGAAACAGCCCCCAGATCACAACAGGGGCAAAGATCATAGTACAGCAGAGTAATCGTTAGTGACGTACCAAAGAGCTGGTGTGCCAGAAAAGGCGCACCACGGCTCAAAACCCAATCTTCCTTCCTTACTTCGAGTCATGAATCATGCTACACCCTGTGGCAGTCCGATGGAAGGCACTGGAGGAACTTACTTGTACCATGTAGCGCCAACACTGGAGCACCAAAGAGGTGATGTTGAGGTATGGGAGTTTTCTTCGTGGTTACGGCGAGGTCCCAATACTGCGCTTATGAAAACACTAAATTGAAGGATATGAACACATTTTAAAGGATTCTACACTACGTGCAGTAGAGCCACAGCGTGGAGAGAATGACTATGTCAGAATTACAATGCACTCGAACACACAGCACTATCTGTAAGACAATGATTTGTGGACAATAACATTCTGGAAATGGGTTGGCCAGCCCAGAGCTTCGACATGAATCCAATGGAACACCTTTGGGATGAGTTAGAACATCGACTGCGCTCGGGACCCCAGACACCAACATTACCGTCTCCTCTGATTTCGGCTGTTGAGGAAGATGGATGGCTCTGAGTACTATAGGACTTAACTTCTGAGGTCATCAGTCCCCTAGAACTTAGAACTACTTAAACCTAACTAACCTAAGGACATCACACACATCCATGCCCGAGGCAGGATTCGAACCTGCGACCGCAGCGGTCGCGCAGCTCCAGACTGTTGAGGAAGAATGGTCTGCACATCAACATGCGTGTCCGCCTCGATAGCTGGTCAGCGCGGCCGAATGCTACGCAACGAGGGTCGGGTTCGATTCCCGGCTAGGTCAGAAATTTTTTCCGCTCAGGGACTGGGTGTTGTGTCCCTTTCATCATCATGTCATCCCCATCGACGTGCAAGTCGCCGAAGTGGCGTCATCTCAAAAGACTTACACAAGGCGACCGGTCTGCCCGACGGAAGTTCCTAGCCACACGACATTACATTTCATTAAGACGCGTTATTGAAAAGCCATCATAAAGGAGAGGTGTGAAAATTCCCATATTCGTGTCGACAAATAGATGTCCAGATATTTTTGATTAGATACGATACTACTATATTGTGCAGCATAATAATGTGCAAAATATTTTATACCATACGCAATGGTTGTTTATTAATATTAAAAATTAAAATTAACGGTTTATTGAGAATGAAATACGAGGGTGAGTCAAATGAAAACTTTAAATATTTGTTTCAATTATATATTTGTGCAGAAGTGGTACAAACCTGTTTCAACATTCAACATACTCTCCCCCACATTCAATACAAGCCCTCCAGTGCTTACAAAGTGCATAAATTCCTTTAGAAAAAAATTCTTTTGCTAGTCCGCGCAATCACTTATGCATCGTGTGGCGTGTCCCTTCATCATAACAGAACTTCTTTCCTCCCATTGCGTCTTTGAGTGGTCCAAACATATGGAGATCACTTGGGGCAAGTTCTGGTGAGTATGGTGGATGAAAAAGCCACTCAAAATGCAGGTCTGGGTTTTTAGCAACTGTTGTACTGGCGGTGTGCGGCCTTGCATTGTCATGTTGCAAATGGACACCTGCTGACAGCAATCCACGTCGCTTTGATTTGATTGCAGGCCGCAGATAATTTTTTAGGAGATCTGTGTATGATGCACTGGTGACAGTGGTCCCTCAAGGCATGTAATGCTTCAAAATGACGCGTTTTTCGTCCCAAAAGTGAGTCAGCATAACATTACCTGCTGATGGTTCTGTTCGAAACTTGTTTGGTTTTGGTGATGAGGAATGGCGCCATTTCTTGCTCGCTCTCTTCGTTTCCGGTTGGTGGAAGTGAACCCAGGTTTCGTCCCCAGTAACAGTTCTTGCAAGGAAGCCACCACCTTCTCGTTCAAAGCGCCGAAGAATTTTTTCAGAAGCATCAACACGTCGTTCTCTCATTTCAGGAGTCAGCTGCCGTGGCACCAATCTTGCAGGCACTTTGTGGAACTAGAGCACATCATGCACAATGTGGTGTGCTGACCCATGGCTAATCTGTAAACATGCTGCAATGTCACTCAGTATCACTCGGCGGTTTTCCTTCACTATGGCTTCAACTGCTGCAATTTTCTGTGCGGTCACAACTCGTTGTGCCTGACCCGGACGAGGAGCATCTTGCACTGAAGTCACACCATTTGCGAACTTCCTACTCCATTCGCAGACTTGCTGCTGTGACAAACATGCATCACCGTACTGAACCTTCATTCGTCGATGAATTTCAATAGATTTCACACCTTCACTGCGCAAAAACCGCATAACAGAACGCTGTTGTTCCCTGGTGGAAGTCGCAAGTGGGGCGGCCATCTTCATACGGATACTGCGACGGTATGTGTGCATCTGCACTATGCTGCCACCTACAGACCATTCTGCACGCTGTTTGTAGTACGCTTACCAACTTACAGGATAATGACGCGAAATTTCGATTTGTTATTACAAATTTAAGGATTTCATTTGACTCGCCCTCGTACATTTAATGAGACTGTGCAATTGGGGAAATAATGACTGGGTAGTTATTGCTAGCAGGGAGTGAAGTAGGTAATAAGTGATATTACTTACAATCGTTCCTAAAGGTGCACTTTTAATGCCCAGCCCCATATTTTTGTTGGGCCTGTATTTCCATGTCTCCAACCCATCTGCTGAAGTCCTTTCGTTTACTTTCCAATATTAGGTGAAGGTTATATTTGCGACAACTGCTTTGATTTGCTCCTCGAACTGAAACACCTTTTTCATCCCTCATATTATAATCAAGAAATCGAAATTAATGTTGCAAACTAAACCGCAGCTATACAATTTATATATATATATATATATATTGCATTATTAATTTCGATTTCTTAATAATATGAGGAGAAAAGAGAACCACTTGTATGAATATCAAGAGCTCAGATGGAAACCCAGTTCTAAGCAAAGAAGGGAAAGCATAAAGGTGGAAAGAATATATAGAGGCTCTGTACAAGGGCGATGTACTTAAGGACAATATTATGGAAATGGGAGAGGATGTAGATGAAGATAAAATGGGAGATATGATACTGCGTGAAGAGTTTGACAGAGCACTGACAGACGTGAGTCGAAACAAGGCCCCAGCAGTAGACAACATTCCATTAGAACCACTGACAACCTTGGGACAGCCAGTCCTGACAAAACCCTACCATCTGGTGAGCAAAATGTATGAGACAGGCGAAATACCCTCAGACCTCAAGAAGAATATAATAATTCCAATCCCAAAGAAAGCAGGTGTTGACAGATGTGAAAATTAGCGAACTATCAGTTTAATAAGTCACGGCTGCAAAAGACTAACGCGAACTCTTTGCGTACGAATGGAAAAACTGGTAGAAGCCGACCGCGGGAAAGATCAGATTCCGTGAGTTGGTGAAAATGTACGGTACAGTGCCCCGTTTCTATAACCTGAAGAATCCTGTGGATTCACCAACAGCAAAAAAGACGGAAATAGTAGGGCTAGGCGGTTTCTGGGACAGCTTGCATTATTATCAGCTGTATTCAAGTTATGAGGTCCAAGATGGCGTCTCTAAACGTGACAAAATCACGCTGACGTCGTGGCAGGAAATTCAAATTTTGACGGGAAATAGAGCTATTGGGGTACCTCCACTAACATAGCTCCCCCATCTCTCCCCCTACTCCTATGGGGTCACACACCCCCACCACCAACCTGCCAATAGAAATGGTGGGAAATGGTTAGACTGTGTCCATCTGTCGGAGAGGAAGGTTAGGTTAACATACTTTATTTTTGGTGGGATATTGAAGTAAAGATAGTTCCTAACAAAATATCGAATACCTAGTGCTACACTACGAGTGCTTAAACTCGCAATATGGCTCAAAATTGACGATGTGACTGAACTGGCGCTATCCTGCTGGAAAAAATCACAATATCACTTCAAAATAGTAGCAGGTGGACTGAAACAAATAGTTATTCTATATAGTACGCTCCCTTCGCCTACAGGCCGAAAGGAATCTCTCTGCTCCACTTGTGAATTGACAGGAAATAGACAAGCTCTAAAACTAAAACTGTAGCAACCCTCTAAAATGGTATATGCATAGAAATTACGAAGTATTAAAAAACGTGAACTGTAGTGAACTGTAGTGATGTTAAAATGATCACATACCTGCTACTGATAATGGCGCCATGCTAAGAACGACTGCGCAAAGAGTAACACGACCTCATCTCTAAATTACAGCTGTATACTGTGGGATACAAAAACATGAAAAAGCTTTGTACTTACCAACTGTTAGCGCTGCAGAGGTTAAAAACTACTACAATAATGCTCATAATCGCGTATTTGACGCACAGCGTGGCTTGAGGTCCCGGGCGGACGGAGGGGCTGTACATTGTTGTTTGGGTGATAGTGTGGTACGCTCGGCGCTCTGCATGCGACTGCAGTCTGTAGAGGGGCTGTCGCGCACGCTGCCAACTAGAGCTGGGCAAACCGATTCTTTTTCCCGATTCGATTCCTACGATTCAATCTCACATTGCGAATCGATTCCTACGATTCGTTCACGATTCTTTCACGATTCATTCTAGTCTGCGATGGCACGATTCATACGGAATGCAAAAAGTTCTACATCTTACTTACAGATGGCAGGACATGTCTGAAATTGTCAATGGAGTTAGAATCGAACTGTGTCGTGATAATATATGCCAGAAATAGATTATTTATGAGTAAACACGCATGTGACGTTACAAGTGTGATTCTCGATTTATACGTGTAATGCCTTAATTGATGAAAGGTCACGTTTGGTTTCATTGCATCTATTGTTTTATTTCAGTATGCCAGGAAAGAGGAGTCGATTTGTGCGAAAGGTGGTGCAAAATTACGTGGTATGCCAGTTTGGTTGTGTGGCTTGAACGTATCTGTTTTTCTGTGCTAAGATGTCTTTCCAAGTCCACATCACCCTTGTAATTCATAACGCAGCTGACAGCCCTCCCACACAGCAAATTTAACTTAACTTTCATTTCTTCTAAATACAAAGCATAGGTATTTTGCTTTTAATTTGTCTGAGAACTTGCCACTGTCACTACTATTTACGTGAGGAGATGACATAGTTCTAAGCAGTAGGATTCAATCGTATACAGCGACATTACTTCACTAAAATTTAATATGAATCTGAGCATGATAACATTCGAAAACTCGAACTTGAAATTACTAATTAAAAAGCTTTTGTTTAAAGACGGTATTACACGACGATAAGAGGTTCGTATTTATTCATCATACTTGGATTTCTTGATTTTACTCATGTGTATTGGGAGCTGTGTACTCGCTATATATCGTTTCTGTCATCGTTAGTTCGTGTATTACTCGCGCAAACTAAGCTGACATCGGCGCGGTGGCTGATGGTACAGATGGTAAATGGGAAATGCCTTTACGCTCGTTCCCGTCAGCCACCGCCAAGTGTCAGCTTGGTTTTCACGAGTAATATTACGGCCCACGAACTTCGTTTGTTCGTTCCGAGCTTCCTTTGTTCACACGCATCCTCCACTTGACTGCCATCTGGCGGTCGTAATCATTCGGCACGACTCGGCATGATTCGGAAGTTGCCTTCGAAGCATAGCCTACTAAGAACCGATGAATCGTTGAAACTTGCAATCGTCACGACTCGGAAACACGCAATCGTTCTTACGATTCTTTTGAACGACGATTCGTCCGTATCACGATTCGATTCTTACGATTCTTTATTTAGAGTCGTTCAAATGAAAGACAGAGGAATTTGTTGCAGTGACCTACAGACGAGAAAACTGCAAAACAAATAGAAGTTACGGAGTGTTAAAAGACAAGAACTGCAATGATGTTAAATAATCGAACTACACATACCTGCTACTAATCATAGCACCATGCTAAAAACGAGTGCGCAAAGAGTAGCAGCACTTCATCTGTGTATTACAGTATTATTCAGCAGGACATAAAACAACATGAAAAAGCTTCGTAAATTAACGGGGGTCAGCACAGCACAGGTTAACAACTATTAGATCGATGCTCGTAATCGCGTGTTTAGCACACAGCATGGCGTGGCATGAGATCCCGGGCTGCCGGGATGGGGGGTGATGTATCGTGTTAGGGTCGTGGTGTGGCTCGCTCAACGCTTTGGTGCGACTGCGGCTGATAGGGGGCTGCCGCGCACACTGCCGACTGTTGCGATACTTGAAGACCGCCAGAACTATAGCTGCGGCCTGCAGCGAGTCACAAAGCATCCGAATAACAGGACTATAAACCACGGCTATTGTTTGACGCTGGCTTGCTTTCCCCCTTCAGGCGACATATTTCAAAGGACAATAGAATTCGCAGTACAGTCGTACATGTGAGAAAACTGCAAAAGAAAACGATGTACGAGTATAAATCTAATAACCACAATGCACCCTCCTACTGAGGAAAAAAAAGCACCCCCCCCTGGTAATAATCATCACGAACGATACTACACTATCCAGGATAAGCTTCGAATACTGCGTCCCGCCGCCGAGCGTGCTTTTATGAAATGGAACCGAACCGCTGTACATTGTGAGAGCGGTCTTTGGCGCTATCCACTGCTGAATGGGGTACCTTGTAACGGATTGTGAGTCCATTACAAAGCCCTGACGGATGGTGAGAGTACGAGTGAGAGAGAGAGAGAGAGAGAGAGAGAGAGAGAGAGAGAGAGAGAGAGAGAGAGAAGAGCCTTTTGTCACTCTGACAAACAAGTGAGACGTCACGAATCACACCGTCTTACGGTCGAACAAGAGATTTCTGCAACTTTCAGTCCAATTTTGAATCTCATTGATTTCTGAAAATACTCTTTCGGAACTTCGCATCAACTGACCTTCCTGATTGAGCGTGCATTCAAAATGAGACGTCTTCTGATTAGCTGCCTGTGAAATGTGAAGTCTACATAAGCCCCAATCCATCTCCCTTATTCTCACTCTACTTCTATGGCTATGGCTCTGAGCACTATGGGACGTAACATTTATGGTCATCAGTCCCCTAGAACTTAGAACTACTTAAACCTAACTAACCTAAGGACATCACACAACAGCCAGGCAGAGAAAATCTCTGACTCCGCTGGGAATAGAACCCGGGAACCCGTGCGCGGGAAGCGAGAACGCTACCGCACGACCACGAGCTGCGGACACTCTGCTTCTGTCCGCTGTGATGGCTATAATTATTTCTCTGTTTTGTCTCTCTCTCTCTCTCTCGCTCTCTGTGTGCGTGTGTGTGTTTGTGTGTGTGTGTGTGTGCCTTTAAAAATGGAAAGCAGCAGTAACAACTCCAGCATCAGCGGCAAGCGCATAAGATTTGTAGAAGATGAACCAGAACCTACGTAAATAATTGTTTTTTGTAGATCTGTGGTTGTAGTATGGAAATCAGGAGAGTTCTGCATGTTACAGTCCCTGGCAAAATTATTACACGCACTGCACATTTTAATGTTATTTGTAATAATTATATGTTGAGTACTATATTTAATGCGATTAATCGAAAAATTTATGACAGTTATTCAGGTCACTTACTACTTTGCCGAATTTTGTATCTATTGTTGCAACCTGACATTGCATTGTTGACTTTCTGTAGGTATCAACGTCAAGAGTACAGCGTACAGGAAAGGGCCTGTTCAGTGGCGTTCTCGAGTGTAACTGGTGTAATACTTTGTTCGCTTTCATTATCAATTTCGTTATATCAACACCACAATTGATTGTTGAACAGCAAGATATTACTAATTGTGACTTTTAAAAATGGGTAAAAGAAGGGACATTTCACCTCGTAAGAAAGCTGAGGCCAAAGCCCTCAGTAATACGAAAACGTATTCCAATCGGAAAATTTCACGAAGGCTCGAAATGTCAGAAGCTAGCGTGAGTCGCATAAAGAAGAAAATTGATTCATGTGAAGAATTGAGCCCCAGAAGGAAGAATAAATGTGGAAGAAAACCAATTTTCACACCAAGGGCAGAAAGATTTGTAAAAGAATTTGCCTAGAAAACAGATTTGCAACAACGAAACAGATAAAATCTCAACTGGAAGATGGTAATGTGTATGCATCTGAACGCATTGTTCGCAGAAAGTTGAAGGCTATTAATTTCAAGACATGTCGACCCGCTAGAAAATGAAACTTAAGAACCACAATGAAAGCAAAGCGTCTGAAGTGGGCTAAACAGTGGTGTTATAAGGATATGGACTTCTGGAGATCGGTAATTTAATTTTAAAATTATTATATATGATACCAACCTATGTACATTTATTCATAGTACATTAATTGCATTTCTTGATACTTACAGGTATGCTTCAACGATGAAAGCATCTTTGAAATTTTAACTAACAAATCTCAAAATGTGCGCCATCGAACAGGAGAAAAATTTCACGCCGACTGCATTATTCAAACCGTAAAACACGTAGCTAAGGTGATGATTTGGTCTGTCATCTGTGGCAAGCGTACAGGACGTCTTTACGTGGTTAAAGGCATAATGAGGCAAGGCCAGTACAAGGCAGTCCTGCATGAACGGTTAATACCACAGCTCAGAGAATGGTTTCCGAACGGGGAACCATTTATTTTTATGCAGGATGGAGGTCCCTGTCACACAGCCAGGTCATTTAAATTCTTTCTGAAGGAACTAAATATCCCTGTTAGACTGGCCAGGTAATAGACCCGACGTAAACCCCATAGAAAATGTATGTGAACTAGTGAAGAGGGAAGTGGCAAAAGATACCATAAAAAAAACACAGCTCTTAGAGAAGATCATCCGTGCGTGGCATCATCATCCACAAATACAGGACACACTACAATCCTACATCTAAGGCATCTCACGTCATATTAAGGCTCTCATAGCTGCAAAAGGTGGCTCAACACGATATTAATACAAATGTTTTCACTTTCACAATACTTTAATTTTTGTTGTAATAATTGAAATAAAATATTTATAACAAATACTACGTTATATTTATTTGTTATATCACCTTAGTTATGAAGTAGATTACATATAATCATTTTATCACAATGTACGTATTAAAAAAACAAATTTCTTTAGAGATAAGTCAAAATTTGCTTAAAAACTGTAGTGCGTCTAATAAATTGGCCAGGGAATGTAAATTCTATAATGAATTTCTCGTCAGTAATTCCGTTTCTTTTGGCTCGTAACAGCAGATCTCCATGATTTTATTGTTGAGTGTGAGCAGACACAGGAAAAGGTGGAGCCTGGACCATGGTACATTCTTCAGCCTGTTCCTGTTGAGGTCAGTCTCCTGTGGAAAGTCCCAGCCAAGAATGACTTGTAAGTGCACTACTGGCCATTAATATTGATACAAAACGATGATGACGTGCATCAGACACGAAATTTAACCGACAGGAAAAAGATGTTGTAATATGCAAATGATTAGCTTTTCAGAGCATTCACACAAGGTTGGCGCCGGTGGCGACACCTACAACGTGCTGACATGAGGAAAGTTCCCAATCGATTTCTCATACACAAACAGCAGTCGACCGGCGTTGCCTGGTGAAATGTTGTAGTGATGCCTCGTGTAAGGAGGAGAAACGGGTACCATCATGTTTCCAAATTTGATAAAGGTCGGATTGTAGCCTATCACGATTTCGGTTTACCGTATCACGACATTGCTGCTCGTTGGTCGAGATCCAATGACTGTTAGCAGAATATGGAATCGGTGGGTTCAGGAGGGTAATACAGAACGCCGTGCTGGATCCCAACGGCCTCGTATCACTAGCAGTCGAGATTACAGGCATCTTATCAGCATGGCTGTAACGGATCGAGCAGCCACGTCTCGATCCCTGAGTCAACAGATGGGGACGTTTGCAAGACAACAAGTATCTGCACGAACAGTTCGATGACGTTTGTAGCAGCATAGACTATCAGCTCTGAGACCGTGGCTTCGGTTACCCTTGACGCTGCATCACAGACAGGACCGCCTGCGATGATGTAATCAACGACGAACCTGGGTGCACGAATAGCAAATCGTCATTTTTTTCGGATGAATCCAGGTTCTATTTACAACATTATGATGGTCACATCCGTGTTTGGCGACATCGCGGTGAACACACATTGGAAGCGTGTATTCGTCATCACCATACTGGCGTATTACTCGGCGTGATGGTATAGGGTGCCATTGGTTACACGTATCGGTCACCTCTTGTTCGCATTGACGGCACTTTGAACAGTGGACGTTACATTTCAGATGTGTTACGACCCGTGGCTTTACCCTTCATTCGATCTCTGCGAAACCCTACATTTCAGCAGGATAATGCACGACCGCATGTTGCAGGTCCTGTACGGGCCTTTCTGGATACAGAAAATGTTCGGCGGCTGCCCTGGCCAGCAAATTCTCCAGATCTCTCACCAACTGAAAACGTCTGGTCAATGGTGGCCGAGCAACTGGCTCGTCACAATACGCCAGTCACTACTCTTGAAGAACTGTGGTATCGTGCTGAATCTGCATGGGCAGCTGTACCTGTACACGCCATCCAATCTCTGTTTGACTCAATGCCCAGGCTTATCAAGGCCGTTATTACGGCTGGAGGTGGTTGTTCTAGGTACTAATTTCTCAGGATCTATGCACCCAAATTCCGTGAAAATGTAATCACATGTCAGTTCTAGTATAATATATTTGTCCAATGAATACCTGTTTATCATCTGCATTCTTCTTGGTGTAGCAATTTTAATGGCCAGTAGTGTATAAAAAATAACTGTATTTTGTTCTCATAGTTGTAGCAGTAGTAGCAGCGGTGGTCTCATATTCATAATTTTATTTCGTGCTTGATCCGTTACAGCCTACTTGCCAGGAATGCAAGAGACTGTAAAAAACTGACAAAAACTGCAAAATGCAGTGGAACGTCCTCTAGAAGAAAATAATCACCAGCAACAGTCACGTAATTACAGAAAAAATATCTGTAGTAATTGTATAACCTTTCTCTATGTGTACGTCAATGTTAAGAAAATCGTCCTGTTACAGCAAACATTCTAGAGGCTCTTGACTGTACAGCCACGCAGATGGAGACAGTTCACCAGCAACAACAGGTGCTAGAACAGCCTCCAGCAGGCAATGAGACGTCGGAGCAGCCTTGTAAGCAGATATAAACATAAAAATTTCTTTAGTGCTAAAATATATTTCGTTCGTGTCTGCAGTAGAGGAGAGACGGGGTCTTTCCCCAACAAATCGATATGTTGTTACAGTCTCCGATTTCCGCACAGTTGACCAGAGGCAGCAGGGTAGCTTTGATTCCGGAATGTAGAGATTAACCGAGAGCCAGGGTCAATCAGAGTTCGAGCCGCCACTACCTGAATGGGACCATGCCGATCGTGAGGGGAGATGATTGCCTCCTGGTACCAGAAGCATGAATTGTTCAGGTAAGTTTAATTTATTGCTACGAACTTTACACCTGATATCTGCAAACTCTAAACAGGTCACACTTATTCCTCAATCAAGGTGATTTATAATGTTTTATACTATGTGCTCAGTAATAAATCATGTTAACAGCAATCACTGGTAATATTAATGTACAAATGAAACACAACGTTTTAAAAATAAGAATCAATCTAAAAGAAAATGTAAAATAAATGGAATTAAGTTACAGGTCAGTAACTTCCTCCTTACGTTACTAGATATGTTACTGGTAGCCGCGGAAGAACTCGGTGTTTACCAACTAACTACTACTACGTCTCCTTCTAAACCTATTATTGCTAAACGATTCTACATCACCCATGATGGTATGTGCGTGCCTCGGTAACCTTCGAGTTTGCACATACCTGTGTCGGTGACCACAGCATTCTGTTGTTCTTTTATTTTATTTTTTTCTTGTATATGTGTATGAAGTTTCTCTTTATTAAATGTATATGCAACGGCAGTTTATAGTCCGCATTACCACCATGGGCAAGCTTATGTATAATTTTGGATCTTTCTGAGTAAAAGATTTTTGATATTCTGATATCTATTGCTTTTCTCGTCTAGAAGACTGCCTAAATATCTAGTGCTGCGTTTTACAGGTATTCCGTAAAGCTCCAGGGAAGGATTTCAAGAAAACGAAATTCTTCCCTTCAGAAATATTTATGTGGTTTTATGAACAGCTTTAGTCGGTTTGTTGCATCTGAGCAAGCACACCATTCGCGTTTTCCTCAAGTTTCGCCCTGGAATCTGCAGAAACAACTGTTAGGATGACATCTGCGCATGCGATGACACCTTCAGTAGCATCTTCCCGGTCTGACAGTTGTAGTAGAAATTCAATACTAACATCCCAAAAGAGTAGACCACTTACAGAGCCTTGAGGACAGCCCTTGATAATCTTTCTGATTACATTGCTCTGTCCCGCAAGCCACTGGACGCTACGCCCACTACAACGACCTACAATCCTCTTATACAGGCATTTGGGGACCCTGAGAGCTCGAAGGCGTGCGAAAGTCGCAGGCCATTAAAAATTGTCGAATGCACCTGCGATGTCAATCATGAGTGTGATTGCACGCTTGGTTGTGAGGTAAATGATTGTATTCACACGATTTCTTTTTGCTATTTCTGTGTTTTTTTTTAGTCAATGTACTTCTCTTCCTCCCTCTACAGCCGATATGTCTAAGTGTTTAATTAATGTACTTTTTCATTCTACACTTAGTCAACCGGAGGTATCTGGGGTCGCGCTACCTCCCTGCTGTACCCGTCACGGACTGGCCCACACACACACACACACACACACACACACACACACACACTGCCAGAGAAACAGCGGTGCCGTAACCCGCAGTTGCAGTCGCAGTCGCGACGGCCGGCTTCCCAGAAACGTGGCTGTTCGTTCTGGTCAAGCGAGGGGGCCGGAGCTCCGCGAGTTTCAAGTTTCAAGTTACAAGTTTCCAGCTGGCGTGCAGCCCTGTCATGGAGAGAGAGCTCAATGGAAAAATGGAAATTAGCGTTCGGCGTCGATGGCCGCGAGGCCCCTTACCGGGCAGGTCCGGTCGCCTTGGTGTAGGTTTTATTACATTCGACGCCACATTGAGCGGAGAAAATCCCCGACCCAGCCGGGAATCGAACCTGGGCCTCTTAGGACGGCAGGTCGTCACGCTGACCATTCAGCTATCAGGGCGGACAGAGAGAGATCATTGTAAATCTGTGATAGCCCTTCGTGAGAGGCAGCGTCGTATTATGCTGCAAACTATCGCACCCTCTCAAAGAGGAAGGGGCTCTCAAAGAGAAATCTATTGTAGTTCTTTGTGGAGAAAACGTTGTGATATAGCAGAGCACTTCGATCACTGAGTGGTTCCATGACCTCACCTTGGCTGCTATTAGGAACAGGCTTTGAGAGATGGCCGGGAGAGGATCCAGTAAAGCACTCAGTCGTGTTCTACATGTCGGCTCCACTCACATTTCCATGACCTAATAATGGAGGGTCAAGTTATATCAAGCTACTGAAACATATTGCTGACAAGAAGGCGTGTACTAGTTTCAAGAATAAAATACGAAACTCCTGTTTCGCATTGTCTATCCTGGCGTTCGAAAGATATGGTACTGATTTCCCCATCAAATTTCAGGATATATGCAAATTCGCTGAATGAGGGTATTTCGGTTAACGTTTTTTGCCTGAAGAAGAACAAGCGCCGGCCGATGTGGCTGAGCGGTTCTAGATGCTTCAGTCTGGAACCGCGCGACCGCTACGGTCGCAGGTTCGAATCCTGCCTCGGGCATGGATGTGTGTGATGTCCTTAGGTTAGTTAGGTTTAAGTAGTTCTAAGTTCTAGGGGACAGATGACCTTAGAAGTTAGGTCCCATAGTGCACAGAGCCATTTTTTTAAAGAACAAGCCAGTTGATAAAGTAGATAACACCGGTGAAATCACCCACCAAAGTCGTCGAAACCCTCCATTTATCCAATTTTACAGGTGACCACAAGCTGCATGTTAACGTGCTGCTGATCTCAGATGAGAATGAAAATCAAGACCACGTGTGAATCAGCGACATGTCCCAACTCCTTTCCTCCAAATAGAATAAACGCAAGAATAAAAATCATATTTGCTGCACGTGCTGTGGTGTCACCGCCAGACACCACACTTGCTAGGTGGTAGCTTTAAATCGGCCGCGGTCCATTAGTACATGTCGGACCCGCGTGTCGCCACTTTCAGTGATAGCAGACCGAGCGCCACCACACGGCAGGTCTAGAGAGACGTACTAGCACTCGCCCCAGTTGTACGGACGACGTAGCTAGCGATGCACACTGACGAAGCCTCGCTCATTTGCAGAGCAGATAGTTAGAATAGCCTTCAGCTAAGTCAATGGCTACGACCTAGCAAGGCGCCATTAGCTTTACATAGCTTGTATCTAAAGAGTCTCACTTGTATCGCCACAATCTCCAGATATACAACAAGGATGGATTAAAGTTAAGTATTCCAGAAGCTACGTACTTTTCTTTATAGCATTCATTACGTATCCTGTTTCAGACCTCACGCCATCCTTCGTTTGTTTATAGCGTGCATTGAGGTCCCCTCAAATCACACTGTGTCGGCACTTCTGTCGACACATCACGTGGCTCAACTATTTTTCCTCAAGCGAATCACTCGCAATGCTCTTCGATAGATATGTTACGTGTTGAGATGCCAACAGAGGAAAATAAATTTCTAAAGTTTAAGAATCACCACCACCAAAAGCGATGTCCCTTTGTATGCTGACTCTGAATGACTCATGCCGTCCTGTGACACGATGGGGATGGGAGATACGACCTTCACTGAGAAGCTGGAACCGTATGCAGCTTCATACCAGGTATTACGTAACTTTTATTCCAGTCTAAGCCACCAGAGATCATATGTCGGAGATAATCTTGCGCTCTGGTTGCTTACTGATCTCGAGAAACTTTCATGTGAGGTTGATAAGCTTCGCAGCATCAACATTCCCATGACCGAATTGTAGGAGAGTATTGATATGTACAAAAACGCGGTCATATTTGTGTATTGCTGTTAGACAGGAAAGAGGAAACTAATCGTAGGGACCATTGGCATCTTATAGGGAAATTTCGCGGTGCGGCTCACAATGCAAGCTACCTGAAGTATCAGTTACCAAAACACATACCAGTTTTCTTCCATAATTTGTACAGGTATGATGCTCACTTTCTTATTGAGTACTTGGCTAAATCGGGTGTGAAAAATGGTGAGGAGAGTCTTGAGAAATGTATTTTAGTCTCCAAACAAATGATGCCTAGAATTACGCCCCGCTTCCTCAACTCGATACGTTTAAGTGAGCACCACTCCAGAAACTGATTGAAACTACCCCCAAAGGGCATGGATATCACCCAGTCTGTATGCCTGAAACCTCGTTGGCAGGTACTCAGAGAGCGCACAGGATAAAGTTATGATAGTGGATGGGGCCGTAAACAGTTACTGTGAGTTGCACAATCAAACACACAACTTTATTTTTTCTAAGAGCCACTTCTTTATACATTGCTTTAAAAGATCACAACAAAACAATACGGCTGGAGGCCTAGTTAAAGAAAACTTGAGATGCTTTCTGTGATTAAGGCCCAAAACCACACCAAAAACAATGATAGCTGAAGAACTGTCTTGGAATTCAAAGCAATTAAAAATAGAGGGTAATTTTTTTTCTCTTTTAAAGAAAACATGCAATTGAAAACAATTAGCGCCTGCCGGCCTACGCTACACGTCTGAAGGACAACTATAATTAAAACACATTAATAATCAATTTTTCCAACCAAGAAATTTCTTTTTAAACTTACAACAGAATGGCCGTAAGCCTAATTACAGGAATATCAATTTATTGCACGGCTGAAGGCCACAAACAAATCTGAAAGAACGGCTGAAGGCCTGAACAACATCTCAGACAAACAAGTTCAAATAAAGCCCTTCCTTCTTATAAAACATTTTCTTTAAAGAATACATACGGCTGAAGCCCTTATTAGAAGGGGTTCACGTAAATCCTTGGCTGAAGGCCACACATAACACTCCGAACAATTTCAGATGGAACAAACTTTAAGAAAAAAATTTTTTTACATAAAATCAATCTTCAAAGTTTTAATTTAACACGTCTGAAAGCCTTTATGTAAAATTTAAAAACAACTGAATTAATACACGGCCGAAAGCCTCGCACAGTACTTCAAAATACAATGAAAAACACAATCTAAAACAAACAGAAGAAGTGGTGCTCAGAAGTGTTCCAAGGGTCGGCCTGAGAAGATAGCTTAAACGTAAGGTGAGGTGAGACAGCCAGCCAAGAGCTGAATTTAAATAATCGGATGGAAACCCAAACTAGGGACAGCCCAAGGACCAACCAACAATTTAATCAGTTCCCTTCCGTCCGACCAACGGCACAACGATGGAAAATTTCGACCGGGGGCGAGGATACGAACAGCACTAGGTCTTCAGAAAGTGGCGTCTAAAAACAGCCAAGGGAACAATAAACACTAAAATCAAAATATGAACCAAACCACATAAATGGCAGTCTAACTACACGCTGTGCTGTACAGCATCAACATAACGAGGAAAGGCACAATGGTCGAAAACTACGCTAACTACTAGGGCTGGTAACTGGGGCGTTAACTGCCACAAGGCAGAAAATACCGCTGGTGCACTTCACTGGTAAGTAACAGTCAATTTAATAATTAATCACAATGTAGGAAAACGGCTACAAGATTTCGCCGACTCCAACACATCATACGTTGCTGCTAGCCCGAACGGCCCAGGGAGCAACAACCCACAAATGAATGAAGAGATGTTACAATAGCTGAGGTTTCATAACAGGTTAACTGATCACTAAACTTCAGCGTTCAGGTTAGCGCCTCACGATCCGACAGCGCGTGCACGCCCCCAGCGGTCCCGACCTCGCCCACGCTACGGAGACTTCCACGCTGCTCCGTCCCAACCGACTGACTCAATCCAGCACGCAGACAACATTAAAATATCTGCTCAGTCAAAACCACACAAGCTACCCACAGTACCGTGAATTACTTTCAGAAACAACTCGAACAATACGAAAACCAGTCACAACTAGGAGGAATCACAAGTCGACACACACAGAGAACCTGGAAGCGTTCAGCGAACAAATACACGTCGCGCGATGAGACGACCGACTGAACGACCAACCAAGGTCATCCCATCTGAAGTCTTGTGTGCTGGCAACGGTCGGATTGAAACGTCCCCTTTTTGAAGATTTATACAGGAATGTGCTTTAACTGACACACAATATTTTTTAGCGCAACGCCATCTGACTTTCAATAATCCCTACAAAAGAATGGCCCTGTCTAATATTAACCTATACGTTTCAAAAATCACTTACCTCACAAAAATCTTCATTACTCGAACTACTGCAATACAGCGAGCGCCACTACTGCCAGCTAAATAAAAGATTCAAATTAAGGAAGGCACTAACTACTGATAGGGATAGTTAGCAAATGAAAGATTTTAATAGAGAACAAACACTGTATTTACCTTAATAGTCATATTATATATAGCAGTTCATGACACTCTTACAAATTTCAAAACTCCGCCATCTCTCTCCCCACATCCATCATTGCTGGCGGCTCACCTCCAACTGCCCAACGCTACGCAAGATTCCAGGTTCGTATCCTGGCAGGGTCGCCATATGAAATGTCCCCTTTTTGAAGATTTATACAGGACTGTGCTTTAACTGACACACAATATTTTTTAGCGCAACGCAATCTGACTTTCAATAATCCCTACAAAAGAATGGCCCTGTCTAATATTAACCTATACGTTTCACAAATCACTTACCTCACAAAAATCTTCGTTACTCGAACTACTGCAATACAGCGAGCGCCACTACTGCCAGCTAAATAAAAGATTCAAACTACGGAAGGCACTAACTACTGATAGGCATAGTTAGCAAATGAAAGATTTTAATAGAGAACAAACAATGTATTTACCTTAATAGTCATAATATATATAGCATTTCATGACAAATTACAAAACTCCGCCATCTCTCTCCCCACATCCACCGCTGCTGGCGGCTCACCTCCAACTGCGCAACGCTACGCGCTGTTCACATCCAGCTGCCGCTGCCCAACACTACAATGGCAGACAACAATGCAAACTAGACACAGACTGCACACAGCACAGCCAGTAAGGCGTTACCAATATAAAAACCTGAACAGCCTACTTACATAGCCCCCATGCTCCCCACAAAAAATTTTACAAATTGTTTTGGGCAGTGGCCAATAATGATTTGATAAAATTTTTCATAATTACAATAACAAAGATATCAAATACACACACTTATTAATACAATGTTGGTCAAAAGCTAAAATTTTCTCACAGTCCATAAAGACAGTCCTGATCGTTCATCACAGTAAAACTGCCGTTTCTTTTCTCAAAGTCTGAGCAGTAAAAGACAATGCACACAGATGTAGTGGATTTCCATGCAGTCTTGAAGAAGTAGTGTCGTCCTTCCAACGGAAAGACAGTGCTGACTCTTGACATGCAGACAGGTAATGGGCCACAACAGAGCAAACCCACAGCAGAGTCAGTCGAAATTTTGAAGAGTATTGGTAGGTAGGTCATCACAGAGCAGACCCACTGTAGTCCTGGTAGAGATTACGGTATTGGTGGGCCACCAGAGGTGTATGAAACGTCCCCTTTTTGAAGAATTATACAAGACTGTGCTTTAACTGACACACAATATTTTTTAGCGCAACGCAATCTGACTTTCAATAATCCCTACAAAAGAATAGCCCTGTCTAATATTAACCTATACGTTTCACAAATCACTTACGTCACAAAAATCTTCGTTACTCGCACTACTGCAATACAGCGAGCGCCACTACTGCCAGCTAAATAAAAGATTCAAACTACAGAAGGCACTAACTACTGATAGGCATAGTGAGCAAATGAAAGATTTTAATAGAGAACAAACAATGTATTTACCTTAATAGTCATAATATATATAGCAGTTCATGACGAATTACAAAACTCCGCCATCTCTCTCCCCACATCCACCATTGCTGGCGGCTCACCTCCAACTGCGCAACGCTACGCGCTGTTCACATCCAGCTGCCGCTGCCCAATACTATAATGGCAGACAACAATGCAAACTAGACACAGACTGCACACAGCACAGCCAGTAAGGCGTTACCAATATAAAAACCTGAACAGCCTACTTACAGGATGAGTCATGGCTGTCCGGACCTCACTGAGGCTCCGTCCTCACTGAACTCCCGACACACGACGACCCTGAAATACTAGCGGTCGCTCCAAACATAGTACGACAGTGCTCTTATCGATAAGTGCTGTTCCTGCCACTCACAGGCAGGCAAGCCAGCAACTTAACGACGCCAGTAACTCAAATGAGAAACAAGACGAGAGTACCACCAAGGCAAGATGTCAAGCAACAACGGGACGAAAACGAGCCGCACACGGCTCAATTCCCCAACGAGGAAAAGAATCAACTTGTAACTGGAAAGGAGAATTTACCGCATGCGTATCTGATTAGCACAGCAAAACTCGACGAAACAAGACTGCCTATCTGCATTCGCTAGTAATCTCACGGGCGATGCCATATCGGATGCAGATTATGAGCATGTTCAGAATATCTGGCAGGACTTTTATATTCCCGTGTGAAAAACTGTACATAGATTCGGACATACGTTTACTCGCGTACGTTTTCGAGAAATTACGGACAGTATGCCTGACCACATATAAACTCGATCCTGTCTTTTATTACACAGCACTTGGATTGTTTTGGGATGCAGTGGTCAAGAAAATGAACGAAACCATGGGATCTGTGGAGGACTTCGCCAATGTGTCCGTATGCGCACCAAGCAAAATAACCTGGTCAGTGCATCTGTTGAGTATAGTTATGTATTTAGATTTGAATAGCTCATACGGGCACACCATGCAACATCACTGCCAACTAGTGGGTTTCAGTGGGTTAGATGAGATATTTAGAAAGGTGCCGTGATAGATATTTGTGATGCAGAGTATGTTGTGGAGGTAGACTATGCATATCCCATTAGTCTGCATGATGCACATGCCGATTTGCCACTATGTCCAGAGCAAGTAGTTCCGTGAGGCACAGTTTCCATTCCAAAGCTGATGAAACTTCTGGGCAACCCTGGCTGAAGGCATATACTGATTTCAACAAGAGAGAGGGGGCTCCCGCAAAGTGTGACTCTGAAAAAGATTTTTTTTAAATTAATGAATAATGCAGTGTTCGGTAAAACTGTGGAGAACTTTAGAAACCGACACGATATTGTTATTAGAATGGAATATGATGTGCGTTATTGTGTAAGGAAATGCATTGCCAGTTCAGATTTCGAAAGGATCGCCGTACTGAATAAGAACTTTTTCGCTATGAAGATGGCGAAGATTGCAGTAGAGTTTGCGAAACCTCTCTATGTGGGCATGTGTATACTGGACCTATCCAAACTCCACATGTACTGCTGTCACAACGCGTTCGCAAAACTACATTTCGCACGTGCAAAATTACTTTATACGGATGCAGTTATTTTCATCTACTGGGTGAAGAAACGTGATCTACATGAAGTAACTATGTACTACGGTGATGAATTCGACATGTCTTCATACACGGCCTCTAACCCTTATAGTATTGCTCTGCAGAACAAGAAGGTTATTGGTCTAATGAAAGACGAGAGGAATGGATTGCCTATTGTGGAGTTTGCAGGATAAAGGTCAAAGATGTACGCGTATCGCACATTTGGTGGTGCCACCCAGAGGGGGCTAAGGGTGTGTGTCATGTTGTGTCAAGGGCCCTCATGATTGAAGATTACTTGTGGTGTCTTTACGGTGGTGTCTGTGGTGCTCCACCACAGCAAAGGGCACAAGGTAGTGACGCAAACCGGTATTCAGTCATGAGGGCACGAGATGTACACTGTGCTGTGCTGCGCTCTGAAATCGACCTGTAGCATCATGATGATAAGCCTGTCATTTTGGGTATGGGGCTGAAACCCACCTGTACTCACACTGTTCACTTCCTGTTCACTTCATGATGTGGGTGGGGGAGCTATAGAGAATGACTCAAGATGTGAGAGGAATGAACATGTGTGGAAGAGAATCACCTGTTTAACATATTACGTAAATAGTAGTGGGATTGCACACCATGTGCACTGTAGTGTAAATAGTTTTCTTTTCATACACATTACACTGTGTAGATATTTGTTTTTTCTTGCACACCACGTGTGTCACACTTTACCTGCACACCTGATATGCCTTGTATACAGTTTAGGTGTGTCTGTATAGAAAAAAAGATAAAACTATAAAACAATCTGTATGAATAAAAGAACTGCAAACTATTTTATTTTCATAAACTGTCTGACAACACACCGTATAAAAATGTGTACCATTAACACATGTAAATAACCTACTTTTTCAGTTTCACCTACTTATATCCATGGTATTTTTTACTATTTTTCCCAGTCCAATAGAACTTTTAGATATTTTGGATACATCCACTGCTACTAATGTAGTATTACTCATGGATACATTGTACACTGTAAAAATGAATTTCATCATGCTCAAAATTGCTTGGCCAGTGGGCTGTAGTTACACTAATGGCCATTAAAATTGCTACACCAAGTAGAAATGTAAATGATAAACGGGTATTCATTGGAAAAATATATTACACTAGAACTGATATGTGATTACATTTTCACGCAATTTGGGTGCTTAGATCCTGAGAAATCAGTACACAGAACAACCATCTCTGGTCGTAATTACGGCCTTGATACGCCTGGGCATTGAGACAAACAGAGCTTGGACGGAGTGTACAGGTACAGCTGCCAATGCAGCTTCAACACGATACTACATTTCATCAAGAGTAGTGACTGGCGTATTGTGACGAGCCAGTTGCTCGGCCACCATTGACCAGACGTTTTCAGTTGGTGAGAGATCTGGAGAATGTGCTGGCCAAGGCTGCAGTCGAACATTTTCTGTATTTAGAAAGGCCCGTACAGGACCTACAACATGCGGTCGTGCATTATCCTGCCGAAATGTAGGGTTTCGCAGAGATCACATGAAGGGTAGAGCCACGGGTCATAACACATCTGAAATGTAACGTCCACTGTTCGAAGTGTCGTCAATGCGAACAAGAGGTGACCCAGACGTGTAACCAATGGCACCCCGTACCATCATGCTGGCTGATACGCCAGCATGGCGATGACGAATACACGCTTCCAATGTGCGTTCACCGCGATGTCGCCAAACACAGATGCGACCATCATGATGCTGCAAACAGAACCTGGATTCATCTGAAAAAATGAGGTTTTGCCATTCGTGCACCCAGGTTCGTCGTTGAGTACACCATCGCAGGCGCACCTTTCTGTGATGCAGCGTCAAGGGTAACCGGAGCCGTGGTCTTCGAGCTGATAGTCCATGCTGATGCAAACGTCGTCGAACTGTTCGTGCAGATGATTGTTGTCTTGCAAACGTCCCCATCTGTTGACTCAGGGATCGAGACGTGGCTGCACGATCCGTTATAATCATGCCTGTCATCTCAACTGCTAGTGATACGAGGCCGTTGGGATCCAACACGGCGTTCCGTATTACCCTCCTGAACCCACCGATTCCATATTCTGCTAACAGACATTGGATCTCGATCAACGCGAGCAGCAGTGTCGCTATACGATAAACAGCAATCGCGATAGGCTACAATTTGACCTTTGTCAAAGCCGGAAACGTGATGGTACGCATTTCTCCTCCTTACACGAGGCATCACAACAACGTTTCACCAGGCAACGCTGGTCAACTGCTTTTTGTGTATGAGAAATCGGTTGGAAACTTTCCTCATGTGAGCACGTTGTAGGTGTCGCCACTGGCTCCAACCATTTGTGAATGCTCTGAGAAGCTAACCATTTGCATATCACAGCATCTTCTTCCTGTCGGTAAAATTTCGCTTCTGTAGCACGTCATCATCATTTTAATGGCCAGTAGTGTATTTGTAATAATACTAATTTATGGTAAAGGAAGTATCTCTGCTTAACTGTTTGATGTTTTCTAAAAGAACCAATCGTAACTGTTTGGCAAAGTATCAAAAATGTGACTGTTTCCTAAAAAGAACTTATTATACCACGTAAAACAAATTCTATCTGCGATTTGTACCTCAGGAACCAATGTGTAGAAGGAACAAAATTGTATCACTGTACACTGACATGCATCTGTGTTTGTGTCTAAAGCAACTGAATTGTATCTCAAGAACCAAACTGTGTATCTACAATCAAATTCCATTTGTAACAATTAAATAAAGAATAAATTTGTTACCATAAGTCTTTGTTGTTATTTATTTGTATAATGAAAGGATGTGTAGGAGACAAGTGAGATTAGTTTTGAACATGAGTCCTATTTAAGAGGTGAAGTTTGCGATGGAGAATACCCAAAAACATGAAATAGTTGCATAGGACTATGTCTAGCGTGCTGAAAGTGTTTTGCTGTCGGAGCAGGTGGCACATGACCATGTCCGCTTCCAAACACATATATCAGGCACACCTAAAATTATATCTGCTGTGCTTGAGGAGAACCACAGATGTCGTACCTTAGTAAAGTTGCATATTGACAAAGTGTGAAAGAAATAAAGTACACACAGGTTATGAGGTAAAAATTCATTTCTTCCCCATCCAACTTTAAAGTAATTTTACATTTACGCACGCAGACACAACACAGTTTTCACATAACATTTTCTGCTTCAGTTGATGGAGACAGGGCACCCACTAAATTCCAGGTCTTGGACAGCAGCAAACTTGAAAATTACACACATCAATGTGATCTTATTCTCGCCTTTAACGTCGATGATGGTATCCATGTGGTCAAATTGAAGGGGTACAGTACTGTCCGACATAGAAAAGATGTACAACATACTTCGTTGTTCTTGTCGGAACAGCGTCTTTTGTATAATAACACCATTTTATTTAATACACTGAAGCCGGATACCAACGTAGGCAAGAAGGGCAATTTGTATGTTTAATTATTCAGATGTGCACTTCCTTAAAATAGATCCCTGAATCCAGTTTGGTTATGCATGTGAACTAAATGAATGGCTGGTCGTCTGCTGACCACAGATAGTGAAGGTAGATTCTATAATCATCTTTGAGACGGTTCTCTGGTCACCTTTGGCCGAAACAAAGAGAGAAAGTATACCAGAGCACTAGAGGGCCTGGAATGTGGCTGACCAACACGGTGGCAAGGTCCTCACCCACTTCTTCGGAAGTGTGGGATGACCGGATGAACGGCCATGTTTCAACACTCCGTCGCTATTTCCTGATGTGTGAAGATGTGCTTTATGTGTGCTGCGGAAAAACGAATTAAATGAAAATGGTATGCATGTGGAATATTTAAGAGTAGATAAACTAATAATTTCTGTTTCCAGAAACTTTTGGTGGGAGGCTCATGTAAATTGTTCAGAAAAAGGTAGGCAGGTAAAAAAAAAAATTGTGGGGAACATAGTATTTTTCGGAAGTGACAAATAAACCACGTGTTGTAATTATAAGACGAAATGCTAACGCGTGGTGGTGTTAAGATGAAATACTTGCATTTGTAAATCTAAGTTGAAAATAATTAAGATTTCTGTGTGCAGAACTTGAATTAGAGACAAGCACTTCCACGTGATGAGTACTGTGCGAGTCTCAGTCTGACTATGAGACAATAAAAAAAAAAAATTATAAGTGATTCTCCTAGCTTTCAGTTGAGGATCCGTGTGTGAGATAAATAAGATACCAAAACTTCCATTACGAGATACATTCGTGTGATGCCAGCTTGATGTTCAGATACTCTGAGAGTGAATTAAGGTGAGTCAGCCATCTACCTGGCAACAGCATGTGGGTTGCATTGCACAGGGAGATGTGCATAAATCCTCCAGGGTTTGTGGTAGGAAAACTATTACGTGGGTCAGTGATGCGTGAATCTGGGAAGACTATTGTTTGATGTGGGAAAGCAGAACGAATAGATAACCAAACATTTTGTTTTTGAGATGTGTTTTATACTGCCAGTGTGATTTATTTTGTGTATTTAATTTGTGTGATTTGCATGGGGCAGTAGTGAATTAGTTTCATATACGGTGGGTCTAGCAGAATTTTTCCTAGTACAGCACGAAAGTCAGTAAATTCGTTATGTTGCTAATGAATGAAGTTAAGAGAGTGTGGGAGAGGATGAAGTAGCGAAAGATTCCTTACCAATCCAGAAAGTGCACAGTAGAAATAAACAGAAACATAACATAGAATAGTAAAATGTTTATGTTAAGTCATCCCCATTGGGTGGAGAATCCCTTGTTCGAGTATTGTGTTTAAGTGTAATTTAAAAAATTTTGCAGCATTAGCGTGAAAGAATTTATTGTAATAAAAGAAGAGATATATGAAACAAATAGCGGTCTTAATTATTGAGTTATGGGTAGCCATTCTGTTGAGGTATTTCACCGTAACCTCCATTTTCTTGCTGGGATGTCCAAGCTTTGATTAAAATATATACCACAGGAAGGATGTGTGTCCTTGCCAGGGTGGAGTGAGTCCATCAGAAATGTGCACAAGCTATTAGTCAGATGCGTTATCCATTCCGTTGCATTGAGAAGTAAGGGCGAGAATAAATTATAGCTTAACTGACAGGCACTAGGGCTCGTATTTCAAGCATAGTTGCAGTAGGTATGATAAATAATGATAATGTTCCTGATGTACGAATAACACTTGCACTCGTTTGGCAGGCGACTCATCTAGTAGATCTGACTACTGCGTGCCACAGAATGGATTAGGAACCTCCCAAAATAACCGAAGTGATATGATCATATCTTTATATCGTCTACCAGATCATCCCAGTGAATTCCATGATAGAAATGTGTTATCCACTTTGCGCTCCTCCTTGTTTTAAAACACTTCACATCCTTGGAAGACCTCGGTGGTGCAATGTGTGCTGAGAATGTCTCGATTATACCAGCACCTTCTGTGTATGCTACAAATGCAACATATTTAGATGTGAACTGTCCATTCTCTACACCAAGGAAATCCCGAACGTCTGAAATGATGTTAACACCTTGAGACGCCATTGCGAAATACTTCAGGTATGGCACAGCGCTTGTTCATTTATACAGCTCTCTGCACAACACCAGTGGTTTGGCAATAGTGAATCACACGGTCATGTAGAACTAGAGCATATGCTGAAGTGTGTTCAGCGACATTTGCTGACGATTAAAATTCAATTGTCACATATATAGGACCAGATTTAATCATCTCGTTCTGTTCTTGAGCAATCTGTTATGATGATTGGTGCCAGCTCTTTAAATTTCTGTGAGCTGAGTAGGCAACCTTTCTCTTCATAGTATGAAGCATAGAACTGCGCATACATGACCAACGCTAGACTGTAAGTATTTCCATTCCACTACAGGTTTATATTATCATACATGCATAAGTCAGAGTTCAGGTAGCCTCTGGTCTTAGGTAACCTGCAATTCTTCTGGCAAACCTTCCGGGATGTAAGGTCGTGGTCCATGAATGAAACTCTTCAGCTCCTAACGTTTCGTCCAGCGCAGCTCTGGACGAAACGTTAGGAGCTGAAGAGTTTCATGGACCACGACCTTACATCCCGGAAGGTTTACTAGAAGATATGTCATCCGGTCGTGAAAGCTTTCATACTATAACCTGCAGTTATCAAATTTGGTGGCATCATCTATTATATTCCCTCTGGAATGCAAGTATAATGAATCTAGGCGTCTACAGTCGAACAGAGGTTTCAAAAATGGTTCAAATGGCTCTGAGCACTATGGGACTTAACATCTGTGGTCATCAGTCCCCTAGAACTTAGAACTACTTAAACCTAACCAACCCAAGGACATCACACACATCCATGCCCGAGGCAGGATTCGAACCTGCGACCGTAGCGGTCATGCAGATCCGGGCAGAAGCGCCTAGAACCGCACGGCAGAGGTTTCAATATCCCTCGTTTTTCTGTTTGCAGTCAGTAGCACTGGGCCCTCGAAAAGCACCCATGAACGGAAAGATAATGGTAGAAATACACCTGCATTCACGACTTTTAGAAGCTGCAAATGCTGCTCGTCTGGTAGAGTGATGTGTGGCATTTTCGATATTATTTTGTTGACGATGATCTCGTTCCCTTCTTGTGCTTCCTGAATGTGTGAGCTGTTATCTATTGCACTATGCAACAGAATAACTTTCTGTGTAGCGTTCAAAATAAGTCACTGCAGTCTTCAAAATATTCTTAAAGCAGTTTTAGAGGTATGAAAGCAGGATATCTCCTGTACTCTTCGGCCGTTCTAGCCATTGGCTCGTCTATGAATCATCCATCATTTTCCAGATCGTTCAAATCCAAGGGAGAAACAGAAACATACATTTTAAGACTTCACGCTATGCCTACATTGTGTGGATGAACAATCGTGACCCCATTAAGTCCATATCGTATCTCATGAAACAGCTACGCTAAAGCATTACATGTACACTTCAGTCCCAATGCAGCAGAACCATTTCTTTTCGTAAATGCCCGGGTTCCCGGGTTCGATTCCCGGCGGTGTCAGGGATTTTCTCTGCCTCTTGATGACTGGGTGTTGTGTGCTGTCCTTAGGTTAGTTAGGTTTAAGTAGTTCTAAGTTCTAGGGGACTGATGACCATAGATGTTAAGTCTCATAGTGCTCAGACCCATTTGAACCATTTTTTTTTTTTTCGTAAATGATCCATCAAGATTATGAAACTCCCACGCAGGAGGCTTAAAACGTCTTGGTATTGAATGAAAATCCTAATTTCATCGTTCTTCGTAAATGTGGCTGATGCATAAGGTTTATGCGAGAAGCATTCCTGACGTATAACACGCTCGTCATATTCTACTGCTTTAGTTACATTGAACGATGTCACTGAGAGGTTTCAGACCTGATTTAAGAAACTCGTAGTTTGCATGTGTTATCACCTTGCAGTCCTGTTGTGAAATGTCACACTGTGCGCTGTGCATGTTGGTTTTATGTCATCCACAACGTTGCTTTCTGACCTCTGGCATGCCTGAACCTTCATCCAGTTGAAAGTCGCCACTGTCGCTTTCTGTCTTCCAGCAAGGTGATGCCTTTGTTCTTTCTGAGAGGTTGGAGGTGAGTCCACTGCAAGTCCCAGCTGCTTGAAGGTCTTTGTTTGTCTCTGCATGTTCGAGGTCACTGGTGGTTGCACTTTAGATATAGCTGTACATTGATTTATTCATCATTAGTTGATTATCCTGGTCCATAATACGAGGCACCAGATAGTCCAATGTCTGCCCTGTTAGTGGGAGGTATATAGCGTTGATGAATGTCTCACTAATCTTATACCCAGTTCCAACTGACGAGAAGAGTCCGTAAATTGTATTAATCAATCTACTGTTCATACTATAGTTTGTTGCAATGTTACACTCGACACTGATTGTACTGACAGAAAGTATTTCCAACGACTGATCAGATCTGTAAAATTATTAAGGATCCTGCTTCAAAACCTGTCCTGTGGTGAAATACAGCAATCATCCTATTGAATCTTTCTGGTTAAAGTCAATCGTTTCGTTCACTGTCTTTATTTCAGAGTTAAGTGTATCGACATTTGCAAGTAGTACAATCCCTTTTCCAGCCAACCTTAAAACTTCGTTTAAATCATCAATATGGTATGCACCAGGTTCTAGTCCTGGATCTTTAATGTCCAGATAAATTTTAATGTTAGCGTCTGTGACATTCGGAATACCGTTGTTCATGCCCAGTCCAATCAACGTAATACTCCATTCTCCACTACATAAATCAAACGGTGGGAAGTAATTTGCAGGTAATACAGACGATCATTTTTTTAAAGTCAACGTGTATGACACTCGATCTGACACTCAACTGATGAGTAGAAGCTTAATGCACTTCCTTATATATACTTCTCCGTAAACGTTAGGAGAAACATGATACATAGATGACCACACAGGTAAGTATTAAAGACTTCCTGCCGATGAAAATTGTAGCACACACTTCTTCTGTTGGTGAAGTATCGTTGTAGCTCTTCTGGTGACTCCAGGTCTCAAATAAGTCGTAATAGTAGATGTAATTTGTATTTTTCCTAACATCCGAACATGGGTTTCAGGTCCTCCAGCAACATCTAAATTCACAATTCCATATTCTCTGGATTTCCACATTGTCTTCGGTAACGTATCCCACATAAATCCACGACATAATCTTGGAACGCCGACTTTTCCCAACAGAGTAGATCTGTAATCATAAGTGGTCCATCCAGTAGGATGACTAAGGGGATTCTTTTATTTATGAAGAGACCTAGTCCGTTCTTGTATGGTTTCAGGTGTAGTCCTTTTCCGATAACTGCTCCTTCCAACATGCAGTTATGTCCACTTGCCACCTCTAACTGCTTCTCTGAGATCTGTGCAGTCTTTGGTGTTCTGGCAATAGTTCAAGCAGCACCAGCCAGTGAACCCATAGCTGAGAGACCTGCAAGGGATTTAGGAAGGGGATGGTTCCGCACAATGTCTTGGGTACTGGCAGAACCTGGGGTGCTTCCACTGGGCCTTTATGCGTCAGAGTGCCTGTATCTGCATATGTTACAGTCAGCACACAGTCTTAGACAGACCTCTTCTACTTCTTCATCGTTGGCCTCTTCTTCTTCAGTGCACGATATGCAGCGTTAATAATTTGGTTGAAACGCAAAACCCAACTTAATTTTAGGGCGCATGATTTTATCCGCTACAGATGCTGCAGTTTGTTGCACTATACCAGCATCCTTTCTCACATGTATTGCTCTGGCTATATCAGCTAAACTTCGATCGACGACATGACGTCCTGGGAGATCTTTATGTTTTGCCTATGCAGTGTCAAGTTCCAAACACGCCTCGTCAAGCAGGTTAATCCCCTATCACCTTGAGCCAAACGTTTTTGAACCTTTGTACCAGAACCGCAGTAGTTATACACTGGCACTCGCAACTCGACTGGAATTTTGTCGATACTACCATGTGTTGCTGTGGTCTTCAGTCCTGAGACTGGTTTGATGCAGCTCTCCATGCTAATCTACCCTGTGCAAGCTCCTTCATCTCCCAGTACCTACTGCAACCTACATCCTTCTGAATCTGCTTAGTGTATTCATCTCTTGGTCTCCCTCTACGATTTTTACCCTCCACACCGCCCTCCAATGCTAAATTTGTGATCCCGTGATGCCTCGGGACATGTCCTACCAACCGATCCCTTCTTCTAGTCAAGTTGTGCCACAAACATCTCTTCTCCCCAAACCTATTCAATACCTCCTCATTAATTACGTGATCTACCCACCTAATCTTCAACATTCTTCTGTAGCACCACATTTCAAAAGCTTCTATTCTCTTCTTGTCCAAACTATTTATTGTCCATGTTTCACTTCCATAAATGGCTACACTCCATACAAATACTTTCAGAAACGACTTCCTGACACTTAAATCTATACTCGATGTTAACAAATTTCTCTTCTTCATAAACGCTTTCCTTACCATTGCCAGTCTACATTTTATATCTTCTCTGACCATCATCAGTTATTTTGCTCCCCAAATAGCAAAACTCCTTTACTACTTTAAGTGTCTCATTTCCTAACCTAACTCCCTCAGCATCACCCGACTTAAATCGGCTACATTCCATTATCCTCGTTTTCCTTTTGTTGATGTTCATCTTATATCCTCCTTTCAAGACACTGTCCATTCCGTTCAACTACTCTTCCAAGTCCTTTGCTGTCTCTGACAGAATTACAATGTCATCGGCGAACCTCAAAGTTTTTATTTCTTCTCCATGGATTTTAATACCTACTCCGAATTTTTCTTTTATTTCCTTTACTGGTTGCTCTACCAGTTTTTCCATTCGTCTGTAAAGAATACGCGTTAGTATTTTGCAGCTGTGACTTATTAAACTGATATTTGGTAATTTTCACATCTGTCAACACCTGCTTTCTTTGGGATTGGAATTACTATATTCTTCTTGAAGTCTGAGGGTATTTCGCCTGTTTCGTACATCTACATCTTGGTAGAGTTTTGTCAGGACTGGCTCTCCCAAGGCCGTCAGTAGTTCTAATGGAATGTTGTCTACTCCATGGGAATTGTTTCGACTTAGGTGCTTCAGTGCTCTGTCAAACTCTTCACGCAGTATCGTATTTCCCATTTCATCTTCATCTACATCCTCTTCCATTTCCATAATATTGTCCTCAAGTACATCGCCCATGTATAGACCCTCTACATACTCCTTCCACCTTTCCGCTTTCCCCTCTTTGCTTAGAACTGAATTTCCATCTGAACTCTTGATATTCATACAAGTGGCTCTCTTTTCTCCAAAGGTCTCTCTAATTTTCCTGTAGGCAGTATGTATCTTACCCTTAGTGAGATAAGCCTCTACATCCTTACATTTGTCCTCTAGCCATGCCTGCTTAGCCATTTTGCACTTCCAGTCGATCTCATTTTTGAGTCGTTGGTATTCCGTTTTGCCTGCTACATTTACTGCATTTTTATATTTTCTCCTTTCATCAATTAAATTCAATATTTCTTCTCTTACCAAGGATTTCTACTAGCCCTCGCCTTTTTACCTATTTGATCCTCTGCCGCCTTCACTACTTCATCCCTCAGAGCAACCCTTTCGTCTTTTACTGTATTTCTTTCCCCCATTGCTGTCAATTGTTCCCTTATGCTCTCCGTGAAACTCTGTACAACCTCTGGTTTAGTCAGTTTATCCAGTTCCCACCCCCTTAAATTCTCACCTTTTTGCAATTTCTTCAGTTTTAATCCAGTTCATAACCAATAGATTGTGGTCAGAGTGCACATCTGCCCCTGGAAATGTCCTACAATTTAAAACCTGGTTGCTAAATCTCTGTCTTACCATTATACAGGGTGACTCAAAAAGAATACCACAACTTTAGGAATTTAAAACTCTGCAACGACAAAAGGCAGAGCTAAGCACTATCTGTCGGCGAATTAAGGGAACTATAAAGTTTCATTTAGTTGTACATTTGTTCGCTTGAGGCGCTGTTGACTAGGCGTCAGCGTCAGTTGATGCTAAGATGGCTACCGCTCAACAGAAAGCTTTTTGTGTTATTGAGTATGGCAGAAGTGAATCGACGACAGTTGTTCAGCGTGCATTTCGAACGAAGTATGGTGTTAAACCTCCTGATAGGTGGTGTATTAAACGTTGGTATAAACAGTTTACAGAGAATGGGTGTTTGTGCAAAGGGAAAAGTTCTGGACGGCCAAGAACGAGTGATGAAAATGTAGCACGCATCCAGCAAGCATTTGTTCGCAGCCCAGGAAAATCGACTCGCAGAGCTAGCAGAGAGCTGCAAATTCCACAATCAACTTTATGGAAAGTCCTACGAAAAAGGTTAGTAATGAAACCATATCGTCTGAAATTGGTTCAAGCACTGTCTGCAGCTGATAAGATTAAAAGAATCGATTTCTGTGATTTTATCCTTGCTCAAATGGAAACAGATGAATCTTTCGTTTCAAAGATTGTGTTTAGTGATGAAGCAACTTTCCACACTAACGGGAAAGTCAACCGTCACAATGTCTGTATATGGGGCACTGAGAATCCGTGCAGCCCGTGACAGAGCACTTCATCACTGGCCTCCAAGAAGCCCTGATCTTACCC
Source organism: Schistocerca americana (assembly GCF_021461395.2). Lineage (NCBI taxonomy): Eukaryota > Metazoa > Arthropoda > Insecta > Orthoptera > Acrididae > Schistocerca > Schistocerca americana. Next base: position 645,669,186 of record NC_060122.1, on the reverse strand, counting down.
CCTGCGATTTTTTCTTATGGGGGTATGTTAAGGATATGGTGTTTCGGCCACCTCTCCCAGCCACCATTGATGATTTGAAACGAGAAATAACAGCAGCTATCCAAACTGTTACGCCCGATATGCTACAGAGAGTGTGGAACGAGTTGGAGTATCGGGTTGATATTGCTCGAGTGTCTGGAGTGGGCCATATTGAACATCTCTGAACTTGTTTTTGAGTGAAAAAAAACCTTTTTAAATACTCTTTGTAATGATGTATAACAGAAGGTTATATTATGTTTCTTTCATTAAATACACATTTTTAAAGTTGTGGTATTCTTTTTGAATCACCCTGTATTATCTATCTGATACCTTTTAGTATCTCCAGGATTCTTCCATGCATACAACCTTCTTTTATGATTCTTGAACCAAGTGTTAGCTATGATTAAGTTATGCTCTGTGCAAAATTCTACCAGACGACTTCCTCTTTCATTTCTTAGCCCCAATCCATACTCACCTACTACGTTTCCTTCTCTCCCTTTTCCTACTGTCAAATTCCAGTCACCCAAGACTATTAAATTTTCGTCTCCCTTCACTGCCTGAATAATATCTTTTATTTCATCATACATTTCTTCGATTTCTTCGTCATCTGCAGAGCTAGGTGCCATATAAACTTGTACTACTGTAGTAGTCATTGGATTCGTGTCGGCCACTATAATACGTCCACTATGCTGTTTGTAGTAGCTTACCCGCACTCCTATTTTTTACTCATTATTAAACCTACTCCTGCATAACCCCTATTTGATTTTGTATTTATAACCCTGTAGTCACCTGACCAAAAGTCTTTTTCCTCCTGCCACCGAATTTCGCTAATTCCCACTATATCTAACTTTAACCTATCGATTTCCCTTTTTAAATTTTCTAACCTACCTGATTAAGGGATCTGACATTCCACGCTCCACGTTTTCTTTCTCCTGATAACGACGTCCTCCTGAGTAGTCCCCGCCCGGAGATCCGAATGGGGGACTATTTTACCTCCGGAATATTTTACCCAAGAGGACGCCATCATCATTTATCCATACAGTAAAGCTGCATGCCCTCGGGAAAAATTACTGCTGTAGTTTCCCCTTGCTTTCAGCCGGTCACAGTACCACAACAGCAACGCCGTTTTGGTTAGTGTTACAGGGCCAGATCAGTCAATCATCCAGACTGTTGCCCCTGCAACTACTGAAAAGGCTGCTGCCCCTCTTCAGGAACCACACGTTTGTCTGGCCTCTCAACAGATACCCCTCCGTTGTGGTTGCACCTATGGTACGGCTATCTGTATCGTTGAGGCACGCAAGCCTCCCCACCAACGGCAAGGTCCATGGTTCATGGGGGGGGAGATAATACCATAGCATCCTATAATTCCATAGCATCCTATAATGTGTCTCCTATCGATATGTTTTTCTACAGTGCTGGTTGTGCTCTGTGCACTCCTTTCTACAGCAAATCGTCAGCGTTAATACTTTTTTGTGATGCAGGAAAACCAAGCCATTTAACTAGTGCTCTATTCCCTTGACGTCTTATGACCACACTATAAAGAATACATGTGGTTTGAGCTCTTCTGCATTTCTCGCTGAGAACCCTTGCTAAACCCGCAGAACAGGCAGTTTAAGTTGTGGAAAGGGGCCAAAGTAAGCGGCTGCCAGATACACTCGAACATACAACCTTTTATTTGATCAAACATTACAAGAGCCAAGAATTTTTTTTAAAAAAACACACCTTTAGTTTTGGAATTAGTTAATTAGCGGCCGAATGCGCCGTAGAGTCTCATGCCATAAGGGCAAGACCACTTTAATTTAAAAACTTCTGAAAGCCAATACCTTAAAGCTCAACGAAAAGCATACATTTAAAAGGCAAGCCTTATCTTAAAACAGTGGTTTAATTAGGCTGATGGCCCAAAGAATCTGATACTTTAAGAGCAAAACAACTTAAATTTAAAATCGGCTGAAAGCCCAACACTTAAGACTCAATAACATTAATTTTAAAAATGCCAAAGGCTTTACGTAAAACAGTTCTTAAATTAGGCTGAAGGCCCAAACCATCTGATGTCTTAAGGGCAAAACAACCTTTATCTAAAAATCGGCTAGAAGCCATACAATTACAAACAACATGAACAAACAAGAAAAGGCAGTACACCCAAGGGCGCTCAGAAGTTCCAAGGGTCAGCCTGGAATTCAAACACTAACGCTCGCTTAGGTGAGACATGCAGTCGGCCCAACCATTGTCGATCCGACAACAAACTAACCGACAGACAGTCAACGGACCTACCAACAAGATAACGTCCGCCTCACCCAACCAGCCCACAACAGTGAGTTCAATGGAAGCACGAAGAAGGTATTGGCGCCCACTACCAATTACACATTGAGCTGTCAAACTACACTCCGTGCTGGACAGCGACAACACGATGAGGAAAATACACTGCCTGAATTTACGTCAACAGCCAGGGCAGATAACTGGAGCGTTAACGGCAACAAGGCAGAAGATTCAGCTGGTGCACTTCAATTCAAATAACCAAGTACAGTGAAACTCAATCAGAGGGTGGCTAAAATTTGCCAACTTGAAAACACATGTTGTTGGTCATGGGAATATTCCAACAGCCGACAACGAACTCCAAACGACACAATGTGAACAGCCGTGAATTGCTGGTATCATGTCCAGGGTCGGTGAGCCACGAACGTCGTAGTAATGGGAACAGCACCACACACTCTGAAACCGCATAGAGGCCGCGAGCAGGCCGGACAAACCACGCACCATGGAGATTTCCTCGCGTCTCCACGCCAACCGACCAACTGCTCACACACAGCCCAGCCGGACACTATAAGCGCCAGGCCAAAGATACTCCAAGGTGCGAATATCGATACACACCGCTGCTGCCACCTGCGGAAAGAGGATAACAGCATAACCACAGTAACCGTGGGAGACTAAACACAGAACAGCAAACAAGGTTTAATCCAACGCATAGCATGATCCAGCCACGGCACACTCACATCCTGTAATTTCAGTGCCAATTCTAACGTTTAAGTTCTGGGATTTGTTCTCTGCACTTCGTAAACTGCGAAAATCTCACTCGACCAGTCTGGGAGGTACGACATCCCAAATTTTATCTTGAGTTTTGAGATAGTGCCAAAACACCCTCATTAATTTTCTGATAGAATCCAGCATTTTAATACGATAGTCCACCGTATCTGTGAGTTCATTATCATGAACATCGATTGGTCTCATTTTTACTGTGTTATTTTGGGTTAGATTATACTGTGCAGTTGTTTCTTGGAGGATATCTGTCCATTTATAAGATCTGTGAAGATTAAAATGCATACACATTTAACCTTTTATTGTTCTGTTCAGACAATCCACGATACTCACCTTCAGATAGGTGAATGCTGAGCAGTGCTTATTCCATACTGCTGCATCATGATCTGGAAATACCTATTGCAAACCTCTCTACTGTGATCAAATTGAAGGCTGTCTGGACATCTGTTAGTCCTGTCTGCAAAAATGACTCAAACGCTCATGCTACATCCCTCCCTGTTTTGTTTTAACATGTAATTCCCAAACGAATTTAGAGTATGTATCAATGACTGGAGGGCATATAAAGCGTGTTGGGGGGACGCGGAAAATAGTACAGTCGCTTTCATTAATCGAATATCGTGTTTAGTAAAATGGCCTTATCTAAAACCTGCGCCGAGACAATTGTGATGCTTCACGAGCTATAGATAATAGGGACGAACGACGGCTCCAGAGATGTACACACATCATAAAAAGAAGTCTTGCATCATCTCGTTTCTGAGAGTTCTGGAACCTGTACAGAAAACTGGAATAGAGATCAACATCATTTCCGCCCTTTTAATTGCTCATTACAACCACACATTTCATGTTGTACCACAATCAGCGAGACCTTCAGAGGTGATGGCCCAGATTCCTGTAGACACCAGTACCTCTGATACCCAGTAGCATGTCCTCTTGCATTGATGCATGCCTGTATTCGTCGTGTCATACTATCCACAAGTTCATCGTGGCACTGTTGACGCAAATTGTCCGACTCCTCAACGACGATTCGGCGTAGATCTCTCAGAATGATTGGTGGGTCACGTCGTCTATAAACAGCCGTAGTCAACCCATACCCGGCATGTCCGATAGGGTTCATGTTTGGAGAACATGCTGCCCACTCTAGTTGAGTGATGTCGTTATCCTGAAGGAAGTCATTCACAAGATTTGCACGATGGGGGCGAGAATTGTAGGCCATGAAGACGAATGTCTCGCCAAAATACTGCCGATATGGTTGCGCTATCAGCCGGAAGATGGTATTCACGTACCATACAGCTGTTACAGCGCCTTCCATGACTATCAGCGGCGTACGTCTGCCTCACGTAATGCCAACCCAAAACAGCAGGAAACCTCCACCTTGCTGCACTTGCTGGACAGTGCGTCTAAGGCGTTCAGCTTGACCGGGTTGCCTCCAAACAAGTGTCCGACGATTGTTTGGTTGAAGGCATATGCGGCTCTCATCGCTGAAGAGAACGTGATGCCGATCCTGAGCGGTCCATTCGGCATGTTGTTGTGCTCATCTGTACAGTGCTGCATGGTGCCGTAGCTGCAAAGATGGACCTCGCCATGGAAGTCGGGAGTGAAGTTCCGCATCATGCAGCCTATTGCGCACAGTTTGAGTCGTAACACGACATCCTGTGGCTGCACGAAACGCGTTATTCAACATGGTGGCGTTGCTGTCAGGGTTTCTCCGGGCCATAATCCGAAGAAAGCGTCACTCACTGCAGTAGTAGCCCTTGGGCGGCCCGAACAAGTCATGTCATCGACAGTTCCTGCCTCTCTTATTTCCTTAATGTCCAGACAACAACACTTTGGTTCACTCGGAGACGCCTGGACACTTTCCTTGTTGAGAGAGCTTCCTGCCACAAAGTAACAATGCAGACGCGATAGACCCACGTTATTGACCGCCCAGGCATTGTTGAATTACAGACAACACGAGGCGTGTACCACATTCCTGGTGGAATGACTGCTACTGATCAGCTGTCGGACACCCTCCGTCCAATAGGCGCTGCTCATGCATGGTTGTTTACATCTTTGGGCGGGTTTAGTGACATCTCTGAACAAAGGGAATGTATCTGTGATACAGTATCCACAGTCAACCTCTGTCTTCAGGAGTTCTGGGAACTGGTGTGATGTAAAACTTCTTTTGTTGTGTATATTTGAATCTATTATTGGCATGACCATATTCCCTCCTATTTACAAGAGCAGCCTGCCATAACTCATCCAAACCTGTAATAATAACAGGTCTATGAAGGTATGTTATATATGATAGTTTGTGCAGTTCTCGGACAACTGACTTCATTCCTATTCGATTATAGCTCTCTCTCTAAGAAATTGTTGCAACAACATTGTTCAAATGAGTGGTAGTACTAGCAGCAGTTGATGCCATGAGATGTTGTAGCATATGTACACTACTGGCCATTAAAATTGCTACACCACGAAGATGACGTGCTACAGACGCGACATTTAACCGACAGGAAGAAGATGCTGTGATATGCAAATAATTAGCTTTTCAGGGCATTCACACAAGGTTGGCGCCAGTGGCGACACCTACAACGTGCTGACTCGAGAAAAGTTTCCAATCGATTTCTCTTACACAAACAGCAGTTGACCGGCGTTACCTGGTGAAACGTTGTTGTGATGCCTCATGAAAGGAGGAGAAATGCGTACCATCACGTTTTCGACTTTGATAAAGGTCGGGTTGTAGCCTGTCGCGATTGCGGTTTATCGTATCGCGATATTGCTGCTCGCGTTAAGTCGAGATCCAATGACCGTTAGCAGAATATGGAATCGGTGGGTTCAGGAGGTTAATACGGAACGCCGTGCTGGAACCCAACGGACTCGTATCACTAGCAGTCGAGATAACAGGCATCTTATCCGCATGGCTGTAACGGATCGTGCAGCCACGTCTCGATCCCTGAGTCAACAGATGGGGACGCTTGCAAGGCAACCACCATCTGCACCAACAGTTCGACAAGGTTTGCAGCAGCATGGACTATCAGCTCGGAGACCATGGCTGCGGTTACCCTTGACGCTGCATCACAGACAGGATCACTTGCGATGGTGTACACAACGACGAACCTGGGTGCACGAATGGCAAAACGTCATCTTTTCGGATGAATCCAGGTTCTGTTTACAGCATCATGATGGTCGCATCCGTGTTTGGCGACATTGCGGTGAAAGCATATTGGAAGCGTGTATTCGTCATCGCCGTACTGGCGTATCACCAGGCGTGATGGCATGGGGTGCCATTGGTTACACGTCTCGGTCACCTCTTGTTCGCATTGACGGCACTTTGAACAGTGGACGTTACATTTCGCATATGTTAGGCCCCGTGGCTCTGCCCTTGATTCGATCCCTGCGAAACCCTACATTTCAGCAGGATAATGCACGATCGCATGTTGCAGGTCCTGAACGGGCCTTTGTGGACACAGAAAATGTTGGACTGCTGCCCTGGCCAGCACATTCTCCAGATCTCTCACCGACTGAAAACGTCGAGTCAATGGTGGCCGAGCAACTAGCTCGTCACAATACACCATTCACTACTCTTGATGAACTGTGGTATCGTGTTGAAGCTGCATGGGCAGCTGTACCTGTACACGCCATCCAAGCTCTGTTTGACTCACTGCCCAGGCGTGTCATGGCCGTTATTGCGGCCAGAGGTGGTTGTTCTGGGATCTATGAACACAAATTGCTTGAAAATGTAACCACATTTCAGTTCTAGTATAATATATTTGTCTAATGAACACCCGTTTATCATCTACATTTCTTCTTGGTGTAGCAATTTTAATGGCCAGTAGTGTATTGACTCATTGAGATCGTCGTAGTATATATACTGTGGAGGGTCTGTTGCTGAATCCCTTACAATGGATGTCAATATCATCACCAGTAATATACTGAGCATCTAATATAACTCTTATAAAGGTTTAGTGTTTCATACTGCGTCGGTTTCCTAATTTCCTATGTACGGCAGTTATTTTCAAGTCTTTCACAACACATCGCCAGATCTTTGAGTGAATAATTTACAATTTTTTCGGGATTGAGGATATGAGGGTAATTAGGTCAGCTGTTCTCTGATATTCTCTATCAACTGTCTGTATTGTTTTCTCTTTTAAACTAACAGGTGACCTCCCTAAGATATATCGCTTTTCACAACTGACACCAGATAAGTATTCTGTCTATTCTATTATCAGTCAGCAACTTCATGATCAATGTGTCGTTTCGCTGAGAGTTCATCGAAAGGATCTGTAACTGGTTGAAAGGTTTCTCTCAATATGTGGTATTGATCCAGTTGCCCTAGCATTAGCAGTCATAACGTCTCTCCAACTGCCTTCCATGTAGCGATGACCTTATGCTTCGTTGATAACTTGTTATCTACTAAGTAGACTGCTCCACAGGGTGCACTTTATATACATTTCGCCAGATTCTACCAACTTTTACAGTTAAGTCATGCACTTTCTTCTCAATTCCATCAACCTTTATAGTTACGTTCCTTTCAAGTGGATTAACTGTAGCTTCTAAGTTGTTGATTAGCCAGAAACATGTCTAGGTCTTTATGTTTGAGAGACTGAAATTGTTCATGTACTTACAGACGAATTCTTTTTCTGTATACATATCCTCTCAGGTGAAGGTATATATATATATATATATATATATATATATATATATATATATATATATATATATATATATATGGAAACTCCTGGGAGTTAAACCTGTAGCTACCATCATTCAGCTGTCTGTTTAACAATAACAAGAAAGCCGTATTGTATGTGGCTCCAGCAATTTCTACTTATCTTCTCAAATTCATTGAATATCGTGTGAGTTCCTACATTTGCTTGGTAAATGTGCATTACATTCAAATTGTCTTGTTTGAATGCTATAATGAAGTCTGTGTTATCCGTCACTAACTGTTCCGAGATTCAGAATTTGTGTGACTCATATAAAATATGAAACTTCCTGGCAGATTAAAACTGTGTACCCGACTGAGACTCGAACTCGGGACCTTTGCCTTTCGCGGGCAAGTGCTCTACCATCTGGTCACATAAAATATGTCAACAACCATATAATGACCAAAACAGAAATATCATAGAATTTGATCCTGTTTTTCCACGGAAACATCATGAAATATGAATACAGCGTTTGGTTTTTCTTTTTCTGGTAGAGGCAGTTCATTACTTTGACTGAATGTCATGCATGTTACTCCATCGACACTTTGTAGAATCTTTAACAGGAACTGGTACTTGGACTGAAACAGTGTTTTTGCAAATATACATATATGTTCAAATTGGGCTCCATCCAGACGTGTTAATAGCGACATAAGAACATTTGTCTTGCCACAAGTGAATGGATCTACAGTTATCGTTCATATATTACCAGGGAGGAGTATCCCATTCTTCTTCCTCTTCTGGTCTTCTTCCACTAGGGCCAGGTGCTTACAACAAAGTTCTGATGCTTCACTTACCTTTCCATAATACTGAGTACGTCAGGTACTGACATACAATAGGTTTTCATAGAAAAACTCTCATAATAATATATGTAACGAATCAGCACCTTACCGACTGACCTACAATGGCTACGTTATAATGAGAAGGTTATGAAGTAAGAAAAACAAAAGGTTCATGATAATATATTTTATTTATACTTTAGCAGTCGTACATAGGATGCAGTACATCAGCAATATCCAGTGGCTCTTTCTTCACACCAGCACAGCATTTAGCAAATAACAATTTTCTGTCTGCACAGCACTAAGCATGTATTTGCCTCAAACTGGTGGGTATTCCGATAGCTTCTTCTTTTGGTCTTACGTTGATACAGTGTTCTAAATTTCCTACATACACACTATGAAAATGGAGATATTTCACATCTTTATATGCACTTTGAATATAAGACACTCTCAGTCCAGTCTTTCCAATGCAATGGATGGCACCATCCATAGACAGAACAAGTTTGTAATGGAAGAGTGCTGTAAATAAGTGGACAGACCACAGATCTCAGCAGAGTGGAGTGCTATCGTGCAGTGATGTTCTGGATAGCATCAGGCCAGCACAGCAAATCTTTAGGAGAGAGCGGGATGGGTCATCTGTTGATTAACGTAGGTTTCTGCAATACACAGTTCATCCCATTGTGACTCTGTAAACTTCATTTTAGCACCTGTCAGGTCATTTTCAAGAAGTCAGTCACTGCCCAGTGAAGCTTCTATATCAATAATTAAGCACTTTGTGGCACTGTCTTGTTAGATTTTAACTTGAATTGAATAGCATTAGAACACTGGGTGGAATTTGCAGTTTCTCATCCACCACATCTACACTCTTTCCTTACACTGACACTGGAATGTTCTGGGATGGCAAGTATGAAAGACACCAATACTGACCTGCACCGTGAGGAGTAGGACCGCACGAACACGTTTTTAGAGATTCAGGGTCTGGGTGTCTTCGTTGCACAAATTGACAAGTGGGATGGGTAACAGCAACTCGTTGTACTGCTCAAACATGCTCTCCAGGTGCACTGTAGTGTCCTATGGGGCTGCAGACCCGACAGGCCTAATAGTTCTGAAGGTCCCAACAAGCTGCCAATTGGCACTGCTGCTGGTATGGACACAGCAGAAGTCGATGCAGGTTCAGACAATCCAGCGGGTGCTACTCCTTGTACAAACGTTTGAACACATTTAGAACAATCTGTTTGAGTTGTGAAATGCATCTTAAACCCATCACAATGCATCACCATTATTTGCTGAAAAGTATTCTCTTTATGCATCCATTATCTTTCCTTTCCAATCCTCATGTAGGGAGGTATGGGTGCGGTCCTCAGATATGTGCATACAAGTAGCACACTTATTGAAAGTCTCCCTGCACATCACTAGCATCTCCTCATTTGATCACATTCAGTACAAGATGCCTAAGACCTTATGAGCATCCCGCCTCTTGTGATTTGAAAGAGTGTCTGGACTTTTCATGAAAGGACTACAGTTCTACCACAAGCATCTATCAGTACGAGTTGTGGAATGTAGCTTCAGTCTGTCCCACTGCATCTTCATTATTTGATGAAAAATACTCTTATTCTTACACTCATCCCGTATCTCCACTTTCCAAGCATCGTGCAGTCCTCAGCTGCATGATTATAATTAATACAGCTGTTGAACTCTTTCTTGTCTGACAGCAACATCTTCTTCATTCTACATATCAAATATACAATAAATTAAAGACTTACATTGATCCTCTCCGGTATCCCAGTGAAGACTGAAGCTTCCTCACTAGTGGAGCAGGAGAGGGGAGTAGAAGAGGGGAAGCGGAGGAGACAAGGAGAGAGGAGGACCAACAGCAAGCACCCTCAACTGTAGCATTGAGAAGTAGGTCAGTTGGTCACTGAACCTCACAGTGAACATATAAAATTTTAAATTCCTTCCATTTTTTAAATTCCCACAATTTACATAGGTGGAGTGGAGGGAAGGGTGGGGGAGTCAGGATAGTAGAGGTACCACAGTTGCCATATTTCCAGCCAATATTTGAATTATTTCCAGCCAAAATCTGAATTCTACAACGTTACGTCAGTGCGACACTGTCACATCTCTGGCTGCCATCTAGGATTCACCATCTTGAATAAATTTGCCAACAGTGGAAACTGTCCCAGAAACTGCCTAGCATTACTACTGATGGAGACCCAACTACCATCAGGCAAGGTAATGCTGGTATTTTTTGTGACTGTTATGGTGTGATAGATTATGCTCTGAAGGACATACCATTACAGGAGCACACAAGCGATATCTCCTGACCAGCTTGCAGGAAGCTGTCAAGACAAAGCATTGTGGGAAGTTGATGAAATGGGTGTCTGAACTCCACAACAACGCCAAAGCGGATTCTGATAAGGACATAGTGACACCAGGTGTCGACTTCTCCTTCTTACCTAGGATGAATAATGAACTGTTTGTCAGGCATTTCGAGAATGACAACGAATCGATTACCATGGTGGAACATTTCCTAAACATACCAGGGGTACTCAGTAAGTGAGAAAACACATTTTCCTCTACAATCACGTATGTTTTCTTCAGGATTACAATGTACCATATCATTCCACCACACTTCTTTTGCTACAAACACTATTTTTCAACACAATCTTACGCCACTTAACTGTGACTGCATATATATCCACATGGTATCACTCTACGAGTTGAAGTCTTGCTTCAGCAATAACCTCCCCATGATCTGTGTATTGCTTCCTGCACAATGCATTCTCCATTGGGACAAGCAGATGGAAGGTGCGAGATTCATGCTGATGGTGAATGAGAAAGGATGGTCCAATGAAGTTTTATGAGCTCCTCTCGGGTGCGCAGACCTATGTCTAGGGGTAGCATCTTCGATCAGTAATCAAAAACACCCTCGGTCCCGTTGTCGAAACCCAGCACCACTTAAATTTCGATAAATAATCAGTATTGGCAGCTGAAGACTTCCGGCATAAGAAGCCACCCTCATTCTGCCAACGGCCTTGTCAAAGTGGGCGGAGGAATGGACAGAGATTCAGGGCACTCACTTGTCCTCGCGGTAGGAAACTGATACTAAACGAGGAAGAATCAGCAATGATCAATGGCATGAGTATGCCGAAGGCAATGGAAAACACTAAATTAAACACATATAACATGTATCCACAATAAATGTGGCCTGTAATTGAAAATGTGTCATTGTGATCTCTCCACTGTCAAAAGATTCCGGTATAGTCCTGAGCCATGGTGCCCCTTTTCTGGCACAGCAGCTCTTTGGCGCGACACAATCGATTACCTGCCTGTATTAGGATCGCTTCCCGCGCCCTCGTTCCCTGGTTCGATTCCCGGCGGGGTCAGGGTTTTTCTCTGCCTCGTGATGACTGGGTGTTGTGTGCTGTCCTTAGGTTAGTTAGGTTTAAGTAGTTCTAAGTTCTATGGGGCTGATGACCATAGATGTTAAGTCCCATAGTGCTCAGAACCTGTATTAGGATCTTTGCCCCTGTTGTGATCTCGAGGGTTTTGCCACTCGGGGCAGTTGATATTGAACTCGCTACGAGGAGCAAGTACGTGCTTGCGTGGACGAAAGAGGAAAACACGTGTGGTCGGCCCGGAGCAGGATGGCGGTCTACCTCGCAAGACAGTCCCGAGTTTGTGGTGAACCTGTTTGATTTCAGCTCTGGGCGCTATTCGTCGCATTGCTTTGGTGCCTGTTTTCTCGGAGAGACCCATCCCTGGAGACCATCGTAGGTGTAAATGATTTTGGTGCATTCGTTTCGTTGAACGATTTGCGTTGCAGCTAACGTACTTGTTGCGTGGTTGCCCTAATGTACATGTTGTTGAAGTAAGAGCAGCCAGCAGAGTGTTGACCGTATGGATACCAGCAACTCCTTTATCTTTTAAAAATCCACTGGTTGGATTACTATTCGGAAGCTGATTAGCACAAAGGTGTGTGTGTTATATTTTGGGTTTTTGGGACAGTATCCAGAAGTTATGTATTGTCCGTATGAGATTTTCAGTGTCTTTTGATTGCCATCAAATCGACATTCATTGTATATTGCTGAAAAATTTGGGTCACTTCTATTGAAACCACTTACTCAATTATTAGTAAAAACTCGTATTCTGTAAAGCTAGTCATTTGTATGTAGTTCCTTTGTATACGTGCATTTATTTGAAAGCACTCACTCTGTTATTAGTAAAGGCTCGTATTCTGTAAAAGGTAATCATTTGTACGTAGAATTTTATACGGGTGCATTTATTTGAGTGCACTCACTCAGTATTAATAAAAGAGCAATTGGTTCTTCATTTACATTGTTGTTTGTTGATCTCTTAACTTATATTAATTGATGTTTGGTTGCTGTTTGCCATGTCTTCTGCGGTCTGTTGGTGTTCCAGTTTTCTGCGAGTTCGGGTGTGTGGGAGAGGCGCCATGTACCGCTTCGATCTACAGAAGCTGTGAAGTGCCGTCTAATGGGAAGTGGCTCCCGGTTGGGCCCTTGCGCTTAGGTGTTGTTTTGGATGGCTGGTTTGCTGCTTCCGGCATTTTAAGTTAAGTCACCTTTTAGCCAGGGCAGCCTGGCGCCACTGCCCGTTTGGTAAACATTTAACATGTTTCATGTACATTAAAAAGAAAAGAAAGTTTTTATTGCTTGGGAATGAATTGTATTAAATTGTAACTTGTGCTGCTTTTGATATTTAGGTTCTTAGCGAACTGGTGTGCGTTTCATAAATCACTTTCATATTGCAAATTATTGTTCTTTTAAATAAATTATCTGTGCCACATTTCTGTAAATCACTTTCAGATTGTAATTTATGGTTCCTTTAGGTATTGAAATCCCTGTGTCTCATCTCTTTAAGTCAGTTTTCTTAACTGTAATTTGCTGCCTTGCTTAAGAAGCAAGCTACCTGTGATATTTTGGTATTGTCTTAAAGATGGCCACATGTTGATTGTCTCTTAGCCGTTTTATAAATATTGTCTTTGGATAAATTGTTAATTTATTGATTTGGTAGTCGTCGTGTTTAAGGAGTGACATTATAGGGGTCTTGACCCCGACTTCCTCAGTCACAAGTCCCCCATTTGGATCTCCTGGAGGGCACTGCATTAGAAAAAGACTGAATAATCAACGAAAGGATAACATTCTACGAGTTGGGGCGTGGAACATCAGATGCTTGAACGTGGTAGGGAAACTAGAAAATCTGAAAAGGGAAAAGCAAAGTCTCAATCTAGATATGGTAGGGACCAGTGAAGTGAAATGGAATGAAGAGAAGGATTTCTGGTCAGATGAATATAGGGAAATATCAATAGCAGCAGAAAGTCGTATAATGGGAGTAGGATTCGTTATAAATAGAAAGGCAGAGCAGGAAGTGCGTTACAGTGAACTGTTCAGTGATAGGGTTGTTCTTACCAGAATCGCAAACCAACACCATCAACGATAGTTCAGGTATACATGCTGGCGTCTCAAGCTGAAGATGAAGAGATAGAGTTAGTATATGAGGATATTGAAAAGGTAATACAGTACATAAAGGGAGCTGAAAATCTAATAGTCATGTAGGATTCGAATACAGTTGTAGCGAAAGGAGTAGAACAAATGTTACAGAGGAAAGGTGTGCTTGGAACAAGGAATGAGAGAGGGGAAAAACTAACAGAGTTCTGTAATAAATAGCGAATATTCTGATCAATAATCACAAAAGGAGGCGGTATACTTGGAAAAGACCTGCTGATGCAGGAAGATTTCGGTTGGATTACATCATGGTCAGACAGAGATTCTGAAATCAGATACCTGATTTTAAGGCATACCCAGGAGCAGATATTGACTCAGTTCACAGTGTAGCAGTGATGAAGAGTAGGCTGAAGTTCAAGAGATTAGTCAGGAAGGATCAATACACAAAGAAGTGGGATATGGAAGTATTAAGGGATAACGAGACTTTCATGAAATTCTCTAAGGCTAATGGAGGAGCAATGAGGAATAGCTCGGTAGGCAGTAAAAAGGGCCATCACAGAAGTTGGAAAGAAAAACGTACATACAAAGAAAGCAACTGTGAAGAAGCCATTGGTAACAGAAGAAATACTTCAGTTGATCGTTGAAGGAGGAAGTGTAAAAATGTTCAGGGTTATTCAGGAATACAGAAATACAAGTCGCCGGGGAATTAAATAAATAGGAAGTGCAGGGAAGCTATGGCGAAATGGCTGCATGAAAAATGTGAAGAAATCGAAAAAGAAATTATTGTTGGATGGACTGACTCCATATAGGAAAGTCAAAACAAGCTTCGGTGACATAAAAAGCAAGAGCGGTAGCATTAAGAGTGCAACGGTAATTCCACGGCCAAATGCAGAGGAAAGAGCGGGTAGGTGGAAAGAGTACATTGAAGGCCTCTGTGAGGGTGGAAGATTTGTCTAATGCGATTGAAGAAGAAACAGGAGTCGATCTAGAGCAGATAGGTGATCCAGTATTACAATAAGAATTTAGGAGAGCTTTAGAGGACCTAAGGAAGAAGGGACAGATAACACTCCATCAGAATTTCTAAAATCATTGGAGTAAGTGACAACTAAACGACTACTCACGTTGGTGTGTACAACGTATGAGTCTGGCGACATACCACCTGACTTTCAGAAAAATATCATCCACACAATTCTGAAGGCTACAAGAGCTGACGAGTGCGTGAATTATTGCACAATCAGCTTAACAGCTCATGTAACCAAGTTGCTGAGAAAAATAGTATACAGAAGAATGGGAAAGAAAATTTAAGGTGTGCTAGATGACGATCAGTTTGCGTTTAGAAAAGGTAAAGGCACTCGAGAGGCAATTCTGACGTTTTGGCTGATAATGGAAGCAAAACTAAAGGAAAATCAAAACACTGTCATAGAATCTGTTGACCCGGAAAAAGCATTCATTAATGTAAAGTGGTGCAAGATGCTCGAAATTCTGAGAAAAATTGGAGTAACCTATAGGGGTAGACGGGTGATATACAATATGTACAAGAAACATGACGGAATACTAAGAGTGGACGACCAAGAACGAATTGCTCGGATTGAAAAGGGTGTAAGAAAGTAATGTAGTCTTTCCCTGGTACTGTTCAATCTGTACATCGAAGAAGCATGATGGAAATGGAAGAAAGGTTCAGGACTCGAATTAAAATTCAAGGAAGGATATCAGTGATACGATTCGCTGATGACATTGCTATCCTGAGTGAAAGTGAAGAAGAATTGCATGATTTGCTGAATGGAATGAACAATCTGATGAGTACAGAATATGGATTGAGAGTAAATCTGAGAAAGACGAAAGTAAGGAGAAGTAGCAGAAACGAGAACAGCGAGAAACCTAACATCAGGATTGATGGTCACGAAGTAGACGAAGTTAAGGGATTCTATACCTAGGCATCAAAATAACCAATGACGGCCGGAGCAAGGAGGACATCCAAAGCAGACTAGCACTGGCAAAAAGGGCATTCCTGTCCAAAAGAAGTCTGCTAGTATCAAACATAGGGCTTAATTTGAAGGAGAAATTTCTGAGAAATAAGGTCAGGAGCATTGTATGGAAGTGAAACACGGACTGTAGGGAAACTGCAACAGAGAAAGTTGAAGCATTTGAGATGTGGTGCTACAGACGAATGTTGAAAATTAGGTGGACTGATGAAATAAGGAATGAAGAAGTTCTGCACAGAGTCGGAGAGGAAAGGAATATGTGGAAAACACAGACAAGAAGGAGGGAAAGCTTCTATTCTCTTCTTGTCCAAACTATTTATTGTCCATGTTTCACTTTCATACATGGCTACACTCCATACAAATACTTTCAGAAATGACTTCCTGACACTTAAATCTATACTCGATGTTAACAAATTTCTCTTCTTCAGAAACTCTTTCCTTGCCATTTCCAGTACACATTTTATATCCTTTCTACTTCGACCATCATCAGTTATTTTGCTCCCCAAATAGCAAAACTCCTTTACTACTTTAAGTGTCTCATTTCTTAATCTAATTCCCTCACCATCACCCGACTTAATTCGACAACATTCCCTTAACCTCGTTTTGCTTTTGTTGATGTTCATCTTATATCCTCCCTTCAGGACACTGTCCATTCCGTTCAACTTCTCTTCCAAGTCCTTTGCTGTCTCAGACACAGTTACAATGTCATCGACGAACCTTAAAGTTTTTATTTCTTCTCTATGGATTTTAATACCTACTCCGAATTTTTCTTTTGTTTCCTTTACTGCGTGCTCAATATACAGATTGAATAACATCGGGGAGAGGCTACACCCCTGTCTCACTCCCTTCCCAACCATTGCTTCCCTTTCATGTCCCTCGACTCTTACAACTGCCATCTGGTTTCTGTACAAATTGTAAATAGCCTTTCGCTCCCTGTATTTTACCCCTGCCATCTTCGGAATTTGAAAGAGAGTATTCCAGTCAACATTGTCAAAAGCTTTCTCCAAGTCTACAAATGCTAGAAACGTAGGTTTGCCTTTTCTTAATCTAACTTCTAAGATAAGTCGTAGGGTCAGTATTGCTTCACGTGTTCCCATATTTCTATGGAATCCAAGCTGATCTTCCCCGAGGTCGGTTTCTACCAGTTTTTCTATTCGTCTGTAGAGAATTCGCGTTAGTATTTGGCAGCCGTGACTTATTAAACTGATAGTTCGGTAATTTTCACATGTGTCAACGCCTGCTTTCTTTTGGAATGGAATAATTATTTTCTTCTTGACGTCTGAGGGTATTTCGCCTGTCTCATACATTTTGCTCACCAGATGGTAGAGTTTTGTCAGGACTGGCTCTCCCAAGGCTGTCAGTAGCTCTAATGGAATATTGTCTACTCCCGGGGCCTTGTTTCGACTTAGGTGTTTCAGTGATTTATCAAACCCTTCACACAGTATCATATCTCCCATTTCACCTTTATCTACATCCTCTTCCCTTTCTAGAACACTGCCCTCAAGTACATCGCCCTTGTATAGTCTCTCTATATACTCCTTCCACCTTTCTGCTATCCCTTCTTTGCTTAGAACTGGGCTTCCATCTGAGCTCTTGATATTCATGCAAGTGGTTCTCTTTCCTCCAAAGGTCTCTCAAATTTTCCTGTATGCAGTATCTATCTTACCCCTAGTGAGATAATCCTCTACATCCTTACATTTGTCCTCTAGCCATGCCTGCTTAGACATTTTGCACTTAATGTCGATGTCATTTTTGAGACGTTTGTATTCCCTTTTGTCTGCTTAATTTACTGCATTTTTATATTTTCTCCTTTCATCAATTAAATTCAGTGTTTCTTCTGTCACCCAAGAATTTCTACTAGCCCTCGTCTTTTTACCTACATGATCCTCTGCTTTCTTCACTACTTCATCCCTCAAAGCTACCCATTCTTCTCCTACTGTATTTCTTTCCCCCATTCTTGTCAATTGTTCCCTTATACTCTCCCTGAATAACTCTGTACAACGACTGGTTTAGTCAGTTTACCCAGGTCCCATCACCTTAAATTCCAACCTTTTTGCAATTTCTTCAGTTTTAATCTGCAGTTCATAACCAATGGATTGTGGTCAGAGTCCACATCTGCCCCTGGAAATGTCTTACAATTTAAAACCTGGTTCCTAAATCTCTGTCTTGCCGTTATATAATCTATCTGCAACCTGTCAGTATCTCCACGCTTCTTCCATGTATACGACCTTCTTTATGATTTTTGAACCAAGAGTTGGCTATGGTTAAGTTGTGCTCTTTGCAAAACTCTACCAGGCGGCTTCCTCTTTCATTTCTTATCCCCAATCCATATTCACCTAGTACGTTTCCTTCTCTTCCTTTTACTACTATCGAATTCCAGTCACCCATGACTATTAAATTTTCATCTCCCTTCACTATCTGAATAATTTCTTTTATCATCATACATTTCTTCAATTTCTTCGTCATCTGCAGAGCTAGTTGGCATTTAGACTTGTATTACTGTCGTAGGCGTGGGCTTCGTATCTATCTTGGCCACAATAATGCGTTCACTATGCTGTTTGTAGTAGCTTACCCGCATTCCTATTTTCCTATTCATTATTAAACCTACTCCTGCATTACCCCTATTTGATTTTGTGTTTATAACCCTGTAGTCACCTGACCAGAAGTCTTGTTCCTCCTGCCACCGAACTTCACTAATTCCCACTATATCTAACTTTAACGTGTCTATTTCCCTTTTTAAATTTTCTAACCTACCTGCCCGATTAAGGGATCTGACAGTCCACGCTCCGATCCGTAGAACTCCAGTTTTCTTTCTCCTGGTAACGACGTCCTCCTGAGTGGTCCCCGCCTGTAGATGCGAATGGGGGACTATTTTACCTCCGAGATATTTTACCCAAGAGGACGCCATCATCATTTACCCATACAGTAAAGCTGCATGCCCTCGGGAAAAATTACGGCTGTAGTTTCCCCTTGCTTTCAGCCGTTCGCAGTACCAGGACAGCAAGGCCGTTTTGGTTAGTGTTACAAGGCCAGATCAGTCAATCATCCAGATTGTTGCCCCTGCAACTACTGAAAAGGCTGCTGCCCCTCTTCAGGAGCCATACGTTTGTCTAGCCTCTTAACAGATACCCCTCCGTTGTGGTTGCACCTACGGTACGGTTATCTGTATCGCTGAGGCACGCAAGCCTCCCCACCAACGGCAAGATCTATGGTTATGGTTAATGTGTGTGTGTGTGGGGGGGGGGGGGGGGGAGCTATGGAGGGCAAAAACTCTAGAGGAATACCGACATTGGAAGATACTGAGGATGAAGGTTGCAAGTGCTTCTCTGAGATGAAGAGGTTGGCGCAGCAGAGGAATTCGTGGCGGGCTGCATCAAACCAGTCAGAAGACGATTACACAAAAAAGGGGGATGATTGTTTGCATTTATGTGGCATCGAACCTGCTGAAGTCGTTTCTTTAATTTCCAGACTATATAACAGGCTTCAGAGTAGATAGTTGCAACATGGAGGAGTATATTAAACACAATAACGCCTTCGGAGTCTCAGAAGACCGTGGCCATGACTTCACAGGCTGGCGGGTGTGGCTTTGAACTTTCGTTCAGAGAGGAGGTGGTGTGGCAGCAACCCATTAGCTGCCGTTTTGTTTGCTGTTCGAAGTAACGAATCCATGTTTCATCGCCTGTGACGATGTTCGAGAAAAAATTCTCACGTTCAGCCTCGTAACACACAAGCAGTTCGACCTTCGATGCTGTTTATGGTCTTCTGTTAGACGGTAAAGAACCCAACTGGTGGGCGAGTGTCGCAGAGATGCCCAGCGGTACAGTGATTCGCCAATCACCTCGAATGAGAAAGTCCACACGTTTGAACATTGCAGGAGTCACAGCTTTGTGCTGCTGGCTGGCACGTGGTTGCGGCTTCCACAAACTTGTTGCAATGATGATGCGTTTCGCCCAACGACTCACCCTGCTTTTGTTCACTGCCAGGTCTCCATAGACAGTCTGCAAGCGCCTATGATTATTTGAAATGTACTGGTTTTCCGTCAAAGTAATGTCAATGACACCTCTGTCCTTGTAACGCACCTCCGCTAGAGATGACAAGAAGGCTACAGTAAGATTGAGATACATTCAGCATATACACTACTGGCCATTAAAATTGCTACACCCGAAGATGACGTGCTACAGACGCGAAATTTAACCGACAAGAAGAAGATGCTGTGATATGCAAATGATTAGCTTTTCAGAGCATTCACACAAGGTTGGCGCCGGTGGCGACGCCTACAACATGCTGACTCGAGGAAAGTTTCCAACCGATTTCTCATACACAAACAGGAGTTGACCGGCGTTACCTGGTGAAACATTGTTGCGATGCCTCGTATAAGGAGGAGAAATGAGTACCATCACGTTTCCGCCTTTGATAAAGGTCGGATTGTAGCCTATCGCGATTGCGGTTTATCGTATCGCGACATTACTGCTCGCGTTCTTCGAGATCCAATGACTGTTAGCAGTGTATGGAATCGGTGGGTTCAAGAGGACAATACGGAACGTCCTGCTGGATCCCAACAGTCTCGTATCACTAGCAGTCTACATGAGAGGCACCTTATCCGCATGGCTGTAACGGATTGTGCAGCCACGTCTCGATCCCTGAGTCAACAGATGGGGATGTTTGCAAGACAACAACCATCTGCACGAACAGTCCGACGACGTTTGCAGCAGCATCGACTATCAGCTCGGAGACCATGGATGCGGTTACCCCTGACGCTGCATCACAGACAGGAGCGCCTGCGATGGTGTACTCGATGAACCTGGGAGGACGTATGGGATAACATTTTTTTCGGTTGAATCCAGGTTCTGTTTAGAGCATTATGATGGTCGCATCCGTGTTTGGCGACGTCGCGGTGAACGCACATTGGAAGCGTGTATTCGTCATCGCCACACTGGGGTATCACCCGGCGTTATGGTATGGGGTGCCATTGGTTACACGTCTCGGTCACCTCTTGTTCGCATTGACGGCACTTTGAACAGTGGACGCTACATTTCAGATGTGTTACGACTCGTGGCTCTACCCTTCATTCGATCCCTGCGAAACCCTACATTTCGGCAGGATAATGCACGACCGCATGTTGCAGGTACTGTACGGCCCTTTCTGGATACAGAAGATGTTCGACTGCTGCCCTGATCAGCACATTCTCCAGATCTCTCACCAATTGAAAACGTCTGGTCAATGCTGGCCGAGTAACTGGCTCGTCACAATACGCCAGTCACTACTCTTGATGAACTGTGGCATCGTGTTGAAGCCGCATGGGCAGCTGTACCTGTGCACGCCATCCAAGCTTTGTCTGACTCAATGCCCAGGCGTATCAATGCCGTTATGACGGCCAGAGGTGGTTGCTCCGGGTACTGACTTCCCAGGATTTATGCACACAAATGGCGTGAAAATGTAATCACATGTCTGTTCTAGTATAATACATTTGTCCAATGAATACCCATTTATCATCTGTATGTCTTCTTGGTGTAGCAGTTTTAATGGCCAGTAGTGTAATTAAGGAAATAGTTTGGAAGTGCTACTTTGAAAAAAAAATGGTTCAAATGGCTCTGAGCACTATGGGACTCAACTGCTGTGGTCATAAGTCCCCTAGAACTTAGAACTACTTAAACCTAACTAACCTAAGGACAGCACACAACACCCAGCCATCACGAGGCAGAGAAAATCCCTGACCCCGCCGGGAATCGAACCCGGGAACCCGGGCGTGGGAAGCGAGAACGCTACCGCACGACTACGAGATGCTGGCAGAGCTACTCTGAGATAAACGGTTGGCACAGGAGAGGAATTCGTGGCTGACCGCATCAAACAAGTCAGAAGAGTGATGACTCAAAAGAAAAAAGAAGGAAAAAAAAAAAGAAAAAGAAAAGGAAGAAAGCGCCGCCAGCTATTGCAACTCCAAGAATCTACAGGGAATGATGTGAGAATGTTCCTTGATGGCCTCAACAAACTGCGAATTTTTTCACCTGAAACTGAGTAAGAAAAAAAAAATTGTGTTGTATTACTTATTCAATCCCCCACATACAAAATGCAGGCTCCGTCAACTATGTCTCCACTAGTTTACTCATTCTTACTAAAATTGTGCCACAGTGAAGGGCTAATGTCTAGAGAAGGACTAAGAACACAACCACAGTCACAGGTTTATATTTTAGAGACGATAGTTGACACTTTATGACGAGCTTCTAAGTTGTCATGTCAATTATACAGTTTTACCCATTGAAATAATCTTCATTAAGCCACTGGTTAAAAACGCAATTTCCTGGTTTCCAGTTCACGCTAAACGCAAAACAAAACGAAACGCACCGAGATAAGCGAGAGGACAGAGTTTGCGCTCGCAGCAGCCAGCAGGCTGCGCGAGGTGGACAGGCGTGGAGCGGTGCGGCCTGGGCTGGCAAGTTCTCGCAGCACGGCGCCATCCGTCAGGCGGCGCGTTGACGCGTCTGCCCACCTCTCCGCGGCATTTTCGCCTCTTCCCTCTCTCCCTCCTCCTCACCCTGCCACCCGCAGCTCCCAGGCGGCCGCGCTTCGCCCGGACACGGCCGGACAGACCTCGGATTGTTATTCGGAGCAGCGTCCCCCGCGAGCCTCACCAAATCCCCGCTGACAGTTGCTGGCGAGGCGCGTCGGGCCGTCTGGCGTCGTCAGCGGCGCCTCCAGCTCTCCAGCATTCCAGCACTCCAGCTTGACCGCCGCCGCCATTCTGCGACGGCCGGCCGGACGTTCGCCATTTGCATTCCGCTCCATTGTCCCACAGGTGAGAGTCCGCAGACGTCGCACGTGACCGGCATCACGAGCCGGCCTGCGAATTTTTCTGTGTCACACGTGTCAACGTCGCAGAGTCGCAGCTCACGTCCGACGCTTAAATACTTGGCCGTAGCAATTCCGCGCCTTTTGTCTGCACACTCTCTTCTGCTACACATATAACGAGATTTCCAGGATTAGTAGATTAGAGTGTCATTATTGACGAGAAATGATATATATCACCACATAACAGGAGGAATTACAAAATTGATACGGCAAGCTGTAGCTCGGGATGATATTAAAAAAGTGCGCGAAACAATATAATTAAATTAACAGTACTAAACCAATTTATTGGGGCAAGGAGGCTAAACTTTAACTGTGCACATTTACTGCTGCTGGTATAACACAGTAGCTTACTGAATATTACACTACTGGCCACTAAATTTGCTACACCAAGAAGACATGTAGATGATAAATGGGTATCCATTGGACAAATATATTATACTAGAACTGACATGTGATTACAATTTCACGCAATTTGGTTGCACTGACCCTGAGAAATAGGTACCCAGAACAATCAGCTCTGGTCGTAATAACAGCCTTCATACGCCTGGGCATTGAGTCAAACAGAGCTTGGATGGGTTGTGCAGGTACAGCTTCCCATGAAGCTTCAACACGATACCACAGTTTATCAAGAGTAGTGACTGGCGTATTGTGACGAGCCAGTTGCTCGGCCACCATTGACCAGACGTTTTCAATTGGTGAGAGATCTGGAGAATGTGCTGGCCATGGAAGCAGTCGAACATTTTCTGTATCCAGAAAGGCCCGTACAGGGCCTGCAACATGCGGTCGTGCATTATCCTTCTGAAATGTAGGGTTTCGCAGGGATCGAATGAAGGGTAGAGCCACGAGTCGTAACACATCTGAAACGTAACGTCCACTGTTCAAACTGCCGTCAATGCGAACAAGAGGTGACCGACACGTGTAACCAATGGCACCCCATACCATCACGCCGGGTGATACGCCAGTTATGGCGATGACGAATACACGCTTCCAGTGTGCGTTCAAGGCGATATCGCCAAACACGGATGCCACCATCATGATGCTCTAAACAGAACGTGGTTTGGCGATGACGAATACACGCTTCCAATGTGCGTTCACCGCGATATCGCCAAACACGGATGCCACCATCATGATGCTCTAAACAGAACCTGGATTCATCCGAAAAAAATGACGTTTTGCCATTCGTGCACCCAGGCTCGTCTCTGAGTACACCATCGCAGGCGCTTCTGTCTGTGATGCAGCGTCAAGGGTAACCGCAGCCATGGTCTCCGAGCTGATAGCCCATGCTACTGCAAACGTCGTCGAACTGTTCGTGCAGATGGTTGTTGTCTTGCAAACGTCCCCATCTGTTGACTCAGGGATCGAGACGTGGCTGCACGATCCGTTACAGTCATGCGGATAAGATGCCTGTCATCTCGACTCCTAGTGATACGAGGCCGTTGGGATCCAGCACGGCGTTCTGTATTACCCTTCTGAACCCACCGATTCCATATTCTGCTCACACTCATTGGATCTCGACTAACGCGAGCAGCAATGTCGCGATACGATAAACCGCAATCGCGATAGTCTACAATCCGACCTTTATCAAAGTCGGAAACGTGATGGTACGCATTTCTTCTCGTTACACGAGGCTTCACAACAACGTTTCACGAGGCAACGCCAGTCAACTGCTGTTTATGTATGAGATATCGGTTGGAAACTTTTCTCATGTCAGCACGTTGTAGGCGCCGCCACCGGCGCCAAACTTGTGTGAATGCTCTGAAAAGCTAATCATTTGCATATCACAGCATCTTCTTCCTATCGGTGCGTCTGTAGCACGTTATCTTCGTGGTGTAGCAAATTTAATGGCCAGTAGTGTAATAACTAAAGTGTCCTCGTTTTGCTTTGATGAGATTCTCAGAGCAAATATTCCGCAGTTTGTCCTTAGGAAAACATGCTTTTGTCACATTTACTAACACGCATTCTTTTGTGGAGCAGTCGATTTCGCCAAGAAGCCTTATCACAATACTTCACAAATTCTCGATCACATTTAAGTCTGGAGGATTACCAGGTCGCTGAATCACATTAATCCTGTTTTCTTACATGGACGCCTTGACTGCTTTAGAGGTGTGAACGGTTCCAGATCATATTGAAATGTTCCTGCACAATTTGCAACCCACTGCCTAAGAATTTCCCTGTATTTTCTTGAATTCATCATTCTGCCAATTGAAACAGGTGTCTCAGGGCCCTAGCTGTGAAGAAACCTTAACTTCTTTTTTTGGGTGGGGGGGGGGGGGGGGGAGGGAGGATTGGGGACAGTGTGTTTTACAGTCTGTTCAAGAAGTTCAGCTCTCACTGCCTCATGGAGGCTTTGCCTGACACTTCTTGCTCTGTACCCTTAAACAATAAAATGTGGCTCATCCCTGAAAATTACATGTTTCCAGCCAAGATCAAGTTCGAAGATTTATATTTTTCGGTCCATACCAACCGTTTTTCCTTCATGACAGGTGTTAATGACTGCTCCTTTATTGGCTTTCATGCCACCCACCCACAATCAAGAAGCTTATGCCGTACTGTTCAAGAGTCAATTTCAACCACAGTAGCCAATAAATTCTCTTGAGGAAGATGAATTCTACTGTTTCTAAGTCGAGTTTTGACAGTTCTATGGTCAGTTTTCCGATTTCGTCCATATCTGTCTATTTGGGGACAATCAGACAGTATCATTACATTTCCTAATGAGTCTTAACAATAGATTCTCGCACACCAACAAAGGGGGCAATGTCTCTTGTAATCATAAACACCTGTTAATGGAGAGCAATTATTTTTACCTACCTCTTACGTGGAGTATCTATATTATGAGAAATACAAAGCATTCCAGTAGCGAACACAGAAACAACACACGCTCTTAGTACACATACAAGCACTCAGATGAACTGGAGGTGACCTTCGAGTGTTGTCCGTAGCCAAGGCAACAACAATCCGCCAAGAGTCCTACAACTGAGCGGACAAAATTGGTTACAACTAATAAACTTCATTTCCTTGTGAATATTAGCTTGTCCCAATTAATTTGCACATTACTATATAGTGCCTTCCCTAGATCTTATTTTGCACTATCGTCTTAGAAGTAGTCTCCTGTGAACTAAATGCACTAATCCCAAAGCTTCTGCCACTTTTGAAATATATCATAGAACTCTTCCTTTATCTGAGTGTTTTCTGCCGTCTGCGATTGCATTATTACTCTGCAATTCACACTTCGGTGGGTTCGTACAGCAGTATTCAGACTATTTGTCTACGTTCACACTCCCCAGTAGGAATTGGGAAATTTGGAAATCTGAGCTTTCCTTGCGAGCTGTGATTCTTTTATTTTATCGTCATGGTCATTTCTCCAAACGTAGTTAGCAGTGAAAGAAATAGTCTGAAATTCGGAGGAGAATGTTGGAGGTTCTCACATGATAAAAAGATCTCGCCGGAACGAAATACGGCTTCGTTTTAATGACCACCTCGCCAATTCGCTTACCATGCCCAAGACACTATTTAGGGACAAGAAAAAACGCCCTTCCTCTAGCGTCTTCGACGTCATTATTCAAACCTATCTGGTAAGGATCCCATACTTCAGAACAAGACGGACGAATGCAGTGTACATTTGTCGCAAATTGTAAGTGCTTCGCTTTCGTTCGCCTTCCCCGCAACATTTTCTGTACTATGGTTTCAGCTTAACCTGTTCGTATTTTCCACCCGTAGATATTTAGTCCTACTGTCAATCTATAAATTTATGTGAGTTGTTGAGTAACCGATTCCCCTTGAAAGATCTCCTCTACTATATTAAATGATCGTTCCTTTATCTTGACTATCAGGTTGGGGGAGAGCAAGAAGTGACATGGAGCAACTACTGGTGCATAAAGCGCATGGGGAACAGCTCTCATCTCGTTTTCAGTCAAAAACCCCTGAATAACGGAGAACATTTGGTGTCATGCATTGTCATGCCGAAGTATCGAATCCGTTGTACGCAACTTCTGTGGACGTTTTCCTTCCAAGTCCTCTTTTAAATGTCTTAGAACATCGTGATGGAGCCCTTTGCGACAGTCTGACGAGGTGAAGATTCTTAAAAAATAAATGGTTCAAATGGCTCTGAGCACTATGCGACTTAAATTCTGAGGTCATCAGTCGCCTAGAACTTAGAACTAATTAAGCCTAACCAAACTAAGGACACCACACACATCCATGCCCGAGGCAGGATTCGAACCTCCGACCGTAGTGGTCGCTCGGCTCCAGATTGTAGCGCCTAGAACCGCACGGGCACTCCGGCCGGCGAAGATTCTTCCATCGCGATGATTGTTGCTTAGTTTCATTCTGACACATGTTCCGTAACTTACTCCCTCGGTGCTGTACAGCACTTGATTGGTTTCTTTACGAGTCAGACTCCAAATCTACTAAACATTTTCCAATCCGATGCCAGTTTTCATCTGACTGCAATGGTCGTCATCATCAGTCGGTGTTTTAATGTTTCCGAAACGCATCACACTGTACCTGAAATAAGCAGTTCTCTACAAAATCTTTATTCGAGATTTGTTGCGTTTCTGCAGTAATTTTCAAATGTTTAAAACAAAACTCTATATAGAGACTCTACTCTTTTAGGTCGACTATCACAAAACCACAAACTCAAGTGAAACACTAAAGGTGACTGTCTATTGAATTTCATTTTTCTTGCTGATATTATCTGGTGAATTCATTTATGTGCTGTACAGATGGTTTTTATGTGTGTTGTAGTCCGTTGGGAAGGGGCAGCATTTATTTTGTATAATATCTAACGTCCTCTCCTCATTCATCCTTTATACAACAGTAATATCTGCAAGTCTAGACGTGTCGGTGTTTGCGTTCAAATAGTTGTATATTCACGAGGGAAAGAGAGAATATTTGCTGCCTCCTGGTAGTGTAGTGTCAATCTTGCTAAATTTCTCTTATTATAGAATCAAAGCGCTCCCATTCGGCTCTCTCTGAAATATTGGCAATACGTAGTAGCACAATAAGAGTGTAAGAGTGTTAAGAGAAACAATAGTTCCAAGAATTTCGAGATAACGTATGTTCAGTTCTTTGTCTGTGTATAGTAAGCAGCAGGAGTTGAATGAACTCACCGAGAGTCTAGAGTCAACCGTGCTGCGGTTTCGCTGAGGCATTAAAGAGCCCAGACAACCTGGGTCTCTGAAGGGTGTGGCCTATAGCTAACGTCACCAGATGGCTCTGAGCACTATGGGACTTAACATCTGAGGTCATCAGTCCCCTAGACGTAGAACTACACTCCTGGAAATGGAAAAAAGAACACATTGACACCGGTGTGTCAGACCCACCATACTTGCTCCGGACACTGCGAGAGGGCTGTACAAGCAATGATCACACGCACGGCACAGCGGACACACCAGGAACCGCGGTGTTGGCCGTCGAATGGCGCTAGCTGCGCAGCATTTGTGCACCGCCGCCGTCAGTGTCAGCCAGTTTGCCGTGGCATACGGAGCTCCATCGCAGTCTTTAACACTGGTAGCATGCCGCGACAGCGTGGACGTGAACCGTATGTGCAGTTGACGGACTTTGAGCGAGGGCGTATAGTGGGCATGCGGGAGGCCGGGTGGACGTATCGCCGAATTGCTCAACACGTGGGGCGTGAGGTCTCCACAGTACATCGATGTTGTCGCCAGTGGTCGGCGGAAGGTGCACGTGCCCGTCGACCTGGGACCGGACCGCAGCGACGCACGGATGCACGCCAAGACCGTAGGATCCTACGCAGTGCCGTAGGGGACGGCACCGCCACTTCCCAGCAAATTAGGGACACTGTTGCTCCTGGGGTATCGGCGAGGACCATTCGCAACCGTCTCCATGAAGCTGGGCTACGGTCCCGCACACCGTTAGGCCGTCTTCCGCTCACGCCCCAACATCGTGCAGCCCGCCTCCAGTGGTGTCGCGACAGGCGTGAATGGAGGGACGAATGGAGACGTGTCGTCTTCAGCGATGAGAGTCGCTTCTGCCTTGGTGCCAATGATGGTCGTATGCGTGTTTGGCGCCGTGCAGGTGAGCTCCACAATCAGGACTGCATACGACCGAGGCACACAGGGCCAGCACCCGGCATCATGGTGTGGGGAGCGATCTCCTACACTGGCCATACACCACTGGTGATCGTCGAGGGGACACTGAATAGTGCACGGTACATCCAAACCGTCATCGAACCCATCGTTCTACCATTCCTAGACCGGCAAGGGAACTTGCTGTTCCAACAGGACAATGCACGTCCGCATGTATCCCGTGCCACCCAACGTGCTCTAGAAGGTGTAAGTCAACTACCCTGGCCAGCAAGATCTCCGGATCTGTCCCCCATTGAGCATGTTTGGGACTGGATGAAGCGTCGTCTCACGCGG